>NW_028324301.1:2457500-3657500 GCF_058129835.1 Hydra viridissima
TATGCTACTTAGATACAAACCAGTATCTCATTCGTCATCAATATTAATGTTAATTATATCATATTATAAAATTATAATTTTTATATATGTATTTTATAAAATATTCCGCTAGTCTTGTCAGTCGAATCATTCTAAAGTCTTCGTGCAAATCGCGACAAGATCATTTAAATCGTTCAAATGTTAAACTTTTTACTTAAATCCTTTTGGTTGGAACTGACGTAGTAACGGAACTAAAGTAACGGAACAGGAGGGTGATGAACTCTCATGTTAAGGACAAAGCTTAAAAGTTAAAGACAAAGGGTAGTTTGAAATTATTGGAAATGCTTTAAATTAGAGATACCATTCGCTTACTATTTGAAAAATTTTTGTAATATACTTAAAATAAGCTTTGTGCAAAATTAGAACAGTAAAATCAAATTGTGAATTTAAATTTATAAAATGTATATCGAACTTTACATTAGAATTTGAACCGAAAAAAAAGATAACCAACTATTTTTACACTTGAATGTGTAATATTACTAGGATGAGTTTTTTCTTAAAAAAAAGTTTAGAACATTCCTGGGACCGAAATTTTTTCTTAAAAAAAGTTTAAGATATCGCTGGATGAGGTTTTCCTAAAGTAAATTTCTAATAGTTTTTTTTTATCTCTGAAAATACATTTTAAAATTTACCCCAATTTACCCAAATTTAGGTGAAACAGCAGTGAGAGAAGTAAGAGAAGAGACCGGAATTACGGCAGGTACTTTTTTAGCTTTCTTTACGTCATGTTTCATTGAAAAAGATATGTATAACCTTTACCTCCTGAATTATTTTCGTATTATTTTCAAATTGGTTTTTTGTTTGGCAAGTTTTTAATGATTTTAAGAATTCAAGTCTGTGCTATCGCTTCGTCAGCAGCATAAGGGATTATTTGACCAATCAGACATATACTTCATATGCCGACTTTTGCCGATAACGTATCCAGATGAGATTCTTAATTGTCGGTGGGCAAAACTTGATGAACTTTTTCATATGGCTGATGTTTCTCCTTTTGTTAAGCTGGTCTGTAAACTAATACTTCAAGGAAAGGGTTGTGATTTTGTTAATGTAGATATAATTGAAGAAGAGATAGTGAGCTGGGTTGTGAAGAACAAAATAATGAAACTGTACCATAGGCCATTAAATTGATGTTTCATGAAATTACACCAATATTTTTGAAGAGAATTTTAATGATAATAGTAGACTAGATCATACAAGATTAAATATAAACTTTTATTATGTAAATAAATTTATTTGTTTTGTTGTTAAAAGAAAACGCATAAGGCTCTCTAAACGTTGATAAAGATTTATAGTGTAGCTTGTAATCTGATAAATGAATGCATTTGCATAATGCTTTGTAATACTAAGACTTGTTTGTTCAAAATTTTATCCACCAACTCGATAAAACGTAAAGAATGCAAGATGTAATAAGTCTTCCACTTTTTTATGTTTTATTGGAATGCTTTAATCACGTGTTCTTTTTTAATTTTTGCGAATTCGTAGGTTTACTTTCGTTTTTATACTAATTTTATACACTACAGTAACATTTAATGCAAGAGAAAATACTTGAGATCGTTGATGTATTAGTTTATCAAATTCATATATTAAAAAGTCATTAGTGAAAAAAAGAAAAATTTTTACATTGTAGTTAGTAATGTAATGAAATAGCTATGCAATAATTTACATAGCTCTTAAAAATAATTTTCTATTTGTATCAAGTAATTCGCGAGTGAGCTAATATAATGTAGTCTTTTACCTTTTTTCGTGTTCTGTAGCGATTAAGTTAAAACAAAAGTTAAAACAAATACGATTAGAAAAGTTAAGAAACTGGTTTAAAAGCATTTATTACTTCATGAAAATTCAAACAAAAGAATCAAAAGCCATTTCTGATACTTTCCTTCGTGTTGCTTTCTTTTCGCTTGCTATTTGAATGTTTAAAGGAGCCACCGCACGCTCTCGAAAAGCAGGTTGGTAATGAATTTTAGGTGTATTATGCTGACAGCATGGACAATGAAAAGCCAAACCCTCAACACCATATTGGTACTGTAATTCGTGAGGGCTTGAATGAACGTTTTGAGCATAATCCATGTTTTCATTTGATCTATGAAATGCTATGAGATACGGCCTGTAAACCATTTCTGGGTTGAAGAAATATGATTTGTTTGAAGATAGATCACTACATGAAGACGATGACCTTTTATCGCTTTCTTTATTATTTACTAAATTTGAACTACCATTTTCTGACAGCTTTTTAAATGTCTTCTTGTTTTTAATAGCTGGTTTGTTAGACTGTGCAAAAAATAAAGGACCGGAATTAAACATTTTTTTGTTGCTAATATTATGACAAGTATTCTGAAATGCCAAAGGATATTCATTGGCGTAGTTAAAGTTATCAGAGATTAACGGCATGCTTCTTGTTTTTGATAAATGTTGAGTGTTCTTGCTAGTTATTTTATCGTCCACGTTTGTACGTTGTACTTTGGACCACAATTCTCGCAAAGTATCAGGAATCGATCGACTGCTAGAAGATCGTCTTAAATATTTACCATGCTCTTCCATTTTTTGTATGTTACGTGTACTGTATGACTGCCCTCCTACTTTTTCCAATAGCTTTTTAATTAAAGGTTTTTTGTTAGGGCGAGTGAAAAGACGCGTTAAAATTTTATCCTCGTCTTCGTTGTTTTGATTGTTATTGGAAAACGTTTCTGTTACTAAAACATCGATGTTTTTATTCATGTTTAAGTTGCAGGGAACATCTGAAGTATTGTTGTTTTGAGCACAGTCTATTGGATAACTCTTCGGACTGAGATTTTCGAGTAAACTATTGGAAGCTTGAGTGTGATTTGTTAATGGAAGCGAGATATTGGTATTGTTCTGTACAGAGTTTTTTTTGATTTTCAATTTTCTCATACTGTCTCTCAGTTTTTTAAGCGAAACCCCCGCTTTTTTTCTAACAGGCGTATCTGATTTGTACTGGTAGGATTTATGTGAAATGTTGAGATGCGGTTTATTGACAAACGATGGAGATGACTTTTCGTTTAACAAACTGCAATCAACGATGGAAGGATTATAATGGTAGTTTGAGTTTTTCAGCTCTTCATTTTGATAACATTGTTCTAAAATCTCTCTTTGCTTTATTTCGATGCGTGAAACATCTTCACTAATGATAGATTTGTAGCCTTCACTAAATAAGTTACTTCTGGGTAATCCAAAACCACTTTTAGTAGATTGAACATTCATTCGTGATGATGGGGTAGGAATGTAGTTAAACTCATCTTTTTGGTTCCAGTCTTTTTGAAGTTTAAAAAAATATATATATAGTTTTTGACAACAAAACATTAGTATTGAGTTTTAGTTTTTTTTATTGGGAAAAGAAAAAAAACTTATGCGAGAATGTTATAGCTCTAACCTTTTAAAAACACTTCACACTCACCAACACGCCTTGATGATCTGATTCCGTTACTGTATGAAAAATCGGAAGACGATCCTGAATCTGTTTTTGTGGAAGAAAATCCGCTATCTGTTGAAATGCATCTTTTGACTGAACGATTCTTTTGAACAGTTGGTCTGATCCATCCATCAGATCGTTTGTTTTTGCCGTCTTTAACAACAAAACCATCACTACCAGTATCCGACTCGAAACCACTGCAGAATTGATATTGAGACGAGTTATTGTCACTTTTTCTCTTGTCGTAATGGAGGCGTTGTAAATAATGAGCTTCGAATGTAGAGTAGTTATGAATCGCAAGATGATGTACAACGCTGGAGTTGTTTCTTACTAGTTTTTTTCCATTTGCCATGACAACGACTTTAAACATTCGAAGACTAAAAGAAACGTGGGTTTATTAACCGAAAGATTATACTTAAACGTCAGAATTCTAAATAATAAACTTCAGACATACATTGTTTATGCATAAAATTCTAAACTAAGCAAATGTCGCGTTAACCGCTCAGTTTTTTTTAGTTTCTCATTCAATTTCTTGTAGGTGTCCAATAGGCGCATGTCATTAGTGCTCTATGTCTCGAAATCCGAATATTTGTAACAAAAATAAAAAGCGCCAGATTTTCTTAGATAAATATCCTGATTTACAAACGATAACAGAACCAACCACTTTCTTCGATCATCTTGTTGCGATAATTCGATGTGGATTTGAAAGAGTAGACATTTAATTTGTTTTTGTTTCATCTAACTTTCGAGAAAATAGTTTTTTATTACCTAATATCCTGAGATCAATATTATTTTAATAATCCTAAATCAATATGAAGCCGTTATATACATAAAAAGGAGCGACCGTTATTAAAAATTGAAAGATCTAATAAAACTAGTTTTACTTGTAAACTAAAGTTTTGCCGTTTTAAATTATTACACGAAATGTCTTTGCTTCAGAAACATTTAAATCTTCATTCAAACATGACTCAAGGTAAAAAATAATCCGTAAAAATCGTGGAAGATAAGAAGCATCCGGGAAAGTGGAAATTTCAAAGCATTTTGAGATTACATTACAACGCACATATATGACATGAAAGGAAATCTTTTTAAAATGTACAAAACTGTTTGTTCAAAAACTACATTATTCATATAAAAAACAATTTTATGAAACAAATTTTAAAACACTACTTTTGTATTTTAGTTTATTTGAAATTTCATTTTAAACTTTCATTTTAATTTTTAAACTCTTAGCGATTACCCCGGTCTGGTCGTCACCCTTAAATACCCCGCCACACATTTTGAGATATCATGCAATAACCAAAAAAAAGTAATTGCAAGCTATAAAAAATGTCGCACTTCAGAAACATTAGCTGAGATTTTTAATTCTGGTAGAATGCACAGAGAACCTTACCTACTTTCTCGTACCTTAATACTTTCTTTTCCTTCTCTTTCTGACCGTTTTCTCCAGAACGCATTAAATATATTTAAAACTTCTGCGATGAAATAGATTAAGGTGAGCAATAGCGTCATTCAGAATCGCAAAGATTCAAAAAGATTTTGATAATTAGTTTCCGGCTGAACAAAATAGACAGAATTCCTAATCAGCTTGAAGATAAAGAAAAATTTTTGCCTCACGAGGGAGGTACATGCATTCGATTTAGGTTCAGTACAACGATTAAAGAAGTACGTACCTTTTTTCGTTCAATAATGACATTGTTTTAACTTTATAAAGTAAATCGGTGTAAGCATTTCTGATGTAAGACAATTTATTTTTAAAAAATTTTAAGCTATAATTGATATTTTAGAGAAAAAAAGAATAAATTTTTTTTCTTGGTATTACATATTTATTTGGAGAGAAAAAAAAAAATATCTTTAAAAAATTTAAATCCATGAGAGGGAGTCGAAATTGATTTTCGTCGGTCGGCGCGCAACTCAGCATATCTACAGTTTTGGGTAAAGTCGGAACATTGAAACGCAGACCGACGTTTTAATACGTCGACTAAAAATAAAAAAGGCAGATCTTTTAGAGCTTGTCGTCTAAACTTTTGCCATAGTTTTTCTTTTTTTAATAACTGTTAATTAATCTTGTCGAATTACTTGGAGTAATCTCAAAGGAACGACATAAATTAATTTAAAGTGTTTTTAAGAAATACTGAAAGTGTTTCTGTTGAAACCTGTTTACTCTAAATACATTTTACAGAAGTTTTATAAAGCTTCAAAAAAATATGTTAAAATTTTCTATAATCTTGGATTCACAAGATTATTTTAAGACTGTGGCATGTTTGATTTGTGCATCGTTTAAATAATCAATCTAGTTGGATAAAATTAACCGATAAATTATCAAATTAGATGAGACTTTGTAAGATTTTAGCTCGATATTGATAACGTAATGGATGCCAGATTCCTATGCAGATTACTAAGCAGCTTTTAAAAGTCGAACCGACTCGAAAAGGTGGTGAATCAACCAGTAATCCCATCTAAGAGTTTTATAGATGAGTACATATATAAGTAACATGGCAACAAGCTATTATGGACTCCTATAATCGTCATAAAGGCTTATAGTCAGCGTGAGAATTTTTTTTGCATATTTTATTTTTGTATTAATCGATCAGTGCATTAATATTGACGGAACTATACAACGTCATCGATTGCAGTTTGCGTAAAAAGCTGGGAATTCAAATCTAAAACCTTGCTCACTTAATACTCTCTGAAGCAGAAACACTTTCATACCTGTTATATTAAAATTTTACATAAAATCAAAATAAGCACAAAATTTTTCTTTCTGAAGATGATAATAAGTTACATAAATATTACAAAAGTAAAAACATTTGTTAAAAATACCGTACGAAAGTAGAAATAGAGAAATTTTTATGCGTAAACTTTCGCTGAAATTTTTTTTTTCAAAAAAAAAAAAAAGAGATTAAATTAAAAAGAGATTTATTTTAAAAATAAGTTCTTTAAGTTAATTAATGGTTGGAAAAAATTTTACCTTTTTTTTACAAAAAAACTTGAGTTGTCAGTTTTAGAGATTTATCGATTATCGAAGAAGTTTTACGCCAAGTTTACTTCTGCGCAGATAAGTTAGAGCGTCTTAAAGAAAATGAATGTGGACAAAAGTGTTAAAAGCGGTGAGCATTTGCTAAAACGAACAAATATTTAAGACGTATAACTGTCTGCTAGATTTTCAACGAAAGCGTTTTGTCTAAACTCTAACTTTGAGACAGCTGTTTCGTATTGCGCAACAAAAAAAGAACATGACTTTAGGCAAGTCCAAAAATTAGGTCTTTTCCATCTTTTTTCCCACAAACATGCTAACAGTAACTTTTGAATTTTTTTATAATAAAAGCTATTAACATTCACAAATAAACGAATGCATGTTAATAACCTAGCAATAAAAAAAAGCGTAATAAAATGTCGTATACTATTGGTAAAACGATTCTGGCTCCAAGGTACTTAAACACACGTGAGGACCTTGGCTACCTCCATACAATAAGAATTAATGTGTATTCTTTTACGAGTTCTTTTCTAAACAATAAATAACCGTAAGAAATACGATTTCGCCAGTTTAGTTATTGATGTTCTTTAGTTCAAAATTTGAAAGGAAAAAATAAATCTAGTGATTTGGGTAAACATTAAAGTTCTGGTTTTATACAAATGCGATTCATCCCTTTCAACAAGTTTTTACAAATATACAGTGATTAAACCATTCTTAATTCCTGTTTTGTAAATTTGAATTTTGAAATTTAGGATGAGCTTCACTTCTAGTTTTTATTATACACAAGAGACTTCGATGGTTTTCTCAAAGCGCTTATTTTGTTTCATTTTGTTTTATCTTGTTGCAAGAAACAAAAGCATGCTTTTAATTACTTTTTAAGAAGGTGTTGTAAATCTTAAATCTTCTTCGAGCTGCTTAAAATATACATTGAAAAAAAATTTTTTTTCAAACTTAAAAACTCTTTTAAAAAATCTCCTCAAAAAAGTCTCTGTAAAATCTTATGTTGTTACATTTTAACTCGAGGACTCTTGTAACAGTTTTCCACGATAGAATTTAATCTTTATGCTAAATCAATTTTTGGCTCTATGAACGTTATATTATTTGTTATATCTGTCCCATGAATGTCAGATCAATTAAAAATATTATTAATCTGTGAATGTCACAAAATAGTCAAAAAGTGATTGAAATAGTGTTAAAATTACATCGTAGCCAAAATTTTTGCATGAGAGAGATAACTTTTGATAATTCATACTGTTTTTTTGTTGTTTTTTTTTTTGTTTTTTTTTTTTAAGAAAAAAAAAAAGCTGTTTTCTCTCTTTTGAGTAGAATATTATTTCCTTTAAATAAATTTACAAAAGAATATCAAAGAAAATAATCTGGCTCCGGTTTAGTCTCGTTAATTTGTAACTGTTACATTTTTTAATCTTTGCTTTTAACTCAATTATTATCTTTTTAATGCCACCCATAGAAAATCTATACAAATAAAAATTTCATAACAGAAAACAATGAAAAGTCGAAATAAATTATTATATGATAGCTAAGTTTAACACAATCAGTTGCAAAAAGTTCAACGTAGACTATTGTGATGACTCATGCACTATATAACGTAAATAAAATGAAAAGGCAGAGAAATACTTTTTTTGATTCGAAAAATTGTTTTCATTGGAAATAACAAAAGAGTGCAGCGAAACATAAAAGAGATATGAAATGAAAAGAAACTATTAAAAGATATTATTTCTCGAACCTTTTATCAATTTATTAAATTATTTGAAGTTTATGTATTGATTAAATTTATTGAAATTCATATATCTATTAAAGTTTAAAATGAAAATAGTTTTTTGTTGCAAATTTTGTTTCTTTTTAAAATTAATCCAAATGAAAAATGATTTTCTCTGTTCATTACTTTAATTTCGCTTTATCTAAATCATCTCCTGTTATGTTTTCTCCGCTTATTCTTTAAAAAATTAGTTTCAGGTGGATTTGAAATTTGTTCAATAAAACGGATATTGGAGAAGTGGGATATACACAGTTGGGGAAAAAGAGTAATTGAAAGCCGCTATTTTATACAATTTTTTTTACGAATACAGCAAACGAAGACCCTAATGAAAGGCGACTCTGTGAACAGGATGTTTCACTAAAATATCCGAAATCTCTTTTACTTAAACTGATATAGTTTCCATCGACCCGTATATTTTAAAATGAAGGATTGTCAAAAATTACGAAAGCACAGAAACTGTATTTACCGCGTTTTGAGTCGTTAACCGTTATTTTTATTTTTTACTTTTTTGCCATTTTTGTGGTGAAGTTTAACTTTAAGATTTAAGCCGCAAAAAACTGCTAAAAAGCCAACAAAATTTCTGCCTCTATTTGTGATCTAAAACTCTTTTCATTGGTTTTTGTCTTAAATATTCTGGAATGGTTTTTATTTTAAATATAATCTGACATAATATTCAGGAAATCAAGTTCAATCAAATGGCATGTGAAATTGAAACATTTCTTCTACACCATGCAAAAAATCTTATAAAAGCGTGTAAGCTAACAAAAAAATTGCTGAAAATGATATTTATCTTAGTTTCTCCGAGTGAATCTTCAGAGATTAAAATTCTTAATCCTTGAAAGACCAGCAGAAAATTTATTAACAATTCTGCGGAAGTCTCCGATCCTCGTTATTTATGTTTACAACTTTTAATTTTTTATGGTATTTTGTGACATCCGGCGTCTAATATTAGACTCAGCATTACACCTTTAACATAGAAAAGCTTAGCCAAATCGAAAGTTCTGGAATTCAGAATAATAGCTACATAAAATAAAATGTAATTAGAGAACAAAGCTTGCTGACAATTACTTTTACTTGGTATTATGAAATTCAGAATACTGGCCTGCGCATTAAGAGTCTGTTAGTTTAAATCTTGGTATAACTCTCGTCATGACACTTTTTTTCCAATATCATATCAGAATGATAACAATACGAAAATGAAACGATACGCAGACGCTAATTGCGCATGATAAAACTAATAGCAACAACTTTTAATATACCGTATTATCCAATCGCATTCATTTATAAATAAACATTAAAGATTTAGTCAATAACAAAATTGAAGCGGTCCTAAATTTCTTACTCTACAAAACATTTTTTAAATGGCCAATATTTACCCAAACAATGTAGACAGCTAACATACTTCAAGGAGTGTAAACAAAAATAATAAACAAACAATTAAAAACAAACAACCTGATCCTAAGATAAATGTCTGCACCTGAAGCGGAACAAATTGCATTAAATGTTTTCTTTTAAAATATGAAACTTCTCAGTATAAGAAAAGTCCCCCAGAGCCCTGGTCGAAGACGTACGAGAAAAAAATATTTATAACCTTTGTAAAAATTTATCAAATTGAAATTCTTTATAAAGAGATATGTAAGGTACCAAATTACTTATACAAAATTTTATTTGATCAAAAATTGAATTTATTTCATATAAATAAAGCGGTCAAATTTAGTTGAAACAGTTTGGTGGTTTACAATGTGGAGCCAAAAGTAAATTATTTGGATGGAGGAATTAGGGGAGTGAAGGGGGAGGACAAAGCCCAAAAAAACGTTTTTTGGAGGAGGAGTGAAGGCGAGGGAATTATCTGTAAACTGGCAGGACACTAAATAAATTTATTAAATTTAATTTTTACAAATCTCTATTTTTGTTATATTTCTCATAGGCTTTTTAATTAACGGTATGCCTTTTTCACAGGTCTGGAATTCTGTTAATTATACTCAGTTTTTATTCCGCAGGAAACGAAACGATTGTTATAATTTAGACCACTGAAAAAAGTTTGAGTTTTCTCTACCAAAAGTTAGTATAACACTTTTTTAGCTTTATGAATTTATTTATTCCTACGAATAAAAATCATTTACATTTTGGTTTAAAAACAGTTTGAACATAATTTGAAGATAAATGAAGACCGCAGGAGAAAAAACAAGCATGTTACATTTCATAACTTTTGAGAAATAAGGATTTTAAAATTTGAAAGTATCTTGTTCTTCCATAGGGTAAATAGTATATTTACTATACTCTATGAAAGAATAAGACACTTTCAAACTTTAAAATCCATATTTATTTTACTGATGATTTTTCAATTTGCTGGCATTATCAGATCAATATTTACCATGGGAAGAAGAAAAATGCGGATAGCAAGTAATATTTAAGCTTGAAATGTGTCTGGCTTTTCCCCTGTGGTCCTGAAATACAATTTCAATTGAAAATTGTTTGTTATTTAAGAAATTCTTTCGCCTCGATGGCCCTTTTATATGAACCCGGTATTCTTTTCGTCAATTTTTTGAAGATATCTTTTTCAATCTCACTCCACGAAATTCAAACTCTTCGCATAGATCTTCCAATTTAGATGATCCCGTAACAACTCGATGGGATTTAAATCCGGGGATTGATTCGCTATTTCCTAAATATTCTCAGTTCGAAGAATTACGTTATCTTCCTGAAATACAAATCTTTATCTAACTAAATCTATGCCATATGGCAGTGCATTCAGCTCTATAATGTTACAATATCCCTCTTTTTTTTACATTTCCTTCGATTTTAACGTAATAACCAACCTAGGGCCAATCCTATAAAGCAGAAAATGCGTTATTTATGCAAAAAAACAAGATTTTTGCTGACAAAAATTGACTTGGCGTAAGAAAAATCCTGTTTTTTCAGGTTTAAAGGATTGGCCCCTGGTCTTCCCAAAACAACCTTAAATCATTGAGTAATTCACCTCCTTTTCATGGATAATCAATAGTTTTCGCAACGGCCTAAGTATTTGAAACAGTGAATTATTAGTCCAAATGACTTTCTATCCGTTGGTTACCATACCCGTTTATTACCGTACCCGATGGTCAATTGTCGAATGTTTGTTTTTATAGCGGCATTTTAGTGTATGCTTTTTAATGGTCTTAACACTTATGGGTTTATTTTAATTCCCATTATTTCTACTGAAGCTTCGAATTTAAATGCTTTTTCTGCAGTTGTAATTCTTCTAATATTAGAGTACTGCACCCTTAAAGACTTTCAATTTTAATGCATTGTTTATGCAACAAAGGGAAAAAAAAATTAAAGTACCACAGTAAATATGAGTTCAATAAGTCATGGCGTATTTTGGGTCACACCTCAAAAAAAAACAAAGGATTAAACCAAAAGTTCAAGTAAAAAAAATTAAAATTAGAATCAGATTTTTTTTTTACTTCCATAAGAAGAGGGAAAAAAATAGTTTCATTTATTTTCTGTTTTTTTTTTTTTAACAAATAATTTGTCAACGACACTCGGAAAATATTTTTAATTTTTTTATTTGATGTTCTCTTTCTAAGAATAGTAAAGTTTAAAAAAAAAAATTTGCAGAACAAAAATTCAATTCTATGTGGTATATTTGTTTTTCACAGAAGTGAGGGTATAAATGAAAAATTTTAAAAATGAAAATACGATATTTTTCAAGTTAAAAAATTTTGTTTCTGGGTTCTAAAAACCCACCACTTTAAAAGCGTAAAATTTTCGGTTTTCGAAACCTTTGCACATTTTTTCTGTTTTCTTTGCATTTCGAATTACTTTGGTCGTTAGGAAAGTTCGTAAAACTCCCCTATAAAAAAAAAAAGGAGAGTTTTTTTTTTATTTTATTTTATTAAATGTTCAAAATAATGTCCATCGATATCTATACAAAATTGCATCCTTTAAAGCCATTTGTCAAAAGTGACGTCATCAAGATTTTTTTTTTTTTCAACCCGAATAGCCAATAATCGGATGGAGCTAAGTCTGGTGAGTTTGGCGGGTGGCAACTTATTGTAATTCCAGCTTGGTTTAGACAATTTGTGACGGTTTGAGTCACATATGGGTCGAACGTTATCATGGAGAAATTTGAAATTTTGAGTGCCTATTTTAGATCTTTGTTTATTTAAGAGGTTTCAAACAATTTTTTATATAATACTCGCTAGCAATGGTGTCTCCCTTTTCAACATAACCCAAATGAACAACACCTGTTATTTTGAAGAAGATGTAGAACATGTTTTTCGGCTGAAACCTGTCGCATCTTACTATAGTTCTTGGACTTTCACCTTCACCGACCCAACTAGGATTAGCTGACTTGTGTCCAAATTGTCTCAAATAAAACCATGACTCATCCCCTGTAATAATATCACATAGTCTCTATGGGTCGTTTCTGAAAAGGGCTAAATTTTCCTTACATGCCTCAACTCTTTTCTTGCGATTTTGATCGGTTAACTCGTGGGGTATCCAACGTGATGTTAATTTTCTTTTTTTAAGTGCGTTGTGAATGGTTTCGTTGATTGTAAAAAGATTAATCAATGTCAGAGCTTCAATTATATCATGTAGGTACGTGTTTTTTTAGAATTTTATATTGACTTAGATAATATTTTAAAAGTAGAGTGTTGTAAGTTTATTGCAATTTGTTTTGTTTTTTTGCAGTTACTAACGTTTTTAATGATTTCATTTCTATTAAAAACTTCATTCCTGTTCCGGAAATGAATTGACATTGAAGGGATGATGGGTTTTTTTTTTAACTTTTGAATCAATTTTATATACCTATTTTCTATGTACCTGCCAAATTTCATTAGAAAATAATGACACGCTCATATTCTATTTTTGCACGCAGTAAAGGTACCAAATATTCTTCTGTTGTAGAGGTTGGGGGGAGGGGGGATTCACGATTACGAGCATTTTGTATATTTGACTATTTTATTCATTAAAAACTTGTTTTTTTTTTAGAAAAATGAAACTTTATTTAAAATATTGGTGATTTTTTTAAAATACTCAAAACATGATTTACACACACACACACACACACACACACGCGCACACACGCACGCACGCACGCACGCACGCACGCACACACACGCACACACGCACGCACACACGCACGCACGCACGCACACACAAACCATATTCTGTTATTAGTTGAATAAAAATATAACCGAGGCAAAGTAATGCGCTAAAAACACTGATCTCTATAATAACTGGATAGCGCATCTCTAATATCAAAATTGACGCCAAAATCGCCATATTGGAAAGGCCCAGAACAATGAAATCTGATATGTGAGATAAAGCGATAAAGCGATAAGCCGAAAAACAGAACTTAAAGCTTACAGGATTAAAATTTTTGGGGCTTTCCAATATGGCGATTTTGGCGTCAAAAAATAAGAAGTTTTGCTCGGAGTTGCGCTATCCAGTTATTATAGAGATCAGTGGCTAAAAACTAAACAATGAAGTTCTATTATAAAATCACCGTTAGCCGAACGCTAATTTTTTAAGTTGGTTGCAGTTTTCTTAAGCATTCCTTATAATGAATTTTTGTCACTTAAATGGGCATAACTTTTAGTAGAATCATTAGTTTTTTATGAAATTTTCACCATAGTAATACTGATTTAAAGCTCTTTACAATGATGTATTATAATTAAATATTTGGATAGTTTAAAAATTTTGCACATGTACCTATATCATGTGTTGCATGCGGATTTTCTTCAATAATGGCTCGCACACGTTCAATATTTACAGCTGTATACGAGGTTTGAGGGTGCCCTGAGCGAGGACCATCTTCGAGACTCTCTCTACCATCTTTAAATAAAGTGTGCCCACTTGGCAACTGAACTTATATTTTGGAGCTTGGTCACCATGAACTAAAGCCAGTTCATCGGTTATGGCTTGTACTGAAATTTCAAGTAGAGCACGGGTTTTAATATATGCTCGATATTCAAATTTTTCCTTTTAAATTTTTTCTTTTAAACGTATATAATAAAATTTAAATAATTTTTTAAATAAACATTCAAAATATTTCAAAAAGTACTTAAAATGTTCATAATTAAACACAGTTTAAAGTGATAAATAAATATTTAATTATTTCCTGTCTCATTGTATCTTTATAGATGAAGTTCTATGAACTTCTCTAACGAACTAAGTAGTTGTCTTTCCACCCGATGCTCAGAAGTAGCGAATGCGAAAAATTTCTCTTTTTTTTAGGAAATACATGTATACCTGGCTTTTTTTAATCTTTTTTAGTTCAATTTGTATGATTATTTAGGTTTTAAGATAAATAGATATGGCAAATAATTCTCCAGAGAAAAATAACACTGCAGAAGTGATATCTGCTATTGCTAAGAAGTACGATTCAGCAGTTGAAAAAAATGTCTTGACCTGGATTAGCAGTAGGTTTTTATATAAAACAGTTACATAATTCTGATAAGCAAGCCATAATCACACAAATAAATACATAGATACATATATGCATACATGCATGCATACATACATGCATACATACAATACAATACAATACAATACAATACATACATACATACATACATACATACATATATACATACTTATATACATTTTCTTTTTTTTAGTTTGAATTGACTTCTCAACAACCAGGTTTTCATGCCATACATGACCTTTGTGTGAACAGTGAATGCCTCAGGGAAAAAATAGTATAAGCCTTAAGATTATGAGTAGTAAAAGTTTTTTAGGACAGATTTCTAGAGATACTTAAAGACTCTTATAAATGAAAAAGTTTATTTGCTGTGTGTAATTGATAGATATAGATTAGATAATTACAAAGCCTATCTATGCTCATCTAAGACTGCTGCACATTTAAGCTTGTCTACCTACATTATCAATATCTACAGAAAGCTGAAATGCGTGATTAAAAGAATTAAAATCTAAACAGTCAAAAGAAATTTTTATATAGTGTAGGGGTGTTTCGAACCTTGATCATGCTCTGTATTTGAGCCTTTCCACTAAGATATAAGGATTTAAGAATTATGAAATAACAATTAATCAATATACAAATTTTTCTAATAAAAAAGTTCCTTTTTTATTATACTGGTAATAAACTGAGCTGAACTGTACTTATGAAATCATATACACAAAATCTTCATGCTAATGTTAACTAAAAGGGTACAAGATAGGGAGTAAGAAAAACATCTGTGCTTTGTTCTAGTGTAGTTGTTAAGGTGAGCTTCTTGTCAGGGTCATGATTATGTCACTGTAGTGTTTCAAACATACATACATACACACATTCATACATACATACATACATTCATACACGCATGCATTTATACATTTTTTTTTAAGGTGTCCTAAAAAGTCCTCAATTGTTTGACGGTGTAAATGGACCAGATGCATTGCAAGAGAAACTTAAAAGTGGTGTCATTTTGTGTAACCTTATGAATGCAATTAAACCTGGGAGTATAAAGAAATTCAATGTTAATGCAAAAATGCCATTCCATCAGATGGAAAATATTGGTTTATTTAATGAGGCTATGCGTAACTATGGTGTACAGCCAGACTATTTATTTGTTACAACTGATTTATTTGAAGGAAAGAATATGGTGCAAGTTTTGATTGGACTGAGAGCACTTGGTTCCAAGGCTTCATCCTCTGGAGTAAAACCAGCAATTGTTGAAAATTAACTTTTAGATATTTATGTATAGTACAACTTTTTTTCTCTGATTCTTCATTTTGCTTCGTTAATTTTCATTCTATTGTTTTGTTTATGTTTTTTTATATTTTTTAGCTTGTTTATTTTGAAAAAATCTAAATTGAGATAATTTTTGATGTATTTTGTTATAGTGTTATAGTGTAAATGATAGTTTTTAATACATTATATGCCTTAAAATCCTTGTTTGACTCATTCCATATTATTGCACGATCCTGAAGTAAATAAACTTACAATCAAAATTTACAAATTTTAGAGTTTACAAAATTTGGAATTTAACAGAGATTATTTGGCTCATGAGAAAATGGCCAGTTTTATTAAATCAGTCACCAATTATCCAAAATGTAATATAATTGACTTGACAAGAAAACTATCTATATGGAGTAAAACTTCATTCATCCCAAGATCATCATCAAGATACCAAAAATATAAATTTTTTAATTAAACAATTTCGACCGAGAAAAAGAAATTGAATTTGACGTTTTTTAAAACAATTGGATTAAAATGACTCATTTTGAATAGCAGCTATAATGGTAAAATGGCTGAAAACGCTTGAAACTTTGAAAATAGGCAGGTATATTTGCCAACAGAAAGAAGCGATAAATATCTTATTTAATAAAACTAATTTAGGCATTCTTTTATGCTGTATTCACTAAAAATAGCAAGCAGGAAGAAAAGAGTCTCTTTTGGTGGTTTAGTAAGTAAACAAGCTGGAAAACCTGGCACAAAGTGTCGGGTATTTAGTAAAATGGAAGATTTTATAGGGGCTTGTTTGATAATTTTTTTTTTTTTTTTTGTTTAAACGTTTCTTTTCAGTTATTCAAAAACTTGTAGTCCTGCAAGACTGGGCCACTGACTTAGAGATGTTCACGGTCAGGAAAGGAATGTCACCATTAACTTCAGAGAGTGAAGTTACCACTATGTGCAAAATTTTAGCTCTTTTGGACCAATCCCCACAGATTTGCCACACTCCACCTTCACCGGGGGCCAAGGAACGGTAGAAAGGGTTAGAATTTGGTTTTGGCCGTAAGGACCCTGAACACTGAGTCTGGGGTAGTCGGAACCTGGTCTAAAACCTTCCCTGAGTAAAAGTACCTCCAAGTTCAAAATTTGGTGCAGATTGGTCCACAGGTGTGAATTTGCATAAAGAACAAACGTAAAAAAGTAAGCTAAAATGTATAATTCAATAAAAATCAAAATAAAAAATATTTTCTTTTTATTCAACATTTTGGACGGTGCAGTATTTAAAAAAAATGTAACTTAGCTGTATTTAAAAAAAATATATATAACACTATTTATTTTTGTTTAAAGTTAAAGATTGACTGCTCTATGTGAATAAATAATGAAATTAACCGTTAAAGCTTAAATAATTACTTTATTATTACACAATGTAATCACTAAACCTTTAAATTTGAATTTACCAAAAGTTTAAGTAAAATTTAGCCAATGCGGTGAAGTGAATCAAATTCTATAGCTAAAAATTTAAAGCTTATCAATATCTTCTTTGTTCTCTTTGTTTCTTTCAGTCTGGAATATGACGATATTTTATTTGAAATCAGAATAAGTTAAGTAACATCAAGTACCTTGAACTTTTATTGAAAAATTTTTCATGGTACATTTCGGAAAATACATTTTTTACTTTAATCTATACTTTCTTCTCAATTAAATATCAGCTTACTATTTGTAATTTAAAGTGTTTTAAATCAAGAGTATGAGTATGGAAAAACTGGGTCTTGCAAAGCTAGGTGTAACAAAGCTGATTGTAGCAAAGCTGGGTGTAGCATGGTGAAAAGTGCTCTCAGTGTTATCGCTAACAAATATCAGAGAAAGATTTTTTCAAATAAAGATTTATATATATATATATATATATATATATATATATATATATATATATATATATATATATATAGTTTATGACTTTTAATTCTAGTTTTTGTAAATGGAGATTACTTATGTAGTTTTCAAGCATTTAACAGTTTATTGTTGCAGCCTGATTTGAATTTGCAGAATTGATATTTAAGCTTTTAATCTTATACTTATTTACACTAAATTGCAAATAAGTATAAGATTAAAAACTTAAATATCAATTCTATAAGAACGAAAAGCGACTGCATAAAATGAAGAAGAATATGATGTATTTCGTCCAGTTAAAGCATACCCAGCAAGCACACAACGTTGAAACAACATTGAAATAACGTTGATCAACGTCGATCAACGTTATTTCAACATTGTTTCAACGTTGTGTGCTTTGCTGGGTAGTAAACAATTCTTATGCTTTGTTAGACAAAATAAATCTAAGCTGAACATTCCCTTTCTTTTTACAAACTTCAAAAAGTTCTTGAAGACACCTATTGTCCGTTCTGTGCACAGATTTGTTTTGGGTATTTCCAGTCTTGATGGTTCCTGACTCCAAAACTTTTTCACAGAGTTTAACGCTCTCTCGTGACCTCCAAGCTTCTGATAATAATCTGCATTGTAGAGCATCCCGCCATCGGAAATTGCGTAAATGAGTAAATTCCGATGTGAGAAATAGTTTATAAAGGTGACTCAGATGTGATACGATGGTGAGGAATGGTATCACATCGGAGGTGCGATGTAGTCCGAGGCCGATGGGGAGAATGTCACGCACTCTCCGATATATTTCGAGATTTACGAATCATCGTATGATATTTTCGTGTAATTTCACAATAAATCGTATTTACAGTGTAAACTAGTAATATTGTGATATTTCCGATGTATTTATCTATAATTACGAGGTTTTCGCAAAATTACAGCAAAATTTTGCAAGCCACCACAAACCATCGTAAAATATCGGAAAATAAAAAGATTAAATCTTTTTTTTTAAATTACTTTTACCACTAATAATAAATAACTTTAACAAGTAAAAGTAACGCATTTTTAAAGTTAACTTTATGTAAGTAATTTTTACATGTAATATATTATTTTACTATGCTACTTTTCAAAAAATGTATTACATTTAAATGTAAAAAAATATTTGATAATTTAATCTAAGTTATGTAAAGTAATATTTGTTTAAAAGTAACTTTTTTCATCAAGTTAAGTAAAATAGTTATCCCTCGTAGGTTTCTAGCAACTAAATATAAAAACTTTAATCAAATTATAACTTTTACAGCTTTACCAGTTTTCTCTCCTTAGGAAATTAATTTCCAATTAATTTCCGATGGAGTGTTTAATTGCGGAGGGAATTTGCGAAAATCTAAATCGGTTTTTACAGTTAACTCACTCTTTTTACAGATTATCATCGCAATTTAATCAAATACCTCGTACTACTAGAAATACTTCGTATTAACAGTGAAATCTCGTGATAAATCATCGAATTACATCGTACCTCGACAAACCTTGTAAGAATTTCGATGTTTTTATTTTTCCAAAATTTCTATAAAGGTTTTTCCGATTAATTACCGTACTTTATTTTGACCATCGGTCGCGTATTTTTACGATGGAAAAAAATCCAAATACGCACTTTTGCGTAGAAACCGATGCATCGCCATCGTAAATCTCGTAAATCTCGTACGAGATTCCCGCCGAGTCCGATGGCGGGGAATGCTCTAAAAAGTATGAATGCCAAAAGAGCATTGCTCTGAAAAAAAGAGCTAGTATTGCTCGAGAATTCCATCTTCTATTACTTAAGTTTGATATTCTAAAACTTCACTTTATGAAATACGAGATTATTTCGCCATTCTGCTATTTTAGTAATTACTACTCTGCTATTCTTGAAATTCATCCTGAGCTGCCCGCAGATCTTTAACAGTTTTGGAATAAAAGGATACTAAATATTTGGTGGCGTGTTGTTTCCTCTAAGTTCTTCATCTATTACTACGCGAAGAACTTGGTCAAGGGCATGGTGTTGACAATCAATGAATTGTGGTTCTCCCAGTTCTTTTGAAAAAAAAAATCTTTGTTACAATCCCATTCTTTCTTCTAGTGTTCACATTCGTTGCATCCGCTACAATTATCTTTATACTCATCCATAAATTGTATTTACTGAGAACGGCTGTTATGCCTTTGATTACAGTACCTGCTTCTCCGCCTGGAAGATCTAGTGGTTGTAGCTTAACTTTTCTATGTTCATTCTTCAGCACAAACACTTGATAATCTCGGTGATTAATACGTTTACTATCAAAATGCAATAAACAGTTTTTCCAAATAAAATGTTCCGTTCATTTCTTCTTTATGTTAAACAACTTCTTTAATAGTGGATGCGAATTGTTGCCAGATTCTTTAATATTGGATGTGAAGATGCGATAATTGTAAAGGGGTCTGAACGTTAATCCCATCTTGAGATAACTGTTGACATATGGTTGCTGCTTTTCTGGTAGACGGCTTTTAAGATGTTAATAATTTGATTACAGTTTTGGTTTTGCTGTACTTTTATTTGGACGGACTGTTCTTCTGAATCTTCAGACTCTTGATATTCTGTCTCGGTCTCTGATTCAGAAGTCGACGTTGACGTTTTGCTGTTGCTGCTGCTGCTGTTGTTACGGTAAATTCCAAGGAAATTTTTCTTCTTTTTGATGGATGGAAAATGGTCCTTTGCTTTCAATCTGAAGATTACACAACCTTTTGTTCTCATTACAGAGCAAAATTCACCATCATTTTTTGTGATGTCAAAAGCTTCATTCAATAAATCATATTTCCCTTGTTTTACACATTTACTATAGGTTTTCAACACTTGATCCAGTTTTGCGTGTACAATTTGAATTGATAAATTTGGAAAGTTTAATTTCTTTTGCCATAAGCTTGTAAGTTCTTTCTCAAGTTGCTTTATGCGTTCGCGTCTACCTTTGATGGATTCCCATAATAATAGTGACAAACAGTTTAGACTTAGAGTGCTATTCTGCTTTTATTTTCCAATAATTTTTGTTTAACTCATCAAAAATTCCAGAAGGTTCAAAAAAGTTCTAGAAGGATGTAGAAAGTCACTTATACCGCTCAAAACTATTACTTGCATACCATTTTAGAAGTATAGTGTTGAGCGCAGGGAATGTCACCAGGTCCCGTTCAGCCGCCGAACGGCTAGTTACAAAAAAATTTTCGGGTCCCAAACTCATTCGGGTATAGACCCATAAAATACCTGATAGCCCAATAACCCAAAACAATGAACAAACGGGTTAACGAGCACTGACAGCTAAGGAACCGAAACCGATAAATTATCGGGTACCCAATCGTGTATTAAATTTTTTTAATACCAGAAAACCCAAACCCGTTCGGTTTTTGGCTTTATCACCATTCGGGTCCTGAATTAATAAATTTTTTAAATAAAATTTTAAAATTTGCGAAAATTGCTAAAAGTTACAAAAATTTGCTACGAGTTAGGATGACGATGGTAACTACGAGTTACGATGCTTACGGTAATTTTAGTATCTTTGGAAAACACCGTGAAATGTGTAAAACTGAAATTTAAAAAGTATACTGAAAGAAACCTGAACCAAGGTTTAAAAAATCATTTTCGAAAAATATTTTGTCTTTTTGAATATTATACATGTCCATAACGTTATATGTATCAATAGGGGCTTCCTAGATGTCATCATCCAGCTCTTCATTTGGATTTGATGAAGAGCTTTTAGTTTCTGAGCAGATTTTGAGCAGCATTTTTCTCTCAAACTGAGAGTAGTTGCGTTTAATGAAGAACAGTTTTTCAGTCTTCAGAGGATGCGATTTCTTCCCTTCGTGACCGTCAGTGATTAACAAGCGCTCTGAGGATGCTGAACTTGCAGGAATACTCAGGATAGCAAAGGTAGCCTTGGAAAGAATTAGATAGACGTTCCCTTTTGTCTTCCAGAACTGCATTGGCTTTCCAATCCATGCAGAAGTTGTCTAAACATCATTTTCATAGGTAAAAAGTTCTTCTTTCAATCCAAACGCGCTCTTCTTCTGCTTCTTTGGCTGAATAAAGCTCAAAGAGAAGCTTCCAAATTGTAAGTACCGAAGACTGTCGTCGACAAGGAATGGTTCAATCTGGGATTCTTCTTCCCCACTTTTACCGAACAAACTTGATAAGAACTCTTTTATAGCTTGTTCAGGATCCTTGGCCGAATTCTGGAGACTAAATATGGTTTCTTTGAACTTGACTTTCAAGAACTTGGCGTATTGGTCTGAAAAAATAAAAAAAGAGAATTAAAAAAGTCTGACTTTAATGGGCGAAAAGATTGACTTTAAGGGAGATTTATTCATACTTTAACTAACTTTTGTTGAATTTGTGTCCTAATATTTACAACTAATTGCATTTTTGGAATTATTCGTAACTGTTCCAAATTACTCGCATTTCTTCTAATTATTCATAGCTGATTGCATTACTTTGTAGCACTTAATTATATTAGTAACTTAGATGTAACTTTTGACGATTGGCACGTCTAACGCTGGATTGGGAACTTGCACAGTAGACTACAGCCATTTTTAAATAATAATACTTTTAAATAATTTTTTGCTCGCATTTGTAAAAAGGTTAGTTGGCAACATATATAGTCAAAAGGCGGTTCCAGGACATCGACCCCTTCCCATACTTAAGGATGAATAAAAAATGGTGAACACTTCATATCATGACAAAACCAATACTTAAGAGTCGTCTTTAAAAATCAAGAAGAAGTATAAAAATAATCATGTTATTTCTATACCAGTTCTTCAAGATGCCTGTTCTTCGCTTGGTTTATTGCCTTGTTTTGTAATGTCCGATGGCCAAGGTGTGAATTCCGTCTTCCAAGATGTGTCTTTTGTCGTCGTTAGCGCTGAGTGCGACTTTGTTGATCTCTTCGGTGTAGACATCGTGATGACGTGATCGGAAGACGTTCATGGTGGTGAGTTTTTCTTGTTTAGTCATTAACCAGTCACCACAAGGTATTAATAACTTCTTGAAAGTCAAGACCTTCATTCAATTTTTTCAAAACATAAAGACACAAGTGACCGCAATAAGACGTATCACCAAATTGAACTCTCTCGCTGTTATAATAAACTGAGCTTTTTAAATAATGGACAAGTTCGACAAGAGGAGGTTGAGCATAAGAGTCGAAGCTGTATTTTTTGTCAGCGTCTTTATACCAGCACACCCAATGAAACCCACCAGTGCTTGAATCTCCTGTATTCACAATACCACATTCTTTTTTTCTTGGCTTTTTTGGTAACTCATCCCTGACAAACACGTCTTGAAAGTTTTTTAATTTTAACTGTTTAGCAGACTTTATCAATTGAAAGTTAGTTAAAGCTTCATTAGGTAAAACAATTCCTTCTACGTCAATCCATTGAAAGTTGATCATTTTTTTTAATTTCTTAAAAAGTTTATCCGAATTTTTTTAACAAGCGATTTTTCATAGAATAGCACCTAAAAAGGGTATGCTTGAGAAGGGTGAGTTTGGTCCGAGCAATAATCCGGATCCAATAGATTGATAGCCTTTTCCATTTTTAACAAAGAGTCCATCACCGTGAACATTTTTAGTCCATGGGGTAATAAACAATCCTTCTCCACCTAAAGTTTTTATCTTCATTCCTTTTCCATTTTTGCTCATGTAAAAAAGACCTCGCCCAGCAATTTTATCAACCATAGCAGAACCAGCAGAAGATCCTACACCTGCTAACAATCCTGTGGCTAGAGCAGGAACTACTCTTGTTGCAAGAGTGCTGCCTAACATACCTAATAACGGTAAAAGAGCTCCGATGAAACCTCCTTCTATTTTCGAGTTGTATGATAATTGTTTTCTGCTCAATTTAAGAGTGATCCCTTTTCCAGCTTCATACGCTTTTCTAATTTTGTTCAATTGCGTATTAGTGATAGCGAGAACATGTTTACCGTTCAAGTCTTGATGAGAAAGCTTAATGCTAGTATCGGTTTTGTCTTGAATGGCTTTTTTAATTTTATCAGATTGGCTCTGCGAGATGTTAATTTTGATATTTTGATAATTGCTCATTTTTTTATGTATTAAAAATTATTTATTTCTCGAATATGATATCGTATTGTAATATCCTCTCCACGAAAATCAACCAAATCTCCATTCTGATCAATGATGCGAGTAACCATTGTTGAAATTTCAAACAGTTTAACAGGAAGATAAATCAAATGCATTGGTCTCTCGATGATTTTATAGCCAGGACTAACATTCGGATAAAACGAGTAAATGCAATTGAGTTGGGTTCCATTAATATAGGATGATCCAATAATGTTGTTAACGATTCTGATGGTGTTAATGCTTGAAATTCTAACGATATGATCCGACTCGTATTCGGAATTGGAATTTAATTTTCTTTTAGTAAATCCTAAAACTGAAGAGATGCTATTCTCCACATTAAAGTCAATCAAATAATTCAAGCCAAGTTTAATGGTTGATTTTAAAGTATTAAGATTGATTCCAATTTGAAGGTTGTTTGGAGAGTAATTAATTTTATTTGCAATAATATAACTTCCACGTTGAGCTGATTTTATTGTGTTTAAAATAGACTTTTGCAAATACTCATTGATGTCTTTAATGTCATAGCTTCCTGATGGAATGATAATGTTCTCCCAATTAGCTCCATTGTTCATGCTGTATTTGAAAGAATTGTTTTTACTGTTTACATTTGGAATGCTGTTGTAAGTCTCAAGACCGAGAAAAGCCATTTCATAACTTTTTCCTTCGTCAAAAACGATTTTATCCAAAAAATCAGTGGTGATAACACTTGATTTTCCATCTACATCGATTATTATACCTGTCATTTTTTTAAAATAAGAATTATTTTTTAAATTGTTTTAGAAAAATAAAAAATTGTCAAACCCGCTTCGGTACTTTCCCTCGTTCTTTTTAGAAGAGAGATCAATAACGGCAAATCCGTGAGGTTCATTCCAGCAATGATTGCAAAAGGCTTTAAAATCTTCTATTTTCATATCGCACGAAACGTGGTCTTGATAAATGTGATTAACACTTTTTTGGTCTTGTTTAAAGAGACAAATAAAGTTAGCATTTTCTCTGATGGTATGTCTTGGAATCTCGAAATAGTTTTGAGCGAGGTAAAAGCAGTCGACGTTAGAGTGTCTTCCTCGGATGTAATATTTTTCGCACTTGTTTTGATTAGTTAATTGCAAATCGTCAAAGATCATTAAATTGTTTTTGGTCGAGTCTAAGGATTCAGGTTCAGGCACATCGTCCGCTGTTTCAAAAAATTGACACTCCATATCATCATTGTTGGAATATTTTTTTGAAAGGTTGTTAATAACATCTTCAGGGTTTAAATTCAATTTTTCCATTTCGTCTTGTACATCATCCGTTAACAAATCAACAATATCCTTTTTAGGAAGTTTATTTTCGAAGGATCTTTTGAGTATTTTGTATTCAGGTTGAAAAAGGGATTTTCCAAAGACATACAATCGGTTGTAATCTAGCCATCCCGGTCTGAGAAGTAGATTGAGCAGCAACGTTGTTTTTCCATATCCAGACTTTCCAACGATGATTCCTCGAATGCTTCTCGGTAAAAGCTTGCTGTTGTTTCTTTTGGTTTTCCCAATTTTACACGACAATTTCATCACTTCCATTTTTTATATTTAAAAAGTTTTTATATATGTTAAAATGTACTGCGTTAAGTGTAGAAGAGAGACTGAAACCATTCACTTGAAAAACGAGATCACAAAAAACAACAGACCTATGTTGAAAGGGACTTGCAACTCTTGTGGGATAACAAAATGCAAGTTTGTTTCTTCTCATACGCCCAAAGGATCATCTTCGCATGCGGTCAATGGAGGAGACTTGGTGGAATCGATCAACTATTTTTCAAAAAAAATAAAGCTTCCATGGGCAAAGTTTCCAGGAGAAATGCACGTTCCAGGTATGAACTTTGCAGGACCTGGAACCAATTTAGATAAAAGACTCACTTCCACGGACATGTATCAAGATTGGAGCAAACCGGTAGACAGAGTGGACAATGCAGCGTATCACCATGATTTGGCATATAAATATTTAAACGACGTTCAAAGCAGAAATTTAGCTGATCAAATGATGCTTGAAGAAATGGATTCGATTCCCAATCCCACTCAAAAAGAAATAAGCGAGCGAAAAATCATTGTTCCCATCATCAAAGCCAAAGCTAAATTTGGATTGGGTGTGAGTGATTTGAAATGGACGGATCAGCTTGCAGAGGAGCTTCATAAACCGGTGATTCATCATTTTAAAAGAAGAAGGGTGATTGTAAACGACATTGATGAAATATGGGCCGCAGATTTGGTGGACATGCAATCGTTTTCAAAATTCAACAAGGGCGTAAAATATTTACTCATGGTGATCGACGTGTTTTCAAAGTATGGATGGATCGTTCCGTTAAAAAGCAAAACGGGTCTTGAAGTGGCAGAATCGTTGAAAAAGATTTTTGGTGAAAGAAAATGCGTCAAATTGTGGGTAGATAAAGGAAAAGAGTTTTACAACAAGCACGTGAGAGCGTTGGGTGTGCAATTATACTCCACTGAAAACGAGGAAAAAAGTTGTGTTGTCGAGCGATGGAACAGAACGATGAAAGAGAGAATGTTTAAATATTTTTCAGCCAACAATACCAATAAATACATTGACGTATTAGATGAGATGGTGAAAAATTACAACAACACAAAGCACTCTTCTATCAAAATGACACCAGTGGAAGCTAGCGATGAAAAGAATAAAGGTAGGGTATGGTGGAATCTGTATGGAAAGGATCAAACATTACCAGCAAAACCAAAATTTCTCATAGGTGATCAAGTGAGGATCGTAAAAAAGAAGTCTCATTTTGAAAAAGGGTATACGCCGAGATGGACTGAAGAGGTTTTTACAGTGTCAAATGTTCAGCATACGAATCCACCCACGTATAAAATCGCTGACGCTAACGGTGAAGAAATTCAAGGCACCTTTTACGAGCAGGAGATGCAAAAGACGCATCAAGACATATTCAGAATTGAAAAAGTCATTCGCAAAACCAAGAGCAAGTTGTTAGTCAAATGGTTGGGATATCCAGACTCGTTTAATTCATGGGTAGATAATAATGAATTGTTAAGTTTGCAAAAATGATCTAAAAATTTATTTTTAATATGTAAAATGCATGCTCCTCACAAGTTTTTTAGAAATGTTGCCTCAGCAGAAGTTCTTAGTTTGGATTTGCAATTAAAAATTTTGGAAGAGAGGGTTAGAGAGTTGGAGGAAAGAAGACCAAACAACATTATTGTGTCTACGAAAACGTTAGATCATCCACCTTATTTCAACGTTAACGAACAATATGAGATTTTTGCCCAGAAAGACATTAAATTTGCTGCTCTCTCACATACAATGATAGCTTTATCCATTGGGCTGAATTTGCAGAAAGGTGTTGCAGTGATAACATTAATGAATAAAATTACTGATCAATTGAATTATAGAAAAAACGAAGTTATTATTTCAGAGTCTGTAGATGATGTTATTATGGACGTGAATAGTAACAGCAAACAGGACGTGATTGTTAAAAAAGGAGAAAAACTTTGTAAGATTAGTTACATTGATTTAAAATAGTTTTTTTCGCTTAATAAAAGTGGAAATATTGAATGAAAAACTTTATCCAGTTCTTCCATCAGCTCCTATAGAAGAAGGAGGGCATGTTTACCGTTTTCATAAAATAAGCGAGATTCAGAAAGAGATAGAGAGTGAAAAAGCAAAGCGAGTTCATCTAAGCAAAAAGTACCATCGTGTGTTTAGGATCATTTCGAATGTGGACAATGTGATGCAAGGATTATGTATAGCATTGGGTGCGACTGGAATAGGGCTTTTGTCTACGATTATTGCGAGTCCAGTAGCGATTGCGTGTGAAGGTGTGGCTATTGGCATGGGGTTTTTATCGATTGTTGGAGGTCGATTGAATAAAAAGATGGTATTAAAAGCGGAAAAGCATGAGAAGATCAAAGTGTTGGCTGAGTCGAAATTGAACACCATCAGCGAGCACATTTCCAAAGCGTTGATAGACGGAAAAATAAGCGATTCAGAGTTTCAATTGATTCTTGGGGAGCTTCAAAAATTTAAATCCTTGACGGTGGAAATACGAACCAAAACCAAAAAGGGAATAGATGAAGTTACTAAAGAAAACTTGATCCAAAAAGGTCGAGAAGACGCGATTCAAACGTTTAACAATTTGTTTAAAAAAGGATCAACGTAGTCGTAAAAACCAATTTATGTTTTTTTTCCACGTATTTTAAAAAGGATCAACATAATCGTAAAACCAATTTATGTTTTTTTCCACGTATTTTAAAAAGATGTTTTTCTTTAAAATACAAGACCTGAATAAAAGGGATGAAATTGTGAAACAAATTAATGACAGAAGAAAGAGAATTTATCAGAACAGCATCAACGACAACATTTCAGATGTTAATTTTCAAGCTGATTTGAGCAAGCTGTTCAAGCCGATCATAGAGAGCAATGAAAAGATGATCAAGAGCCTGTCAGTCGATCAAAAAAAGAAAAGGCCTTTCGAAGTGAACAAAGTTGGAGATAAAATGTATATTGGAAAAATGGAGGTTGAAATAGATGGAGATGATATCATTGTCGGTGGTGAAAGGTATGAAGGGACAAAAGGTCTTTGGGAGCTGATGACTGAATTAACAATACCAAAGAGCTATACCGATGAAGATTTGCAAAATTATGAAAAAATTTTAATGGATAGTGATGCTATAAGATCTGATTCGCAACCGCATAAACCGAAATCATCAAGAAGACCAAAGTATCAGCAACTTATTGCTCCTATTTGGGAAAAAATGATGCGTATTGAAAAAGGTAAAAAAGGTCGCGGTGTCATTATTCTTCCGAGCGATCCTAATGCGTTGGTGGAAAAGCTTGAATTGAGTATTGCTGCATGGCATGCTGGGAATAAAGAGTCAAGAAATGTGGCTGTTGCTATTTGCGATGAGCTGTTGAGACAAGGAGAGATTAATAAAGAGGAATATAAATCGTTAATGAGGACTATTGATAAAATTATTTAAAAAATTGTTTTTATTTAAAAAATGCTCATTGTGAACAAAAGAAGATATGTGAAAAAGAACGTTGTTGGAGGAGGTGGTATTGTGGACATGATTAAAAATTTCATAAAAAGAGCAGCTGCGTCAAGTGTATCAAAAGCAACAGTGAATTTGCTTAAAAATGCTGCTACAAGTAAAATTGGACAAGAAGCGATTACAGCTGCAAAATCTGCTGGGACAGAGTTAGCCCTTTCAGCCATCTCCGCTGCTAAAGACGTGGCTATTGATAAAGGTAAAAAGACCATTGAGAAATTAAAGACTGGTTCATCTATTCAAATTAAGAAAATGTCTAAAAAGAACGCGATTCGAATCCAAGACCTGGTGAAAATGGGGCAGGGCATGAAAATAGTATGAAGATAGCATTTTGTTGCGATGACTTGCAATGAGAGACATTTAAATGAATTAAATAATTTTTTTTAGTACTGAGCGATTAAGAGTTACTGAGAACCCAGAGTATGATATTGGTATTGAAAAAGTTGATTTTTTTGAGTACCTTCCAACCAATCTCGATTTAAATTCTTCAGGCACGATTACTTTTGAGATAGACTGTCAATCGATTCAAACAGTACCATCAGAGGCTTACATTCTTATTGAAGGAGTGTTGAAAAAGAGCGATGGAACCTTTTATGATGCTAAAGACAACATTGCACTGGTGAACAACGCTTTGATGTATTTGTTTAATGATGTGACTTATGACTTGTCGGGAGAGCAAGTGGAAAGAGTGATGTATCCAGGTCCAGCCACCACCATACTTGGATTGATGAAATATCCTTATGGATTTCAGTTTGCTGATGGATTAAAACAGATGTGGTATATGGATACGTCAAATCTTGTTGGAAATTCAGGATTCAATGTTAGACGAGACCACTTGTTTGCAGACACTACATCCGTTGGAGCTTTTTCGTTTAAAATTCCGTTGAAACACATTTTTGGATTTTGCGAAACCTATGACAAAGTTGTTTATGGGTTTAGGCATACCATCACCTTTACAAAGAAAGAATGTGATGATGCGATTTATAGAGCGGAGAGCGTTAGTGCAGGAATGATCAACCTTAAAAAATTCAGACTTTATATGCCTCGCGTTGAATTGGATATTTCGAAAAAGACTGATTTCATGAATTTAATAGCTCAAAAAATTCCCATTCAAGTGGCTTATAAATCAAACAACATGTGAAAGACAGCTTATTCCAGCCGGTCAAACAGAATTTACCTGGTCGCTTGGAAGAGTCACTGACAAAAGCATTCCAAGATTTATCTTGTTCGGACTTCAGACAAACAGAAATTCCAGTCAAACAGTTAATCCATCACTATTCGACCATTGTGATGTTAGCAATTTTTACGTGACTGTTAATGGAATAAAGTATCCAAATTACAATTACGACTTGAATTTTGGAGAAAAGAGAGTGGTCATGGCTTATTCAGATGCGTTCTCTTTTGATGAAAAATATTACGGCACAAATGAACTTGTTTGTCAATCTGGGTTAAGCTTGCTTGAATATATAAAATTATATCCGTTGTTCTTTGTGGATATCAGCAAGCAAAAAGAAAGAGTGGCGTCGGAAACAGCTGAATTAGTGGTAAACCTTAAATTTCGAACTTCAACTATTGCAAATACCGTTATTTTTGCAGTGGTGATCTCTGACAAACTGCTTAAATTTGTTTCAGACGGAACCAACATGACTGCTGTTTATTAAGTTTATTAAGATGTCTTTTCAGGAAAAATTGAATTGACTTAAAAAAAATCTTGTTATAATAAAATGAGATATACAACATCGTATTTGAAAAATTTGTTGAATGAAAACGGAGTTAGTAAAACAGCAGATGATTTAATAACGTTGATGATGCTTGCGGTTGAAAATAATTTGATCAGTAAAGATGAGATTTTAGAAAGAGCAAAAGAAAAAAAAGTAAAGCCTCCTCCAAAAGAAAAAAAACCTGTTGATCCAAAATGGGAATGGCTTAGTTTAGTTAAGAAAAAACCCATCACTGTGAGAATAACCAACATTGAAACGGGTGAGGTGACTGAATACAAGTCTCTTTACAAAGCGATGGCAGGGACTGGACGTGGATGGAGATATTTAGAGCGTCGAGATGGAAAGGTGGATAATGGAATCAAGATTGAATTTTTAAATTCTGAAAACCTTGAAAAACGTAAAAAGCAGCAAAATTGATTTTTTAACTTTTAACATGTTAAAAAATTGACTTAAATAAAATTCTTGGCATAAATAAAAAGATGGAAAGCATGCAAAAGGATGATCTTTTAAATGCTCTTGATGATAGCTTTGAGTCAACTTCTGATACGACTAAATCAAAAAGTTTGCTAAAATTTCTAAAAAACATAAGAAAACTTCCAAAGGAACATCGAATCATTTTCAAAGAAATGGTTGAAGTAGCACCTTTTGAAGAAGTGATCAGAAATATAAAAGAAGACATTGATCTGCGTAATAAATTCCTGATAGGAACAAATTGGAAACTAAATGCTAGCGGACGTAATAATTGTCGTAAAATCACTGAACATATTAGAGAGATTAAAAATATGTATTCACGTCTTTCCAAATAATTTTTTAATTCTTTTCACGGGAGAATTAAAAAAACGGTAAAAACTTTTCGAAGAAGAAAATATGCTGAAAGTGTGCCAAGATTTAAAAAAAAATTGAATTGACTTAAAGAAAATCTTAGTATAATAAAAATGAGTATCTATTCTTCAAAACCGAAATTAATTGTTAAAGAGCGAAAACTTGAATGCATCGAAAAAAATTTTCTTTCCATTAATAAAATGGGTGATAAAACTGATGCTAAAAAGCAAAAAGCAAAAACTACCGCCAAAGAGCGAAAAATTGAAAGTGACATAAAGAAAAATCTTTCCGTAATAAAAATGGAAAGTAAAACTGTTAAAGATCGAAAAGTATCAATGGCATCATTAAGAAGGGATGCTAAAGAAAGAGCTATAAAAGGCTATACCAGAATGACCAGGGAAGAGCTTGTTGAGGCTATTAAAACAACAATACCTGTCATTGCTGTCAAAGAGCCTGTTAATGATCGAAATAAAATGACTGTGAAAGAATTAAGAGAGATGGCTAAAGACCGTGGTGATATCAAAGGTATCTATAAAATGAAAAAAGCCGAGCTCATTGAAGCTATAGGACCTGTCATTGGTTATGGGTCTGCTCCTCGTAGACGAACGACTGAGGCGAGACCTTTGCCTGTTAATGAAAGACCTACCGCGGTTAGGTTTGTTCAACCAGCTGTAAAAGTTTCTGTAAAACCGACAAAAGTTTCTGTAAAACCGACAAAAGTTTCAATAAAGCCGACAAAAGTAAGGTTTGTTGTCAAACCTTCCACAGCGATAAAACCACCCATCGCTCCGAAACCTGTCATTGCTCCTAAACCATTGTTCATTCCACCAAGACCTGTGGTAAAACCTCCTATTGCTCCGAAACCAATTCATTTGCAAAATCCTAATATTCGAAGACCTGTGCCTGCTCCAAGGTTAAGGACTAACGACTTGATTTCATTCGAACCTTCTGCTCTCTTGCAAAATCGGGTGACAGGTGATGAACCCTCTATTCTTAACACACCGGTTATCGATTCAACAAACGTTATTACACCTAGACCGGTTCCAGCACCAAGACCTTTATTTTCAAGTCTGAAAGCAGTTGCAAAAAGTGTGACGTCCTATGTTGCAAATAAGTTTAATGATATTAAAGAATGGATAGATCCTTACGTTCCTGAAGTAGTCAAGAATAAGGTAAGCGAATCAGTGGATCAAATCAATGAAAAGGTAAAGTCTATCAAATCACTTGTATTAAAAACAGTGTATAAACAGCCAGTGTCAAAGCCTTTTACAGTAAAGTTTAATATGACTGAACATTCTGCAGAGCGTACTACTAGACTATTTTCTTACACACCTTCTTCTCAATACCAAGACATTGTTCCTTTTTTAAACTTGGTGAGAGAGTCGGTCATTCAAACCATAGAAGGAGAAAGAAATACAAAGGTAAGAATTGTTTTAATCTGTGAAATGACTCGCGTAAGCATCTTAACAGGTGAAGAGATTACTCAGATGGCTCACTTTTCATCCAACTTGAAAATTATATTGGAGGGTACAGATGTAAGAACGGCTGTGAGTCAAATGGAAGAAAAAATCTTGGAGCGAAGCGCTAATTACAACAAGATGGGATCCAATTGCGTCTTGTCTAAGATTTTAAGAATGGATATCAGATTTATCGATTATGAACCTTTCAAGGGTTCTTCCTACATGGAGCTGTCTAAAGAGCTAAAAGGCAAAAATGCCATCATCAACATGGTAAACAAGGACAACCAATGCTTTAAATGGTCTGTCACCAGGGCGCTGAATCTTAAAAATAGAGACAATGAAAGAATTGACAATGATCTTATTTTAAAATCAGAAGAGTTGAATTGGGAAGGAATGGAGTTTCCTTTAAAGGTGACTCAAGTCGAAAAGTTTGAGAAAAATAATCCTGACATCAGCGTGAACGTCTTTCACTACGAAATGAATAAACCTCAACCTATGCAAATATCCAAATTTCATGATCGAAAGCACTGTGTTGATTTGTTGTATATTTCAAACAAAGACAACAGCCATTATTGCCTCATTAAAAATTTCAGTCGGTTTGCTCGTTCTTCAGCATCAAAACATCAACATAAACAATATTTTTGCAGAAGGTGCATGCACGGCTATGACCAAGAAGAAAAGCTCCAAATTCATCGAAAATACTGCTATCATAACGCGCCTATGAGAATCGATCTTCCAAAAGAAGGGTCGACCCTTGAGTTTAAAAACTACAACAATAGTATGAGAGTTCCGTACTGCGTCTATGCCGACTTTGAAAGTTTCATCAAACCTATCGATGACAACACTGAGTATAATAATAAAGAGTCATATACCAAAAAATGTCAAAAGCATGTTCCAAGCTCCATCGTCTATTATATCAAATGCTACGACGAAACCATTTACAAGGGAAAGCTTGAAACGTATACAGCAGAAAGTGATGATGACGACGTGGCTCAAAAATTTGTTACCATGCTTGAAGCTAACTTTATAAAGATTTGTGACGATAGTTATTCACGGCAAGAACAATGGAAAAATAAGAGAATAGAGACTAATGAGGATGAGAAAGATTATGAATCTGTTACCCAATGCCATATTTGCAAAAAAGATCTTAACGGTGACAAAGTATGGGATCACTGCCATTTGACTGGAAAGTACCGTGGTGCTGCTCATAAGAAATGCAACTTGGATTATAAAATTCCAAAATTTATTCCCGTTGTCTTTCATAACTTGTCTGGCTATGACAGCCATTTGTTCATCAAGAGATTAGGTGGAAAAAAAGGAAAGATCACTTGTATACCTAATAACGAAGAAAAATATATCAGTTTCACAAAAAGCATCAAAGTGAGAGATTCTATTGATAAGAAAGGTAAACCAAAAATAGTGTATTTACGGTTCGTTGACAGCTACAGGTTCATGTCAAGCCCTTTAAAAGATTTAACTGACAACCTTGTTAAAGATTTGTGTGAGGAGTGCTCAAAATTAGATCCAAAAACATGCAAAAAGGACTGTATGGTTAAGAAAGGTAAAAAATGCAAATGTAAAGACAATTGTGAAGATTGCGCTCATAGAAGATCTAAAAAAGGAGACATCATGTGCAAAAACTTAAATTCATTCCACAGCGGAGCAAAACGAGATTTGCTATTAAGAAAAGGCATTTACCCTTACGAATGGGTGGACTCCATTAAAAAATTCTATGAAACACAATTGCCACCCAAAGAAGCTTTTTACTCTAAACTAGACGATAAACACATCAGCGATGAAGACTATGCACATGCTCAAAACGTTTGGAAGGTATTTGGATGTGAAACGTTTAAAGATTACCACGAGCTGTACAACATCTCAGACGTGCTCATTTTAGCTGATGTCTTTGAAAATTTCAGAGACACTTGCATAGAAAATTACGGTCTAGACCCTCTTTGGTATTACACCTCTCCTGGTTTGGCTTGGGACGCCATGTTAAAGGAAACTAAAATTAAATTGGACTTAATAACCGATATTGATATGCTCAACATGATCCAAAAAGGAATACGCGGCGGAATATGTATGATCTCAAACCGACTTGGAAACGCTAATAACAAATACATGAAAAACTATGATCCTTCACAACCATCGAAATTCATTCAGTACTTAGACGCTAATAACCTTTATGGGTGGGCCATGAGCAAACCTCTTCCCGTTAGAGGATTTAGATGGATGGTTGAGGATGAACTTTTAAATTGGAAATCCATGCCTTGCATTCTCGAAGTTGATTTAACCTATCCTGAAAGTCTACACGATTTACACAACGACTATCCTTTGGCTCCTGAAAGACTAACCATTGGAAAAGTGGATAAGCTCGTTCCCAATTTAAACAACAAAGAAAAATACGTCGTTCATCACGAAAACCTAAAACTCTATGAACGGATGGGTTTAGTTATTACCAAAATTCATCGTGGTATCACCTTTGAGGAAGAACCTTTCATGAAAAAATACATCGACCTCAACACCAATAAAAGAAAAGTCGCTAAAAACGACTTTGAAAAAGAATTCTTTAAACTCATGAACAACTCCGTGTTTGGAAAAACCATGGAAAATATTCTAAAGCATGTCGATATTAAACTGGTCACCACAAGAAAAGAAGCCTTAAAATTATCCAAAAAACCTCGATATAATCGGTACACCATTTTTGATGAAAAACTCATCGCAATTCATATGAAGAAAACACAATGCTTTTACGACAAACCCGTTTACTTGGGAATGAGCATCCTAGACATCAGCAAAACACTCATGTTTGAGCATCATTACAACTACATCAAGCCTAAATACGACGATCGTGCAAAACTACTCATGACCGACACTGACTCGCTCATTTACGAAATCAAAACAGATGATTTTTATCAAGACATTGCTGATGACGTACTTGAAAAATTTGACACGAGCGACTTTCCTAAAGATCATCCCGCCATTCAAAACGCTGGACTCAAAGTAGGCGAAAATAAAAAGATCATTGGCAAGTTTAAAGATGAAACCGGTGGAAAGCAAATCACGCAGTTTGTTGGTCTTCGACCCAAACTCTACTCTTACTACATCCCTGAAGAAATAGATGATCAAGAACATAAAAAATGCAAAGGTGTTAAGAAGTGTATTGTTAAAAATCACATCACTCATCAAGACTACTACGACTGCTTAATGACTAAACAAGAAAAACTCACCACCATGAACGTCTTCCGATCACGTCATCACGATGTCTACACCGAAGAGATCAACAAAGTCGCACTCAGCGCTAACGACGACAAAAGACACATCTTGGAAGACGGAATTCACACCTTGGCCATCGGACATTACAAAACAAGGCAATAAACCAAGCGAAGAACAGGCATCTTGAAGAACTGGTATAGAAATAACATGATTATTTTTATACTTCTTCTTGATTTTTAAAGACGACTCTTAAGTATTGGTTTTGTCATGATATGAAGTGTTCACCATTTTTTATGCATCCTTAAGTATGGGAAGGGGTCGATGTCCTGGAACCGCCTTTTGACTATATATGGCAACCAGGTAGACAAATTTTCTGGATTTTTTTTTCACTTTTAAGAGATGCTTGAAGGGAATTAGCACCCTGTGTTTTGGCAATGTATTGGCTGGTTTTTCGGCTTTGCTTTAATAGGTAGGCAGGTCATCTGGATCTGAAGATAGTGTTGGATTTTCTTTTTTCTGTTCACTTCCTTCTTCGTTTTCAGTATCAACATCGACATGACCTTGTGATAACTGAGTACTTGACTGGCTAGCAAGCATTTTCAAAATGTTTTGCTTTTTTACGCACGTCCCATTTTAATTTCAAAAGTTTAAAATTACATCCTTTCTAACATTATTTGAAGAAACGGAAAAGGAAACAATTCTAAAAACAAACAATGATGCTTTAACGATCGGTTTTGCTGGTTTTGGCTTACCTTGAATTTAATAAATCAGAGTCGAGCATTTCAAATAAAGAGTGAGATACAGTAATATTGCCGACCGGTTGGCGTGAATAGCATGAGGAAATGTATTAAATTTTGTATAACTGTAAAAGGTCAAATGAAAATATGATTATTGCAATTATTACGGTTATATTCCATTTTTTGTAAAAATATCAATTATTTTTTAACAAAATGGACCTTTTCACTGAATATCCGACAAAACCGTTCAGGAATTATTTTTCTAACGGGTAACCGGGTTCGAGAACCGTCAGGATCAATAACTTTCGGGTACCGATAATTTGTGTTACCCGAAAACTTGAGTTGGGTCGGGTATGAAAATTTTCAACTACCCGATCTAATCGGTAATATCCGTTCGGGTAATCGGAATCCGATAAAATTTTTTTTGGCTTTTATCGGTGTCCGATACCCGTTCGGGTCGGATCTCGTTCGGTTCCTATCGGGAACCGGACATTCTCTAGTTGTGCGCGCCCCTTTTAAAAACGAAAGCAAAATAAAACCCGTATTCATTATCTTTGAGCAAAAGTTCGTAAATTTATGACACAGAAAATTAATTATTTCACAAAAAAGTGAAAATGTCATAACCCTAATATATATATATATATATATATATATATATATATATATATATATATATATATATATATATATAATGTAAAATCTCGAGGATTAAAAAGCTGAACGTTTGGAGAGACAATATATTTTTGTGTAAATGCAAGAGTGTCTATGCTGCTCCACCAACAGAATATATAATAAAAAAGAGGTCTGTGGAGAGCACGCACCAATAAATTGACCATTAACAATAATAACAATAATTAAGTTACAAATACCACATTTAACAACACCCACACACAATAATTAAATAATAGATATCACTTTCAACATGCTTCTTAATAATTAATTTTTTACTGTCACTTTTAACACACTCCCCCCTGTTGACTTGTCAACAATATATGTCCTTTAATTGTCTTAGACATTGTCCATCAAGAGCTGCCTATCGGGTTGGACGTTTATTAATTGACCTGGGCGCCGCATCATTCTGCCCAACTCGGTTTAAACAGCACAGACATTTTTTTTCGATTTATCTTTATTTTTGCTATCTTCTTCAACATCGCATAAAATTTTTTGCAGTTCTTCATAAGTAACGAGGGATTTTCCCATAACCTTTAACAGTGGCATCTTAACTGATCGTACCAATCTTTCATAAAATCCTCCCCACCAAGGGAAGCAGGTAGGATGAACTTTTGAATAATCTTATTATTTAAACAAAACTTCTTTACTTCAATAAATGTTTTAAAATTGTCACAAGTAATGCTATCAGGTATGCCCCTGCGTGCAATTAAGCGTTTGAGTGCTCGGAGGAAAGCAGGGATCTTCATGTCAGGAGTTAATTCCAGATGAGCAGCACGACTAGACGCACAGGTCAAAATCAAAACGTAAATCTTAGATACAGCATCAGTTTTTAAATAATTTTTTACGTATAAGGGTCCGGCAAAATCTACACCAACAGCTTGAAACGAAAACATAGAAATATTTGTTGGGAGTTGGGGGAGGCAGCATTGTTCTTCCATTAATCTTCTTGCAAATAACACACTTACGCAGAACATTCTTGACAGTTTTTCTTCCTTTAAAAATCCAAAACCTTGCTCTAACTTGACTTAATGTCATTTTAATGCCATGATGCATAACACGTTCATGGGTGTCACGAATAATTAACACCGTAAAATAGCTATGCATTCCATCACGTAAAATAATCGGATATTTTTCATTATAACTTAGTATCGAATTTCCAAATCGTCCTTTTAATCGCAGTATATTTTGTTCGTCAGTGAACAACTTCAGGGATGAACTTAGCTTCTTGTAGTTATCTTGATTTCGTAAATAAAACTATTCAACTAATAACCATAAATTAAATGCCATATCATATTCATCAAGTGTGAACATGTTTTCTTTAATTATTCCATTGTTCTTCTTAATTGTTTTTATCAAATTACTTGCAAATCTGTTTACATATCCTGTTACAATTATAAGCCTGTTCAATGTGCTATACTTCTTAATATCTATCAGAACACAAATATTACCACTACTCGCAGCCCCAACCATATTTACTCTACTCTCATTTATCCTATCAACACCCTTCGACTCAATCAGAACTTCATCCACATTCAAACTATTCTCACCATCAAACAATCCTACTTCAGTTGGAATATCTGCTGGATTCTCCAATCCTGCTACATGCCTCCATTTCTTCCTCTCAACCTCTTTCCTAATCACAACTACACGATTTTCCACCCCAGGATTTCAAGTTTTCTCCTTCCCTTTAATCCAATTCAAAGTCACTTCAGAATCTGTCCAACAACTAACATTAATAATTACTCGATTTTCTATTACTCGTTTCACTTATCCTACTAAATTGTTCAACAGCAAACAACCCAACAGTTCTAACCTAGGAACAGACAGCTCTTTCAATGGCGCTATCTTTGTTTTGGCTGCCAAAAAAAATACTCTCACAGCAACACTCGTCTTAACTCTAAGATAAACAACTGCACAATATATCTCTCTTGAGCTATCACAAAATCCATGTAACTCAGCAGAAATTATTCTCTCCTCAACTCTAACAAACGCAAATCTCTTTACTCTTAAAACACTCAACTTCTCAACATTTCTCAACAATTCTTTCCACTTAAACTCAATCTTTCCACTCACACTCGCATCCCATTCCTTTTTATCTCTACACAAAATTTGAAAAATTGTTTTTAGTCTGGCTGTTATAGGCGAAACAATGCCTAATCGATTGATGCCGAAATTTTCAAGATATTCCTTTTTGTTGTTTTAAGTTCCCGTGACATTGTATAAAGTCATTAAATTGGAAAATAAACTCATCATTTTCCGAGTCCCATTCAATTCCTAAAACTTTTTTATACTCATGATCACTTTTACCCAATTCTGTTTCTAAGTAAGTGCTATCATCAAGATTATTTCTAATCATTTTCTCATTAAAACCAAAATAGTTTTGTAGTTCTTGGCTGTTTGTTTTCCATTTCCTTAAATTGAAACCAACTTCAGACATAATTGTTTTAGAACTTTTATAAAATTCCTTACCCTTCGTTACACTTTCCGTTCCAGATGTAACATCATCAACGTATAAATCTTCAACGAATATTTTTACAAACTTTCCATTAGATTTTTCATGTTTTTTAATGTGATGTCTTATTGTTCCATTTAATAAAAAAGGGCTACTAGTCAGTCCAAATACTACTCTTAAAAACCTATAAACAATCAATTCTGAGTTCCTGTTTTGCATCAACATTTTTATACCAGAGAAATCTTAAATAATCTTTATGCTCGCTAGAAATTTCTATATTTAAGAAAGCTTGTTTAATGTCTGCTAATATGGCAATATAATTTAATCGGAATCGCAGTAGTACATCAAATATTTTGGATAACAGATTTGGCCCTGAATAAAGACAATCATTCAAGGACAATCCATTGTTAAAACAGGAAGCATCAAATCTTAGTAGTTTCCTTATCTTTTCTGACGACTGGCCTGTGTGCTAGGTAGTGTGTTTTTCCTGATTCCTTAGCGATTTCATTGTCAGGTACTATTTCAATAATTTTATTCGTTTCGTATTCTTTAAAAATAGCGTCATAATCACTTAACAAATTCTTATCACTCAATTGCTTTTTTAACCTATTTAGTTTAATCTCACAAATTTTATAGTTATCTGGTAAACAATCGTGATCTGGTTTAAAAGGAAGCTTAGTTACGTATCTCTAACCGTTATGCATAATATCATTTTCGAATGTATGTATCACACACTCATCAGTAGATTCCATTTTCTCTACACTCCAAAAATTTTGTAAATCACTTCTTAGTTCATCAATCTTACTGCGCACATCTTCCACACTCCCTACTAAATTAGCATCAATGTGTAAATTCATGATTACTTTCTTATTAACATTATTTACAGAATGCATTGAGTCACTTAACACCCATCCTAGAACAGAGGAAGAAGCTACAGGACAGCCCTCAACCCCTCTAATAACCTTACCTGTCATAAATTTATGGTACAAATCACACCCTTCCAAAAAGTCAATAGGAAAATCTTTGGAACCATCATCATAATCAGCTAGAATTAATTTTGAAATATGCGGGTAATTTTTACACGCTCGAGATATCTCTTGCCTCTGCAAAGGGCTACAAATAACTGGCACACACAGAGCCTCGACATACACATACAAATTAGCATTTCTATGTTTTACCTTAATTTGAACAACATCGAGCTTTTTAACCCTGGAATTATTAAATTGACCGAATGTTTTTATTATTATAGCTTCTTTCCTTATAGTTTTAACTTTCAATCTTTCACATACATCTTTGGTAATATAAGACCTCTGACTACCGCTATCAAATAATATTCTGAATACTCCACACTCACTCTCTGAATTAAAACACTTAGCCTTTAGCAAAATGCTATCAGACACACCTACAAGAGTTGCACTAGTTTGGGTTTGCTTCTTATTGCAAATAGAGATGTGGTGTTTTCCATTGCATTGAAAACATGAATAGTTAAAATAACAAAATTTTGAGATATGACCTAAATTTAAATGGATGAAACATCTCTTTTGCTTTTTTAGAATTTCAATTCTTGAATCTAAATTCGTTACTTTTAAACAGTGAGAAGGCCTTTGGTTTTCTGAACAATATACACGTTGTAAAATTCTTTGTTCTGGTGCTCTTCTATTTTGTGTATGAAAACCTGATGTTGTAAAGTTATTTTTGTTTCTATAATTATGAGAAGAATTTTGCTATGCATTTTTGTTTAAAGAATCATATTTAAAATTTTTATGTTCATTTTTATCATAATTTGATTATAAAAGATATTTGCCACAATACTCTTTAGCTTGTAATTCTTCATTGTAATATTGTAAAAGTCTATCTAAAGTCCACAACTCTCCGGAAAATTTTCTAGAAATTAAAATTAAAAGTTTATCAGGCAGTTTCTCCTTAAGGATAGGCAGAGTTGTTACGGCATAATATGTCTGGCAGATCTGTCGACATATTTTCAGACAAATTTTACATCGACATAAAATATGTCCGAAATACTTTTCTGCCAACTTACTTTGACATAATTTTATGTCTGAGATATTATCTGGCGACATAAAATATGTCCGAAACGTTTTTATCCTCGTGTTTTGACATAATTTCATGTCTGAGACATTTGCTGTTTCTTATTTTAGAAGAAAAAATCTTACAAGTTTATAGCTCATTTCAGATTAATTTGACGAGTAAAACAAAAGTTTCGATTTCCCCTTATTAGAATGTAAAAACTTAGTCTCAAACTAAGTTTTTATTACTGAATGTGGTTTTTATCATATGGCGTCCTGTGCCACATTAGAAATTATGTTAAGTAGAAAGAAAAGTAGAACTTTTAAAGGGTCGAACCATTTACAGCATAAATTCGACGATCTAATCGTCTACAACATAATAAAAATAGAAAATAACTCTTTGTCGGAATATTTAATTCCGTTCCAGGATAGGTCGAATAATTTATGGTCGAAGCAAACCTTATTAAAAATGTAATTTTTCACCAGCGCGGCGTTTCAGGTTAAAATAGAGTAACCATAGGACAACCGACAATTTCAAGCAGCGGTTAGAATGCAATTTTTTGCCGTAAGAAAATCTCTGGCCCAAATTTATCTTTTAATTTAACCGAACCGTCAGAATCGTTTTTTGAAGAGTAGTGATCTTAACCGAAAATTTATTTCAAATAAAACAAATATCAATGATAATGTTTGGTTGTTAAAATTTTTTTTTCTCTTACACGTTTTTTAAAGAGAAAATATCCCTTTTCAGATTGTAAATGATACAACTCAAACAAATTAACTGGCAATTAAATGCCTTAGAATAAAATATTTAAGTGTCTGCTCTCCTCAATCAAACCACATGGCATTATAGGTTGCTAAACTTTGGAAAATTGGCATTTTTTTTTATCCAATGGTATTTTATGGCCTTTTACCTTTATTTTTGCATTTTGACACGTATTTATTTTGGAAAAAAAGTTGAAATTAATTTTTGCCCCTCAAGTATTTTTAAGGATAATAATAAACACCTTTTGACTTCCGATCCGAAGATTAACTAGTTGATTTCATTGATGAAGTTTGTTCAAAATAAAGTGACGGAATCATTTTGAAACAGCCGCGATATGAAAAAGGGCATTATTATGGCATTTTACATTCACGCTTTTGGCATTTGACATGTAAAAAATGTTGGCAACACTGAATATAATTGTCAATTAAAACGACCAAAATATGACGACTTGGAATGCTCGCTTCCACGTTTGAGACATTAAAAAGATTTTCCTAGCCGCATTAAAAAACGATTATTAATCTAATTATTCATTTTTCGCGGTTTAAACGATTGTCCTGTGGTATAAATAGATCTTGGAATAACTTTTTTCTTGTCACTGTTTTTGTTTTCCTTAAGATTTAAAGACAAATATGGAGAATAATTTGCATAAACAAGTGAAAAGTCAATTTGAAATTAGTAAAGAAGGAGGAAAGTGTAAAATATGAAAAAAATTTTACAAAGGCAAGTTAAGTAACCTCAAAGATCACCTTCTTCGAAAACACAAAGAAAAAGCAGGCGAAATCGACTTAGTTGAAGCTACTTCGGCTACAAGGAATCGAAATGACGATGAGATTCAATTAATTAAACGAATCAAGCTGGATGTTGATGTAAATCAATTAATTAGAGATATGATTAAGTTAATGATGAACCATAACTTGTCTTTCGCGTCAGCTGATGAAATCGGACAATTGTCTTTAGTGAAAAATGCACTCAAAGAATTCAAAAATGTTATAAATCGTCACAGCATGAAACGCTTCATTCAACTTGCGTGTGAAAATATTTTTTCGCTCATAAGAGAAGAAACTGAAAATGTTCTTGTCTCTTTGATGTTTGATAGTGCGTCGCGATATGGAAGAAACGTGTTTGGAGTTAGCTGTAGATATGTGAAGGACGGGCAAATAGCTGACAGAACCTTAGGCATACTTACTCAAGAAGGTCGACAGTTTGGCGAAATTTTAGCTGCTTAGTTAGAAAATGTAATTGGAAAAGTTCGAAAATATGCTAATGATATCTACGCAACTTGCACAGATCAAGGAAAGAACATGACGAAGGCTTCAAAATTTCTTCAAAATGCACAAGTTCAAATGAAAGTGATCCTTGAAATTTATGGTGACGAATTTATAGATTTCGAAGACGAGGAAATTGATATTGGCGCTTTAGAGAATGAAGAAGGGAATTATAGTGAAGCCCACACTGTTTGTGTTGAAAAATCAGTTGGATCGTTCTGTTCAGCCATGTTTTGTGGCGCACATGTGTGTCAACTAGCTGCTAAGGACGTAACATCAATGTTTGAAGATGCATTAAATAACATCAGAAAAGTTGCTATCGAATCCAAAAAAGTAGCATATATTCAAACATTTAAAAATCTAAAAAAACCTCGTGTAGACATTGAACCATGCTGGGATTCCACGTTTTTGATGATAGAAGATTTCCATACCAACGCAGAAGCATATCAAAGGCTAAGACACGACCAATTAAAATTAAATGATGCTTCATGGAGTTTAATAGATTAATATTTCGATGCATTTTTACCAATACATTCGGCTATGATGGATTTTCAATCCGCAAAATTATCAATTAGTGAATTCTACGTTCGATGGATTCAAATGAAAATAGAAATTGAGGACGTTCCAGCAGGTGATTTGGGATTAAAAATGCTACTGACAAACGCAATTAATACACGAGAACAAGTTTTTTTTAAATGGAAGCATTTATTGCTGCTTTAGTTCTGGATCCTAGATTTCGCTTTACATCTGGTCATCAACTGTTTAATACAGAAATGTTGAATAGAGGAATTATACAGCTAATCAAAATCCATCAAAAACTTTGTACTCAACGAAAAAAATCAAGTTCTTCATCAACAGAAGAATCCATGCAATTAAAAGTGTCATATTCCTCAAATACTTCTGAAGAGATGATTCCGATGAACTCAGAAGAAATTGATGCTGAAAAAGTACGCCGTTTCATTGAATATACTGGAGGAGGAACCAGACAAGGTGTTGCTAATGCAGCTTTAGAATCAGATCAAGATATTCGTCAATTAATTTTAAAATGGACTCTTAATGAACCACGAGTGTCATTAGACGTTGATTCAACATTCTTGCGTACTGGAAGAAAAACCAGAAAACGAAATGGAATCAGCTCTATGAAATCTCGTAAGTAGTTTATGGTGCAGCGTTCTCTAGCGTAAAAGTTGAACGTGATTTCTCTCACGGTGCATAGGAACATACTCTAAGACCTTGCAACACATCCCCAGAAATTTTATTTTTGATTATCATTAGAAAATATTTCCTCATTCAGAAAATGTAAACGACAACTTTTTTAGTGGGGGCCTGGGGAGAAAACACATATTTTAGGGCAGTGTCCAGGAATTTTGTTGTTCAAGATAGGTAACTAAGAAGCATGTGGCATACTCAAATTTTTAGTATGTTGATACTGGTAGCAAATGAGGATGACTTGCAAAAAATTTGGGTAATTGGAGCTAAACCAACCCCGCCTCGATCCCTAACTGCCCCCTTCCTAGAACTACGTCTCCTTTAATCGTAAAATTTTTTTTTTATTCTATCATAAACTAGATCAAAATTCATCGACAGATTTCAAATGTCATCAAAAAATCTCTTTTCGTTTAAGATTTATAACAATGCAAAGCTTAAAACTACCCCCTGAAATAATTTTAAATGGTCTCAACTTTTAAACGAAAATTTTTTTTTGATGTAATTAAAAATCTGTCGATGAACTTTGATCTAGTTTAATATAAAACAAGCAAAAAACTGAAAAGTGTTTTTAGGAACCATACCCTGGGGAGGGCTATTAGGGGTCGAGAAGGGTTTGCTACAATTATTTATTACATTAAAAAAAAAAAATACTCTGATTTTTATGGTTACATTATGATTGATATTTTATATTTCAAAGTCATACTAAAAGTTTGTTCATAGGAGATTTAACACTTTACTTTTTACAAACTACATTCCTGCAAAGAGAAAGCTACTTTAAAAGTGCTTGTAGTTGTAAGCAACAACCGCGTTTTTCAGTGCCTCTATATAGTTTGGGCTGTGCTCTCCAACTTTTCTCATTCGCCAAAACTGATTGAAATCCTGATAAATGGATTCGAGAGCTTGTTCAGTCCAGTAACCTAAGCCTATAGAATAGTAGAAGTACAAAAGAAATGCAAGTTTATTTAATAAATATTCATCGTAAATTATGCAAATTCTACGCTTCAACTGTTGAAATAGAGTATTTAATTACTAAGATTATAAATTATTTTTAATCAAATTTAAAAGTTATTTATCATACCAAAGACTCCACCTTTCATGTTGATAAATTCAATAACATGTTGCTCAATTATGTGTACCTTCAAAGGAATTGTAGCCCTTAGATTTCTATAGCTCGTAGAGAACTCCTCTAGATCTTTAACATACGTGGAGCATAATGATTTTCCAAAACAACCATGGACTATTTTTTCAAAATCTCTAAGTACCTTAATATATTTGGCAGCGGAAACTCCAAGACTAAACTCTTGAAAAAACAGTTCAAAGCTGTCTATGTTTTTAAGCAATTTATGACAAGCATTGCCTTCCAAACGATGCTGCCCTTGGTAGGACACTCTGCAGATGTTTATTTTAGACAGATATTGGTTAACAAACTGTAACCCACAGTTCTTGTTTTCAAATAAATTTTTTTCAATCTCTTTTAAAATTTTGTCTACAACACCTAGCAGTATATGTAGTCCAGGAATATTTACAAGTTCTAGTATTTTTTTGTTTTTGTTGCCTGTTAATAACGGGGGGTTAACAACATTAGTGTAATTTTTTGCTTTTTTTAAATTTGCACCATCAGCCATCCATTGGTCGTACAATGTACACAAAGACTCTAGAGTATAATAATCAGCTTTTTGAAAGTCAGGAGATGACGTCATTGCAATACGGACAAGGGTGTTTTGATGTTGCAATTTGTTTTCCAACCAATTGAAGCAAAACCTTTAGATCTTCAGATACTGTGTAATCTAAGGATGAAGTGTTTAGCTTATCCAATATTAACCGCAAATTATGGTTTTTTTCGTTCAATGAAGGGAAAATGGCCAATATAATAGTTTTGTGGACGCTTGAATCTTTAAAATCTTTGCACGCATATCCGTCACACTTGCTCAGTTTCTCTGGAATTTTATTATTTTTTTAGCTCTGGTTTTAGGGTTATTGACAGTGTAACTTTTAGGAATCCCTGCCCTCCATCTTCACCTAATTTGATATCAACATCATTTGTTTCTTGACTTCTGTGATGAAGTACCATTGCTACGAGTGCAATACACAATAGGAGTATCTTTTTCTACCGACTATACATTCATAAAAAATCAAAATGAATAATACAAATTGCAATCTAGCTATAAAAATTTTTTTTTGGAAATAGTTTACTTACCTCTTCGCTTTCCTTTAATTCTAATAGCAATGGGAGTTTATCACAATTGAATAATTTTCCAATTATTTTGTTGTTCTCAATCAGTTTAATATTGAAACCAGATTCCACACTTTTTCGTCCTGCCTCATTTCTCAGAAATCGTGCAACTTCAATCATGTTGCGATTACTTAGAAATCATAATAAAGTTATTATAAAAATTGGCTTTAAACTCATAACAAATTTATTTTTAAAAGTATTTTTAAGCAACAAAAACTTACCTGGAATGCAGTTTTAATTGAAGTTTGTTCAATTTATCTAAAGAAAAGAAAGGTTTCTTAACCTCAGACTTTCCGAAAGAGACAGTGAGTTGCTTCGGACCAAAGGTTTTCAAAGCTAAGGTGTTCTCTGAGACATTTGTGCTGAAATCTTTGGTAGAGCTGGACAGAACTTTTCCTTGCGTTGTTTGGGATGTTGATTTTAAAATGGCAGTCAAATTCTTTAGTCTTTCTAATTTCGTACAGGGATGTGAAACTCCTTGTCCCACTTGGGCATAGCAATGTTGACAAACTAGTCTTTCTGCAGGTTTATTTGAAACATCTTCAGCGCCTTGATAAACAAGATTTCCCGAAACACATTCAACCATAGGAGCCAATATTTTTTCCATTTTTGATTTGCGCCCATTTTCACAAATAAAACATTCACATTTTTTCCCTCCAATAACTCTGGTATTCAGGTCTAAATTTTATAGCACATGTATAGCAACTATAATGACTAAAATAGCGAAACTAAATTTTAAATTAAGTAAACTAAACATCAATATAGTTATAATTACCTTCATAACACGGCCGCATAATGAAGTAAGGATCAGTCCCTGCAAGCCTTTTTCTACATTTTTAGCAAAGCATGGTAGGAAGGTCAGGATTATCCGCTGAATAATCTTTCCAGAATATAGTTTTGATAAGGTTTGAGTAGTCATTTTTCTTTTTACTTAGATTTAAATAAGTTGTTTCAGGATTATTTATTGGTCTTAAATCCGTGCCTTTCCTGAAGCAGCAAATGCAAAATTTTTTTACAAAATCACTATGTTCTTTTGCATGTTTAGGCATTTTAAATGAATGCTTCAAATAAAAACTTCTGATATGGATTGATAATATTAGCATGATATATCGGTCATATCAAATGTCAATGTAATGGCTATAAACACATGTCAACATAATGGCTAAAAACATGCTTTCAGTTCGTATATCAACGCGTGCAAAGAGTTATTATGCAACTGTTAACAATTAGCAACTGCTAGCTTTTACTAATTATTAATAATTAAAGGTTGCTTTGCTTTGTTTTTATTTCAATAAAAATGTAAGTAGAAAGTAATAAAAATTTTTTTATCTGTCTGTAAATTTCAATGTTAAACAAAAATTTTTAAAAACTTTAAAAAAAAAATTGATAAATCTATCACAAACATTTCTGAAAATCTAAATATGGGGCATGGGCTCGATTTTGAGGTGTTCGAGAAGATCCCCCAAATCCCCCCAGGGTATGGTTCCTAAAAACACTTTTCAGTTTTTTGCTTGTTTTATATTAAACTAGATCAAAGTTCATCGACAGATTTTTAATTACATCAAAAAAAAATTTTCGTTTAAAAGTTGAGACCATTTAAAATTATTTCAGGGGGTAGTTTTAAGCTTTGCATTGTTATAAATCTTAAACGAAAAGAGATTTTTTGATGACATTTGAAATCTGTCGATGAATTTTGATCTAGTTTATGATAGAATAAAAAAAAAATTTTACGATTAAAGGAGACGTAGTTCTAGGAAGGGGGCAGTTAGGGATCGAGGCGGGGTTGGTTTAGCTCCAATTACCCAAATTTTTTGCAAGTCATCCTCATTTGCTACCAGTATCAACATACTAAAAATTTGAGTATGCCACATGCTTCTTAGTTACCTATCTTGAACAACAAAATTCCTGGACACTGCCCTAAAATATGTGTTTTCTCCCCAGGCCCCCACTAAAAAAGTTGTCGTTTACATTTTCTGAATGAGGAAATATTTTCTAATGATAATCAAAAATAAAATTTCTGGGGATGTGTTGCAAGGTCTTAGAGTATGTTCCTATGTACCGTGCTCTGGATTCGCTTTGGTTTATAGCCATCTACGTACTCGCATTTCAAATGATTTCTTAGACTCTATTATGGTGGTAAAAAATAATCTAGATTAAATTGATAAAATAAAATTTGTTTAAAAAGCTGAACATTTCACATTTTCTATTAGTCAATTTTTTATGGCGCCCCAGTGCAAGAATCGAGTTCTGAAAACCTTTTTAGAGTCGAAACATAAAAAAAAAATTTTTTATAATGTAATAAAATTCTTTTAGCTTTTGAGTTAGCAAAGTATTTGACAGAATTCTAGCACAAAAAGTCAAAGTTAATTTTGAGAATAGAACTATTATTAAAACGGCCGTGATATAAAAATCTACAACTGGGGCCAATGCTATAAACAATTCGAAGTTTTTTTCGAGAAAAAAAATCTTTCGTAAAAACGCAATTTTTCACGTACGAAAAAAAGTTCGTAATCTCGAGGAATTTATCGCTGTTTGTATTTTTTTCGGCCATTGCTATAAAGCATAAAACGTATACGTCACTAAAATTCACGAATTTTTTTTATCCGTTCACGTCATTGATAACAACAATTTTTTTATTTTTATTAAGTAGGCCTACTTAACAAATTTTATTAGTTATAAAGTAGGCTGTGCTGTCTATTCTATTTTTATAAATATTTTTACATTCTATTATTTGGTGTTTAAAAAACTGTGTAAAATTAAAATAGGAACATGGATTTAATTTTTTCGGATGAAGACTTAGATTTCGAAGTTGCAGAAAATGAGCTTCGCCACCGATTGCCTCGAGAGGTTGGTGTTTAAAACATTACTTAAAATTAATAAATTTTGATGTTTTTTTTTAATGATTTTTTATCGAACAAAATCAGAAATCATACTAAATATGCGCAGAAATTATATTTTTGTTTTGTTTTTCAATTTCATTTTAGTTTAATGGTCGCTTTTTTAACGAAGATGTTTCTGACAACGTTTTTCGAGAACAGTATCGAGTACCAAGAGCTGTATTAGATTTTTTAGAAACTAGGCTTAAAGATGATTTGCAACATTATACTAAGCGAAATAAAAGCATTTCAGTACGTTTCCAGATAATGGTATTTCTTCATTTTATTGGCACAAATGTTTTTTTTCATGTTCTCAGAGACTGTCATGGAATCTCTACCAACACAATTTATCGTATTATACACAGTGTAGGAGAAGCTATTTTCAATGTTAGTGTATTAAGTTAATAAAACTATTGAAAGTTTTACAATGTCATATAAAGTTGCTTATTATTTTTATTTTAGTGTGAAAATTAAAAACTAAGTTTAGTAAAGAGAAAAATTGTTATCTTATAAGATTAGATTCGACAAGAGATCATAAAATGGCCGAATGATTGCTCCACTCTTCCACAAAAGTTTATGGAAATCGGAGGTTTTCCGTGCGTATGTGGTGTTCTGGATGGGTCTCATATACTCCTTTCTAACCCTCCTCAAGCAGATGAAGATTCTCTAATCAATCGCCATCATGTCCATAGCATAAATGCAATGGCAGTATGTGGACCCGACACGTCCATATTTTATGCATCGACCAACAGTCCAGGAAGGTGGCATGATGCACATGTAAGCCTGTCACTAAGTTATATTTTACAACTGTTAGTTCACTAATGCTGGGTATTCAACTAGTACGTGACATTCTTCGGTATGTTCATATTGAACATACTATTTGAACTATTATGATTGCTAATTAAAATGTAACTTAGACTAACTAATATAATGTATTATAATGTAACTTACAGTAAATTTAAATATTGTGATTTTACTACTATTAGGTTCTAAGAAATTGTAACCTATGGAACAAGTTTGAAATTGGAGAGCTTCCATTTAATGGAGCTGTAATTTTGGCTGACTCTGCGTACCCATGTCGAGAATGGTTAATTCCACCTTTTCCTGGTGATCCAGACGGAGCTCAAAAACGTTTCAACAAAGCACAGAGAAAAACTAGAAACATAATTGAGCGATGTTTTGGCATTGTCAAAAACAGGTTTTATGCTTTGAAAACTGGAATTCGTTTGCATAAGGTCGAAGATGCCTCTAAGCTTATCATGTGTGGATTTGTTATCCATAACTTGTGTATTCAACATGGAGACAATGGTAATGACTTTGAAGAACGCGAAGAAGAACAAGCTGATGAAAATCTAGCTCAAGAAAATCAGAATGATGGAGCTTTGAATAGACGATTACAGCTACTTAACTACTTTACTTAAAAGTATTGTTTAAAAATTCATATACAATTTGCTCTAGAGCATAGGATCTATCAAAATAGTTTGGACATGGATCATAGATTTGTGCCTAAATTAGTTGAATTAAAATTGGAAAAAAATTCACACAATGACTTTTTAATAAATGCAAGAAATTTTTATAAAATATTAGACCATAAAAATATATGTTTATATCTGTTTTTATATAGTATGTGTATTTTGTTTTTTTATAGAACACGCTTAAAAAAAATTAGGAGATTTGTTAGCTTTTGTTGTTAGGAGCAATTCTTATTAAGAGTATTTTAAAAAGGTAAAAAATGCTTAATAGCATAAAATTAAGATATGATCGTATTAATATTAAACTAGATTACAAAATAAATTTAAAATATGAAAGATATTGTTTTGTTTAAATTTTAAAATCAACCACTAGCCAATGCAATACCTTATATATAGTTATATATAGTTGTGATGCTTGTATCTATTTCACATCGCAACAGCATTGGTCTTAATGTTTGTGTGAAGTTTTACAGAACTTATTACTGTAAGGTAATGGTGATAAAAAAAAATGAAATAACAAGAACAATTTCAGGTTGAAGTTATATTTTTATTGTTACTAAAAAATGTAATTGGTCATGGCTTTACAGTTAAATACCTTCAAGGTGAATGTTTAAATATAGTTATACAAATTTTTCCAAATTTAACATAAAATTATGATGTAGCTCTTCTCTTAATGCTCAAGAATTTCCTCCTAAAACAAAAAAAATTTGTTAATGATAAAGTTATACTAAATACAAGCTACAAGTTATACTAAATACAAAAAATTTGTTAATGATAAAGTCATACTAAATATTATTACAAATTAATTTTAAAATACCGTTTCTGTATTTACAAAATGTTGCTGGTTTGAAGGTTGCAATTTCTCATTCATTAGCTTTGTTGCTGTTGTGTAATATATTGTTAAAGCCTTTTCTTTTCGAATTTGCTGTTGTCTGAGAGCAACGTCCAATTTCAGAAGTTTTACTCTTAATTCTTGTTCTTTTTTTAATCTTTCTTTTTCTAACCGTAAAACACTTACTTTCAATTTTTTAAAACTTCCATCTACCAGGAGACTTTCTCTAGCTTGTTTTCTTTTTAACTTTTTTAATGCCCCCCTTGATGGTTTATTTTGAATTGAATCTAAAATTTAATTCTAGGTGTCAAAACAAGATCAGTTAACTAAAATAATAAGAAAGGTGGTTTAGATTCCTTTAAAAATAAGAAGTTTTTAATGGTTTTGGAAATACTAGTTGTGTAAAAATTAAGCACAAATTGATGTTGTCTGTTATATAATTATAAGTCTAAAACCTACAATTAACTAAATTAAACAACTGAGATTTAAAAAAAATTAATTTATAAATTGCATTACCTTGAAGTATCTGACAACTGTCACTAACAAGAGTGGTATTGTCTAAATTAGGGGAGGACATACAATCAAATCTTGCATCTAATATAAACAATCAATTAACTCTATAAACTATAGAAATAGAAATATATATATATATATATATATATATATATATATATATATATATATATATATATATATATATATATATATATATATATATATATATATATATATATATATATATATGTATATGTATTTTATAACACAACTAGTCTTAACCAACAAAGAAAAATATACCAGACATAGACGAAATAAAAGAAGCTGTATCAGAAGATTGTTTCAAAGTAAAGTTTACTTCTTTACTTGATGAAGAAAGGGTGGCAGTGGGAGTGGAAAGTTGGTTGGGAGTGGATGACAATGCATCATCTGTTGTACAAAAAGAGATATTAAAATCAGGAACATCGATTCCAGATACATTTATTGACTTCCTGTCAATAATGTCTAAAACAACATTATCTAATTCTGTTAGTTGTCTCCCTGCAGCACCTTAAAAAAAAAAAATTATATATATATATTTGTATATATAATATATATATACAAAAATATTTAATTATATATATATATATATATATATATATATATATATATATATATATATATATATATATATATATATATATATATATATATATATATATATATATATATATACATATACACACACACAGACATATATAAATATATATATATATAACAAAACTATACCTGTTTTTAGACTCTTAGCAAAATTTTGCATTGTAGCTCTTCGCAAATAATCCCACTCTCTACTACGTAGCTGGTTGATATCTTCAATTTTTGCCCCTAAACTATTTAAATGTGACATTATGTCTTCCCAAATTCTATTTCTATGCCTCATAGTAATAGATGGACCTAAAAGTAGATGAAATAAATAATCAATATATAGTATAATGTAGTCTTATATAGTAAAATACTAAATATTCTATAATAATATATTATTTTATAATAGGAATCATACCTAAAAAAGCTTACCTATATATATATATATATAAAATATAATGCAATTATACATATTTTTATTTAAATAGTTTGCTAATTAAAACATACCAAGCTTCCCAAGAAGAACCTCTTTGTTTTCTCTAATCTTTATTGCTAGTATCATTTTAAGTTCTTTAGACAGCATTTTATTTTGTTGTGTATTTGTGTATTATATGGCATATTTGTTGACTATTTATACTTTTCTTTAGTCAAACATTATGAAAAATTTGTTTAACCAAAATTACTATCGAAAACCTAACAAGGAAAAACAACAAGGAACTGAATATCGATTAAATGCAGATTTTAAGTAATTATTTTATTATGGAGTTACCAAATCCTTTTCAGTTTTATCTATAAAATATCTACATAAAAACACAAACAAAGAATGTTCAATGATTTTGAAGCGCTAACGTTGTTCCAGCAATGGCCGCCAAAAATCACGAAGAAAATATCTAAAATTGAGATCAAAAATCTATCTGAAGTTTTTTTTCGAAAAAACGCATTTTTTATCTGAAAAGGCGATTCCCTTGTTCGTTTATAGCATTGGATTTAAAAACGAAGTTTTTATCTTAAAAACGGAATTTTTTGAATGTTTATAGCAATGGACTTTTTTTTTCTTCGCTTTTTACGGTAAAAACTTCGTGTTTTACGGAAAAAACTTCGTTTTTTATGTTATATAGCATTTATTGTATATAGCATTTGGATCAAAAGGCTCCAGCATCAAGAGTTTTTTTAATGCGGCTAGGAAAATCGTTTTAATGTCTCAAACGTGGAAGCGAGCATTCCAAGTCGTCATATTTTAGTCGTTTTAATTGACAATTATATTCAGTGTTGCCAACATTTTTTACATGTCAAATGCCAAAAGCGTGAATGTAAAATGCCATAATAATGCCCTTTTTCATATCGCGGCTGTTTCAAAATGATTCCGTCACTTTATTTTGAACAAACTTCATCAATGAAATCAACTAGTTAATCTTCGGATCGGAAGTCAAAAGGTGTTTATTATTATCCTTAAAAATACTTGAGGGGCAAAAATTAATTTCAACTTTTTTTCCAAAATAAATACGTGTCAAAATGCAAAAATAAAGGTAAAAGGCCATAAAATACCATTGGATAAAAAAAAATGCCAATTTTCCAAAGTTTAGCAACCTATAATGCCATGTGGTTTGATTGAGGAGAGCAGACACTTAAATATTTTATTCTAAGGCATTTAATTGCCAGTTAATTTGTTTGAGTTGTATCATTTACAATCTGAAAAGGGATATTTTCTCTTTAAAAAACGTGTAAGAGAAAAAAAAATTTTAACAACCAAACATTATCATTGATATTTGTTTTATTTGAAATAAATTTTCGGTTAAGATCACTACTCTTCAAAAAACGATTCTGACGGTTCGGTTAAATTAAAAGATAAATTTGGGCCAGAGATTTTCTTACGGCAAAAAATTGCATTCTAACCGCTGCTTGAAATTGTCGGTTGTCCTATGGTTACTCTATTTTAACCTGAAACGCCGCGCTGGTGAAAAATTACATTTTTAATAAGGTTTGCTTCGACCATAAATTATTCGACCTATCCTGGAACGGAATTAAATATTCCGACAAAGAGTTATTTTCTATTTTTATTATGTTGTAGACGATTAGATCGTCGAATTTATGCTGTAAATGGTTCGACCCTTTAAAAGTTCTACTTTTCTTTCTACTTAACATAATTTCTAATGTGGCACAGGACGCCATATGATAAAAACCACATTCAGTAATAAAAACTTAGTTTGAGACTAAGTTTTTACATTCTAATAAGGGGAAATCGAAACTTTTGTTTTACTCGTCAAATTAATCTGAAATGAGCTATAAACTTGTAAGATTTTTTCTTCTAAAATAAGAAACAGCAAATGTCTCAGACATGAAATTATGTCAAAACACGAGGATAAAAACGTTTCGGACATATTTTATGTCGCCAGATAATATCTCAGACATAAAATTATGTCAAAGTAAGTTGGCAGAAAAGTATTTCGGACATATTTTATGTCGATGTAAAATTTGCCTTGGACATATTGGACAGGTAACAACTCTGAGGATAGGAATAAACAAACAGCCGTAAGTTGTTGTTTCTATTTTTAGAGGTCTAAGATTACGTACGCAGCTCTCTATATCATTATAAAGTTTTCTTAATTCTTCTAGATCATTTAAATCTTTAATTTTCTTTATTTTTAACAAAAAATCCATATGTGCTGAAACTAAAACTTGTGTATTCCCGAATCTGTTAGTCAAGATTTCAATTGCCTCTTTATAATTTTCTGAACTAAGTGAAAATCCTGAAATAGTAGCCAATGCTTGGCCAGACAAATATTTTTTTAAATAGTTAAATAGATCTATATCATTTAAACCTTCATGCCTATGAATTGATAAATTAAATTGATCCCAAAAACCCTGCCAATCTAAGGGATTCCCATTAAAAACTGGCAATTCTAACTTAGGTAAAATACACTTTGATTTATTTAAACTTTTAACAGAACCTTTATCTGATTTATTTATTTTTATACTTTTTAATTTTAGTGTCACTCCAGCCATCAACTCATGATAACACTCAACTACTTTCGCACTCTCCAAAACATCATTTTCAATTTCCTCTTGATCTAAATTATTTAATATTTCCTCATCAATATTGTTTAATCTCTCATAACTCTCGCTTAAATTATTTTTTAAATCTATTAAATTTGTATAATTAAACTCCTCACTCTCTAATTCCTCTCTTATTTCGCTCAACAAATTTCTAAAACTTACTCGTAACGCTCTCCTTCTCGCTACTTTCCTTCCTAACGCGGCAGCCATTTTTAAATAAACATCCACAACAACTCAGAATAAAATCAAATTTTCGTCACAATCAACACCTTCAACAATTAAATTCTAATTCTATCAAATCTTCCCAAACAAAATCACAAATAACAAGCTCCACTTACTTCAATGTTCAACAACCCAAACTTTACTCAACTCTTGATAAACTTCTTTCTTTAATCATTTAATTCGGTAACTCTTCATAGTTTTTCATCGGGCGCCATGTAAAATCTCGAGGATTAAAAAGCTGAACGTTTGGAGAGACAATATATTTTTTAACTAGTATAGCTCCACCAACAGAATATATAATAAAAAAGAGGTCTGTGGAGAGTACACACCAATAAATTGACCATTAACAATAATAACAATAATTAAGTTACAAATACCACATTTAACAACACCCACATACAATAATTAAATAATAAATATCACTTTCAACATGCATCTTAATAATTAATTTTTTACTGTCACTTTTAACATATTATATATAATAGGTTGTCAAAATTAATTTGCACTAACTGCAGTTTATAAACATTTCGGATATACAGTCTTATGCTTTTTTAAAAAAGATTTGTTTGGAAAATTCAAAACCAAAGTGAAAAACATAGTTTTTATGATAATTATGATCACAAATTATGCGTTTTGCCAAGTTGCCCATTTTATCCTCAATTTTTCTATCAGTAACATATTAAGTACTTTAAGGATAGCCTGTGATTATAGACTTATGTAAACAAAATATTATTTTCATTAATTATTGCACATTTTTAAATTTCTTTTTTTTCTTCAATTTTTGAACGTATAACTTAGCCTCCTCAATAATATTGTTAAAAGTTTAAATGTACTGTCTATCTGAGCCTAACACCTCCAATCATCAAAACACAACAATAATGATGATTTTGAATGTTTTGGTCCAAACCTATGGCTGCTTAAGTTTACAGGTTATTTATTTTAATTTTTTACTCATATAATTCGTTATTACGCATTTAAAATAAAATTAATATCATCAAAATTTTACTCTTTTAATAATAACTTAAATTTTAATATTTAATGTTATTTCTAGCTAAACAAAAAAGCGAGGTCGTCTACACGTGGAACCTCTAAATTTAAATACTTTTTCTTTATTTCGAGCGAACTTCATTAACACAAGTCTTTGTTGCTCTGCTTTCAAGTTATTTTATCACAATCGCTCGATTCATATCCATAAGGGTCACACACAAACACCACGTGTTGTCATGTTTTATAAAATATTTAATCTATTTTAATTTTTTTTATAAAAAAAAAAAAAAATTTAGTAAGTTTATATTTTTAAGATAACACGCTAGAGGAGAATTGAAAAATGTGCCTATTATTGCATAAAAAGAAGAAGAGAACACGAATTGCATTCTTTAATTATTGTTGATTTAAATCTGATTGGATATTTAACAGTGGTTATTTATTTAAAAAACAAAAGTTGTCAAGTCATGGCGGCAATCGAGTCCTATAGTCACTAACTATGCTCTTGTAGTTATCATAGAGATAAGTATCTCAACGTTGCGAATAAATAGTTTTAGCTGCTGTACTAAACTAAAAACATCTTTTAGTAGTATATTAAACGATCATAAATAAGATCTAATATAATAAGTAAAAAAACTACAACAGTTTTAAGGGATATTATTAATAATTATATATTATATATTATATAAAACATATTATTAATAGCTATAAATTTAAAATATGAAAGATATTGTTTTGTTTAAATTTTAAAATCAACCACTAGCCAATGCAATACCTTATATATAGTTATATATAGTTGTGATGCTTGTATCTATTTCACATCGCAACAGCATTGGTCTTAATGTTTGTGTGAAGTTTTACAGAACTTATTACTGTAAGGTAATGGTGATAAAAAAAAATGAAATAACAAGAACAATTTCAGGTTGAAGTTATATTTTTATTGTTACTAAAAAATGTAATTGGTCATGGCTTTACAGTTAAATACCTTCAAGGTGAATGTTTAAATATAGTTATACAAATTTTTCCAAATTTAACATAAAATTATGATGTAGCTCTTCTCTTAATGCTCAAGAATTTCCTCCTAAAACAAAAAAAATTTGTTAATGATAAAGTTATACTAAATACAAGCTACAAGTTATACTAAATACAAAAAATTTGTTAATGATAAAGTCATACTAAATATTATTACAAATTAATTTTAAAATACCGTTTCTGTATTTACAAAATGTTGCTGGTTTGAAGGTTGCAATTTCTCATTCATTAGCTTTGTTGCTGTTGTGTAATATATTGTTAAAGCCTTTTCTTTTCGAATTTGCTGTTGTCTGAGAGCAACGTCCAATTTCAGAAGTTTTACTCTTAATTCTTGTTCTTTTTTTAATCTTTCTTTTTCTAACCGTAAAACACTTACTTTCAATTTTTTAAAACTTCCATCTACCAGGAGACTTTCTCTAGCTTGTTTTCTTTTTAACTTTTTTAATGCCCCCCTTGATGGTTTATTTTGAATTGAATCTAAAATTTAATTCTAGGTGTCAAAACAAGATCAGTTAACTAAAATAATAAGAAAGGTGGTTTAGATTCCTTTAAAAATAAGAAGTTTTTAATGGTTTTGGAAATACTAGTTGTGTAAAAATTAAGCACAAATTGATGTTGTCTGTTATATAATTATAAGTCTAAAACCTACAATTAACTAAATTAAACAACTGAGATTTAAAAAAAATTAATTTATAAATTGCATTACCTTGAAGTATCTGACAACTGTCACTAACAAGAGTGGTATTGTCTAAATTAGGGGAGGACATACAATCAAATCTTGCATCTAATATAAACAATCAATTAACTCTATAAACTATAGAAATAGAAATATATATATATATATATATATATATATATATATATATATATATATATATATATATATATATATATATATATATATATATATATATATATATGTATATGTATTTTATAACACAACTAGTCTTAACCAACAAAGAAAAATATACCAGACATAGACGAAATAAAAGAAGCTGTATCAGAAGATTGTTTCAAAGTAAAGTTTACTTCTTTACTTGATGAAGAAAGGGTGGCAGTGGGAGTGGAAAGTTGGTTGGGAGTGGATGACAATGCATCATCTGTTGTACAAAAAGAGATATTAAAATCAGGAACATCGATTCCAGATACATTTATTGACTTCCTGTCAATAATGTCTAAAACAACATTATCTAATTCTGTTAGTTGTCTCCCTGCAGCACCTTAAAAAAAAAAAATTATATATATATATTTGTATATATAATATATATATACAAAAATATTTAATTATATATATATATATATATATATATATATATATATATATATATATATATATATATATATATATATATATATATATATATACATATACACACACACAGACATATATAAATATATATATATATAACAAAACTATACCTGTTTTTAGACTCTTAGCAAAATTTTGCATTGTAGCTCTTCGCAAATAATCCCACTCTCTACTACGTAGCTGGTTGATATCTTCAATTTTTGCCCCTAAACTATTTAAATGTGACATTATGTCTTCCCAAATTCTATTTCTATGCCTCATAGTAATAGATGGACCTAAAAGTAGATGAAATAAATAATCAATATATAGTATAATGTAGTCTTATATAGTAAAATACTAAATATTCTATAATAATATATTATTTTATAATAGGAATCATACCTAAAAAAGCTTACCTATATATATATATATATAAAATATAATGCAATTATACATATTTTTATTTAAATAGTTTGCTAATTAAAACATACCAAGCTTCCCAAGAAGAACCTCTTTGTTTTCTCTAATCTTTATTGCTAGTATCATTTTAAGTTCTTTAGACAGCATTTTATTTTGTTGTGTATTTGTGTATTATATGGCATATTTGTTGACTATTTATACTTTTCTTTAGTCAAACATTATGAAAAATTTGTTTAACCAAAATTACTATCGAAAACCTAACAAGGAAAAACAACAAGGAACTGAATATCGATTAAATGCAGATTTTAAGTAATTATTTTATTATGGAGTTACCAAATCCTTTTCAGTTTTATCTATAAAATATCTACATAAAAACACAAACAAAGAATGTTCAATGATTTTGAAGCGCTAACGTTGTTCCAGCAATGGCCGCCAAAAATCACGAAGAAAATATCTAAAATTGAGATCAAAAATCTATCTGAAGTTTTTTTTCGAAAAAACGCATTTTTTATCTGAAAAGGCGATTCCCTTGTTCGTTTATAGCATTGGATTTAAAAACGAAGTTTTTATCTTAAAAACGGAATTTTTTGAATGTTTATAGCAATGGACTTTTTTTTTCTTCGCTTTTTACGGTAAAAACTTCGTGTTTTACGGAAAAAACTTCGTTTTTTATGTTATATAGCATTTATTGTATATAGCATTTGGATCAAAAGGCTCCAGCATCAAGAGTTTTTTTAATGCGGCTAGGAAAATCGTTTTAATGTCTCAAACGTGGAAGCGAGCATTCCAAGTCGTCATATTTTAGTCGTTTTAATTGACAATTATATTCAGTGTTGCCAACATTTTTTACATGTCAAATGCCAAAAGCGTGAATGTAAAATGCCATAATAATGCCCTTTTTCATATCGCGGCTGTTTCAAAATGATTCCGTCACTTTATTTTGAACAAACTTCATCAATGAAATCAACTAGTTAATCTTCGGATCGGAAGTCAAAAGGTGTTTATTATTATCCTTAAAAATACTTGAGGGGCAAAAATTAATTTCAACTTTTTTTCCAAAATAAATACGTGTCAAAATGCAAAAATAAAGGTAAAAGGCCATAAAATACCATTGGATAAAAAAAAATGCCAATTTTCCAAAGTTTAGCAACCTATAATGCCATGTGGTTTGATTGAGGAGAGCAGACACTTAAATATTTTATTCTAAGGCATTTAATTGCCAGTTAATTTGTTTGAGTTGTATCATTTACAATCTGAAAAGGGATATTTTCTCTTTAAAAAACGTGTAAGAGAAAAAAAAATTTTAACAACCAAACATTATCATTGATATTTGTTTTATTTGAAATAAATTTTCGGTTAAGATCACTACTCTTCAAAAAACGATTCTGACGGTTCGGTTAAATTAAAAGATAAATTTGGGCCAGAGATTTTCTTACGGCAAAAAATTGCATTCTAACCGCTGCTTGAAATTGTCGGTTGTCCTATGGTTACTCTATTTTAACCTGAAACGCCGCGCTGGTGAAAAATTACATTTTTAATAAGGTTTGCTTCGACCATAAATTATTCGACCTATCCTGGAACGGAATTAAATATTCCGACAAAGAGTTATTTTCTATTTTTATTATGTTGTAGACGATTAGATCGTCGAATTTATGCTGTAAATGGTTCGACCCTTTAAAAGTTCTACTTTTCTTTCTACTTAACATAATTTCTAATGTGGCACAGGACGCCATATGATAAAAACCACATTCAGTAATAAAAACTTAGTTTGAGACTAAGTTTTTACATTCTAATAAGGGGAAATCGAAACTTTTGTTTTACTCGTCAAATTAATCTGAAATGAGCTATAAACTTGTAAGATTTTTTCTTCTAAAATAAGAAACAGCAAATGTCTCAGACATGAAATTATGTCAAAACACGAGGATAAAAACGTTTCGGACATATTTTATGTCGCCAGATAATATCTCAGACATAAAATTATGTCAAAGTAAGTTGGCAGAAAAGTATTTCGGACATATTTTATGTCGATGTAAAATTTGCCTTGGACATATTGGACAGGTAACAACTCTGAGGATAGGAATAAACAAACAGCCGTAAGTTGTTGTTTCTATTTTTAGAGGTCTAAGATTACGTACGCAGCTCTCTATATCATTATAAAGTTTTCTTAATTCTTCTAGATCATTTAAATCTTTAATTTTCTTTATTTTTAACAAAAAATCCATATGTGCTGAAACTAAAACTTGTGTATTCCCGAATCTGTTAGTCAAGATTTCAATTGCCTCTTTATAATTTTCTGAACTAAGTGAAAATCCTGAAATAGTAGCCAATGCTTGGCCAGACAAATATTTTTTTAAATAGTTAAATAGATCTATATCATTTAAACCTTCATGCCTATGAATTGATAAATTAAATTGATCCCAAAAACCCTGCCAATCTAAGGGATTCCCATTAAAAACTGGCAATTCTAACTTAGGTAAAATACACTTTGATTTATTTAAACTTTTAACAGAACCTTTATCTGATTTATTTATTTTTATACTTTTTAATTTTAGTGTCACTCCAGCCATCAACTCATGATAACACTCAACTACTTTCGCACTCTCCAAAACATCATTTTCAATTTCCTCTTGATCTAAATTATTTAATATTTCCTCATCAATATTGTTTAATCTCTCATAACTCTCGCTTAAATTATTTTTTAAATCTATTAAATTTGTATAATTAAACTCCTCACTCTCTAATTCCTCTCTTATTTCGCTCAACAAATTTCTAAAACTTACTCGTAACGCTCTCCTTCTCGCTACTTTCCTTCCTAACGCGGCAGCCATTTTTAAATAAACATCCACAACAACTCAGAATAAAATCAAATTTTCGTCACAATCAACACCTTCAACAATTAAATTCTAATTCTATCAAATCTTCCCAAACAAAATCACAAATAACAAGCTCCACTTACTTCAATGTTCAACAACCCAAACTTTACTCAACTCTTGATAAACTTCTTTCTTTAATCATTTAATTCGGTAACTCTTCATAGTTTTTCATCGGGCGCCATGTAAAATCTCGAGGATTAAAAAGCTGAACGTTTGGAGAGACAATATATTTTTTAACTAGTATAGCTCCACCAACAGAATATATAATAAAAAAGAGGTCTGTGGAGAGTACACACCAATAAATTGACCATTAACAATAATAACAATAATTAAGTTACAAATACCACATTTAACAACACCCACATACAATAATTAAATAATAAATATCACTTTCAACATGCATCTTAATAATTAATTTTTTACTGTCACTTTTAACATATTATATATAATAGGTTGTCAAAATTAATTTGCACTAACTGCAGTTTATAAACATTTCGGATATACAGTCTTATGCTTTTTTAAAAAAGATTTGTTTGGAAAATTCAAAACCAAAGTGAAAAACATAGTTTTTATGATAATTATGATCACAAATTATGCGTTTTGCCAAGTTGCCCATTTTATCCTCAATTTTTCTATCAGTAACATATTAAGTACTTTAAGGATAGCCTGTGATTATAGACTTATGTAAACAAAATATTATTTTCATTAATTATTGCACATTTTTAAATTTCTTTTTTTTCTTCAATTTTTGAACGTATAACTTAGCCTCCTCAATAATATTGTTAAAAGTTTAAATGTACTGTCTATCTGAGCCTAACACCTCCAATCATCAAAACACAACAATAATGATGATTTTGAATGTTTTGGTCCAAACCTATGGCTGCTTAAGTTTACAGGTTATTTATTTTAATTTTTTACTCATATAATTCGTTATTACGCATTTAAAATAAAATTAATATCATCAAAATTTTACTCTTTTAATAATAACTTAAATTTTAATATTTAATGTTATTTCTAGCTAAACAAAAAAGCGAGGTCGTCTACACGTGGAACCTCTAAATTTAAATACTTTTTCTTTATTTCGAGCGAACTTCATTAACACAAGTCTTTGTTGCTCTGCTTTCAAGTTATTTTATCACAATCGCTCGATTCATATCCATAAGGGTCACACACAAACACCACGTGTTGTCATGTTTTATAAAATATTTAATCTATTTTAATTTTTTTTATAAAAAAAAAAAAAAATTTAGTAAGTTTATATTTTTAAGATAACACGCTAGAGGAGAATTGAAAAATGTGCCTATTATTGCATAAAAAGAAGAAGAGAACACGAATTGCATTCTTTAATTATTGTTGATTTAAATCTGATTGGATATTTAACAGTGGTTATTTATTTAAAAAACAAAAGTTGTCAAGTCATGGCGGCAATCGAGTCCTATAGTCACTAACTATGCTCTTGTAGTTATCATAGAGATAAGTATCTCAACGTTGCGAATAAATAGTTTTAGCTGCTGTACTAAACTAAAAACATCTTTTAGTAGTATATTAAACGATCATAAATAAGATCTAATATAATAAGTAAAAAAACTACAACAGTTTTAAGGGATATTATTAATAATTATATATTATATAAAACATATTATTAATAGCTATAAAACATTAATGAAGTAATCATAATTGTTGTAAGTGCACTTGTATAGTTATATTTGTTACTACGTTATAAAAACTTAGAATTTCAAATTTTTTAATAGTTTTTTTTTTTTTTAACAATATTTATTAACTGACTTTGTGTTTTTAGACTATTTACTCAGATGTTAATCAAACATTTTAATGAAAAGTATATTTCAAAATACCTTCTACAAAGCAATATAATTGGTATTAGGAATATTGCTATTAGGTTTTTATTCATGCTTTGTGTTTTTGCTATTTTTAAATTTTAGATTACATTTTAAAAGAAATAAATTTTGTAATGAAGAGCAATGAAGATAAAATTTTTAACAGTCATTGTATTGACTTTTTTAAAAACTTTTTTATGTGATGAGCGCTTTTATAGAGAAGAACTTGGTTATGCAGACCGTCTAAGATTCACTAGTGGGTTACATCGGTTGTACAATTGCACAGTTGTTAACAATAGGCTGGTATCCAACCTGAAGATTGGCATTTACACACATGAAACTCATGAGAACAAAGTTTCAATAAATTATACTTTAAATGACACTTCTATTTATATTTTAACCACTGCAAAAGTAGAAGACTTCTACTTCGCAATTGTGAATGTTAATGGGGCTGTCCGTGAAAGTAATAAAGTTATTGAACTTACTGCAAGTGACACTAATACAGGGAATGTAATTGATAGGACACTTCTCTATATTTATGTAAAGGAAGATCATAACTTACCTCCTGTATTTGATAGTAATTCAAAGACTATAAGTCTATATGATGATTTATTTCTTGGCAGCATTATTGGAAAAATTACTTTAAAAAAAGCTTATTCAGATGCTATTTTATATATAGATGAAACTAATGTAAGTTTAGTAAAAGAATTTAGTGTTTCAGTGGATGGACGTATCATTTTAATTAAAAGCTTAAATGCGGCTATAAAGAGTTATTTTGAATTCTATGTTAATGCCCGTTTTCCAGACTCCAGATTATATAGTTCAATAAGAGTAAGCATTCATGTTAAACCTGGATTGAAACCTCAGAAGCCTGTTGACAGAACCTTTAGAAATATTATACCTCAACAATCATCTAGTGGTGGTAATAGTTATACATCTCATTTACTTCGAAGAGATTATGTGTTTTCAGTAAGTGAGCTAGCACCTAAGTCAACAGTAGTTGGTAGTTTGGATATAAACATACCAGATGTTAACTTTTTAATTGCTGATGGAGATCCTGCAGGTATATTTCAAATAGACTTTAAAACAGGAGTGTTATTTATACAAGATTCCCAGCATCTAGATTATGAAAAAGTTGTTTCATACAAGTTTAGTATAACAGGGTTTATAAAAAATGAAATTCGTGTACTTGAAGCACAAGTTTTAATAAATGTTACTGATGAGAATGACCATGAACCAGAGTTTACAGAAGATAGGTATGCTGTTTCCATTAAAGAATATACTTCTGCATTTACTTCTATCTTGAAAGTCACAGCTTTTGATAAAGATGATGGAAATAATGGTAAAGTGAGCTATGTAATATCAAATGATATCAAGATTCCATTTGTTGTTGATGATGATGGTATACTAATGCTCTCAGAGCCACCATTATTCCCAAAAATGAGATCAAAATATTATGTTTATATCACTGCATTAGATTGGGGAAAACCATTTAGAAATGAAAAAGAAGTTACTGTAGAGGTAAACATTCAACCAGTAAATTCTCATTCACCTGTTCTCAAGCAACAAGCTTGCAATTTTGTGCTATCTGATGCTTCTTCATCTTTGTTTACATTTACTGCAATTGACCAAGACTTTAATGATAAAATTCAGTATAAAATGGAAAGTATCCATGCAGGTTTTACAATTAACTCCACTAGTGGAGTTCTTTCCTATGTTCCACAACCTGGTCATACAGAGACTATGGTTTATATATCTGCATATGATGGAATGCATGAGTCAAAAGTGTCAGTTCTTAATGTAAAATTTAGCAAAGAGGAAGGGGAAAAAGTTTGTGTTGATAACAAAGATTTTTTTTTAATAAAAGATTTAATATCAGAAATTAATAAGCCATTCCCTTTATACGAAAAGTTACCATCAACTAAATCTGTTTCTTTGCCACTGAAGTTTAAGGAAACCCCAGGCCCAACTGTAAATGTTCTAGAAGATGTACCAGTCAACTCTAAAATTGGCTTGTATAGTACTAATATTGACTGTTGTTTTATGGTGTTGTATTCAATAGAATCTGGAAATAAAGACTTTAACTTTCGAATTGATCCATTAAATGGTACATTATATGTTCTCAGACCTCTTGATCGGGAACTTTTTGCTAGTCACAAACTTACAATCAAGGCTTCTGGTTTGAATGGTGAATCTGTAATGTCTTTATTGACTGTAAATGTACTTGATGTTAATGACAATGTGCCTATTTTCACTAATAATGGTACTTATACAGTATATGTCCATGAGGATTGGCAAATAGGAAGAAAAATTGTCACTGTAGAAGCAATAGATCTTGATTTAAATACTGATATAGAATATTCATTAGTTAATCCTTCTCGAATGTTTAAAATTGATTCAAAAACTGGTGAAGTATCACTTTTATCTTCATTATCTGATGAAATTTATATAGAATATTTTATTCAAGTTCAAGCTTCAGAGAGATCTTTGATACAAGATAACCAAGGATTTGCTCTTATTCATATAATTGTTTCTGAACTGATAAACAATCCTCCTGTTTGTTTGACAAACAATCAACACATTTCTGTTCCAACAGATTCACCAGTTGGTGTTATTGTTGGAAGGATGTTTGGATATGATTCAGATCAGGGAGAAAATGGCAAATTGGTATACACTGTATCAGGTACAAAACAACAAAATCAGTTTGGAGACTATATAGATTCTAATATCTTTAGTAATTACTTTTCTATGGATGAAAATTCAGGATTGATTCAGCTTGTAAAGACACTGCCTTCTACTTTTGAAAAGTTTGAAGTTAATACTTTGTTAGAGGATGGTGGGAAACCAAAATTGAAAGTCACTTGTAAGATGTATGTCTCTATTAGTGAAGGATTCGGTAATATTAAACCTGTTTTCACTCATACAGAGATGCCTTTAATTGTAATAGTACCAGAAAGTACCCCTCTAGCCTCTAATATTACTGAGGTTTATGCAAAAATTCCTGGGCGTCACATAGGAGAAGGTATAAAATATGTTATTATTGATGGAAATGGAATTTTGGACTTTACTATGAAAAACGAACACTCTGGTAAAATAACTAACAAGAATAGTCATTTCTCAAGAAAAAGTTATTGGTTAACTGTGCAAGCTCAACTGGAAAGTAACCCATCTATTTTTACTAACACTCACATTCTTATAAGAATAAAATCAGTAAAAGTTGAGAGGCCTTACATTTACCCAACTGTACAATTTCTAACTGTCGCTGAAAATATACCTGTTGGAAGTAAAATTATTCAACTTCACACCTTGTCATCAGGTGTTTATATATACAACAAAAATAATTATTCATTTCAAAGTGGAAATGAAGACAAATTTTTCAGTATTGATGAGGTTGGTAATCTATTTGTGCAGCAAAAGTTAGTAGTTGGTCAATATGACCTTAACATAACTATTACCTCAGCTTCAAACAGTTTTTTGTTCTCTTATGGAAGTGTTCATGTGACCGTGGAACATGATGATTCGCCGCCAGATTTCAACATGGATTTTATGGCTAATATACAAGTATTTGAAACCAAAGGCTCTCTTCATCCACCATATTTATTCCAAGTTCTTGCAGAAAACAAACACCCTGAAAATCTGCTTGTGTTTAAAAATCTTGGTGCAAGTTCTATATTTTCTGTAAATCCTACAACTGGAGTAGTTACAACAAATAATACGTTAGTGATAGGTCAAGAAGATTACTTAACTATTGCTGCAAAAAACTCAAAAGGTCAAAGTATTACTGAAAATTTCATTGGTATAACAGTAATTGAAAGACCAAAGACTGGAACCTTTTTAGTTTTTAAAAATAAAAGGTAAATTAAAAACTTCATTGAGATTATAAACAGGCTTAAGTTTCTTTTTACTACATTCATGTACACAGATTTTTTTTTTTTTTTTTTCTTTTTTTTTTTTTTTCGTTTTCTTAAGATTTTAAATAGTTTTGTTCTCTTTTAGCTATTATGTTTCGATAGATGAAAATAAAAAAGGAGAACTAATAGACTTTGATAAAGAGATAGATAAAACAACAACTGGGCCTGTATTTTTTTACATCTTATCTGGAAATGAAAAGCAAAAGTTCTTATTCCCGCTAAGTAAAGCTTCAAGTTGTTTTGAAAATTTTTAGTTTGTTACACAATATAATTATAATGATTTCTTTATATGCAATAAATGCAATAATAATTTTTGATTTAAATTTTAAAATCTCTAGGATTTATTTCAAAGTTATATGTGATTAATCCCTTGGACTTTGAGCAGCAACAACAACACAAATTACGTATTCTTGCTTTTGATGGGAAAGCATTTGCAGAAACTGAGTTAATAATATTTGTTATAAATCTAAACGACAATACTCCATCAGCATCACAGGCTTGTTATGAGGCCAGTGTTAAAGAAGGCTTCCGGCATTTAAAGGAGCGCATATTATCTGTTAAAGGTATGTGAATACAATCATCAAATGAGAAATATTAATTATTTATTTGAAAATTAAAGTAATTTAAAAATTACTAAATGAAATTGTCTGAATTTTTATCTTTAGTAATTGACCCAGATAATCTTAATCCTGATTTCAAGTATCAGACAATAAACAATTTTGATGACTCCTTTCCATTCTCAGTTGGTGAGAATGATGGCTCAATCATGGTTCAACCAGTGGAGCTAGACAGAGAGTTGAAATCTGAGTATCTGATGACAGTTGTTGCCAGCAATGCTGTAGAACAAACAGCATTTTGTGTCCAGATATCCTTAGAGGATACAAATGATAACAAACCTTTATTTACCAGTGATGTTTACGACATAACTATTGTTGATACAGCACCTATTCATAGCACTATTATGGTTGTTTATGCTGTTGATAAAGATATAGGTAAGTACACCTATTGATTGTATACTATTTGTAGTTCTTGCAAAGATTCAAGTAAAAGATAGGGAAAATTTCTACTATTATTTATTCTGTAAGTCTCTTTATAGGTTCAAATGGCAAAGTCTCATACAGTTTTGTTGAAAACAACAATTACTTTGATGTGGACCCTAAATATGGCTTTATTTATGTAAAAATGAAATTGAATGAACTATCTGGACAGATTGTTAACTTAAAGTTAGCAGGAAAAGATAATGGTGTTCCAGAACTTATTGGGTATGCTTATGTAAAGGTAGGTTTTTTTGAGTAGTACTTCCTTTCCCTTTTCACAGTTGTTTCCTAAATCCAAAGTATTCACATTATCTACAGATATCAGTTCACATTTATTGTATTCACAAAGCATTCACATTTTTTTAGATATCAATTGTAGCAGATCCCAATAACATTTGGTTTAAAGTTAACAACTTAACAGTTTCTGTAAGTGAAAATATTGCTCCTGGAACTATGCTTCTTGACAAGATTCGAGTGGAATCAACTTCTATTAATTACGAAATTGCTGAAAAAGATGATGATTGTTATACTTTATTTTGGATTGAGCCTTTTACAGGATCTGTTTTTGTTAAGGTAGAAAGACAATCAGCTTTTAAAGATTTTAGAACATCAACTTAAGATTTTAGAAACAAACATCAACAAACAAACATCAACTTTTAAAGATTTTAGAAAAAAAGATCTGAATTTGTGAAACTTGTGTTTTTAAAGAAAACTTTTTTTGTAACTTAATTTTTCACTTTTTTGGAAAAGAAAAAAACATGGAGAAACAAAGCATTTTTAAATCGCTGAATTGTTTATTTAAAAGATTTAAATAATCTAACACTCTTGTTACAATTTTTCAATACTAGATCTAACTTTTATTTTAGTCAGATCTTGATTTCGAAAAGACAACCCAATGTGCTTTTAAGTTAAATGGAGTATTAAATCAAAAGGTTGTTACTACAATCAAAGTACTGGTAAATATCCTTGATCGTAATGATAATATACCATTAGTGAAAGATAAATCTTATATTGGAAGTGTATCTGAAGGCTTAAGCAGTAATTCAAATATTCTTGATAAAGATGGTAATTCTCTGATTGTAAGTGCCACAGACGAAGACCAAGGTGTTAATGGAATGTTGCGTTATTCAATTATAGGCAATATTGGAAAAATTTATTTTATGATTGATGAAGTATCTGGTGAGATTAGAACAAACAAGGTGATATTTCTTTTTATATGTGTTTTTAGTTTACTTTATAAGTAGTTAAAAACACAAATGTTTACAAGATTTTTAATTACTAAAATAATTTTTTTATTTCAAGGTTTTAGATTATGAACTACATCCGAGACACTTTTCTTTCTTTGTCAAAGTTAGTGATCAAGGACTTCCTCAACATTCAGTTATTGTTCCTGTCAGCATTTACTTAAAGGACATCAATGATAAAATACCTTCTTTTAAGAAACATTACACTTTTACTGTAAATCTTCCAGTGTTTAGAGGAACAGTTGTTGGAAGAGTTGAAGCATTTGATGAAGACACTGTACCAAATGTTCCTTTGCAGTATAGCTTACTTTACGCATCAGCTGTGCTTGATATTAATCAGTTTACTGGTAAAAAAGTGTGGTTTGATTACTTCTGTTATAAGAATAACGGATTTATAGAGTTAACAAAAATATAAAACTTTAAATTAATTAATAATTAATTTTGTCTTTGCATTCCACTTTCTTTTATGAAATTTCTTTTTTTGAAACAAAGTTTTGCTTTTTAAAGTAATTGGACTGCTTCTGATTTAATTTAAGTTTGTTTTTGAATAAACAGCTACAAAAAAAAGTACAAATAAAATCAAATTAAAAAAAGTAATTCTTAGAAATTGAGTTTTAAACAAGCACTTGTATAGTGTGTACATATTTCCAAGGTAATTATTTTGTTATCATTGTTCTTTGTATTTACAGGTGTGATATATGTAAAAGATGAATCCTCTCTAACAAGTCCAGCAATCATGAAATTAGAAGTTGCTGTTGGTGATGGTACTTTTAAGGGGAAAACAAATGTTAAAATAGAGACCAAATATTATAAGCCAGATGAAACCTTTAAATTTCTTGATGAAATTTACAATGCAAATGTCCTAGAAAATGTTGACTCGTTCACTATTGTCAAGGTTATCAATCCTGTAGGATATAAGAGATCTGAGAACTTACATTTTAGAATTTTAAACACTGTTCCTGGATTTGAAATTATTGAAAATGTTGGTGCAATCGTAACTGATTTTAATTCAAAGTTTGATCACGAAAATGTCAAGTTTTATGTTCTCCACATTGAAGCTATATTTAACAATGTTTATGCTCGAACATCATTAAATGTGACTGTAGTTGATGTCAATGACCATGCACCAGTCTTTGAACAAAAAAAATATTTTCACCCTGTTAATATTGAAACAAAAAAAGGTACTGTGTTATTGAAAGTTACAGCTCATGATGCTGACTCAGGAGAAAATGGGAAAGTTAGGTAGGACATTGATTTTTTAAAATAAAAGTTATAATGTAGTTTTTATATGAAAGTGTTGTTAATAAATCAAGGCCAGAAATAACATCCAATATTAGGAATAATTATGAAAATCATATTTTATGACATTGTAAGGCATTGAAAGAGCTACAGGTTTTGATTGTCTTATAAACTTTTGTATATAAAAAAAAATTTGATACAAAGGTTTTTATTTAAAAATACTTTTTTTAGTTTGATTTTTTTTTATTTGTTTGAACATTTAGCAGTATGATTTAATGATTGGCAAGTCTTTGTTTTTGGATGTGCTCAATAATAAAGCAATGATCAGCTGAGCTCCTCTTTATTAGGCCTCTAAATAAGAAATCTTGTAGTGATTTCTTATTTTGAGGCCTAATAAGATGCAAATATATTGTAAATAGTAATAAAATGATAATAAAATATAATTTTTTTAGATATTCTATGCTGACAAAAGATAACTACTTCAGTTGTGACTCTATAACAGGTGAAGTAGTATTAGTAAATGAATTTATTAAGAGTCTTACCAAACCTATATATACATTAATTATTGAAGCATCAGATAATGGCACTAATGTTTTGTCTTCAAAAACATATTTGGAAATTCCTGTGCTCAATGAAGATCAACCTAAGTTTACAAAAAGCTATGAAGCAACTGTAGATGAAGACATTGGACAAGGTTCTAGCTTATTCACAGTAGTTGCTTATGGTCCTCAAAATCGACAAGTATTTTACCAACTTTATGATGGTGATGAGTTTGAAGTATTTGAAATTGGGCTCACTACTGGTATGAATATAAATTAATGAAAGTCTTTGTTCTTGCACTTTTAAGTTCTATATAACAGTTAATAACTTGCTCAAAAAATAAATTATCAGTATACTACTTTATTTGTAAAGGGGAGTTAAAAGTTGCTGGTAATTTGGATTATGAACAGAGAAACTCTTACAAATTGCAAGTTAAAGCTATTGATTGTCTGAGTGGATCATGGGCACTTACTGACTGTGAAATAAATTTGAATGATGTCAATGATAATCCTCCAATGTTTGAGAAGCCATTTTACAAAATGTTTTTAAAAGAAGATGTAAAGCCAGGTATCTTTGTTATAATTTTAAGTGTAAACTCTTTTTTTTTTTTTACAATTATTTATATGATTAAAGGAAAGATTATTATTATTTATATGATTGCAAAAAGTAAAAAATAATGTATATTCAGTAAACATATTTCAAGATATATTTTTTTGCATTTAAATATCTAATAGTTTGCTAAAAAACAATTTGCTAAGTACTCATTGTATGCTATATTGAATATGTCATTAACACAAAAATGTTGCGTGAAGAATCTAAATAAATTGGATTGTCAAAAATAGTACTATGAAATTACTTTAGAACAACTATAAAAGTTCATGGGCCAATTTTGTTTTCAGCATGTGTTATATAGTATATGTAATAAATATATCTAGTTTCTAATTAATGATATATTATAATTTATAATAAATTGTAGTTTATATTGTATGATATTTTGCATTCTTTTAATGTGTACAAATTTTTTTATTCTTAAAGAAGATTTTTTTCTTAAGGAACTGTTGCAGGGACAGTTAATGCTACTGATCTAGATAAAGACTTAAACAGTTTAATCAGATATTCAATTAAATCAGCTGATGAAGGTTCTTTTTTTATTGTTAATCCAAGTACTGGTGATATTGCAACCACAAAAGTGTTAGATGCAGACGTTAAATCAGAGTATTTTTTACAAATCACTGCCAGTGATCAAGGCGAACCGAGCAAGTTAACATCTGTTACTGTTCAGATTATTCTGATTGATATCAATGACAATAAGCCAATATTTTCTGTACCAAAGTACTATTTTTATGTAGAGAAATTTGTGCAATCTAAACAATTTATTGGGAAAGTAGTTGCCTCTGACCTTGACTCTAACACAAAGTTAAGTTACGTTCTTTCAAAAACATCTTCAATTGTTAAGATAGATTTGTTTACAGGTGTCTTATATCTTACGGGAATTCCTTTACCAATGACATCAATTTTGCTTGAAGTAATGGCAAGCGATGGTCTGCATGTAGCATTTGCAGAGGTTGTAATTGATTGTCTTGCACGAAATGATTATCGTCCACTTGTGTTAGAGCAAATTGATGTTATTATTACTGAAAACACAATTAAAAATGCTTTATTAGTTGATATTAATCCAATAGATAGAGATAAAGGAATCTATGCCAATGTATCTTATCAAATAGATTCACAAACAGCTGCAAAGTACTTTAGTGTAAATGAATTTGGTAAGATTTATAGTACAGGTCATCCACTTGACAGTGAGCTAATTCAGCAATTAGTTATACCTGTTCGTGTCACTGATGACGGAGGGTTGTTTTCAATCATTCAGGTGGTAGTAACAATTGAAGATCAAAATGATAACACTCCTATATTTGAGTATCCATCCTATCAAGCAACAATTGTTAATTCTCAAATCACAGATGATTCCTTGCTTCAGGTATTTGCATCAGATCCAGACAGGGGATCTAACTCAGAGTTGTTTTATGTAGCTCAAGGTTTACGGTAATCAATTATTCTTATTCTTATTATATTTTCATAATTATTTATATAGTTAAATGTAATTACATCGCTTTAATTTAAATTTAGAGAAGATAATGTTCCAATATTTATTGATGGTCGTTCTGGTTTGATATCATTGTCTGGTACTCCTAAAGGGTCAATGTACCAGTTTTCAGTTAGAGTTACTGATAATGGATATCCAGTTCAAAAGTCTGATACAAAAGTTTTTATATATGTAAAAAGCTGGAATGAAGAAGTTCTTAGATTCAATGTAAATGTGTATCATGTTACGATTTCAGAAGATGCTCCAATAAATTCTCACTTAATAACTGTTAATGCTTTTTTGCAAGGTTACAATGACACACTAACATACAGCTTAGTTGATGGTAACCTTCCACATACAAATGCATCACAATTTTTCAAGTTACATCCAACAACAGGTCAAATAAAAATAAGAAGCCCTTTAAACTATGAAGTACTCCAGCGGCATAAATTACTGATTTTGGTAGTGTCTAAAAAAGGTGATACTTCAACCTGTTATGTTGAAGTTAATGTTACTAATGTAAATGACAATGCCCCAAAATTTCACAGTAGTACTTACAGTTTCAAAATTGCAGAAGATACTGAAGTCGGGGAAAGGCTTATACGGGTTTCAGCTTATGATTTAGATGAGTTATACACAGAGTCATCTTTAGTATATTCAATTGTATCTGAAAATAAAGTTATATTTCAAGTAGATAAGACTACTGGTTGGTTGAGTTTAAAAAAACAACTTGATCGTGAAATTAAGGCATCACATGAAGTTTTAATAGTTGCAACAGATGTTGATGGAAAGTTTGATTCTACCACTGTTCAAATAACTCTTGTAGATGTCAATGATTCTCCACCTGTTTTTCTAAATGAGGTTTATATTGTTACTGTAAAAGAGGATGCTTTAGTTGGCCAAACTTTACGTAAGATTAATGCTGTTGATCCTGATCTTAATCAAAAAATAGAGTATTTTCTCATATCAAGTAGTTCTGAGAATTTTGCCATTGATTCTCAATCTGGAAATATTTATTTATTACGTCAGCTAACACAGGCTTTTTACAACTTTACAACTGTTGCATATGATGGGATTCATATAGGTAAGGCAGATATCTGGGTCAAAGTTCAGGACTTTAATAATCATAGTCCTATTTGCTTGCTGACTTTTTATGAGGCAAGTGTTGAGGAAAACTCTGATGTAGATAAAGAAATTTTGCAAATTAAAGCTGAGGATGAAGATCCTTCTGATATTTTAAAGTATCAGATTCATGGAGATGCTCATGGGAAGTTTGTAGTTAATGAGACAACAGGTGGGTTATTTAAATTAAACAATTTGAGTTTTAAATGGAAAGTTTGTAGTTAATGAGACAACAGGTGGGTTATTTAAATTAAACAATTTGAGTTTTAAATGGAAAGTTGCTTCTTTGTTTAAATTTTTCAAATAAACTTTTTTTTTTTGTATTATTAAATTAATATAAAATGGTTTTTTTTAAACTTATGCAATATTGATTTTCATGCACAAAGGATGTATATTATATTATTATATTTATCTATTTTTTATGTGTACCTTTTTTTTTTAGGGATTCTTAAAGCTTCTTCTTATTTGGATTTTGAAATTGAAACAAGATACAGATTCAAAGTTGTTGTCATCGATCTTGTTGGACATACTTGCACATCTGATATTTTCATTAAAGTCATTGACATAAATGATAACAGCCCTGCTTTTTTACAGCCTCTTTACAAAGCAACTTTGCGTGAAAATGCTACTTATGGTGTTGTTGTTACCCAGGTTTTTTTTAAATTATTAACCAGTAGGAAAAGTAGAAAATAAGTAACCAGTAGGAAAAGTAGAGAAAAAAAAGTGTACAATAAAAGTTAAAAGTGAAAATAAAGAAATTTAAGATAATAAACAAATGAATATAAAATAAGAATAATGTTAATGTTTAGGTCAAAGCATTTGACAAAGATTCACTTAAGAATGGTCAAGTTTCATACTCTCTACTGAATAACATACGTGATACATTTAAAATACATTCTCAAGGCATAATCACTGTTAATAAGCCTTTAGAAATACAACCAAGTACAAGATATAACCTTACAGTTATTGGAACTGACCATGGTACACCAAGCTATTCTTCAAATACTAAAGTTGAAATTATTGTGCTCTCAAATAGTGATTCGCCCCCACAGTTTGATAAATTTTCATATTTGTTTAATGTTACTGAAAATAATGAGCAAGGCATTGTAATAGGGAAAATCAAAGTAACTGGGACCACCAATTTTGATATGTATGCCATTGTAATAGAATTTATTGATCCATTGTATGAAAGCTTGTTTTCCATTGAAGATAATGGTAATTTAAAGGTAAAGAGTCAATGTCTGTTATTTCTTTGTTATTTGAAAGAAAGTAAATCAAGACCAAAACATTTATGCTTTTTTTTCTTGTAGAAAATGTTAGTGTTTTTAGAATTTGTTAAAATACTTTACTATAGGTTTTGAAAGTTTTGGACTATGAAGAGCAAACACGTTATGTCTTCAGCTTAAAGGCATCATATAAGAACATTCCACTATCCTCCATGGTTCTTGTAGAAGTTTTAGTTGATGATACAAATGATAATTCTCCGCAATTTAATCAGGCAGTATATTCAACTCAAATTGATGAGAATATACGATCAGGAACATATGTTACCCAAGTTTTTGCACAAGATAATGATGGGTCAAAAGAAAACTCAAAGATAACATACAGGATTTTACAAGAGACACTTGTACCATTTTCTATTGACTTTCAAGGTGTTATTGCTGTTGATGGATCTATTGATAGAGAAAAGAAAAATGAGTATGATTTTGACATTATTGCAGTAGACAGTGGAATTGTGCAAAGAAGTTCAAAAGCAAAAGTTAAAATATCTATTGCAGATCTAAATGATAATGCTCCAATTATTAGTGAATACAACACCAGCATAATACTTCAAGAAGGAAAACTTCCAGGAACTGAAATACTAAAGCTGTCTATTTCTGATCTAGACACTAGTAAAAATGGTCCTCCTTTTGTCTGCTCACTTTTTGGTGGAGATTCTAGTATTTTTGAAATTCTAACGGAGAAAAACAACTGTGTGTTGCGTTCAAAGATATCTTTCATAGCAAAAGAACATCCACAACACCAACTTATAATAAGAGTATCTGACTCAGGTATTTATTTCATTTTGCTTCAAGTTATATAATTTATAACATTGTGGGATTTTGTTTTTTAAGGTTTGTTAAATTTGAAATATTTTGCAGGTTTTCCAAAACAATATAGCGACTCAAATGTTAAGATAATGGTAGTGAAGGAAAGTTACAATTCACCAGTCATACAAGAACCAAAGGTCTTTTTTGTAATTGTATCAAAACCTTATGGTGTAACATTGATTGGGAAAGTAAGTGTGTTTGACAAAGATGAAAATGATATTCATCAGTATCGATTAACCGGAGGTACAAAGTTGGATTATTTTTCAATCCAACCTATGACTGGTGTTATTGAAGGAAAGCCTAAAAAAGGTGTCTATACATTATCAGTTGAAGTAACAGACGGTAGGAATTCTGATGCTAGTTTGTTACAAATCATTGTAAATGAACGTGATCATGATGTAGAAACAAAAAGTATTGTAATTACTGTTCATGGAATGGATGTCCAAGAATTCATTTCAAAAATGACACATTTTTTAAAAATCCTTGCTAAAATAACTGGAAATAGCATGGAAAACATATTTCTCTGGTCAATAAAAGGAGAGACAAACAGTACTAGTTCATTACGCAAGAGGAAAAGCATTGAAAACAAGGTGTCTGTTGCAGTTGCTGTAAAGATGGAAGACAATATGGTATGATAATCAAATTTCAATTAATACATCCTCACTAAAAGTGTTAAAATATTAAAATTTACTAAATTTTTTTGAAAAAATTTTTTCAAGTATTAGACTGCTCTTTTCCATACCCTCAATTGCCAAAAAAATAACTGAATAAGATTTTTCACTGAAATATTGGTCACAGTTATAAAAAATAAATTTAAAAAAATATATCTCTAGTGCACTTTCTCTTCTTTGATGGATTATTTTTGTAATTATCATGAAAAACAGTCAAAAGAGAGCAGCTTTGTTAATAAAAACTGTTTTTTGATTCAAATTCTCTTAGAAATCACAATTCAAATCAATAGGGTTTCTTAAAATATTCAAATATTTGGGTGAGTGAAATATTATTACCAAATTGAGGGGGCTGTTAAAACTCCCAGTTAAACAATGTCACAGTTACAAATAGGCTCCATTTGATGACTTTCTATGAACTCAAATTTCATCAACATTCTAAGAACTCAAATTCTAAATTTTAGGATTAAACAGAGTTAGAAAAGTTTATTGATTTAAAAAGTTTGTAATCTTTATATGAATGAATCTAAACTCATCAAAAGAGTTTTTTGAATATTCTCCTTTTTTTAGTGGACTTTTTATTGCTGAGTTAATGAACCAAGATTCTCTTTTTCCAACATCTTTCTGCATTTATTCATTTGTGACACTCTGTTGACTTCTATTTACTTTTCATTCTTTTAGAGTTACATGGATATACAATTGCTTAAGAAGTATGTGGAGGAAAATACAGTAGAGTTTAAAAACAATGACCTTGATATTTCAGTTTCAAGCATAGAATGCAATGAATTGAAAGCATGTGGTGAAAATATGAAATGCTTAGTTAAACTGATTCCTGTAGAAAATTTATCCCCTTTCATTCCTTCTGGATATATGGGTTTTCAGAGAACTGAGAAATGCTATTGCAATGATGGTACAGAAGGTACAACTCTTGTTCACTATCAAGTGCCTATATTTTTAAGTAAAAAGATTTTATGCTAGAATTATAGAGAAAAGTTTTCAAACATACAAAACTTTCAAAGCTTTTGAAGTTTTTCCTTCCATAAAAAAAAACTTTTTAAGTATTTATTTCTTAATAATTGCTTTGAGTTTGACTTAAATTTAAACTTTAATTTGTCTTAATTTTGAAATTGATCCTCTAGTTTGTGAAAGGACAATTGTTGGTTTTAACAAATGTAAGATTAGTTAAAAATAATATTCACTTTTTTTTACTAGCTTCAGTATGTCAATCTGTTAATCTATGTTTACGCAATCCATGTAAAAATGGTGAAAAATGTGTTGCTACAAGAAATTCTTATTATTGTGAATGTGTTAATCCTGAAAAATGTGGTCAGGGTGAGTTTCTTATATTCTACTTTTAATTTAAAGTTGCTTATACAGCTTTTTTATAAGTTAAAAGAAAGAAAATAATTATGCAAGAATTTATTCAACACAAGAATATATATTCTTTAAAATGAGTACCATCAATGTCAACAAATTTCTGCCAATAATTTGTGAGCTTTCAGATTTGGTCAAAGTACTACATATTTTGGCTTTAAATTAAAGAATTCTTGGGCCTTATTGATTGAAAAAGTATTTAGATCTAGTTCATTCTTCAAATTCTTTGCTAGTCGTTCTGGTGGTATGCAGCTTTGAATTGTCTTTTTAAAAAAGCCCATTTGAGCAAGACTTAGATACTTTTCAACCAGTACATTGTAAAATTGATCAATAAATTTTTTATAATAATTGCAAAACCAGACCAAAAACACACAAATGTGTAAAAAAGTATTTTTTTTTATCATATGAACTTTTTCCTAAGCCTAATATTAAGTTTTAGGTTTACTTACTTTGTTATTATAGTTTTTTCTGAAACTAATTGTTTCTTTCATAGGTGATGAAAGTATCACACTGAATGGAAACTCTTACATAGAATACAAACTTTCTAAATCATTTGATGAATTGTTTCATACTTTGTCATTGTACTTCAGAACTGAGTACAAAGATGGCTACTTAGTATATGCTTATGCTCCAGCAAAGGATTATTTCATTGTTGAAGTAAAATGTGCTGTTGAATGATATTTAAAAAAAAAATTTTCCCATTCTGCAATTTACCTTTAAAAATTTTACTTTTATTCATTATGAACTTTTTTTTATATCTTATTTTCTATTTTATTTTCTATTTTCTATTTTTTTTATATTTTATTTATATTTTGTTTTATATTTTATATTTTACTTTACATTTTGCTCTATACTTAATTTTATTTTATATTACTTTACATTTTATTTGATAATTTTATCTTATATTACTTTACATTTTATTTGATAGTTTAATTGTATTTTATAGATTCAAGAAGGACATATTCAAGTAAGATTTGATTTTGGTAGTGGATATGTCCAAAAGAAAATAGAAGAAGTAAAAATTAATGATGGTGACTGGCACTTTGTTAGTATTCAACGAAATGGTAACAGAGTTATAATGTCCCTAGATTTTAATAAATACAATTTAGATGTTAAAGCACAAGGCAATAGTGCAAACATAAACATTGATGGAAGACCAATAATAATTGGGTCTGGTCTAACTGATAATGGTAATAATTCTTAGTTCTATAAACTAGCTTTTAATAACACTTTAACTGTAATAGATTTTTTATAAAATTTTGATTTATTTTAGCAAATGCAACATTTTCAGGATTTACGGGTTGTATAAAAGAACCAAAGCTTAATAAGAAGCTTTTACCCTTTATGGGGATTACAGAAATAGTTTCTCGAGTAAGCCTGCATAACACAGAAAGTGGATGCAAAGATTCTGGATTATGCTCTGTGAAACACTGTCCCAAATTTAGTGACTGTTTCAACACATTTACATCGCATCGATGTGTCTGTTTAACTGGTCACCATGGTGAGATGTACTCGATAATCTTAAAATTTGTGATTTTCATTTTTGTTTATGAAATTTTACTGTGATTTCTTTTCAATTTACTTTTTCTCTTGCAGGTTTGTCTTGCATGTCAAATTTGACATGTGAAGATCGTCCTTGTAAAAATGATGGAATTTGTACTTATGAGCGTGTGGGTAATGTTGTTTCATATGTGTGTACTTGTAAATTTGGATTTACAGGAGGACAATGTCATATAGCTCTTGGTGAATGTGCTTCAAACCCTTGTAAAAATAATGGTGTATGTTTGCCTTCCTCTACAGATTTAGGTTATACTTGTAGCTGTGTAAAAGGTTTTTCAGGGAAACTGTGTGAAATTAACGAAAACCCATGTTTGTCAAACCCTTGTTTTAACGGTGGTATTTGCCAAAATATTGATTATGATTTTAAATGTACTTGCCCTAGTGGAAAAAGTGGAAGGCAGTGTTCTGCTGGTCAACATTGTCTTGTATCTAGATGTGAAAATGGTGGCAGTTGTTTTGAAAAAAATGATAATGCAGTTTGTCAGTGTAGAGAAGGGTTTGTTGGAGATAGATGTCAGGAGGATGTGAATGAGTGTTTAAAGGATGTATGTCATTCAAATGATGTTTGCATAAATATACCAGGGTCATTTTATTGCAATTGTACTAATGGTTTGTTGTGTTCTTTAAAGTCAATTTATCCAGAAAGAAAGCAATTTTCACTTATGCTAATTTTTTTTGGTGTGTGTGGAACATTACTTCTCGTTATTATAGTTGTTGGAATTATATATTGCAAAAGGCGGTACCACTTGAGGTATCACCCTACTCCTCCAGGAACTGAAATGCATAAGTATAGTTTTAAATATGAAACTGAGGACTTATATCCACCAAGTCCTCCACCACGAGGTGTCTCAGTGCTTCCTGGATATTATGATGAAAATGATCAAGCTTCAGCTGCAATGTATGAGCCTTCTTTGGTAACTTTCTCTGGTACATCTTCTCCGGATGAGAAAATCCCATTTAAGAATGACTCTTCACGAACCAGTGTAGAATATAATTCTGAAGAAGAACTGCATGGCTATCACTGGGATTATTCAGGGGTAAATAAAAATCTTAAATATTTTAAGTTGATTGTTGTATGTTTTTGCATATAACTAGGGAGTGCAAGCGTGCATCACAATATTTTAAAAGTTTTACAGAGTATTATTATTGTTCCTTGGTATTACCTTTTCAACTCTATACATTTTAGGAATCCCAGAGTTAATAAAAATACTTGGACAGTGCTTTCTAAATAGATTAAATTGAGTTTCCAAACATCCTTCTAGTTCTCAATAATAATAGTTTTATAGAACCAAGTCATCGGAGAAACATCTGGATTCTGGTCCCCAGACCCATTTTTTTTGACTAAAAAATTTAGACTGCATGCAATCTCCAGACAGTATGCATTGTCTAAATTTTAAGTTATAAAATTGTATTTTAGGTTCCGGAAGATGTCATAAAAAGTAAAATGTCACGTGAAGGAAGCCGCCTTGGAATCAGCACAAATCTCTCCTACGGAGGTGATTTTGTTGATTTACCTAAACTACCAGTACGCCCTGCTAGTCGTCGTTCGTCATTACCTGGTTGTTCAGAATCGGAGAACGACATTCCTAAGCTGCCTGAGCTTCCTCAGCAGATAAGGCTTTCCCGTTTATCTTTAAAGTCATCTAATCAATCACCCTCATACTTAAGAAGACCACCTGACAGAGCACCGCCTATTGAAGAAAATAGGTTAGGATAAATATTCACATATCATAACGCCTTGCCGTTTTCTGCGGCATTAAAACTTAAATGGTTTGTATATTTTGGCGCTGTATTACTTGCCAAGCACTAAAAGAATTTACTTTAAATTTAATTAGATTTTCCTATATTACATACCACAATAATTTACTTGGAGCTAAAAAGATCTTTTAGTAATTTAGAGCCTAAGTATTTAAAACACGAGCATAAGATTTAACGCTTTAAGTTTTATACTGCAAGGCACCGGAGCACCTTGTAAAACCAGTTCCTCCTTTTTTCTTTGTTATGATATATTTTTTTTATTTTCTTTAGGTATTCTATGCGTTCTGATGACACTGATAATGAAGACTACCTGCAAGAATATCTTGAAAACGAGACAAACTCGTCAGATATAACTAACGTAACACGGCCTTACACGAAACCCGTTTCTTTGTTTGAAAGAGCTAAAAGTGAAATCAGTGATATCAGTGAGGATTTTGACGGATACACTGTGACCTCACTAAACTCTAATGATGAAGATGATGAAGCAGGCGAGCTAGATCCACTTGATCCAGAAAACACCAGGAAGCTGGAGCGAGAAATAAAACGCTTGTTTAAAGACATACAAAAGCGAACTGAAGACAACTGAAAACTTTTAAGTGTATGATTGTCATATTTGTTAATGTTATTTATTTTTATTTATAATTTTCTAATGGTTCCTTTATTTTTTGAATGATTGCTTTTATTTCGAATTGTTTTATTTTAACTGAACTTTTTGATTGCTATATGTTCGTAACTAATATTTCCTTAATGTTGTATAATTTTGTGATTGTAAAGTTCATTTCCTTTTATAAGTTCTTAACTTCTACTTTGATACTTAACTTCTACTTTGATACTTAACTTCTACTTTGATACTACTTCTTAAATACTTTCATTCCGTGTGTTTATACATTTCTAAGTTTTTTTAGTTTTATAGTTACATACTTTTTTTTTATAATTTCGTATATTTGTACAGATATGTAAAGTTTTTAACTGAAAGTTCATAAATATTAGTTTTTTAGAGTATATTCGATTAAGGAGCTTTTTTTTTTTATTATTGACATCGCAGGATACTTTATAAAAAAATTCAACTAAATTAAACAATATTTACAGGTTAGTAAGTTACTTCGCTCAACGATAGACCGCACTGTAGCATTCTTCGGTCTTTTTTTCAAAGCCAACTTTTTGTTGTCTTGACCATTATGTAGAAAATGAAAAATAAGCAAAAACCATATTCTCAAATATCTGACTTTTACGTCATTCAGTAGATTAATTGTTGTGTAATGTCTGTTATTTTTTCCAACTATTGGTCAGATACTATGCAATCTTAAAGGGCAACTCAAAATTTTTCAAGTTAGATTTTTTTAGTTTTCATGTAATTCTTGAAAAACTCTTTTGCTTCTTTTTTGTGTTTTTGAATATAAGCGAAAAAGAATCATATCGAATAATAATAATAATAATAATAATAATAATAATAATAATAATAATAATAATAATAATAATAATAATACTAATAACAATAACTTCTCTGATAAATAGCGTTATGTGTAAATCCACTGATCCAAGTACAAGAAAAAGAGGGAAAGTTGAAGCCCTGTTGAAATCTTATACATTTTTCTTAAAGAGAAAGACATTTCCAGTCAGAAAGCAAATTCATAGTCAAGAAAAGACTTGATGAAGGTAAAACATCGTCTCCAAAACGCTCAACCTCTGCACAGTGGGCCAGTAGGTGGACAAAATGGGAAAAATTTTAGTTGTCTAATCTTGAAAACTTATTTCCTTTTAGTATCTATATATATTAGGAGAAATTTATTGATAATTTGTTTATATTAAATCCCTTAGTTACCAGGACTCTAAGCATTTGAACATTGAAATTAAAAAAAAAAAAAATTTAAATAAGTAATTAACGGTGATATCAACGTTGTTTTATATTTCAATTACATCTACGTTTTTGAAAAAAAAAAATTAGTACATGCTATTCTAGAGTATTTAGAGATAAGAAAAACCAATATGTGAAATAAATTTGTCATAGCATGTTATCTCAGTTATACTTTGAAAATCACAGATTTAAAAAAAAAAAATTCCTTAAGAAATTTATTTTTTGCCGCACTATAACTAAAAATTACCACAGTTTGCCATGTGTTGTCTTATATTTATTTGAGCTATATGATGCTTCAATCGAGTTTTAATTGATTCCTCGTCCCCTTAAATCCCCGTTCAGATTTTATGTATGTTTTAACTTGGTTGCTATGGTACTAAATTTTGCATAGCAACAACTCATTTTTACATTAACGTTGTTTTAACAGTATTTTACTTGCGCTAAGTGCACAATATTGTGGGTATGTATTAAAATGAGATTCACAATTCTTATGAGATTATTTTTTTTGGTTAGTATGGATACCTTACTTTGCATAGCATAGCAGCAACATATTTTTGGTAGTTGTTAGTAATTTAATTACTAACACTAACAGTAATTTAATTACTTTTAATTTTAATTACTAACGTTTGTAGTAACTTAATTTATAACAAGTATTGGTAGTCCGGGCGGCATATATATTATAACATTAAACTTTTAAATACAAAATAATTGTTACAATAATTATTTAGATATGGTTTTATTAAACTTAGACATTCATAATTTTCTCCAAAAAAACAATCTTTGTATTTCAAAACAAAATATTACTGAAGATATATTGAAATTTATTCAGCCAAAATTTACTGATTTTAAAGACGTTGATTTTAGACATGCTGTTCAACGATTTGTTTACTTGTATAAAAAAAAGTGGAAATCTGCAAACTATTCTGTCAAAAATTTTGAAAAGAAGTTTGTGAACTGGCTTAATGAATATTTAATTGTCAGAAAAAAAGGCAATGAACCAACTGCAAGTAGACGTGTTCGAAAACCAGTTGCATTTGATAATAGTTCTAATAAAACTAAAAAACGGCGTGTATCTTGTTTAATTGAATCTCATTCATCCAATGAATTATTTTTTGCTGCTAATAAAAATTTAGAGATGAATCAATTATTATTGCTGCAAAGAACGTTTTAAATATTTCAAATACAGATAAAGCAACTAAATATTCAGCAGACGAAGCACTGGCTTTAATAATTGATGCAAGTCTGACAAACGCTTCCTATCAATTGATTAGAAGTGGAGCCTTGGAGAAAGAATATAACATTTACCCCGCTTACAATGGTGTCAGAGATGCAAAATTGAAATGTTAATCTGCAAACATAACAGTGGAGGACTATTCAGCTTCAGTTCCTTTAAAAGATTTAATAATTCATACTTTGATAAGAATCTGTGCAGTTCGGGAACCTGTGCTAAGGCACTTGATATTGAACGACAAAGCAATAAAGACAATGATAATAACGTGTAAGGCTAGTTTTGATGGTGCTACTGGCTAAAGCATTTATAAACAAGTTTTATCAGAACCCGACATTAGCAGAGATTTAAAGCGTAAAAAATCATTATTTATTACTTTTCTAGTACCATTGGATTTGACTGGATTTAACAACAGCAACGAAAAGGTGCCTACTTGGAGAAATCAAAAGTCGTCCTCCACAGCCTACTGTAGACCCATAAGATTTGCATACAAAATGGAATCCAAGAAATCTGTGATTGAAGAAGATCAGTATACTAAAAGTGAGACAGAAAGCTTGGGTATGATTTTATTAGAGGTTTGCAAATCTTCCATTGAAGTGAATTGTATTATTGAACTTACAATTATTAATGGGAAGGTTCAAACGATATTATTTTTTTATAATTTTTTGATGCAATTTAAAATTGACAATGTTTTCTTGCACTATTTTTTGCTTTTATTAGTCCTAAAATATTATTTACCTAAATACTCAATTGTTATTCAATATAGGTGGGTCAAAAATCCGATAAAATATTCAAATATCAATTTACCACTTTGTAACTAAGGAGAGTATTCGGTAACTAGGCAATATAAGTATCCATAGCAACCAAATTTTAAAAATTATCACTTTTGTAAGAAGTGTTCTCATATTGGTACTCATGCCAAATTTAGTGAATATAGCACTTACAAAATATCTGCAGATAACAAAATAGGTTGCTGCTAAGCAAAATAAAGTTATCCATAGCAACGAAATAAAAAAATATTACCTTCATAAAAAGCGCAGACATCATATTAGTACTCATACTAATTTTAGTGAATATAGCTCTAATATTAAATTAGTTACGAATTTTGTCCAATAAAAGTGAATTCTGGCCCACTGTGCTCTTGCTGGAAATCATCAATAACAGCTCGTATTTTTATTATGATTTCCGGCCAGACGTTAAATTTTCTTTTTTTGTCGCAGATTCTTTTTATTGATTTATTTCACTAACGTGTTCCATAGCATTTTGAAATTGTATGTTTTATGTATGTAACTCTGATGCAAGATTTTTTTTAAGAAGAATACCATTATTTTATTTTATGGTTAAAAAAAACGTTAAGCAAAAAAATTTTTGTGCATCGTTTTTTTAAACAACTGTGAAAGACTTTTTTTGTAATGAAAAATTTTTTAAAATTTATATTGGGTTTATTTTATTTACATATTCTAACACTTTTTATGTTTCACTTTTTTATTAAAAACCACTTTCTTTTTTCCCTTAACTTTTTTATTACGTCACAGGTTTTATTTGTCAAAGGTTTTACTTACGTCACACGTTTTTTACATTTATTTGGTCTTTTTTTTTTGTCTGCGTAAAACAATTGTCAGATAAAGTGATCGCTGATTATTTCTTATAAAAGTCTTAATTTCTAGAAGTATGACGAAATCTGTCATTCACATGGTCTGAAAGTAAAAAAAACAAACAAATTTTGCTGAAACATTTTAATATTAATCTCTTGTTAAATAAAAAATGGTTTGTTGATGGTCAACTTGTTTAAAATGAAAAACAACCGACTGATAATGTAAACATTACAGAATGTTTTTTTTTAAATTCAAATTAGATGTTTTAATAATGAATGTCATTCATTTTTAAATGTAAATAAATTTTTTTTCTTTCAGTACCCATAGCTATAAGTATTAAAATATTAAATATATAAAAAAAAAAAAATTAAAAAAAAAAAAATGGTGGTTAGAGTTTTAAGGTCGAACTTAATCCATATGAAATATTGAATGATCAGAAAAAAACAAAAACAAAACAAAGACAAAAAAAATCGAATACCGAATGAGTTACGATTAGTAAAAACGACAAAATCAAACAAATTATTTTACCAATTTGCTTATTTTCTCAATGATAAAAATCAATGCCATTTTCTGATGGAAACCGTCGATAGTTGAATTAAAATAATTTTGAGATTTTAACATTTTAAACGCGCAAAGCATAAAATCAGAGAATATTTAGTCTGACGAGACCGTTGAAGAAACTTTTTTTCTTTCAAGAAATCAACAAGATACACTAAAAACAGCGACGACCTATGGCTGTACTAGTACTCGAAAATGTACAAAGCTGCTGAAAGTCAATATGCTTTCACACGCCGCATGATAGACTCACCAAAAGCCAACAGTTGGGCTGAAACTAAACACCATAATCACCAGACATCTTCCTAATTATCAACTATTTAAGTATTTTCGATAATTTAACAAAGCTATATCGAAACTTGAAAATAAAAGTTACTCTGATTAATTACAGGACGAGGCCTTCAACAAACCTCTGCCGAAAATTAACGACTGAAAGGACGCAAAGAAATCAAAAATATTTAAGAATGTCTTTTAAAATTGTCCTTTTTTATTATAAATATTTTGATTTTGATTTGTTAAACTTAAGTTAAATCAATAACTTTAAATTTTATAACTAAAAAATATTTAGGATGGTCCTCCTGAAACTTTTCATATTTGTATAAAAAAGCTTCCAAAAAATGTTTAATAAAAAAATTTCATGGAAAAACACAACATTCAATTTACATTTCGCTGAGTGCCGCAGCTTTTCATTTTAACGCCTGGTTTCTCTCGCCTTAAGATGTCTATTAATCTTTTCCAACGTTTGGAATGAGAATCAGCGTTTTTTCGTTTGAAAATCGCCTGTATATTTAAAAACATTTAGGTCCAGCCAAAGGATTAACTGTCGAAAATTACTTCAAAATGACCGAGATGATTATCAAAATGTATGTCGATCACAAAATCGTCTTCGTCAGCAAATCGTTCTACCAATTGGTCGTCAATATTCACTAGAATTCTGAAAAACACATTGGCTCTAAAACATGCAATATGAAAAAGACTAAGGAAAGGTGAGGCAGGATCAGTTCCTATAAAAACCCTTACCCTTTTTTTGTTTTTTTTAAGATGCTTCGAATCATTTCAGAAGGGATATTATACTTTTTTGAAATCTAAAAATAGTGAAAAAATATATTTAAACATATTGCTAAAAATAACTGTTGAGATTTTTGTTTCAAAGCAAAACTTAAGTTAAAACTCTAAAAGCTTACAGCGTCTTTCAGAACATTTAGTGTGGGCGAAGTTAAAAGTAAAGCATTATACGCTTTTTCTTCTTCTTTTCGAACGTATATCGTCACAACTAAAAATTATTAAATGCCACTTACAGAATTAAGGAAGCAAAACAAATTAAGAACAAAATTTGGAAAATTAGAGATTTACCACTATCTTTCTGGTAAACTCGCGGGGTTTTCGACTTTGGATAAACATCGAGGTTTTCGAGATAATCCTGTAAAGAACGCTTCCTTTTAATATTGCTATTTCTTTTTTTTTTTTAGTCTGACAGCCCTAATGTGACCGATATTCTGAAGGTGACATTTCATTTAAGAATACATAGGAAAGAAGTTATTATAAAAAACTGAGATTTTTATATGAAAACCTATTTAAAAAAATAATCTTACGCTAGCATTTGATAAGGCAGTATTGAAACCTCGTTTTGTCTCTCTTTCTCTTAAAACATCGAAAAATTCAAAACTCAATTAAATTAGTTTAATATAAAACCTGAATAGCACTCATATAACAAGCAAATAAATAGCACTCATATAACAAGCAAATAAAAACCTCTCATATAACAAGCAACTGCAAAAGTAATTAGTTTTACTATCTTACTTTATTTTCGTAATAAAATTTCCTGGTGATGGAAGACTTAAAGAAGAAGTCTCCGCCTCCAAGGGCTAAAATATGAATAATGCATTTGACAATTTTAATTTATCTATCTGTGTGTGTGTGTGTGTGTGTGTGTGTGTGTGTGTGTGTGTGTGTGTGTGTGTGTGTGTGTGTGTGTGTGTGTAGTGTGTGTGTGTGTGTGTGTGTGTGTGTGTGTGTGTGTGTGTGTGTGTGTGTGTGTGTGTGTGTGTGTGTGTGTGTGTGTGTGTGTGTGTGTGTGTGTGTGATAAAATGACTGAAAGAAGATAGGGGAAAAAAATTAAATTTACCGATATAATTTGTTTATCTTTCACCGGGATAAATACAAAGGATTTTGTTATTGGAAATGGTGAATCTTTAAGAACGGTTACTTTATTCGCAATTTGAAATGGGCTCACTTCTAACGTACTGAAATCTGCACACACAAAAAAAAAACAGTAATAATAATAATAAAAAGGTTTATTAAAATAGATTCTTAAATCAATTTTCAGACCGACTGCGTACATCAGTTACAAATCCTCTCACTGATGTGTGTAACAGTTTGAAAACTCAAAGTCATCTATGAAATAGCATACTGTATATATAAAATTATCCAGAGTAATTCTAATCAGTACAACTTATCTGTGCGACGCTTGGGAAAGTAAAAAATAGTTTTTCAAAAAGTAAAACGTTTCAACCAAATTCTGTTTCTAAACGTCAGCGAAAATGGTGGGAAAGTTGTTTGCCAACAACTCAATTTTAATTGGTTTAATTTTTTTTTTTTTGAGCATTTTAATTGGTTTACAGATTAAAAATCTTACTGATGACACATGCTTTCGATTAAATGAATTTAATAATAGCGTTATTGTATTGATACCTCGCTCTACTGTTATTGGGAAACCAAACACTCCACAGAATATCTTCAAAGTGTATTCGAGATTTTAAAAATGAATTAATGAAAATAAGTGAATCAGTTTTTTTTTTTTTTTTTTTTTTTTTTTAAATAGAAAACCATAAATTTAGAACTGATTTAAAACAAAAACAAAATAATTTAACACAAAATGTAGACTGCGTAGGTTACCTGGTCCTTGTTTTAAATATTTCACCATTCGTTTTCCAACAGTCTTTGATTCTTCTTTATTTTTTCTTTCGGCTCCCTAACAAATAAAAAGAATATAACAATGGTTCTTGCATTTAGCGAAAAGCAAATGACTAGAGAAGCTTCTTTAGAGATTACAAAAATCCTTTCTGCATACTTTATCAAAAATACCTTGTCTCTAAAAATCTTTATTTTACAAAAAGCTTGGTGAACGGGCTGAGAATTTTCCGACATATCTTCGTAGGTATCAATCTGAATATGAAGCGGTAGTCCCTATCAAAAAGTATATAAACTAACTTTAACTACTGAAAAAGACGATCAAAAGGAAAATACAACCTCATGGAAAAACATATTTAAACAATTCGAAAAACTAAATTCGCCATAATTCCTTAATCTCGATATCTTTATCTGTAATAAGTAAAAAAGATATTCACTTGGTTGGCGATTGAATGTAGTGACACATCGCAAGTTTAAAAAGATCTCTTTTAATGGCGACCAAAAATTAACTATTACAGTCGTAAACAACGCAAAAAATACTTCTAGTTCATCGTTTGCATGTTTGAATAAATATCAAAATCAATCAAGGTTGAAAAAAAAAAAAAAAAAAAAAAAAAAAAAAAAAAATTTAGAGACTTGACCGTTTAAATAATTAAAAAAAAAAAAAGTTTCATTTGCTTTATAAATATACTTCTTCATATTTAGTAATGCATTTTTATATTGGATGTATGCAAAAAAAAAAAAAAGTATAATTATGTTGGATTTAGCATAAAATATTTACTTTTAAACAATATTTCAAATGCTGCATAAAATATAAACAGAAAGAAATTTCAAAAAATCAAAACGTAGGATATTTAATCATGATTCAATTACACCTTGCTAACAATACATATCTCCGCGATACAGCTTTAGAAAACGCAAATAAAATGTTTTGAATTAATGGATAAAGCTAGTTATTTCCTTTTTTCAAAACATGACCACAAAGCTATCTGGGTAGACCAGTTTGGAACTAGAAATACAAGTAATCTGATAACACGAACTGACATAAATGGCATCAAAACTAAGATTAACTTATTGATAAGACGTGACGGTATAACGCGGCACTCGAATGCAAAAGTTTTATGGAAAATAACAATGAAGATCAATAAAAATGTTCAGAGTACTGAATTCCTGCGTGAATTTTAACGGCGCGACATTTTAATTACTGAGAACAAACGTTGATAGTTTGTAGCTGGTTTCTGAGAGTAATAACAAAAAGACAAACTACTTTCACATTCATATACTAAAATATTTTTCACGTTTAGAATTTAGATGAGACGGCTTTTTCTAGAGGAAAAAAAAAATTATAATTGAAATTTTTTATTTTTCTCTTGCTAATATATTAAATATAAATCATGATTTGAAAATAAAAAATTTGAGAGAAAAAAAAAATGAAACCAACTTTTTTTTAATCGATAAATAACACAAAAAAGCGGAGAACAGGTTAATGACATTTTCAATGAATTATATCTCCACAAGTATAGGAACTGTTCTATAATCTGTTTGTTTATCTTGTTTGTCAATGTGTAAACTAGGAACTAAAATAATAAACTTTCATTTTCATAAAAAGCTTTGATTTGTTAAGTAACTATATTTAGGTCTTGACGAATTAAAAATTTAAATTATTTGTGCTTTTCGTCTATAACAAAGTCTACAGGATACCAACTTTAAGATTAAAACATGTGCTTAATTTAAATAACAATCTTTGAAAATTCTCGAACAATAAAAATCGTGTAAAATGTTTTTTTACAAGATTCTTGAGGAAAGATAGTTGAAGAATTTAATGCAAATTAGTCTCTCATAAAAACACAAACGCAAACGATTAATCAATACAGATTACGCGCTGGTTAATAACTTGATCATAAAACAATTTGAGACTATATTACATACAACGGTGATTTAATAGATTATGCAACGAGTTCGAGAATAGAAAGGCGGTCTAAAATGTTTTTGAAATTTAACTCTTTATAAGATAAATACTAGGAAAATACGAAAATGATCTCAAATTACAGTTTTAACTTTATTTTATAATCGTTTTTTTATATTCGATAGTATAACTAATTTATCATCGATTATTTGATAACATACGAGGGAGAGTCAAAAATTTTATGCACTTTTGTTTATTCAATATATTTATCAACAATAACATTGATAAAAAAATACATCATTTTTCTATATATCCTCCTTGTTTTTCAACGCACTTGGTCCATTGGTCAACAAGATTGCATTTTTTCGCCAAGAAGAATGTTTTTTGGTTGGTCCTGCAACCATTTATACGCCGCTTTTTTTACATCTTCATCCATAGAAAGTTACTGACCTCGTAAACCGTTTTTAAGCGGTCCAAAGATATGATAGTCAGAAGGGGCGATATATGGGCTGAGCTTTCGTAGGGTCGGTGTTCCAGCACCTCAAAACTTAATTGGCTAATGGTTTGAAAAAAATGAGCAGCGTGTGTGGGCGTGCATTGTCATGCAACAACAAAACTGAATTAACAATAGGCCTCGACGTTTGGTGTGAAATGATGGCTTCAACTAACTGGCCAGTAAATGAATGTATCTTGCACTGTTGATCGTGCGCCTCCTGTTCCAGGTAATCTTTAAGTATAGGACATTTTTGTTCCCAAAAAAGGTTAACGTTACTTCTCCTGCAGAAGCCTGAGTCTTGAATTTCTTCGTAACTGACAATCCAGGATGTTTCCACTTCATACTGTCTTTTCGATTCTAGCTCATGATAGAACCACATTTCATTTCTGAAATGTATTTCTCAAAAAATTTTCGCCTCAAGTGGTGTAACGATTGAACAAACGTTGACAAACCTCAAGGCGCTTGTGCTCGTCAGTACAAGGAAACCCTTCTCTGCCTCGGAACCCATCTCTCATGCAAACTTTATAAAAACCCAAGTTCATTATGAATGATTCGAAAGACAGAGCCATGACTAATCTGCAGAGAACAAGCAACGTCATCAATAGTAATTCGCCAGTTCGACATTACTATGTTGAACTTGCTGAATCTTCTCATCAATAGTAGAGGTTAAAGGGGGTCTTGCTCCCTCTTCGTGCGTCACGCTTGGCTGGCCACATTTAAGCATATCTATCCACTTGCAAACACTTCTACCTATAAGTGCACTGTTCTCGTATTTTAATAAGAGCTTCCGATGAAATTCAGCCTCTGACACTCCTTCTGACCAAAGAAATCGGATGACGGTTCTTTGTTCTTCCTTGATGACTGATAGTGGAGCGTCCGTGTTTAAACTGTAAGACACAAAACTAACTGGCGCTATTAGTCTCAAGCTTTGATCACGTGATCACAACTCTACCAAATATTATTACGCATGTGCAGAACGCAGTATGATAATACTAAATATGTGCTGTGGCGAAAATGCATATAATTTTTTACTTACTCTCGTACTTTTATCAATTATCTTTAATCTATACTATTTTAAAAGAGAATGATAAATGAGTAGATACGAGAGTAATGAACAAAACTTTTACACATTCAAAGAACAAAAATGACACGACTGTACGCTGCTATTAGTAACTACACGACTGTACGCAACCTTAAAAAACGACACGGCCGCACGCAATCTTTAAAAAGAAATAACGGCTTAAGGTTTTAAAAAGATTTTTCTTAAAACTTTATACAAAGTAAATATTTAAATGTATAGTTGATTGCAAATATATTAATCTATTTTTACAACAGATTCACATTTATTACATAAAATGCTCTATACAGATTCTTCTGTGTAAATATAGCCTTTATTGTTGATTGATGTGATCCAAAGCAGCATACACCAATAAAGATTTCCATGATAGCTATTTATTTCCTAATAGACTATCTATCATCTTTATTATTTCTCTATGAATAAAGCATTTGAATTCCATAACTGCAGTTTATTGTCATTATTTTGTATCCCTCAACTTCACTTCCAGAAAGAATTTAACAAGGCCTTTGAACACTTTAGTAGCTTGTGACTCATTTTGAAACGAAATTCAGCCAAATTATGGCTGTTCTTCCTCTCTTCTATAATTATTATATCACAGTAAAGTTGACTCTTTTGAACTTCACTGCTGATCTCATTTTATGAAAATTTTACCAACTTAATGCCTAACCCAAATAAAATACCGACGAATGGGGTGAACTTATAACAATCAAAAACTAGTGTTTCAATGGGAAATTTAAAAAAAAAAAAAAAAAAAAAAAAATACCTTAACACCTTTTTGTGGAGTAAAATCAGTACTCAAACAATTTATTCGAAGTGACACCTAAAAAAATTGTAAACCTTTCCTTAAATAACTGAGCATACTTTAAGAATGCAACTGTAAATAGAATCGTTTTGAATAATGATTGAGTAACTCACTTTTGCTTTTAAACAAGGTGACCACAAGAAAGCCAGTGCATTATAGCCATACTCTTCATTATCAATAATTACATTTTGACAAGCTTTTCTCTCAATATCAAATGCTCGTTGATTTGGATTAGGTTGCTGGTTGTACCAATACTTCCAGTTGGTTAACTCACTCATCTCATCTTTTTCATCACGAAAAACCAGATGAATGATTGACTAATGGAGAAATATTAGCAAACCTTGAAACGAAATGAAAAAACTTTCTTCATTTTTACTTTAACTGTAATAAAAAATATCAAAAATTTCATAAAAGATATAAAAGAAAGGATTCAAAATGTGTTGCAAATCAAATGCATTTTCCGGTATCTTTACACATATTACCTTTAATATTGTTACATAATTTTTTGTGTATAATGATTTAACTGTAATAGATTTCAAATAGTGAGTTTAACTTGCATGAAAAACTACTGAAAAACAGTCATTTAATCATCTGGTTACAAGAATGTAATTTTAACAAAATCAGAAATTGGAAAACACTTAAAAATTAATTCACCTTTGCTCTGCTGCATTTATTTTCAATAACTGACTCAAACGTGATGAAGTAAAATTGACCTAAGTAATAATAAGTAATAATAAGATGAACATTTTAAAATATAAAGAATGACAACTTTAGCATCTAACAACAATAACATCAAAATAAAGATACTACAATAAAAATATATAATATAAAAATATAATATTAACGATATTGCTTTATTTTTACAACAATAAGTATTCTTTAACTTTGGAAAAAAAAACTAAATATGTAGCAAATGAAGCTATTTTTAAAATCTAATTAATAGTGAATTAATAATAAAATACTAAAAATAAAGTAACCAAATAAACTTAAAGAAAAAAAAAACACACCTTTATTTAGATAAGTCAATGATTCCTCTTCACGTTTTTGAACAACAGAAGTCTGAGCTTCAAGTATAAAAACATACCTAATAAACAAAATAAAAACAAAAAAATAAAAACAAAAACAAAAAAAGGCTTTGCTACCAACTGATATTATCTTTATTACTTACTGCTATTTTATTATGCATATACACTTATATTTAGGAAGTTGTAAAGTATATAACTTACTTTAAATTTGTATCATGATTAACCTTTCTAACATAAGGAAAAGTGTTTCGCGACATCTAAACATAAACAACATACACAACAATGTACATTACAACAACAATGAATGGAACAACAAAGAAAAGTTGAACAATAGATGAATGCAAAAAAACCCTGAGTTTTTCAACTTTTGGAAAAAGTGTTGTTTTGCTTTAAGCAGAAGTTTTATTTTTTTGTAATAATAGTTATCATTTTTTTATTGTAAAGTTACAAGCAAACAAAAACATAAAACAGTTTTGAAACTTTCAAAGTTTTTGCTGTTGTCAATGCTTCTATGTTATATATTTTAATATTTTCACAAACAATAAAAAATTTTATTAGGTCTTTTTGTTGCTGGGATGAAAAACAAATTCCTATTTATTGCTCATAATTAACTGTCAAATTAAAACACAGATAAACCTTGCCTTGATACCTTATTATTTAATTGCATTTTAATTTTCAGGCAGTAGGCACAATAATTTTGTCAAAATTTTGTCAAGAAAATAATTTTGTCTAAATTTTGTAAAGAAAAGAATTCAAGAGAAAATAACAGCATTAAAACCACAACAAAAACTTACAAGTTTATCAGGTGAGTTTGAAACAGACGTGCTATACTCAGAACTAAGAAAGAAAATGGTTTTGTATGAAAAACAAATTTTTTCCAGTATTTAGAAGTTTACTAAAAATATAACAAATGTCATCATAATCTTCCTACAATTTACTTTATAGCTTTAACTCTATTTAACTATATTTATTATAATCTAAAATTAAATATTGTATAATATAGAATGTAGAGGTTCCTATCAAATCCTAACAGTTGCTTTGTTATAAGCACCAAACTGGTGATGACAAATCATTTTCTAGTTAAATACACTGAGATGTTTAAATACAGGGTGACCACAAAGTATCCGCACACGAGACGGTTTCATCTTGTGAAAATATAAGCATAAAAGCACTTATGTATTTTCTTATTTATTTGTTGTTTTTGGTTAATATTATGTCATAAACTTTATTTACTTTACTTTATATACTTTGTAAACTATGTTCAATTGGTTTTTTTAGAATGGTGCGCGTTTCTCCTTATGGTCAATCTATCATCGAGTTTCACAAAAAAGGCTACTCAGCGAGCTACATTCAGAACCGTTTACATGCGCCAAGACGGACAATTTACGACACAATTAAACGCTTTGACGAGTTGGGAACAAGTTCTAATCATCCAAAATCCGGAAGACCTCGAACAGTGATCACTGCGAGCAATGTGAAAAAGGTACGCGATCGCCTGCGTTTGAACCCCAATCAATCTGCTCGAGGTCTCGCAAAGAAAATGGGGATAAAACGAACTTCAATGGCAAAGATAATCAAAAAGAAGCTTAAGCTCAAACCATACAAGAAGAACAAGTCGCAACTTCTTTCTCAAGCAGCTAAAGTCAAACGTAAAGACCGTTCTCTTGGACTTCTGCACCGTTTCAACGGAATTGATTATCGCAACATCTTGTTCACTGACGAAAAGATTTTTACAGTGGAAAGCATTCTTAATAAGCAGAACGATCGAGTTTGGGCAAAATCTCAACCAAATGTCTCGGTTTCACGCAGTTCTCATCCTGCTTCAGTTATGGTATTCGCCGGGATAACGGCTCATGTTAAGACACCGCTCATATTTGTTCCACAAGGTATAAAGGTCAACGGTGACAATTATTTGGATATGCTCAAGAAAGAAATTGTTCCTTGGGCTCAAAAAGAACTTGGAAATCGTATTTGGACGTTCATGCAAGATGGAGCTCCAGCCCATAAAAAGAAGACAGTTCAGGATTTTTGTGCGGCAACTTTTCCTGATTTTATCAACTTTTCTCAATGGCCACCATTGAGCCCCGATCTTAACCCGATGGATTTCTCAGTCTGGAGCGTCCTAGAAGGAAAGGCATGCCAAAAGCCGCATAAAAATATTGAAAGTTTAAAAAAATCACTACTGAAAGCTTGGGATTCTCTGGACCCTGCCTACTTGCTCGCCACCGTCGAAGCATTCCCGAGACGCCTACAGGCCTGTTATTTTGCTGATGGAGGAAAATTCGAATTCAATCTTTGAATCATAATTGTTATAGTTCAATAAATGTTTTAAAATAAAATTTGTGTTCCAAATACTTTCTACATGCTTTTTATTAAGCTCTTTATCTGTGCGGATACTTTGTGGTCACCCTGTACACTGAGATGCTTAAAATTGATGATAAAAAGTTGTAAAAGATTGATTTATTCATTTTATGCTTTCACTGAGCCTATGCTTTATGGCTGCTGAGATTACATTTTTAAAGAAAGTTTCTACACATAAGAATTGCATTAACTGTAAAAGTTACTAACATACATATTTTCTGTTTTACAGGAAGGTGTTGACTGTGTTCTTTTAATACCACTGGATAGCTAGAAAATGATGAAAAAATTTTAAAGTTTAAAATTTTTTATTAGTCTTGCTAACTATAATAGAAATTTGTTAACATTATTAAAAATTACTTTGTTTATTATTATTGTTAATAAATACATATTCAACTTATATTTTTCAGCTAATAACATATAATTTCAACTTAAGTAGAAAAAAGAGAAAGAGAAGCTGTATTTTACATACTGCATTTATTTGAGAAAATGGAATGCAGGACTTTCCAGTTTCAGGAAAACTAGAGTAAAGAAAAGCATTAAACTCACTAATTAAATTCAACAATATAAAAAATCAATTACATTAACTAAAATCAGCAATATATATACATATATTCATATATATACATATATATAAACATATATATACATATATATACACATATATACATATATAATGACAATTATCAATCAAACAAAAATTTTAACACCTCCTGCTGTTTTGAGTAAAGAAAAAAAGAAAAAAAAAACAATATAGTATTAACCTATGTCTTATTTCCAGCGCAGGACTTCCATCTCGCTAAAATATAAACAATTTGAAAAAAAATGTAACATTTTTGAAAAGGTTAAACCATCTATTGGCTCTTTTTGACTAATAATTCCATAAAGATATAAAATTCAAGTGTCTTGTAATTTGTTAAATTAATTCAACCAAATTCATCATCTTCTCCATGTTCATTAATTTATAATACCGCTAACTATAACTATATTAACTACTTAATATTTTGAAAAAATTATGGCAAATATCAGACAAACATTTGGCATGTTATACTTACCACTGCTTCTTGTTCATAAAAAATTCATTTTTTTTATCACTGCTTCTTGTTTGTATAAAATCAATTTAATTAACACTGCTCTTTTTTTTATATATGAATTTGTTTTATAAGAAACAAATCATTTATCAGTTCATAAAAAAACTATTTTGCTACTGCTTTTTTTTCATCATAAGGTATTACTACAATTATATTTTAAAAAAAAAATTAATCCGGATGAATGATTTGTGCTCTAAAATAGACAATCAAAAAAATGCTAATGAAATGTTTTATCACTTTTAATTCAATAATTGGCCTATTAAATGATGACAAAAAATATAAAATACAAAAATCTGAGTGAATATGTTGCAAAACATTTTGGTTAACTGGACTCCTCTCATCAAAATCACCAAGTAGTGAAAAAGAACAGGAAACACAGTCAAGGTTTCACATTCTTGATTAAAAACTTCCATTTTTATTGTAAATTGTAACAATCATTTTTTACCACTGCTTTTTAATTAAAAGAAATAACTTATTTTGCCACTGATTTTTGTTGACAAAAAATTACTCATTCTACCAATTCTTTTTTGTTCACCATAAAATAATTATTTAGCAACTGCTCTCCATGTTGGTAAAAAAAAACTTATTGTTTTGTCATTGCTTCTTTGACCATATGCAATTACTTATTTTAATATGCTTGCTAATAAAAATGATAATAACTTAAAAGGAATTATAGAATAATTGTTAGAAGAATGAAATAACAGTCCAGCTACACTTTTAAAAGAATAACTTAGCAAACAAGTTATCCAAAAGTCCTACCATCTTTCTATCACAATCACATGCATCACTCACTCAATCATTTATGCCTTACTTGTGTCACAAGATGGAGTAACAGGTTTTTATATCCTTTACAAAACTGATTTATTTGTATTGTTTATGGTTATTCAGGATATACAAGTAAGCTTACCTGTTTTTCAGGTATGTTAATACCTTCTGGATTGTCATCAACGCTAAAAAGTCAAAAATAATTCCTTTTAAAATAGTTTTTAAATAGAAGTTAATAATTAAAAAACTTGATTAAAAAAATTGAAATATAGATATACAAGTTTTAAAAAAATTAGAAATAATGACAAAGATGAAAATTTAAAAAAGGATGGATTGACCTATTAAAGCCTGAATCAACATCCATTTTTTTTTTTTCTTTACATTCATTATAAAATGTTTTTTAGGTTAAAAAAATTTGTAAAACAATATTGAATGAACAGACTATATTTTACAAATTATGTTGAAGCCTTATTCTCTAATTATTAGACAGGATATTTTTTTAAAGATATCTATAGATTTTTACTAAGCTTTTACATGCACAATTTAAAAAACAATCTAAACAATAAGTTGATGTCTTGTGTTTTTTTCCAGTAGCAATATACTACTTATAAAATATACTTTACAATAATATAATATTGACTATTAACAATGATTACATAATTTAGGAATGTTTTTTTAAACAGTACCAAAGAACAGTTATGTTCTTTTTAAACATTAAGCAAAATAAATTTAATGAGTGTTTATTTCAGGTTACTTGCTTTTTAACTAAGTAGCATAACAGTTGAATTTTTATAGACTCAACCATGAGCTTATAATGCTTAAGGCATAATCAATGTGTAAAACTTACAGTAAAGCATATATAAAAATTTTCAATTGTTTATATTTGCAGTTTTATATATTTAAGGCTATAAAAAATGCAAGCAATAACTTTATTATTATTTTTAAAAAAAAAAAAAAAAAGAAGTTATTTCAGATACAAATACAAATCAGCTCGCAATTGATTATTAGATACATAACCTGCACTAAGATTCTTTCTAAATTAATTCTTAACACATCAGATAATACGCTAGTTTTCTACTAATCTAGCAAAAACTTATATTGTCTTTAAGAGATACTTTAAATAGAAATATATCAGAAAAGAAGGATTAATAACCTTTTAACAAGCAAAAAAACTATAATTACTGAAAAAATTATCTTGAATCCTGATTAACTTGAAATACAAAAGCAGATTTAGTTACCTAGTAACGGAAGAATGACCAGGTGATGGCGGATCCTGTCTTGATTCATCAGTCATGCCATAATAGTCATAGAGAAAACTTACTTGATTACTCATATTATCTTCACTTTGGTTAACTAATAATGGTGAAGGGGATAGTAAATCAGGCATAGCAAAACTTGATTTCCATATTTTATCTTCAGTTTCTCGAACAAAAGCAGGAGTAAGATAAACAAAACTTTCTTCGGGTGAGGATTCAGATTCTGACGGAAGTTCATTGAACTTTTTGAACATACTCGTCATCTAAAAACTTAACTAATCCACACCCATAATTACTTTACTAAAAAAAAGGTTTAATTTAGTTTAGATATTTTTTATACATATAGTATATAAAAATAATACATATATATAAATGACATGTATATAATATAAAACAATATGTATATAAAAACAATATATTTAAGAATAGATATATACAAGCAATATATATACAAATGTTTTAGAAAAGACAAAGAAAAAAGTAGACTGGTAACCCAGTCAGAAGCTTTTTAAAAATCTATTCTTAATTTTATCAATTACTTGAAACAATAATTATTGAATGGACTAGTTTAGGAAAACAAGAGAAATTTTTTAACATTTTTAAAGAAAAGTTTTTAAATAGTTTTTAATGGCAGCAATAACGTTAAATTTCACACTGCTATTTTTAAGCACAAACACAGAAACACATTATCAAATTTGTAGCACAATTACAACACTACATTGAAATCAACCATGCAAGTAAAAAAAACCTCTAAGAACTAACACAAATAAATCAACAAAGTTATTAATTACCCTGTTTGGATACTTAAGGAAAAAAAAAAAAAATCGTAAAATCCAAATTACTTCATGAAAAGTGATTTAGATCTCTATGCAAATACGTTGTTAAAAACAACATTGCATGTGTGCTAAGTTGATTGTTGCAAAACAAATCTGATGACAATAAGTTCTATTCAATTTTTGAACACAAAATAAACACATAGAAAGTTATTTGATTTTTTTTTAAGATTAAAGAAATTTCTAGGTAACAAAACACAAAAATTTATATGTTAATAGTAAATTACATCACTTTAGATCTGAAGAAATTTCTTTTTTATTCTTTCTAAATTCAATTTTTTAAAATATTAATTAAAAAACCACAGTATAATATTAAACAGCTGATCTCCATTTTTTTAACCATATAAACCTCTTCAAATTCAACAATTTTTCTCAGCTTATAAATACCAATATCAGCATCAATACTTAAGTCAACAAATGAATAATTCTTAGTAAAAGTTAGTTCAATGCAACATACAGGTAGATTTTTTTCAATATACAAAATTGTTTATTTTAAACAAGAAAACAACTTACATGTTTAAGTTGACTATAATTTGAATTTAACCTTTTTTTTCCTATTGTACTCTTTTGTACATATAAAAGATCTTATTTAAAAATTACATTTAAATCATTTCTTTAAAAAACTGAACTGAAGTTGGTATAGAAATCCAAACACATAAAGTATAAAAACTTTAGTGAGATGAGTTACAAAAACTTGACTGAGATGAATAAGTGTGTGTGTGTGTGTGTATGTGTGTGTGTGTGTATACATATATATATATATATATATATATATATATATATATATATATATATATATATATATATATATATATATATATATACCTGCATGTTACTGGAACAGTAGACAAGTTTAGCTACACAACTAGCAGAAAGATTGCTTCATAGTTTGGCATATATAAATGCAAAATTTACCTTAGAAAATTTTAGGAGAAAAAAAATACAAAACTAATTTTCTATTAAAGTTTTAAAACTATATTTTACATGTGCAGCGACATAATACTACCTTAGAAAATGACCTAACATTCATCATACCCCATGCCTAAACATCATAACCCGATCCAACACCCGATAATTTAGCTTTTTTAATTTGGTTTACTTATCAAAAATACATTAAATTCAAAGAACTCATTATAAAGTTAACTAAACAGTAGCTCTTTTTCTGTAGAAGGTGTGAGCGTGACATTTCAACGACAACTTTGCAGGAGTTAGTTAGCTAGTTTCACTCATCTTATAGACGACATAATTAAACTAGCGAGGCTTTTCCGTTTCCAAAATTTGTTGAATGAGCGAGGTAAAAAAAATATTTTGGACCGAATGAAATAAGTTGTAATAAGCCATGTTGCAACACGTTTATGGTCAGTAAATATATGTAATATTTATTATATATAAACATTTAAATGTGTATAAAAATTTAAAAATAATTAAGAGTAATTATCACCTGGGAGAAGATATCCATCAAAATAATTCTTATTAACTTAGTTTTTACATGAATTTCTACAGTGACACTGTTTTACCAACGACCTGTTTTTAGTTTTTCGTTTGGAATTTATCTTTGTTAAAAAGATTTTTTTATCTAAGCAACCTTTTATAACCGCTAACTAATAATCTAGTAGTTATAGGCTTTTCTGTCTTTAGTCACGAGCTCAATCTGTCATTATAATAATCGCAGTCATTCTCGCAGTTTGTAGTTAGTGAGCGCGATATCATAAGTTTGTTTTGGTTAGGTGACCATGCTACCACTATAAATAGGGATTTTCATGACGGATGCGTTTTCAATAAAACTATCTAATTACTGAATTCTTTCAGTAACCGAATACGGGACAATAAAAGAAAATTTCTTCGGTAATTTTACCAGAAAATGTCTTTGAACATTTTATCAGAGAAAATCGTAGTAAAAATAAAAGGAAAAAAATAAAGGCGTCTACTGAGTATTTTTAAATTGGTACTGCGTTTAAATTGTGCTTACGAAAGGGCGCCTTTCTGAAGAGTCGTACTTTATAAATAAAACAATTAAACCAAATTAAAAAATTTGAGAAAATTAAAATTTTTTCAGCGAAATTGTAAAATTACAATAGCAGTTCGTAAATGTAACATGTAAAATTACAACCTCTCTTTGATGCTTAATATTTTTTTAGTAGCTCAAATAGATACTGAAGAAATATTTCTTTTTACGCTATAAAACTAAGATTATGTCAAAAATATTACTAGTAAAAGTCTTAGAAAAAGGAAAGAACTAAACAAAAAATGTAAATGATAAATGTGCTTTATAGGTATATTTAACAACAATGGCAGGTATTAAATCTACGATACGATCAATTTTGTATTAAAGTTTTTTGTTTTTTTTTTCTCTAATGGCGTTGATGCTATTAACTGTCAGAACGAAAAGTGCCGATGACAAAGGATATTTTGGGGATTATCTTGGATGTATTGAAAGCTAGTCTAGATGACAAATATAAAATTCTAAATAAAATTGAATATTTGCTGCCTAATTTTTCATAGGTAAAGAGCAAGTGTTTCTAAATCCTTTATGTTTAAAAAAATTAAGACGAATGACCAATTTTCTAAAACAAATCTTGATGTTTTTCGCTATACGTATCGAGACAAAGACTTAAATTGAAAAAATTTGATTTCGTCAACGCTTTTGAAGGGTTTCCATGGATAATAATCTGAAAGTATTACCAGTAAACCTCATAAGCTGCGAAAAGGTCAGATACCAATTAACAAATTAACAAAAGTTTCGTTACGGTTGATTTATTTACTAAACACTATTAATAGAAATACCATTATTAAGATTTAAAGAGAACAAGAATAGATTAAAAAACTTTTAAATCGTCGATATGTTACAATTCCCGAAAGATTCAACGCTTAAAAATCATTTACTTTGGTAGTAAAGAAAAGAAAGACATTAAAAAACACTACTGAACGGATTAAGAATTTAGAATCTATTTTCATTTAAAATGTTTTAGCTCTTTATTAAAGAATTATTTGGAAACCTAATCAAGAAATTTTCATTTTTTATCAACCTTTGCCTTTTTTATATACACAAAAAATTACATATTGTCTTTAAATAAATAGCTTTGAATTGCATCACTTAACTTTTAGTTTTTTTATTACACAACAAAGCACTTAAATACAATTAACATAATTACACAAAGAGCATAACTTCTTAGAACGGCTTATTTATAGTTAACACTTAAAAGTATTATGATACGTCATTAAAAGTATTTTAATATTTTCTGTCGAATCTGCAATAAAAAATTTAGTTTTTTCTATGTAAACACTTTTTCTATATACCTGTAAAATCAACGAACCAACCGTCACAGAGGTAGTGAGGTCTTAAAGCCACCCAGGCACGTTCAACCCATAGCTTAGTCGTTAAAAAAAACTGACCGAAGTTGTGTGAAAATAACTGTTTGGGGTCAGTTTGATATTTCAGTCTATTCCAAGTCGTCAATGGTTTTTTCGGGGTTGATTAACTTTGTTTTTTAGGATAAGCTTGTGAACACCAACTTTCGCATTGGAATTTTGGGGTACGTTTGGTTTTTATTACCTTTTGATTACTTATAGTCACCAATGTTTTTTGCTCTTAGTTTTTATTTTCTGATGTCGACCTTTATCTTCCCCCAAATAAGGGCTTACTATGTACAAACACTTGTACCAGCTTTGGTGGTATATCACAGCACGCAGAACGCGTAAACACTCGCATGCACAAAAGTACACTAATTTTTTTCTGTTTTAAAAAATAAAAAAAGACATTTCTTTTATGCAGACATATTATCAAGCCAATAAGGCTTGAAAATCTAAGCATTGGTGCACCTTCGAGTCTCATGGTAAGGAAAAATGCGTGTACTAACGCTTTCATATTCCACCGTCAAAGTTTGCGATAGCATCCATCACATGAATGTTGCGACATCAACCGTCCCAGATCCAGGGTTACGAGTGGTTGACAGCATCGATTATCCCATCCCCAGAATTACAAAGCTCCGTCCCTCCGCCATAACGTTAATTGCATCAACAGGGAAATTATTCGCAACTGTTCCAAATTACTCGCATTTCTTCTAATTATTCATAACTGATTGCATTACTTCAGATCATTTGTAGCACTTAATTGTATTAGCAACTTAGATGTAACTTTTGACGATTGGCACGTCTAACGCTGGATTGGGAACTTGCACAAAAGTAGACTACAGCCAGTTACATTGCAATTTTTGACTAATAATACTTTTAAATGATTTTTCGCTCGCATTTGTAACAAGGCTAGTTGGCAACCAGGTAGACAACTTGTCTGGATTTTTTTCACTTTTAAGCAATGCTTGAGGGCAATTAGCACCCTGTGTAAAATTTACAAGCACTAAACAATGAAATTAAACCAATTGGCAATGTATTGGCTGTTTTTTCGGCTTCGCTTTAATGGATAGGCAGGTCCTCTGGATATGAAAAGTGTTGGATTTTCTTTTTCCTGTTCACTTCCTTCTTCGTATTCAGTATCAACATCGACATGACCTTGTGATGACTGAGTACTTGACTGGGTAGCAAACGTTTTCGAAATGTTTTGCTTTTTTACGCACGTCCCATTTTAATTTCAAAAGTTTAAAATTACATCCTTTGTAACATTATTTGAAGAAACGGAAAAGGAAACAATTCTAAAAACAAACAATGATGCTTTAACGATCGCTTTTGCTGGTTTTGACTTACCTTGAATTTAATAAATCAGAGTCGAGCATTTCAAATAAAGAGTGAGATACAGTAATATTGCCGACCGGTTTGCGTGAGTAGCATGAGGAAATACTTTAAACTTTATTTAACTGCGAAAACGCCAAGTAAAATATAATTATTGCGTTTATTACGGTTATATTCTACTTCGGTAATTTTTTTTAGAAATATCAATTATTTTTAAACAAAATGGACCTTTTTCATAGAATACACGACAGAACCGTTCGGGAATTATTTTTTTAACGGGTAACCGGGTTCGAGAACCGTTAGGATTAATAACTTTCGGGTACCGATAATTTATGTTAACCGATGATTGAGTAGGATCGGGTATGAAAAATTTCAATTACCCGATCTTATAGGCGTTATTGGGTTATACCCGTTTGGGTAGTTGGGGTCCGATAATATGATTGTTGGCTTTTATCGGTGTCCGGTACCTGTTCGGGTCGGATCTCGTTCGGTTCCTATCGGGACCCGGACATTCCCTAAACTGAACCGCAGCTCAATTTTACTTTATGCAAATTTTACGTTAAAAAAATTTTGTCTTCTGCGTAAAAACATTACCAGTACCCAAACCTTTAAAGCTGAAAAATGTGTAATTTACGCAAAAAAAAAAAGGGGGATTTTTTAACGCAAAAAAAATTTATGTTAACTACAATCATATAAACAAAACTACGCTGAACTTTTGAGTAAATTACGCAAAATTTCTCACCCAAAAAAATCTGCTGCAAATTCTAAATTTTGCGTAATTAGGCAACACTTTAACCAAAGAATGATTGTGCAAAGGAGTGCAAAGGTTCGTGATCATTCTAACTTGAAAATCCATCTACTTGAAATAGAAACTTTTATTAAAATAGTAAGTTTACACTAGAGCAAACTCACGATTAATTGCAATATAAGATATGAAAGACGTAACTATAGGCGCCCGTTACTCTACAAAACAGGGGGTTGAAAGCTGTAGTATTTACAAAAACGAATGAAAAATTTTTTATTGCAAAACATTTTAGCATTCAACTCCTTGTTTTGTTGGGTTACGGACCTCTATTCAAACACTTATGCGACGTAATATCGTTATCGTTTGTAATCGTATCGTTATGCGATTTTTTTCAAACACTTATGCGACGTAATATCGTTATCGTTTGTAATTGTATCGTTATGCGATTTTTTTCAAACACTTATGTGAATTATGTGATTTTTATATATGTGTAAAATTATATAAAAAAAAGAACAAATGAGCTAAAGAAAAGTGTTATGACCTTTCCAATATTAGTGGAGAAGAGAGGTTAACCATTCATTAAATGACAAACTTTTTTTATTTACAGCATGGAAATTCAGATTGTGATGTTATAAGTAGGGAAATAGCATTACAAACAAGGTAAACAAGGAGTGAAATATATATATATATATATATATATATATATATATATATATATATATATATATATATATATATATATATATATTTTAAATGACGACATCTTGTATGAGAGTTGAATAAATTTGATATATGAACTTCAATAAATACGAATTCTCTCAATACTAATTTTTTATTTTATCTAAGAAATTTTCGCTAGGTTATTGATACTAGCATCTTCAGCTTTAATTACAAATTGATAATAAATTAAATTACAAACAAACTTTAACGGTAACGTCACTTTTTAATGGCTTCTTTAAACTTTGCTTTAATTGGGCTTCTTTAATATTACGTAGGTATAAAAAATATGGCGTCCAGAATTTCGTTTTTACATATTGACCATCATCTAAATTCATACCTCCATTTTTAGGTCCGCAGTTGTTGAATTGAATTTCGATTGCCTCTCGAACTTTTCTTTCAAATTTTTTGGGTTCTACTTTTAGCGTCTTTACTTGATCCCATTTTATATTACGTGAACATTTAATTTTATGATGGCCAATTGCATATTGTTCTAATTTTTCTTCAAAAACATTTTTTTGGTGTTGTTTTGTTCTTGTTGCTATTTTCATTTTTGTTTCGCCGATGTATTTTTGTTTACACTCGCATTCTATTAGGTATACTCCGGGATGGCTATTTGATGGTAGTTTAGTTTTGTTGCGCGAAGTTAGCAAAGATTTAAGATTTGCACTGGATTTAAAGACTGCCCTGTAACCTGCTTTCCTAAAGATTTTTCGAAGTTTTGGTGATAATATTGGGATCCACGGTAGTGATATAGTTGGCATTTTTGCTTCGTTGTTAGATAAAACTATTTCATTATTTGAGTGTCGTTTTTTTATAACAATATTTGCAAGGTCTTGTAATTTCTTCTTTTCGTATCCATTTTCAGCAAACACATTTATTAGGAAATCGATTTCTTTATTTAAAAATTTTTTAGAGCAAATTGATAAAGCTCTATGAATAAATCCTTTAAATATTCCTTCTAAGATTTTTGGATCGTGGTTTGAATTGGGCTTAACCTGAATATTTGTTATTGCTTTTTTTCGATGTATGTTGAAATCATATTTACCTTTTTGGTTATTTGTTATTTGGATGTCTAAAAAATTTAATCTTTTGTTTTCATCTTCCAATTCAATTGTGTATTTGATGGCATGATGTTGACTGTTTAATATTTGTTGAAAACGGATGGCATTATTTTTATTTGTAAATCTTGCATGGCTATCATCTACGTACCTTTGTAAAAACAGCTAAACTCTGGAATATATCAAATGATGAAATACAGGTATCTTATGACGTTGTCAATTTATATCCATCAATTCCTCTGGGAGAGGCTACAAAAATTCTTCTTGATATGTTAGAGCACTTCCCAAATTTAAATAAACTAACAAAACTAAGCGTTTCAGAAATAAAATCACTAATAGAACTGTGTTTATATAAATGTTATTTTTTATGGAATGAAGAAATTCACGAACTTGTAGATTCAGGTCCAATAGGACTTTCACTCATGGTAGTACTTGCGGAAGGTTTCCTGCAATTTTTTGAAAATAAAGCAATCAACATTGCGCTTCATTCTAATCCACCGTTAGAAATGAAATCGTTTTTCAGGTACGTAGATGATAGCCATGCAAGATTTACAAATAAAAATAATGCCATCCGTTTTCAACAAATATTAAACAGTCAACATCATGCCATCAAATACACAATTGAATTGGAAGATGAAAACAAAAGATTAAATTTTTTAGACATCCAAATAACAAATAACCAAAAAGGTAAATATGATTTCAACATACATCGAAAAAAAGCAATAACAAATATTCAGGTTAAGCCCAATTCAAACCACGATCCAAAAATCTTAGAAGGAATATTTAAAGGATTTATTCATAGAGCTTTATCAATTTGCTCTAAAAAATTTTTAAATAAAGAAATCGATTTCCTAATAAATGTGTTTGCTGAAAATGGATACGAAAAGAAGAAATTACAAGACCTTGCAAATATTGTTATAAAAAAACGACACTCAAATAATGAAATAGTTTTATCTAACAACGAAGCAAAAATGCCAACTATATCACTACCGTGGATCCCAATATTATCACCAAAACTTCGAAAAATCTTTAGGAAAGCAGGTTACAGGGCAGTCTTTAAATCCAGTGCAAATCTTAAATCTTTGCTAACTTCGCGCAACAAAACTAAACTACCATCAAATAGCCATCCCGGAGTATACCTAATAGAATGCGAGTGTAAACAAAAATACATCGGCGAAACAAAAATGAAAATAGCAACAAGAACAAAACAACACCAAAAAAATGTTTTTGAAGAAAAATTAGAACAATATGCAATTGGCCATCATAAAATTAAATGTTCACGTAATATAAAATGGGATCAAGTAAAGACGCTAAAAGTAGAACCCAAAAAATTTGAAAGAAAAGTTCGAGAGGCAATCGAAATTCAATTCAACAACTGCGGACCTAAAAATGGAGGTATGAATTTAGATGATGGTCAATATGTAAAAACGAAATTCTGGACGCCATATTTTTTATACCTACGTAATATTAAAGAAGCCCAATTAAAGCAAAGTTTAAAGAAGCCATTAAAAAGTGACGTTACCGTTAAAGTTTGTTTGTAATTTAATTTATTATCAATTTGTAATTAAAGCTGAAGATGCTAGTATCAATAACCTAGCGAAAATTTCTTAGATAAAATAAAAAATTAGTATTGAGAGAATTCGTATTTATTGAAGTTCATATATCAAATATATATATATATATATATATATATATATATACATACATACATGTATATAATACGAATATAAAACCTTTATTTTTGTACACAAATATCAAAAAATATATGAGAGTAGCTTTAATTTTAATCCAAATAAAAAAAAGTGAAGAAATAGCAAAAACTTCTAACATATGCAACGCTTCGTCGTTATTGGATAAATTGCTAATATACTATATGCTGTTGTAGTGCTATATGCTATTATAGTGTTATTATACTACTTATGATTGATTTGTCATTGCTGTTGTTTGTTGTTACATTAGTAACACAGAATGTGAAAAAATTATTTTCCTCGTAGTTTACACCTTTTTATCTTTTTATTTTATAAAATGAGTTTTAAATGGTGTTAAAGTTTATTATTACGCTATTACTTAATTATGTTATGCTTAATGATAAAATATTTGTTACTTACCTAACTTTCAATTAAATAATTTAGACAATAATTTTAATTTTCTGGTAAATAAAGCGAATGGCTCACTCATGGTTTACTTCAACCCTGGGTAGAAGAAAATCAGTAGGTAGGTTGTATGGGTAGAAGAAAATCAGTAGGTATATTTTTAGGTATACATGTATTATTGTTAAAGTCTGTAAAAATCTGTAAATATTTTGATATTTCTTTTATTACTGTTAGAAACCCAAAACATCAAGCTACCTCGGGCCTCTTATCCTATATTTTTTCCACTTTTTTTTTTATTGGTATAACCGTTTAAAAAAGAAGTCGTTAACTCCTACCCATCCTCCCCTACATCAAAACTTCAATAACCTACATTTGGCAGAACAAATCTTGCTGATGTATTTAAAATACAACGTGTTATCGTATTAGGGTCAGTTTCCACTCATCCGTGGAACGGGAAACTAGCTACGGGAACGGGAAAGGGATGAGAAAAATAATCTTGTGAGCATGCGAAGTTTGTAATTAAAATTTCCCGCAGCTTAGTTTTTCCCATCACATCTGTCTTGGGAAAAAGTTAATTTTGAATTAACTTTTTAAAAAAAAGCAAATAACTTAACGAGCAGTCAATCACTTTGCTCCAATTTTCGAAAAATGTATATATATATTTTATATACCGAGAGATTAGTTATCTTTACACTCAATATACATTTAAGGTTAATAATAAAATACTTCAAAAATAAAAATAAATAAAATAACTAAAAAAAGCATATGTATATTAACACACAGACACGTATGTGAGTATATACATATGTATATATATGAATATATATATATATATATATATATATATATATATATATATATATATATATATATATATATATATATATATATACATACACATATATATATACATACATATATATGTATGTATGTATGTATGTATGTATGTATGTATGTATGTATGTATGTATGTATGTATGTATGTATGTATGTATGTATGTATGTATGTATGTATGTATGTATGTATGTATGTATGTATGTATGTATGTATGTATGTATGTATGTATGTATGTATGTATGTATGTATGTATGTATGTATGTATGTATGTATGTATGTATGAATGTATGTATGTATGTATGTATGTATGTATGTATGTATGTATGTATGTATGTATGTATGTATGTATGTATGTATGTATGTATGTATGTATGTATGTATGTATGTATGTATGTATGTATGTATGTATGTATGTATGTATGTATGTATGTATGTATGTATGTATGTATGTATGTATGTATGTATGTAAGTATGTATGTATGTATGTAAACATGTATATGCATATGTGTGCGTGTGCGTGTGTGTGTGTGTGTGCACATACACACATGTATACATAGATCTGTGTATGTTTGTATATAAAATCATCGGAATGACGAGAGTTCTGGTATATAACGAGATTTAAACTAACTACAATACCGGTTAAAATTTTTATAACGATATTACGAGGTAATCATTCCGATAACACTTTTTTTTTCCGATATCATATCGGCATGATAACGATATGGAAATGAAACGATAGGCAGATCCTTAATGTATACACATACACACAGATATAATAGGAAAAACTAAGTTGCAGTAAACTTAAATTACAAAATGCGCATGCTCACGTGATTATTTTTTCCCACCCCTTTCCCGTTTCCGTAGCTAATCGGATGAGTTTAAACTGACCCTTACTGAGCCGTTAAAAACCTTGAAAATGTTAATATAAAAGTGAAACCCTAACACTTTATGTTTGACAATAAGTTAGTTTTGCATTATAGGGGCCATATTATCTGGTATACTATGCAAGTTAAACACAGCCTATAGCTGGTTAAACCTATTTAAATTTACAAAAAAAGATGATTAAATGTATTTTACGGCGAAGAAAAATAAAAAAGCTAAATAGAAACTTATTAAGTTTAAATTGAAAAGTAGAAGATCGTTTGGACAAAAATGATTGTAAAAGAAAAGATCATATAAGGAAAAGAAAAAGGAAAAAGTAAAGAAAGTAAATAAGGTATTTCAAAAAGAATTTTTGGTTAAAAAAGCTTCCGTGAAAATCACAGAGACCGGAAAGGATATTTCTATTGAAAGTCAAAAGATATTGTTGACTGTAAGTTTAAAAAAATAAGAAGAGGAAAGAAAAGTAAATATCAATACCATTTTCATATTAAAAATCAGACAAAACAAAAAGCCAAGACAAGAAAACACACAAAAAAACTGTTAAAATAAAGAAAAAATACGTATGAAAAGTTTTTATCTGTAGATTTTATAGTAATTAAGATTATATTTTCTTATGTAAGCTTAGATAATAATAAACTAATAATTAGTAAAGTTAATATATTATTTTCCTTCTTAGATAATATACTTATACATACATATTACACATTTACTTTTTTTTTCTTAATTTTCTTTTTTATGCAACTCACTTAGATTTTTTTTTTTTTTTTTTTACTATCTTTTTTCTGTAACTTTTTAATGATGGTAGTGAAACAACCTTGTGGCATTTGCCTCAAAGCGGTAACTAAAAATCACTCAGCTATCCAATGTGATCTATGTGACAAATGAATACACATAAAATGTAATCGAGTTGACAGACTGACATATGAAAATATCAAAACTTTAAATAGCTGATACTGCCTAATCAGTACAAAAACATTTCTTCCTTTCTCTAATATTTCTGATCTTGAGTCAACAACAAATGCGAAACTAATCCTAAAGCTATCTCTAATCATTTTAACAATTTCTTTACTACGATTACTTCAAAATTATCCAATGGAATTCCAAATTCTAGATTCAACTTTCAAAAGTATCTGACCAATCCTATAAGTAACTCTTTTTATGTGCAACCAATGACTGAAGAGGAAACCCTCGACTATGTAAATTCCACTATCATAGAAGGTAAGAGTGTTGGACCGAACAGCTTTCCAACAAAACTTCTTAAACTGGTGTCAAAAATTCTATGCAAACCACTAAATATCATCTTAAAAAATTCATTTTGCAAAGGAATATTTCCTGATATCTTTAAGCTGACCCAAGTTATTCCAGTCCACAAAAAAGGATCTACGGTTGATTACACCAACTATCGTTTGATTTTTCTTCTTTCTAATCTAAGCAAAATTTTTTAAAAAGTTATGCATAAAAAATTATACGACTTCCTAAACCAAAATCAATGCTTATATAAACACCAGTTTGGTTTTCGTAAAAAGCATTCAACAGCTCACGCTCTTATCGAAATTACAGAAAGTATAAGAGTTGCTCTTGATAATGGAAACTTTTCTTGTGGTGTTTTCATTGACTTATAAAAAGCTTTTTACACCGTAGACCATGACACTCTTCTATCAAAGCTTAACTATTATGGTGTACGCAGCATACCCATGCAATAGTTTAAATCATGTCTTTCCAATCGTCAACAGTTTGTTACTTTAAATGGCACCTTCTCAAACATCCATTTTAGGTCCTCTTCTCTTTATTATTTACATCAATGATCTTAATCTTTCTATCAAAATTCAAATACGTATCGTTTTGCTGATGATACAAATCTTCAATTAACGACAAACTCCCTCAAAAAACTAAATAAATATATTAATGAGGATATGGCCAGTCTTGTTCAATGATTCCGAGCAAATAAAATTTCATTGAATACTAAAAAAACAGAAATAGTAATATTTAAGACGCAATATACTAACTTTTCTAAAAAAACTAACAAGAATGTTCCAAAATACTTGAACTTTAGGATAAGTGGCCAAAAGCTGCCTTTGTCTAGTAACATAACTTATCTTGGTGTTGTGATAGATGAGAAACTTTCTTTTAAAACACACATAAATAACCTTACTCTGAAATTAAGCCGTTCCAACGGCATGTCAGCAAAAATTCGACACTACGTTAATTTTGAAACATTACTATCTATATATCACTCAATTTTTGGTTCACATTTACAATATGCATGCCAAGTTTGGGGACAATCTAAAACCGTCTGTCTTTCTAAAATCGTTTCGCTTCAAAATAGAGCAAAACGAATAATCAATTTCGTTTCTATGATTTAATCCACTTTCTAAATTGTTAATTTGTCTGGGATCAACAACACGGTCTCCTTCTTTCCATATTTCGTAACTACTTTAATAGTAGGACAACGCGTGGGCATAACCTAAGATCAGTCACTTTTAACAACTTAACCATCACACAAAAACAGACAGCTAAACATGGAATAAATTCCATTACATATCAGTATATCCTTTCTTGGAACACCCTTCCGTACACCCTAAAAACAGATTTTATCCTTAGATCCAAGAATCTGTTCTTAAAGTCACTCCATCATTTCTACCTAAAAAGTTACGCATAACTTTCTTCTTTACCTCTATGACTTTTTTCTTTATGTTTGTGTACATTTTATAATCTCTTATTTGAGTATATCTGTATATATGTATGTATATGTGAATACATTATAATAACTATTTGACCTATATTTTAACTCTTTTAAAAGTCTGTTTTATAAGTGTTACTTATAAATTTTTGTAAAGTTCTACTTTTACTGTGACTAGTTTATTTCTTATGATTTTCTCTTGTCTTTTCTTTATATTATTTAGGTCTCTGCGTTTTATTAGTGAATTACTATTTGGAATGACCTGTGTTTTTTGTAACATCCTTAACACGAAATATATTGAATTGAATTTTATTTAAGATAAGTTTTATGAAATTGTTCTCCAATTTTAAACCGTTTTTATCTTTCATGTTTAATTGGAAAGGTTTGCGAATGACGTCATTTGTTTGCTTTTGTTTCCTTATTACCGGTTAGCTGCTTTTAAGGCTTAGGATCCTTAAAAGTTTCTCTTCTAACTGATATATACCTAATTTAATTTAAACATAAATTTAATTTGGTTTAAACACTTACCTAAATTTAAAATTATACCTTAAAAATTGAATCATTATTCAGTAAACTGCCATAAATTAAGCAAATGTTACATTTTGACACAAAAAAGTAAATTTCTTTACGCACAAAACTTGACTGATGTAATTGAATTCGTGCAGATGCCTTATATACTGTGATTGTACTGACAAAAATCACGAACTATTTTTTATGCAAAAGTAATTTATTTTAACCAATACTTGTAAAAAATGCTTGTTGTCTGAAATCTAAATCTATCAACAATATACTAGCGGTTTGAATGAAATTCGCATTTAAAAAATCACTAAGACACATGAATTTAAGTTTCTTTAAAATTAGCATTTCTCAATAATGATTTTGTTAATTTTTTAACTTGTCATTAAAAAAGCAATATTAAAAAAAAAACAAAAAAAAACAAAAACAAAAACAAAACAGAAAAAAACAATGGCATTATTTGGTGGAACAGGTTCATCATTTAACTTTGGCTCTTCCATAACAACTCCTAAAGACGTTGAAGTACAACAACCACCATCTGATACAATCAGCTGTATGAAGTTCAGTCCAAATGCCAATTTTTTAGCAGCCACTTCCTGGGACAATAAGGTCAGAATGTTAAATAGTGCATCATAAGTTATTATTACTAATTTAATTTTTGGATAAACAATCTTTTTTTATTATTATTATTTTTATTGTTTACAAAGTTCCTCAACATTCAAAGCAAGTTTTAACGCTTAAGATTTTAACATTTTTCTAGTTATATTTTAAAGGTAAGGTGGTTTTGCCTCTTGATAATTATTTAACAAGCATAAAGTAAATAAATTACATTTCATAGTTAATATAAAAGCTTAAGTTGATTATGAGAATGAAAATGAAAAAGTTTGTATTACATTTAGTTTTGTATTACATTAGTTTACTTTTTTGTTTTTAAAACTAGATTCGTTGCTGGGAGATCCAAGCAACTGGTACAAGTATACCAAAAGCTGAGCAATCTCATTTAAAGCCAATCTTATCTTGCTGCTGGCATGCTGTAAGATTTTTTTGACTTTTTTGTTACTTTAAATAAATACTGTTTAGATTTAAGAATTGTTAAAAAGTAGCTTAATGTAAATAAGTGACTTTGGTAAGACTTTTTAAATTTTTTTAAACTGAGTCTTAGAGCATCGATAAGGTCTATTGTATTGGTAACAATATCCATTCAATCCACCTAGTATCATCAAATGTAGATGGAAAAGGAAGAATACAAGAAAGTGTTAGCTAATTTTCCATATATTGAACACCACTAAAAGCTGATTCCTGCACCTTTCACAAAGAACTTCTGTGACAATTAGACTGGTTTTTTTCAAAAACCTCTTTAAAAACCTCTTTAGAAACACTGCAATACACTGATCTTAAACTAATTTTAAAAAACTATACCTACTTACGTTTTTTAAAATGAGGAACCATGCAGTTCATTAACATCTCTCTACTGGTTTGTACAAACATATTCAAATAAAATTGTAGTTTTCTTGAAATCTGCAGTTGATTTGTTTTTAATGGTATGATCTACTTTTTAAACTGTTTTTCTTGGTCTTCCACTGGGTGATCTTTTAAACTATATACACAATGGCATTTTACATTTTTAATTTGGTTTTGCATTTTTGAATTAATCAATTTAATAACTGTTTTTTTAATTATATTATTTCTAAAATGCTAAGCCATGTGGATGCTCTCATGACCTTCTATGATCTTTTTTTCTCATAGTATTATCTCATAATGATTAAAAATTATGAATCTTTTTTAAAAATGAATTAAATTTGAATGCACTCAATTTCTCTGTAGTATTGACATTGTGAGTTAAGTGTTGGAGGTGAGTTGTCTTTTAATCATACATATGTTGCTAAACTTGTTGCTAACTGTTGTGTTATTAGTGCTACTGCTCAATCAAAATGGTACCTTGCTTGTTAGAACTTTAATGTCTTTTTTTACATGACAAGCTTTTCCTTTTACTTTCATTCAATACCACTTTCTGCTCTACTGAATCTACTCCTGCCATGTCACTTTTTCTACCTTCCCTCTTATTAATAAAAAAAGTCCACTATTTGGTTAGAGGTTGTGCATTTTAGCAAGTGATTTGAAATATATATATGTGTGTGTGTGTGTGTGTGTGTGTGTGTGTGTGTGTGTGTGTGTGTGTGTGTGTGTGTGTGTGTGTGTGTATAAATTGGCCTCAAAACTTTCTGGTCGGATATAATTAGCAATAACTTGAGAAATACTTAATGATTTAATTACAATTTTTTTTTACATTGAAGTTTATTGTCTTATTTAATATTTTTTAAATAGTCTGTACAGATTTCAAAGGATGCTTAGAAAGTGATTTAATATTTTTGAGAGTAGGTGCTGTCATGACCTGGATCTTGCTTTCAGTAACCTTTTTCGATGCTGCTATCCATTTTTGCTTAAGTTCTTTGTCATCTTTTGCTGACTTGATTATGGGTTGCTCAGGGCAGTTTGGAGGATTTGCATCTTTTGGAACCATTTTGATGCCATTTTGATTTTACCACTTCTTTGTCTTCTTGGAGTAGTGGATTGTTGCCAAATACAGCCAAAAGATAACTGCTTTGCTGTGTTTGTTAATATATCACAAAAGACATTTCTGAAGACAATTGGTGATGTAAAAATTAGAAGTCAAAGTCTTTTGAGTGATGGTTGGAGGACTCTTAAGGCCACAAGAGCAAATTATTTTTCTGTCTGAATATACTTAAATTTGTTGCTGACATAGACACCTTTTGAATGATAATAATATTGATGGCCAAGAAACTGAAAGATCCTTTTTGCAGTACATTTTGTTGTCCACAATAATACATAAATCTTGTTGACTGAAAAGTTTGACAAACTTCCTTCACAGCACATTGCTTTTAATTCTCCATCAATCGGTTGCTTTGGAATTTTTTTCTTGGTGTAAAGCTTCAAATCCTTGTTCTCGAGTGTTTCTGACAAGTAAACAACTGCATTCAAATTTTTTATTTCAATTGATTGAATTCAGTTTGTTTATGTCAAAACCTTTCTTCTTTCCACTGGCTCTATTTCTTTCATTAGTTTGAGTCTCATATCTCCTCAATGTCTCCAGATGAAGATTTAGCAACTTGACAATTTTGCAATTTTTGAATGTGTTTTGGTTGGGTTTTGAAGAAAATTATATATATATATATATATATATATATATATATATATATATATATATATATATATATATATATATATATATATATGGTTTGTTTTGAAGTATATTACAAGTTTTGAGTATATTACACAGTTATATGGATAAAAGAATAGTTAACTTTTTAGTAATTAAAAGTTAATTTGCAGGATGGTACCAAGCTATTTTCTGCTGGGGCTGATAATCAAGCGAAAATTTGGGATTTGGCTTCAAACCAAGCTGTTGTCTGTGCTCAGGTATAACTATAATGATGATGATGATGATTTATGATGATTTAAGATGAATAACGATGATTCATGATGATTCATGATGATGATGATGATGATTCATGATGATGAATCATGATGATGATGATGATGATGATGATGATGATGATGATGATGATGATGATGATGATGATGACGATGATGATGATGATGATGATGATGATGATGATGATGATGATGATGATGATGATGATGATGATGATGATGATGGTGATGATGATGATGATGATGATGATGATGATGATGATGATGATGATGATGATGATGATGACAATTACGATGACAATGACAATGATGATGATGATGATGATGATGATGATGATGATGATGATGATGATGATGATGATGATGATGATGATGATGATGATGCCATGTGTTTTTTCAGCATGATGCTCCTATAAAAACAGTTCACTGGATTCAAGCACCAAATTATCAATGTTTAATGACTGGAAGCTGGGATAAAACAATCAAGTTCTGGGATACTAGGCAGTCCACTCCAATAAAATCATTTAATACGATGGAGAAGGTCTACTGTGCAGATGTAATATACCCAATGGCTGTGGTATCCACTGCACAGCGTGGAATACTTGTTTACCAGTTGGTAAATGAGCCATCAGAGTTTAAGGTTGTTACACTGCTTATTTTAATTTCAAAAATTAAATACTTAGGTATTTTTTTCTTTCCACTCTTTTTTTTACAAAAGTTTCTTTTTGGCTTTTTTCTTTATAAAGTGCAATTTTTTTGTTAGCTGAATAAGTCAGTAAACTTTTTTCAGTAGTTCATTTTAACTTTTTTCAGTAGTTCAAATAAAAGCTGTTTGCTGGATGATATATCAAAGTGGAATCATTTTAAAGTTAAAATAAGTCTTTTTCTGCAATTTTAAATAACTAGACAGTTACTATTTACAGCCCAATTTTTTAAAATTAAATTTTTCTTTGTTAAAAATAAATGTCAGTAACAAAATTTTTCTAATCTATTTAAGGTAAAAGCCTCTCTCAAGATCACCTTTTAGGCAGTGTAATCTTCTATGTGATCAAGATTTATATTTAGAAATTTAGGTTCTTTCATAAGATTAATTTTGAGAACCTTATTCTACATTAAGATGCAATCTTGGTGTTATAAGTTTCTATAAGATAAGAAAAAGTTGTAAAGTTTTTATGACATAAATCAACACATCTTAATTTAAAAAAATATCTTTTATTTTTCTTTAGAAAATTGAATCGCCTCTTAAATATCAGGTAAGTAAAAATATTTGTTGTATGTAATGCTAAACATTGTAAAGTTGTTAATATTCTTTTTTAATTCAAATAAAGTGAAAAAAAAAATCTTTACGGTTGTTAAAAAACTGAGAGATCAGCTAAAACCATTTTACTTAATTAAAGCTGATGTCAGTGTATAGCTATGTATAAAAAAAATGAAAATTATTTTTAATCATGTCAGAGAATCTGGCATATATAACAACAATAATAAAATTAAATTTTAAATTGGAAGTAGATGTTTACAGTCATGTTTGCTTTCATGAACAGGTTTTTATCTAGGGGTTTAAGTTAAAAATTTTCTCACAGCATATAAGAGTAATTTTTTCATAGCATATAAGATTCTAAAATCAGAAAACTTTCTTTAAGGTTAGAAGTAAAATGTATGAAATGATTGAGTTGTTTATATACTTTTTAAACTAATTTATAAATTTATATAGTGAACTAATAGCTTGAAGTAAATAAATACAATAACTTTTTTAAAAAAGAATTTCATATTATATAAAGAAGATTCATTGAAAATGTATCAGTAACTTTTACGTGATTATTTTTAGTTGATGCTATTTGCAGTTTATTCGCTTGTTTATATAAAAAAAAAACTATTCATCAAAAAAAATGTCTGACAGAGTTCAGTCAATGTAAATGTCAGTCTTCAGTCAATGTTAGACTGAAGTCAATATTGACTGAAGACTGAAACTGAATAATAAGTTAATCAGATACTAAAAGTTAGTCAAGTTTTCTAGATAATAATCTTGTTGCATATAGTTGAATGGTAAGGAGGTCTCTCACTCCTTTCTACTAAACATTATTAAAATCTTTGGACTTTAGATTTTATTTTTTATGTGTTACTCATAAATTTTATAAAATGTTTTGTAAAACTTATTTAGCACCGATCTATAGCAATATGTAAAGATGCATCTGGTGCTCCTACTGGTTTTGCTCTAGGTTCTGTTGAAGGAAGAATTGCAATGCAATATATACAGCCAGCAGACCCGTGAGTTTTTATTTTAATAGGGTTTTTTATGAGCTGTGCAAAGGCCTATTTTTAACCAGTTTTAATCAAAAAATAATCATGAATCATTTCTTTGCAAGTGTTTGCATGATTCATATATTTGCAAGTGTTTGCATAATTCAAGTCAAGAAATAAAAGTTCATATATCCTAAATCAGTTGTTACAATTAGAGTCATGGTCATATTTTTGTTTTACAGTTATTCTTGTAGCTATTATCACTTTTTAGCCATTGTTGTATTTAAATCATTGCTGTGCTCAGTTTTAAATTGTTATTTTAGCGATTTCTTCCTACCAGTTGGTAGCTATCATATGCATTTTATCTATAAACAAATTTGGTAGCAACTTGTAAAATTTATACAATCTTTGAAAAAAAGCTTTGAAAAAAATTGTAATTTTTAAATATTTTAGTTTTAATAGACTTTGCAAATGCAGATAAAATTATTTTATAGAAAAGTGAAATGTTTTAAACAATAAATTTCAGAAACTTATTAAGTTTATGAAACTTAATTTTAACTTTATTTTATAGCAAAGATAACTTCACTTTCAAGTGTCATCGTTCAGATGTCTCTAATGCCAGCCAAGTACAAGATATATATGCAGTAAGTTTAATACTTTTAAGTATGAAATGAACTTTTAAAATATGTAATTCACATATGAATTTATCTTCACATATATGAATTACTCTTAGAAGGAATAAATTTCTAAAGGTTTCATTTTATCTATTAATCTACCTACTAAATCTTTTGATTACGTTTGTTATAACTGAAAATGGTAAATTTTAGTAAGAGAGATTTTTATGGTATTAAGTAAGTAGAAAACCTTTGTTACTTTTATAAAACCATGTGACAGTACTTTTGATTTCCACATTAAATATAGTAAATTTCATAAAGCATGAAACTTAATAGTTCAGGCTAGTTTATGTTGTTAAATATAAATTCACAGGATTTCAGAAATAAACACATAATAAACACAAATAAAGTCTTATTCCTTATCCACTTAAATCTTTCCATTTAAAAAACATGAATAGCAAAAGATAAGCATAGTTATTTAATACAGAGCATACTAGTATCCTCATGTTCTTCTGAAAATATAAATACAAATCCTACCACATAAATCATTATAGAGTTGTCTGACATTCTTCCTTGAGCAAAACACAAATTTTCAATTAATACAACTACAGGATCTACTACATACTAGAATATATATATATATATATATATATATATATATATATATATATATATATATATATATATATATATATATATATATATATATATATATATATATATATATATATATAAAAGAAGATTGCAGTTTCTCTCTGTTAAGTTTTCTGTTTATCTTGTATATGTAGAAGATAACAATCTAATTTTTTTTTTCTAGTGGTTAATTTATTTTTAGGTAAATGATATAGCTTTTCACCCACAACATGGGACTCTAGCAACAGCAGGGTCTGATGGAAAGTATAGTTTTTGGGATAAAGATGCAAGAACAAAACTAAAGGTTGATCTTTTGAAATTTTCTTTTTGTTTGCATGGTTTTATATAAAAGCTATTGAGTTGCTTATTTTTGCTCTTATTAGACATCTGATGGCTGCCCTCAGCCAATCACATCATGTTGTTTTAATTTTGATGGAAGTATATTTGCTTACTCTATTGGTTATGACTGGACAAAGGTTTGTGACATTTTAGAAAACCAGAATATTTTTCATTTAAGTTTAAATGAGTATTTTTGTATAAGCTGAACTTGTTTTAATTAGAAATTTTTACTTTTTAGGGTCATGAGTTCTATAATACAAATCTGAAACCTTCAATCTTTATACGAAATTGTGGAGATGAACTAAAATCACGATCCAAAAAGTAAAATTATGGAGATGAACTGAAATCACAATCTAAAAAGTGAATATTTGAAAACATCAAATTAGAGCTCGCAATAACAAATTTTCTCAAAGAGAATTAAATCTTACAGAGAAAAAGACATTCTTTGTTTTTGTACTGATTGACTTGAGGTTTAAATTTTATCAAATAGGAAAGTTGGAGTTTAAAAAAATAAGTACAGACAATTTTTTTTTGCTATTCTTTTATTTTTATCAAATAAAATACGAGTTTCTTAAAGTTTACTTCTTGAGTTAACTGATCTTAAAGTTTATCTCTTGAATTAGCTGATTAAGATTATGTCTTAATTAGCTGATTAAGATTATCTCTTGAATTAGCTGATTAAGATTATGTCTTGAATTAGCTGATTAAGATTATGTCTTGAATTAGCTGATTAAGATTATGTCTTGAATTAGCTGATTAAGATTATGTCTTGAATTAGCTGATTAAGATTATGTCTTGAATTAGCTGATTAAGATTATGTCTTGAATTAGCTGATTAAGATTATGTCTTGAATTAGCTGATTAAGATTATCTCTTGAATTAGCTGATTAAGATTATGTCTTAATTAGCTGATTAAGATTATCTCTTGAATTAGCTGATTAAGATTATGTCTTGAATTAAGTGAGCTTAAAGCTTATCTCTTGATTTAACTGATCTGAGAGTTTATTTCTTGAATTAATCTTAAAAATTATTTCTTGGAATAAAGTAACCTTAAAGTTTATCTTTTTAATTAACTGATCTTAAGGTTTATTTCTTGGAATAAAGTAACCTTAAAGTTTATCTTTTTAATTAACTGATCTTAAGGTTTATCTCTTGATTTAACTAATCTTAAATATCTTGAATTAGCTGATCTGCACAAAATATTTTGTTGTTTTTCCTTCAGAAAATATAAAAAATTAATATGAATTCTCATTGGAAATTTGAAAAAGAAAATGAAGCATTCAACCAAAATGAAACTCCCTTTTCAACGCACAGAAAGAACATATATTTGACATTTGGCTTTTTGTTGTTGATATTATTGTTGTGTTTGATAAATTTAATAGTAAGCTGGAGGTTCCTTTTATTTTAATACTTATAATAATATTTATAATAATATTTAATAATTTATAATATTATTTTCAAAAGTTTCAAAAAAGTCTGTGTATAAAATTATTAAGTTTTTACATTTGATTTAGATTTTGATAATATTATACTCAGTTCTAAATATCCAGCTGTCTGGTATGTCATCTATGTCATTTTTTAAAAATCAAGGCGAAATTAAATGGATGCTTGATGCAGACTTTGAAACTATTTCTCTTTCATCATCAACAATTGATGGTTTTTCTGACCAAGATGTCGTTTTTCAAGGCAACAACCAAGATGTGAGTTGATTTTTTTGTTTTTTGATTTTTTTGTTTTCAGAATTATTTTGATTCTGAATTAGTCTATTGCTCAGCTTTCAGTAACTTAAATCTTGCTTATTGATTTTCAGGACTCCTTTTTATAAAAAAAAAAAAAAAGAAAGAAAGAAAAGAAAATTAAATGACTGGAAAAAGTAAACATGTGACTTTTTCTATAAACAAACAAATTTAAACAACATTTTAAAAACTATGCACTTTTTTTATAAATATTTTTCAGATTGAATTTTCTGCAGAAGACTCCTTCAGATCATCAAGTATATGATTTTTTATTTTTAAAATTTGATGTCTTATGATTTTAAATTAGATGGTAGATCCCTGAGATAGGGGTTTCATTTCTTTTAAAATCTATTTTCAGTGAAAGTGACGAATAAAGGAACTTTTTTGAGAACGGAAAATTTCAAATTTTTTGATCCCAGCTCGCAAAAAAGTATTTTAGATTTGAATGGGGCATCTTTACACTCTGTCATTGGCGAGTTCGACGGAAAATCAATTCAAACAGATGTCATTCGTACTCCTAGGGTATTTTTTTTTCTTAAGAGGAGAATTATTAGCATTTTAAAAGGTTTTTTTTTAAACATTGCATAAACTTGCAAATTATTGTTTGTTTGATGGCCTAAATAAAACTTAAAAAATTTAAAATCATTAAGGTTGTTTCGGATGATAAAACTGATTTGTCATTTTTATCCTTGGGTGGAAACATATCCATGACTGGAAATCAAGGATTCTACGGTGATTTTAAAAATCTTCATACAAACGCAGTTGGTGACGTCCTCTTCAACATCAAAAATAAAAATTTTGTAAGTGTTCTGAAATTGAGATTTTTTTGTGGTTCAACTTCTATTTACAACTGTTGTGGGTGATAACCAAATAATAGTGGTGTTTTCATAAAAATATAAATTTGTTGCTAAGTTCTTTGCATATTTCTTATGTAAATAAGATATAACCCAGCAAGCACACAACGTTGAAACAACGTTGTTTGCTTGCTGGGAATAATATAAATACAAAATAATATTTTAGCAAAGGCTTGAGTTACTTTTTTAGGATTTAATCTTTGATGGGTTTTTTGGTGGAATTCGTGTAAATCCAGCACGAATACCGAATGCAGCACTCAACGGTACTCCGATATCTAATGTAAAAAAGTATAGACTATGTTTGTGTACGAAAACTGACCAACTATTTCGTGTTGAAATAAAATCAGATAAGCTAACATGTGCAATTGCCAATGAAAATCCTTGTTAACTGAATCCGAATCTAAAAAAACAAAGATCAGCTATTGATAGTATTTAAGAAATAAATCTTGCCATCTTTTTTTATTTTTTTACTCTATATTTTTTTCTCATGGCTGGAATATTTTTACTTTATTTTATACTATTTAAAAATTATAGTTCACACACACACACACACACACACACACACACACACACACACACACACACACACACACACACACACACACACGTGCATGTTTGTAATGTACATAAATATTGTTATTTAGATAAATATTCAGTTAATAGATAGATATTCAGGTAAATTTTTATCTGCTTTTCTTAATACCCTTAAATGAAAGGTCAGAGAGTTGTGTAATGAGAGGATCCTTTAAAAGCAGTGAAAAGAATGCATTTTTTGCAATCTTTACTTTATTAGTTACAGTAATTTTAACTATTTTCGCATTTAGCTATGTAATATATCATAAAACACTTAGCTATGTAATGTTTCATAAAACATTTAACATAAAAAACAAACGAATGCGCATTCTGCAAAAATCAGTGCAATTTATTTTTAAGTTCTTCTTGCTCAATTTTTATCAAAATCTGACCAAAAAAATTTAAAGAGGAGCTCTTAAATAGGATTATTAAATTTTTTTTTTTTTTTTTTTTTTTTTTTTTTAAATACTAAAGAACCAATCTGATGTAAAAGCAATGGAGTTAGGGACCAAACAGCAAAGTTGTTAGAAATAATTTAACAACTTTTTTACTTTGAAGTTTCTAATCTATAAAAAGTGTTGAATAGATGGTTCGTTCTAATTAATGCTGGACTACTCCCTTAATACATTTTTGTACGAAAACGTGTCTTTGATATTAAACTCAAAAATTTCCTCATATTCGCTTATTTAAAGATGGAAAATTATTGTTTTGGGCGGGCTATAAAAAAAAAAAAATCGCTGGATTTTATCTAAATTACGTCACTTTAAGAAAACGTAAATCCCTAGCAAAGACCTTTCGTAACCCAATATATTGTTCTCTAAATAATTTGTGACATGAAGAATAAGAGTTGGAAAGAGTGGTCTAACATTACTCAATAAACAATTCAAAGATGACTCATGTTATACCAATTACTTTATGATATCAGAAAATTTCAAAAGTATCTTTTGCCTTAGGACTAACCTGATTATGTGTTGTAAGTTTCTGACCCCAATATCAATGAAACATCCTACAAAAATCCTTAGTTTAATGAAATCCTGCATTAAAATTCGCATGATTAATTCCACTGAGTTTTTCCCTTATTTTACTCATGAAAGTAAAATTGATAAGAATTTATGATTTAGAGCCTTGTTATATGCTGTATTCAATGAGACATTTGAGCAGTTGGCTTGTTTAGTCTGGGTGTGAAAGGTTTCGTTTCTACTCCTTGAAATTGAAATAAAAGATTTTCTATATAAAAAAAGGAGTTTCTATAGCCTGTGCATTAAATAAAAGAGTTTCTATAGTCTGTGCATTAAAGAACTCTTAGCCTTTTTTCTTCATTTTGATGAATTGAGACACGTGATAAAACACGGCATGGACGTTTGGTGTGACTGAAGCAAGAAGACTGAAAACTTTGCTTGAACTTGGAAACCTTGGCTCCAAAGTCAAATTCTTGCGAAAACTTTGACAACATCATCAAACATTTTGAGGGTGAATAAAATCAAGAGCACTAAGTTTTTTCTCTCTTTTTCAAAGAATTGTGAGGTGCAGATTTACTCTCTTCCATAACAATATGAGTGAAGCTAACTTTTAGAAAGGAACTTACTCTACTAATCGAATTAAGCTGATTTGATTTAGAGCTGATCAAAGTTTCCTCATCTAATTGTTATAGAAGCCGAATGTTGAATTTTTATCATGTTCTGTCTAGATGGGGGTTCTTTGAAGAGTTTTGTTGTGCTGCTGAGAGGAGCTTGTAATGAAAAATATTGTTAAAACCAGCTTTTGAATTTTAAAAAGAATTGTTTTTGGCAAAAGTTTAATTGACTTGGTGGAGATGCTTCTTTGGAAGCCAAAACTGATGATTTCACTTGCTCAATTCCGATATGATCAGTACCAGTTATGATTCTTAAAATTTCATGTCTTGATTAAGATGTAAAATAGTAAGCCCACAAACAAGGATTGAATACGATTTTGTAGAACATTTTTCTGAAGCTTCGAGCGATATTGTGGTGCTTTGAGTGTTAGTTTGCAAAGTGGATGCTTTTCTTTCACAAACTGATGATGAACGAGTTGAAGGCACAATTATCTTTTTATCTTTACTTAGCTTTCAAACTTGAAACCTACAGATAATGTAAATGGTCAAAGGAGCTCATCCTTGAACTTTAGATTGTTCTTAATGTTGAAGAACGTTTGCACGTAATAATGTCAGTTTCTGATCGTTTGCACGTAATAATGTCAGTTTCTGATCGTTTGCACGTAATAATGTCAGTTTCTGATCGTTTGCACGTAATAATGTCAGTTTCTGAACGTTTGCACGTAATAATGTCAGTTTCTGATCACCTTTTTTCGAGCAGGTTACACAAAACACACTTTCTTCACTATTGATGGTTTTAGGCAAAAAAGTGCTATCATAATTTTTAAGGATAAAATTCTTTTTATTAAAATCGTAATTTTTATCTTGAGTTAAGCACTATTGCCTTTTCCGGATAAAAGTTAGTTTTTTGTTAATTTTTCAAGTTACGAAACAGTGCAATTCGAAAAAAAACAACAAAAAACAAATTCCACTCCAAAATCGAGTTTTAATAGGTAAATTTTTCCTAACAAATCGCAAAATTTTTTTACGCTCTTTAAGCATAGCATTTTTATTCTAATATTTTTTCAATGACACGAGTATTTCTGTTGAAATATCCAATTTTAGTTTAAATTTCATTAATCAATGTCTTGAGAGGTGTGAGACTAAATTCAAAGTCCTTTGAATTTTAATGTAAAAGTTTAAAATTACTTGTTATGGCCCCCCCCCCCCCTGTTACCATCACCTCTCAAAAAGATTTTTATAAGATCTTTGATTGATATCGCCTCTCAAAAGGCTTTGTATAGGATCTTTCATTGATATAAGCGTCTCAAATTTAGAACCCATGTAACGTTTATGAAATCTATTGAACATTAATGCGTTGCTGCTACTGAATTACATTTTAAACTTTTATAGGCTTAAAATATCGAACGGGGATATTTCTATATCGCATGCAGCACAGCGTATGTTACAAATTGATGGTTAGCGAGTGTTTAAAATATCAGCAATAACACCAAGTACCGTGGTGTGACCTAACAAAGTCCTGTTTTAAGAAAGTCCTAATTTAAAAAATAAAAAATTTTGTATATATAAGATAAAGACTTTAACTAACTAGATATCTAGTTAAAATAACTAAGTTATTTTCCCCAAATGTTTATTTTATATATACGAAATTTGCCATTTCTTAAATTAGGACTTTCTTAAAGCATAGGATATTGTTAGGTCACACCACGGTATTTTGGATATTACGCGAGGTTAGAATTATTTTGTTCTATCTCCAAGTTAAAACGTTGGGAGAAAGTTTTTGATTTTTTCTAAAAGTAAAAATTGTTTAAAGTTTTAGCTTTTAGTTTTAAAGAAATAATAACTTATGCTTTAAATAGTTTATGTTTAAGCAAATTATTTAAAAAAAGTTTTTAAAATAATGCGTATTTTAAAAGTTATTATTACTTACAAAAATTAATAACTCATTTTCTCCCAACTTTTAAAATTGGAGATAGAACAAAATAATTCTAACCTCGCGATTAGTCAACAATCTCGAATGCGTCCGCATCGAATATGCGTCGAAAAAAAATTTTGCAACTTAATTTTTTTTCTTTTTAATACAATGAACAATGATTAATATATTGAGTGTTGTACAATAATTCAAAGACATCAAAATACTTTCACGAGCGCTATCAAAAACAGATGACAATATACGAACGATGCATTATTTTGAGAAAGTACGAGTTGAAAATTGAAATGTTAGAAAAACATCTTAAAACACCGTCATTTAAGGTAAATAACCAAGCAAAATGGAAAATAAATGATGCTTCTTTCTTGCTAAAAAAATGTATGACGCAGATAGAAGTCTTTTCGTTTATTTTACAGACTGATATAAAATACAATATAAAAGTTTTTTTATCCATTATAAAAAGGCACAAGATGAGGTTTTACTGTGTTTTTACTGGTTAAAAAAAAAACAAACTCAAGTTCATAATTATAGGCCTAAAAAAGAGATCTAAGTGTATTTATTTACAAAATTTATACCTAATATTATTGAAAATGCCTTTTAGGTGAACTTAACCTACCAATCAATTAGATGTAGCTGGTTCTATTCTCCTTTACGTTTTACATCTTTTGAATAATGGGAACGATTTGGTCAAAGCGAGGTCGTTTTGTTGGATCAGCATTCCAACATAGCGAAATAAGTTTACTTAACTGATTTGGCATTCCTGGTGTCATTGGAGGTCGGCAACCCTCTGTTGCAATCTAAATCATAAATAGTTAAATCAAAGATCAATCAGAAAGTATGTCCTGGAATTGAATACAAATCAACAGTCTATAAAGATAAACAAAAATCATTATACTTTCATCCCACACTCCATAGGCGATAGTGATGCGTAAGGTACTTCTCTCGTCGATAATTCCCACATGATAATTGCAAAGCTCCACATGTCGGCTGATCGCTGATCAACAGACTCAGGACTGTTCCGCAGCACTATAAATCATAGTTTATAGATTCATATAGATTTCAAAATTTTTAATTAGAGGCTTTTCATCAGAAAAAAAGACCATTTCCTTACTTTCTGGAGAGAGCCAGTTAGGTCTGTATACTTTTGTATGATCTTGAAAAGAATATCTAACATCTTGCATGCTAATTCGAGCTGTAAGATCTTCGTCAATCTAAAAATATAATTTTTGAGAAATTAACACAGAAAAAAAATTATCAAAAAGAGGAGAGACGAAGTAACGTAAACTAAAAAACGCCTTTCATACTAAGACATGGTAGCTCGTGAGAGTAAATCTTTGAATAAGAGGCTCCAAACTATGAAAGTAAGACATTCCTTTAGCAATATCAAGAGCAAACTTAACAGCTTGTGTTTGATCAACCACAATTCCTGTGCCTTCGTGTAAGATGTTGTACAGAGAACCATAAGGCATATACTGGCTAATCACCATAAGATTGGGTTGTTTTGCTACAGCGTTGATAACAGGCAAAATATTTGGATGCGAGAATATTCTAAAACAGATATCAAAAAACCCTTTTATATAAACTTTCTTCATAAAGATATTTTTAAGTATTATTATTCTACATAGTCAAATTATTACTATATCTTTTTACCTTTATTTATGTCTTTTTACCTAAATTTACATCAAATACCTTAATTTGGGGTATTCATCATTGAAAACCAAAGCTAATCGTTTGTGGAAACCATGCAGTTTTAATTTTTTTGCAACAACAGGTACATTATTCCAAACACCTTTAAATAACTAAAGAATATAAATGCAGAAAAATAGTGTATATATAATTTCATCAGCATATCTTGTAAAACTCTTAAATCCATATACATAACCAAAACTTCTATTTTTATTGTGCTTTAAATAAGCATTGCACTAGGTAAAACTCTGGTATCCGTTGCTGTCAAATTATATTAAAATTATTGCTCCCAATAGACTCATAAATCCTGTCCATAATGGAACAAAATTCACCATTTTTACCCTGAAAAAAAAAAGTTTTACAAGATGTATGCTTAGAGAAACTTTTTTATATGATATAATTGCACTTTGATGTTATTGTTGTATTTTTTAAAAACTATTAAAAAGTACAACTGAAAAATGTGCAAAAAAACTGTTTATTAACACTTATAAACAACAAGGGGTTAAGAACAACAATGTTTTAATGCTTTATATACATTAAAAATCATTTTTTGGATATTTAACATATTTTTACAAATTTTTTATAGCAAATTATATTAAATATTAGTTTATTATGACGTTTCTGGAAAAATGCCAAATATCGTGAATAAAGCAAGTTGTCTGGTTTGGTCAAATAAATCAAACTGAAAAGGAGGCAGAATTGATTCAAATTCATTTGAAAGGAATGATATGAATAAACCAGAGTCAATTGAAGATAAACGTTAATAGCTGAGATTGAACATTACAGGAACTAAAGAAAACTAAGGCATGCAAAAAGTCAGATTTCATCTTTTATTCTATTTTGGGATATTTAATGGTTAAAACAGGGCAAAATCAGTAGAAACTGGTTCCTTCATAAATGTTTCTATATGACTTTCATCAACACAAGTAAAAAATCAAGAGGTAACAATAACATGAAATGATACTACCACATATGGGTAGTTTTTACTTAATAAAAACTACCCATATGGTGGGACATCAGCAAAAGAGTCGAGAAAACTTGAAAGAGTGTAAAAATTGTTAGGTAATATAAACTTTAGATAATAATTATCACTTGCAAAGAGACCTCCATTACCCTCATCTATATCTGCAGATTTCTTAAATATTAAAGCAGTTATCATCAATGAGAGTATTGAGAATCCTCAATGATGGTTAAATGATGAATCCTCATCGATGATGGTTTTTTGTCAATAATTTGGAACATCTGACTGACTGGGGGAATTCCTATTATAGGCTTTAATTTTTAATTTCGAATGCCAGTCATAAATACCAAGTAGAAGTTAGAAAATTTTTTAACTTCTACTTGGTGTGGCATTGTCCATTTGGATCTTCTATGAAAGTTCCAAATGGACAATGCTACACCAAAGGAATTTAAAGGGATGTTAGCAGGCAATTGAAGAATCTGAAAAGGTTTTCACTGAGTTACCTCTCCAGTGTTACTTTCGCTTATTCTTTCCATGAGATGAATGTCTCCAACATCAATCCCAGCATTATTTCCTTTTAATGTTGAGAAATCGTAAGCTAAATGAAAAAAATCATAAGCTTAATGAAAAAATATTCACTTAAACAAACTAAAACATGTAAAAAGGCATTCGTAAACCTAATACAGCAGAAAATGTTTAATCTATCAACTCTTCATTAAAAACATTTATAACTCACCAGCATTACTCAATCCTCTAGGTTCTAAAAAAAATATACAAAAAACTGTAAAATTATTTAGTTTTGCAAGATACACCAATTACAATTACATTTATTTTTAAAAATGTTCGGTGAATAAAGGTAATTAATAGAAGTAATAAAAAAATAATTATTATGATACTTATATGTGTTTTAATAGGAAAAATAATTTAGATTAAAATCTTAATCTAAAAAGTAAAAGAAAAAAAAAAAAAAAAAAAAAGTTACTTTCTAACCTTTGAATTCTAGACGTGTTAAATCTTGCCCAAGATTTTTTGCTTTATCTAAATAAATTTTCATTCATATTGTTTGTTGTAGTTTACAAAATATTCATAAAAAAATTTACTAACAATATTGTTAATTACATACCTCTCAATAAATTTTTTAAAAATGGGGTCGCTTTGTCTAATGGAGTTTCATCATACCGGTTACATTGCATCACATAAGCACCTGAGTTGACCAGTTCCTTAAAAGAAAAAACTCTAATAGAACACTTTAAAAAAAAAAAGTTAAAAAAAAAAATTAGTATAAATAAAATAAAGTTAATAATCAAAATAGAAGTTAGGAAATACTTACAACAGCAATTGTTTCCAGATTCCAAAAACAAGCATAATGCAAAGGCGTGTTTCCATGTTCATTCATTAGGTTTAGATTAGCTTTATACTGAATTAGCTATTAAAACAAAAAAAAAATTTCAACTTTTTCAAGAAAATATCTGAAAAACACGAAAAAGTACATGAGGAGAACAGAATTGTTATACAATATTGCTTTAGTGACCTTCAAAGACCAAGAATTTTGAAAGGAGTTTTCATTATTTAACCATATATAGTTAAAATTTATATAATATTTTTAAAAGTGTATAAAAAAAACCAAGTTTTAAACAATTCGATGTTTTCATAGATGTGTTTAAAAATAATTCTTTTAGATATATCTAACAATAAAAGTTTTTACCTTAGTTACTATTTCTTTATTGCCATGGGCACAAGCCAAATGAAGTGGGGTATCCCCTCCATCATTTCGTGCACTGACACGTGAACCACGTGCCATTAACATTTCAAAAACAACCATTTGACCTTCACGACATGACCAATGTAAAGGAGTAAACCCATGGTCATCTCTAAAAGATTGTATATATATATATATTGTGCAAATTATTTTTATACCTTTTAAAAAAAAACATTCAAACTTTTTGTAATGATTAAACTCAATATTTTAATTATTTCCATATAAAAATATGGCAAAAAAAAAAAAGGTACCCTTCATTTAGATCATTTTCAATATTATCAAGGAACTGGCGCACAAATTTTACATTTCCTTCTCGTGATGCTGAGAAGATATCCTCCATTTGAACGAATTAACTTTAAATATACAATCTTTCAAACATTCATTGAAAACTGTTTAAAATTTTAAAAATGACAGTAGTTTTTTTTATTTGTGAGGATGAAAAGAATATCTAGATAAAAATAACTAACAGCATATATTCCCAATAAAAAAAGAACATATTTTAAACACCTAACATTTAATTCTCCAAGAAGAATGAAGCTATGAATATTTTCAAGATTAAATCTTAAAACCATGTCCTACCTAAATTACTTTAAATTTGACAATATTTAATATGTTCTATATACATATTCATCTAATATTGTCAAACTTAAAATAATTTGGGTAAGACATTTTGACCAATTAAAAATTGCAATAAAATTTTTATAAACTTATAGCTTGATATATCTTTTATATATGAGTATTTCTATTTGTGCAAGTTTTATTGATTGACTGAAATTCATCCAGATTTAAAGAGGATTAAACAACTTTATGATTGGTACATTTTTTTATTTACCTATACTCTTTAAGTTGTTAGCACCTATATGTTTCCTTTAACACTATTTTCTGTAAACACTATTTTTATAATCAACTTATACATCTTTAATGTGGTAGGCACCTATAAACAAACCATAATTCAGTTTTGCATAAAGCAAATATAACATATTATGAACTATGGCAGTTTAGTTATTTTAAAATTAAAGCATAGTACCTTTTAAAATTGTTTTGTATACTAAATTAAACAATTAAACTTGCAGAACATGTTTACAAGCATTACACAAGTTTTTTTTTTTTTAAAAAAAAAAAAGGCCTGAGATATTGTTCTTGTCCTTAAGATCAAATACAAAAAGAAGTTTAAAATTGCAGTAGAAATAGTTGATCTTAAAAAACATTAACTTATAAACATTTTTTTTTTTGTAATGACAAATCATTTGTTGTAATAAAGCTATTTACAAGCTTTTTTTGAAAAAAAAAATTGTTTACCTGTCTTCGTTATATTAGTAAATTAGACATTGTACATAAACGCTTCAATTGAAATTAAATATCAAAGGTATTGTATTAGAAACTTCCCTTTCTCTGTAAAAATATATATTTATTCATACACTCCACAATTTATAGTTTTATCAACAAAAATGGTTGACAATGGGCGGAATTTGAGGTAAACGAATGTTGGTATATTAAGTGATATTGTAAACCTATTTACGCTTACTTAAGTACTTAGTTCATTAAAAATAATTTTAATTACATCTTCGTTTATAACTCTGATTGAAAATATATCCTACTTTCTAAATTAAAGAAAGGAAAAAGTTGTTATCCTACTAAGACAACAACATATTTTCAACAAGTACGGTCACTTTTTTGCAAACCAGCGCTGTTTTGTCTAGCAGCGATTTAAACAGCTCGTATTTAACAAAGCGCTGTTTTTCATTAAGTTACCGTAATTGTTCGATTTTATTTCGGTGTGATCGCTTTTCATCGGGCTTGATATTTTTTCATACTTTTGTTTTAAATCTCTAATAACATGTCCTGGAAGATATTCTTAATTTATGTAAAATTTAACGTTAAATTAATCCTTAACTCATGATAATATGTTGCAGCTGCTACTATCAGTGTTTAACGTTTACTGGTGATAATATCTGCAAATATATTGATCTGAAATAAATCAAGGAAATTACGACACCAAAACACACAAAAAATGACGCAATAGAGCATTACATATTCGGCATGATGCTCTTTAAGCGGCTATATTGGTTAATGTCAACCCTAAACACGCCTATGTTTGTAAAATTTTGGGAAGTCTTTCCTCTTAGCATACACTAGCTCTTTCAAAATTGTTTGCGTATTTTATTTCTCTTATGAACTAATACTTTTTAACAAGTTGTTATTTTTGTTTATTTTGTTATTTTATTTAGTAATGGACTTTTCAGAGATTTTGTTACGGTGATAATAACGAATAAAAAGGAAAAGGAAAACAAACTTTGTCAACTTAATTCCCAAAAGTGTTCAAAATAACTTTTAACATATGGAAGTTTTCAAAAAATATAAATTTAGCTGTTAAAAGTTGAGAAAAATGAATAATTTTTTTAATTTAACAAAAGTTACAATAGCTTCAGAAATAGTTTTTAACAATGACCGATACTGCTATAAGCTGCCCTCTTTCATGGCTCTTTGCATACTCCAATAGTTAAACCTCTACAAAGATGCCCCTTCAAAGTTAACATCAAAGATGATAGGTTTTTCATTTTAAGTTAACTTTTTATGTCTGAAGAGATGGTGTATGATCTGCATTAATGAAAAAACCTTTTTCACAGTCAGATTTGCTAATAGGCAGTGTTGTAGTAGCCCTGTATCTTTCATTCAACAGAGAAGATAAAAACCTTGTCACATCATCAGTATTAACAATTTTGTCTTAGAAAATTTGAAATACTTTTTTTAATAAGTATTTTATCCATGAAAAGATATTTGGATTATTTAAACAATAGAAATAGGCGTGAACAAAAAATATTGTTGCTCAGGAAAGGAGATTAAATAACTCTATGCTCCCAATGCGATTAGGATTAACTTCATGCCGAAAAGGTGCTATTCAATGATACTACCAAAACCCCTCTTAAACTTCAGTATAAAAAAGAACAAAAAAAAAAAAATTCAAAAAGAAGCTTTTAAAACGAAAGATAAAAATCTGTTATGTTTAAAATCAGAATCAGATACTTTTTCACTTGGAAAAAATTGAAGAAAGTTTTGCAGATCAAACCATTTGACACTAATTTATTATTTATTGAACGCCCCTCTTACAAATATTGGTTAAAACTTAAATCAAATCTCAAGTTTGAAAAATGTTGTTGGAAATATGTCAAGCGATAATTTTTATTGAATTTTTAGCTAATGTAAATTCTGCTCAATTCAGATATTATTTACATTAAGAATTTTCTTGCACTTTAAAAATATTTCTCAAAACTTAGCGGAATTATTTGCTTTTTTTTTAAGGTGATATTTACCGCTTAAAAAATGGCTGCCGAATCCCTCATGTCAGTTACTAAAACTTTAAACTCAAACCGTGTCTGGCCATGCAAATTTGATGGCTGCGGTTTGTTTTTTAAAAAGAAAGACCATTTGTCAAGGCACGAACTAATTCATACTGATGAGGTAATTTAATTACATTATAAATCATTTACAGGAGTCCCAAACCAAATTATTATACAACAAAAAGTATAATCAAAAGTGCCATTCTATACTGAAAAGATATACACAGGGTAATCAAAATATAAAAACAAAAAGTCGTAAAAACTCCCTATTAGATATTACGTTTTTGTCGAGATTTTTTTTTTTTTTTTTTTTAAACCAATGAAAGCATTTTCAATAGAGTGTATATATTGAAACAATTTAAACATAAAATTAAATTTTGATGGTAGCTTCTCCTAGCAGACATCCTGTATCTTACATCCAAAATTATTCGTTTCTATAACTTAATCCAGTTCCTAAATTGTTCATTTGTTTGTGATTAATAACTTGGTCTCCTTCCTACAAGTTATTTCATAACTACTTTAATTCTAGGATAATGTGTGGGCATAACCTAAGATCAGTCACTTATAACAACTTACCTGTCCTACTAAAATAGAAAACTAAACATGGAATAAATTCCATTATATTCCAATGTATCCTTTCTTGGAACGCCCTCCCAAACACCCTAAAAACAGATTTTATCCTCAGGATCAAAAATCTGTTCTTAAAGTTACTCCATCATTTCTACCTAAAAAGTTATGCTTAACTTCATTCTTTACCTCTGTAACTTTTTTCTTTGTGTATATGTACATCTTATACATTATATTAATTATTTTACCTATATTTTATCTCTTTTAAAAGTTTGTTTTATGGGTGTTACTATATAAATTTTTGTAAAATTCTACTTTTATTGTGTGATTAGTTTATTCTTATGTCTTTTCTTTATTTTATTTAGTTGATTGTGTTTTATTAGTGAATTACTATTCGGAATGACCTGTGTTTTTTGTAATATTCTTATTAACACAAAATATGAAAATTGTTTTTGTTATGTATTTTTATCTTGGGTCCTGTTGATGGTAGTTGTGATTGAACCAAGGCTTCTTTTAAAAAGTTAATGTTCTTTTACTTTTAACAAAATTAGACCCTTTAGTATATTGTTTATGATTGTATATGTTTTTTTATGTTTTAAAAAAGGAATAAAAGAATCTTTATGTACCTTTTTTTTGAAATCATCGTACTTTCTGTTGCCTTTTTTCATATATTGATATTTTTATATATTTTTAATTAAATTGGAAGAATGTTATAGCTAAAAGTGCCAAAATTTTTCACAGTTAGGAAACAGCCAAAAAGAAGTTTAAAAAAAAAATTTCACAAAGGTTTTGTACTCATTCATAATTATCATGGATATGGTTCTGCTAAATATTTTGAAAATTTCTTTTTAGCGACCTTTTGAATGCAATGTTGAAGGGTGCAACAAAGCTTTTCGTTCTAAGAGTCACCTGAAACGCCATGAGGCTACACATAGCAACACAAAAGCTTATAAGTGAGTTGATAGTTTACTTTGAAAAGTTTATGAAAGAGTATCATGATTTTTTATGAAATTCTGTATTTTGTAATTTTTATGAATACTGTAAAAAGAATCTCTTGTAGATGTGATCATGATGGTTGCTCAGTTGCTTGTTTGACTCTTTGGAATTTAAAAAGGCATATCAAAAGAACTCACTTAGGTAGTTTCAAGGTAATTATCTTTATTAGGTAGTTATTTTTATTGTAAAGATTACAGTCTAAAATTATTTTACAAATTAATTAAAAGCTGGATTAGAATTATAGCAAAACCATTTTCATTTCAAATCCTAATTGAACTGATCTTTGCTAAACTTATTATATTATGACTTTAACAATATTAAGTTTTTCTTCCAGTGTGAAACTTGTGACAAAGAGTTTAAAAAAAGCAAACTTTACAAAGAACATCTACTCTTAGAACATAAAGCTTCTCGCTTTTGGTAAAGGTTTTTATAGCAACTGTTTCATTAAAAACATTAGTGTTTTATTGATTTTATTGAAACTTGCACAAGTTTATTGTATCAGTAAGTTCTTAGTATTTTTTTACTATTATGTTTACCTGAGATCTTTAGAAGTTTACTGGAAATATGACCCTTTGCAGAGTTTTGAATTTGAAACAATATGGGAAGTGTTAAATTGAACATGGTTGTATTAAGAAAATATCTATTTGTTTATTTCTATAGCTGCGAATTTCCTGGTTGTGGTCAAATATTTACTGAAGGTGTTAAATTAAAACGTCATGCAAAGATTCATACAACTAAAGGTGGGATTTTTTATTTTACTTATATTTGAAAAAATATTCACAGTTGGATAGCTACAATATATATAAATATTTTGATAAATTTTTAGATTTTTGTTGGTTATTAAGTTTAATGATAGTTTTTCTTCATTAAAAACATTTTTAACTGTGATCTGTTTTGTAAGTTAACTCATGCATTAACTGTGGAACCAATTAACTATGTATTTAAACCATTTAACCATGAACTAATAAAAAGTAATTTGTAAAAATTGAAATAAAAATTTACTTCAAATTTTAATTCAAATTGGTATAAAGTTTTACAACTGTTGCGTTTAGAATATTCGTGTGTTGTGAAAGGTTGTTCAATGAAATTTAACTTGTGGTCTGAATGTCGACAACATATGGCACAGTGTAAAAATAATGGTAACATTCCTTTAAAACTTTTCATATATTCTTTGAAACAATTTGTACACTTTTAAACTGTTTGTATACACTTTTGAAAATGTTCATATATATGTTGAAACTGATAAAGACTTATCTTTTTACAGAAAAGCAATGTGATATATGTGGGAAAACACTCTCTAAAGGTTCCAATGTGAGTTTAAAAGTGAAGTTTTTCAAACTCTTTTTATTTTTTTAACTAAATATATCATTAGGGAGAGTTAGATTACAGTGGGAGATGCTTTACTTTTCTGCACTTTGACTTCCATTATTAAATATAGTTCATTATTAAATAATTGATCAGCAATTATTTGGTGATTAGTTTGCTAAAGTTTAGACAATCTGTCATTGATAATCTCAATCAGGATCAATCTGTCATTTATAACCTCAAATAGGTTTCACCAAGCTAATAGTTTTGTTTTATATTAAGAAATAAATGTTTTAAAAAAAAATAAAGCATACTTTCCGATAGTATTTAAAAGCATAGATTTTAAAACCTCAAAATGGCTAGAGTGTGAAATCATGAATAGTTGATGTAGTAAAAACACATTTTCAACTGTGTAATAGATTATTGACATAATGCTTCAATTCAGTTATCTGTTTTTTCAAGTTGATGTTTAATTTGAATAAATGCATTGGAGAGACTGGTCTTAATTGTAATGTTTTCTCTTTTTTGAAAGAATTTTAAAATGTATTAAAGAATTATTAGTATTTTGTTAATATGTAAAAAAAAATGCAAGAGAAAGTAAAAATAGCTGATATATTTGAAATAAAAACTATTGGTGCTGAACTCAGTAACACAAATCAAAACGTATAACAGGATTTTAAAAATAATTAAGATAACTTCAAAAGTATAAATTTTGTAATTTTTTTTTATATCTAAAGTGTTTTTCACTAAATAAACAAGTTTTTATTTGATATAATTGCAGAAACAAAAACACTAAGCATGTTTAAAAATATTCCATGCTATTTGGATATACATATTGATGGCCAAATTGAAAAGAATTAGTACCTTACTTTCAATATTTGTTGTTTTAGCTAACCTCACTGTGCAACCCCTGTGCTTGATAAAAATCAGACAATTTGGCACAAAACACATCAATTGCAATAATTGTTGATGATCACAATAACATCTTTTAAATTTTCACTGCAACCAATCTTTGATATTATATCATCACAAAGTCCAGTCTATCTAGTATTTTGATTGTTGATTTTTGCCAACTAAATTGCTCAAGGCTCACTGAAGGATGCCATTTTTTATTAAAAATTACAACCTCAATCTAAAATGAGGCCTTGTGCTATTAGCGATCATTGTAGCTGAAAAAAAATCAAAAATGAAAAAGAGAAAATCAAAAAAGATGCTTTTGCAGCATCAGCTACAAGTACGGATACAAGATTTATTTTTATGTGTTTTGCATTGTATAGTAACAATTAAAGCCAAGAAGTGTAGAGTTGATATGTTGCATGCCTTCTCTTGATATATAAACACTGGACCATTGCAAAAAGATTTTTTTTTTTTTTTCTAAATTACATGATGCACCCCTCCTATCTTGTTTCTTTTGGTAAAATATGAATGTGTAAAAAGTTTTAGATCATTTAATGATCTTTTGACCCCTGCCCAACCCAAATAACTGAGTGGTTACCCTGTTCACCATCACTGAGCAGGATTTCCACTGTCTGGTTTTTATTTAACCACTGCCTGGTTTTTATTTAACTTTAAATAAATTGACTTACATGTAATTTGCAATTCTTTTTTACAGTTATACAAACTATATTATTACTGTTATTAAGTATCTTTTCTTTTTATTAAACCGTACTGCATTTCAAACATTTTTTCATGATTTTAGTGTGGAAAAATAGATTCCTTCAATAAATTGTTGAAAATATCTTAGTGAAGTATAAAGTTCCAAGGTACTTAGCCAAGAAATTGTTTTTCATTTTTGAGCAAAGTACAAAATGTCTCCTATATTTCAATGAGAATAAAAATTGATCAAATAGTGAACAAGATAGTGTTGGCTTTATCAACTTACTTGACATCCTACTATGTATGCAACTATTTTACTTTGATTTGTTTTTCAGCAATGATACATAATCAATATATGAATTAACACAAGGATGATAGTTAATAGATTCTTTGATTTTAATCCAGAAAAAAGGCATTAACTTTTGTTTACTTACATCACAATCAATGTTGGAACATGTGTAAAACAAGCCCATTGCAATAATCAGTGAAATCAGCAAATATTATAAATCATGAGAAACAAGTATAAAGCTCATATGACATTTACATATTTCTAAAAAATAAAATTGTAACTTTTATTTATCTGAATTACCCTGTAGCATAATTAGCATAATTTAAAATTGTCTGCCCCAGTTACCTCCTATAATTTTGCAGTAAAGGTAATGCATAAGAGTGTTTTGTTAAAACTTCAAGATTGAGTAGCTAAGAGAATGAATAGATGAAATTGGTTGAGAAAATATCCACTTTTATTGCTGCAAAAACCTAATAATTCAAAATTGTTAGAGACCAGAAACATACACACAGAAAAAGAGAATTAAAAATATCCAATTTAAATCTCTTGCTTTTTTTATTTGGAAAAAAAAACAAAAAAAAAAACACAGATATTTTTTTGTTACAAAACTCATTGGTTTGTCCTACATTATTATCTTATTAATTTTATATTATGCTATGTAAATTTGTATCCACAATAAAAATTTTGCTTTTCTTTTTTTAGCTGTTAAACACTTTTAAAAGTATTGGTACCCAGTTGTAGTCAGGAATTTGATTGGTTTATACAATAAGTAAAAACTGCTAATCTATATCTGCTTACTGTATAGACTTTTTGTGATGTTTATGAGCTCATTTTTGTTCATTTATTAAATATTTAATGCTTTTTTAACAATATGCCAGGCTGAAAAACAAATCAAAGTAAAATAGTTGCATACATAGTAGGATGTCAAGTAAGTTGATAAAGCCAACACTATCTTGTTCACTATTTGAAATTTGTCAGTTCCTAGAAATCTGTTGACTACACACTCTTCTTTGCACCTCAGTGTTGAGGAACGTGTTTTCAATAAAGTGCTTTCTGCCAGTAATTAATGCTTGAAATTAAGCTGCTATAATAATGAGCCATTTGCTAACCTGACTGGCAGTATATCAATCCACAGTGGTGCAGTTAGTCAATTTTTATAAATTCATTTTGTCAAATAAGATGATCTTTTAATAGTATGTTTTTTTAAGTATCCAATGTATTCTAAATTTAACAAATTTTTCTAAATTTTTTTAATGAACTTAATTTAGTAAAATGCAAGCAAAATGTAAAAAGGATCATGGAGAAAAGTATTTACTAAATATATTTTTAATGAAAACATCAAAATATTATTTTTTTTTTATGAAAACTTTCACTAAATAGTTTTTCTTGAGCATTTGTGTTTTATATAATTGGTAGTTTGATTGTTTTTTTTGTTTGTTTGGTTTTTTTTTGTGATGAAAATAGAATTGGTAAGAGATTCAGAAAGTAGCCTAAAGTTGTTGTGTATTATTTTTATACTTTTGTAAAAAATGTTGCTTTTGAAAGGTAATTCTATAATTCATTCAGCTGAAAGCTCATAGAAAGATACATTCAGAAGATAGAGAAGTGTTTCAGTGCACCTACGCTGGTTGTGGTAGATTTTATACTAAGGTAATGTAGTTTTTTTTGTCTTTCTATAGAACAAAATTGCTTTGTTTTTTTTTTGTTTTTTTTTTTGTGAACTAAATTTTTTATGTAAAATTTTTATTGCTTAAAAAACTGTTTGTGTGCAAAATGTCATCAAATTTACAATTCTTTTTTTCTTTATTTTTCCTAATACGATTCTGATTTAATCATTAAATATTCCTTAGGTTTTTGAATAATTATAAAATATATCTTAAATAAATATTGAATAATTTTTTTCTCTTATTTGTGGTAAATTCCTTGAATAAGTTACTAAAATGATTTATGAAAAGAGCACTTTTAATGAAACTATTATACATGCATATTCTCTTCTTCTATTTTTTATAATTCTTATGAAGAAACTTGATAAAGCAGCTATATTTAGTTTAACTTCAGCCTTAAGGATGATGTCTGTTGTATACTTGTGTATGCTAAATTTTTTGGTATTCTAGAAATACAATCTAAAAGTGCACTGCCAAAGTTTTCATCAGAATATCAGACCATTTTTGTGTCCTAAAGATAAATGCAAGAAATCTTTTCATTTTCAGGTAAATCTTACTATTTATAAGAGTTTAATAAATATAGTTTTTTACATCTCAGTGCATTACAGGTGTGATGTGCCTTACCTTTTAACTATGAATAGATAAACTTTACTTTTTTTTTTTTTAAAAAAATATTACAAATCAGATATCAATTTTTGATTTATACATTTAGCAGCCAATGATAACAATTACATATAAATAATAATGACACTACATTACAAAAAAAAACAGAATTTAAATGTAAAAAGTTTAAAAAGACCAAAGTTAAATGTGTTGTATATACTCTTGTATAACCCACTTTTTTTTTTTTTTCAAAAAAGTCTTCAAGAAATTGGGGTGTAGGTTAAGACAGTAGTTAAAAATTGAATTTTACTCAACCATGCGTAAGCAAATATGAAAAGTATTGGATTAATAATTTTATAAGGTTTATTTTAGGCTTCAATGTCTTAAAAATGTTTTATTGGGATTAAGGAATTAGAGTCCATGGAACGTAAAGTAATAATGTTTCACAACAACAACCTCATTTTTAATGTTGTTTCTTTTAATTTTTTGAGTAATATAAACAAACCTGCACCATCGATACTCAGTTTTTTATTTTTATGAATAAGAATTTTTGTTAAAACTTCTCTAAAAAGAGTTTGATCTTCCTGTTTGTTTTTTTGTTATGAGTAGAAATATTTTTGTGTATGTGTTTGTTATAGCAACAAGTATAAAAGAATAGTAATCAATTTCTTTTTGTCCCTTAATGATTACAATAATTTTAGTTAAAAAATTTTCAAATATCTCCAAAAAAAATTCTTTAGGTAGTTTATCACACAAGTAAAGAAAAAAATTTTATGTCCCTTTTATTACATTTCCAAATAAATTTTCAGACCCAAACCACCTTCTTCAGAAAGTTTTTTTTCTACAATATACGAGCTATCAATCTTTAACAAAGGAAACTGTGAATTGGTGACGCGAGAAGTTTTAATTTTCTTGCTAAAGACATAAATTTCTACTAGAAGATCTGACAGCTGTGTAGCATAGACTCAGTCTTTGGTAGATTGAAAGATTTTAAAAATATGTGGCTAGAAATTTTGGATACATACTGCTGGGAGACATTGAAGCTCTTGGCTAATCTACTCTGTGAAACACTATCCTTCTTATCAATCAATTTTTTTAAATCCAATTTTTCTAAATCCTATTTTTCAAAAATGTTTTTTCTAGCTGGTTTTTAGTCAACGAACTCAATAGCAACAATATATATAACTCAACATACACCAATGATATTTTGTCAGTCAGCTCCTTTGTGAGCTCTGCAGTCAATTCTTAAACGTCGAGATCATGTTTGTAGTTCTTCAATGTTTCCATTTCAGTCCTGGTAGGTTTTGAATTTAATAGCATTAAATTATGCGCACTGCAATCGTTTGATTATTTTCGGGTTTGTTATTTTTAAGAAGCAAAAGATTTTTTGCTATTTTTTAGGTGCGAAACGCGCTATCGTGATCGTGTTTATTCGTAAATTTGATATGTTTAGGTTAAAAAAAATTTTACCTTGTAAAAAAATTGAAGGAGCTGTAGCCTCACTGACTCCCCTCCCTGGTACCGTGGGCCCTGCATTTGTCCAGTTATGTATAAATATTGTTTTTTCTTTTGCTATAGCATAAATAGTTTTATTTTAAAATTTTAACATTCAATAAAGAAAAGAATCACTTGCGATGCTCCTTTTTTAAATAACAAAATAAAGTTTTCATATCTCTTACCTACATAGAACGAATTAATGTCTATCTTTTTTACAAATGGAGTGGTAGATGATTTCCTGGATCTATAAACATTCGTGTTTACGGATTAACATTTCGGGTTCTTCTACACTTCACTGATTAAATTAATCGATTTATTAAGTAATTAAAAGAAAAGTTGTCTTCAAAAAATTGGTTAGATGCCACAAAGTAAGTGACATAGCCTTAACCATGCGTGTTGTGGTTGATAGACTCAGGGTCTATTCTCGTCCTTATCGAGGGAGATGCTAACCGGCTCTCGGCTCATACAACACAAACTATTGATATGCGAAATTTGTAATTATACTCACTTCCATTCCATCTTTTGTTACTTGTGGTGCAATTTACTTTTCTTTAGAGTGGCCTTTATTAGAACTTATTTTTTATGGTACCAATCGCAATCCCTTTATGCTTCATTTTTTCTTATTTAGCATCTTTTGCGACGCCATCTTGATAATCATGCTGCCAATAAGGAAAACAAGGTAAAGTATTATAAAAAAGGTTTTGCGGACCATCAGTTCTTTCTTGCTAATTTTTTATTCGGATGTTTTTAAATGTAGGAATCGAAGAAACGTAAACCTCCACAAGTAAAGCGGAAAGATTTACTAATTGAGGGCTTAAGCGGTTACATGCCCGAGTTTGCAAGAAAGTTAACTCAAAAAGAAATTGAAGCCTATATTGAGGAGTTTGGTAGTGGGGCAGAAACAGAGCCTGTTGAAAATGAGAGTTATACTACGCAAGAGGAGATGCCCCCTTTGCTTTCTGAAATCAATATTCCTTCTATTGAGAGGCAATTTGAAATGAATAAGTTAGAATTTAAACGTATAGAAAACGGTTCGGACGAGACCGTAACGACAATGACGACAGATATTGATGGTGATGATTTAGGCTTGGTTTTTGAGCATCTTCAATCATCTAAAGCGTTTAAAGTTCCCTCAGACTTACTCAATTCCGAAACAACGCATGCAATAGAAACTGATGACAAAGACATGGTTTCGGTAAATCGTGTTTTTATACAACACAGAAATCAAAATCAGCTCTACAGCGCACCTACTACTAATGCTACTTACGATGTTTCAACGTTAGAAGAAAAACTAAAGCATATAGTGAATCAACGACGAGACAATTATTTTGAAAAGTCATGTCATATTCAATCATTTACGGAATCTGACTCCTCTGACTCGGAGGAGAAAAAGAAAAAACAGCTGATAATCCAAAGATGTTCTTAATTTAAATAAATGGTTTTTTAAATCTTTTTCTATTTCTGTTTCTTGTGATTATCTACGTTTCGTGTGTTTTTAATTTTCTGCTTTGTTTTAAGTCTATTTTATAAAATTTATATTTTATAAAATGAGCCTAAAGCACTTTTTAAAGAGTAGCGCTTTAAAAAAAACTATAAGTAGTTAGACAAATTTGTTTGAAATGTATGACACAAAACTAACTACTAAATAAAAAGAAATTATGTTCAAAATTTATCTTTATTTGTCAATACTCTTTTTAACGAGTCAATACTCTTTTTAACATTTCAATGCCTTTCCTGTTGAAGGACTTATCAAGTCCTCCGAAAATCGCTTCAGTTTCTAATATGAACCATCAGTTGTGCCAAATCTCTTTTCCTGGTGTATTATTTTGAAACTTGAGGACAGGTAATAGTGATTGGTTCCACCGTGAGCACACGTGGCACCCGTTTGGAAAAGAGTTTTCTCGATTTTCGCAACTCTCAACTTTTAGTGGGCCACATGTTACAATCTTCTACACCCGTTATAAACTTCTGAATTCTTTTTGCTAACGATGTTCAAACAAGGAATCTTTTTGACTCTCCATTTCATCTGTTTTCAGTACAACTCTTGGTTATACCTGTTTTATGAACTTCTGAAAACATATAACAAAATATGTTTCGATGCCATTTTTACTGCATTAAAAAATCTGTTTTCTTCAAATAAACTTTAGATTACTATAGTTTATTAGACTGAATAGAGAATGGAACTAACTCGGCTACCTCGCTTGTGCATTCAAGTAGAAAACTGTTAGTCTGACCAAGTAAGGATTTCTCCTGGTTGCTTAGGTTTTATATAGTTTTGGACTAATTTCTTCATACCAATAAACAAAGTTTCTCCTTTCCAATGAAGTAAGCTTTCTACGTTCCAATGAAGCAAAGTTGCAAAAAGTTGCAGAAAGAAAAGTGTGAGACAGCTGAAACAACAGGTGGATACACATTTCAATAGCATAAATCAGTAACACCATTAAAGTTTGTGGTTGTATTCGTGGTAATAGGGCCATAACTGAATTTTAAGGCTCTATTGCAGACATGAAAATATAAAATTTAATAGATTTATTTCACAATAAAAATAGCAGACATTGTAGCATGTCGCTGTATTGCATCAGAAACCTAAAGATACGGCGAAAATTCCTGTTTCTTTACAGATAAGTCCTAATTGAAATTTTAATACAACTTTTTGAAAATTTAATACAAATTATTTGATGGATATATCAAAGCTTATGATCATGCTAAGTCGAAGCAAACATGCCAATAAGAGATAAATTCAATATTGAATGAAACAAAAGATGACAAAAGGGTTCCTCAAAAAGTCAAAACTATAAAATAAATATTTTTCCGAAGCAATAAAAGTCAAAGGCGATTTAATTAATTACTAATTTATCTAGTCGAATGCTGTGAATCTGAAGCTCCGTCTGATGAAGAGCATATCAAAGTTGATTTAGTAGTTAAATAATCTTAAGTGTCCGCATCAAGGACTGAAGATTTGAATTTACATTTCGTACAGCGAGAAAAAAGCTTAAGACTCATTGAAACATGAAATTAACGTGATATTCGGAGATTTTATTTGATAAAGAGAACAGAATGTGGACAGTTGACATCTAAGAAATGGAGCCTACGGAAAAAAGAAGAGGAAAATTAAACTAGAAAAAGATCTCAAGAAAAAAGAAGATTCAATAACAAGAAGCAAGAAATTATGAAGTAGTCGGGGAGAAGCCGTTTGTGAGCTATATGATTCAACGCCAGTTAGAAAGAGTAAGTAGTGGTCGTCAAAGAATTGAAGAGGTTTAATATGGTTTACTGAAAACTGTTTAAGATATAATTTTTTATGATTTATCACCTCTTGAAAAAAGATGCTGCTATCAGAAGTACAAAAATGTTAAGTGACTTAAAATTTGCAAAACATTGTAAACATAAGATGTTTTTAAATTATATAGTTTTATATATTGATGGCATACAGTGAGCAAAAAAATTAATCATGCAGCCAATAGAAGTTAATAAAAATGCATTTTTCTCAAAAATTATAAACTTTTTTGAAAAACTAATTTCACCAAAAGATAGCGCTTAAAAAATACATTAAAAATCATGTTTGAAAATAAAAAATTTGAATTTGTTATATTTAAAAAAATAAAGAACTAACTTTATTGAAAATTCCTGACAAAAAAATTAATCATGCAACAAGAAAATTCGAATGGTAAGTATCAAAAATTATATTATATTTAATTATATTATTTATTTATATTAATTTAAATTATATATTTATATTAATAAACTTTCCAGCAATGACCAGCATTGAAAATATAAAATCTAAAAGAAGCTACACATCTCATTCGATCGGACTTCGTGCACGAGTAATTGCGTTATGGCAAGATGGCCAAAGCCAAAGATCAATAGCTAAAACGCTATGTATATCGCCTGCAACCGTTCAATCCATCGAGGAAAAGTTTAAAAAAGTTGGAAACCTCAAAAATCAACCTGAAAGAGGACGCAAACGAAAGACTACGGCGTGTCAAGATCAATCTTTGATCAAAAGATTCAAAATTAATCTAAGATCTTCAACAACAGCAGCAGCAAAAGAGTTGGAGGAGAGTTTTGGATTGTCTCTCACACTGCAAACAATTAGAAATCGCTTGCATGAAGCGAATTTACAAGGACGAACACCACGCAACAAGCCGTATATAAGCCCAATTAATAGAAAGAAGCGGCTCGAATGGGCAAAAAAGTACGTGGATAAGCCACAAGAGTTCTGGGACTTAGTCATTTGGTTTGACGAGTCGAAATTCAATTTATTTGGCTCTGATGGAGCTGTAAAGATATGGAGGAAGCCAGGAGAAGAGCTTCAATTGAAGTGTTTGAATGCCACAGTTAAACACTGTGGCGGTAATATTATAGTCTGGGGATGTATGGCAGCGAGCGGAGTCGGGAAATTGGCGTTTATTGATCAGAGAATGCATCAATATTTATATAAATCAATTCTGCAAGATAATTTAAGTTCATCTGCAGAAATTGTCGGGTTGAAAGATAATTTTATCTTTCAACACGACAATCATCCTAAGCATACGGCTCGTTCGGTCGTCGAATATTTAAAAGTTTCAGGGTTCAAAATGCTCGAATGGGTTGCTCAATCACCAGACTTAAACCCAATCGAGCATCTTTGGGATCACGTCGAGAAAAAATTAAAAGATCGGCGAATTTCGAAGAAAGCCGATCTGAGAAACTTAATTTCGAGTTTTTGGTCGGAAATCGGGTCAGATATTACCAGAAACTTGGTAAATTCAATGCGTAGACGTTGTTTAGCCGTCATCAAATCAAATGGTGGACCTATGCGTTATTAATTTTATATCAATTTTCTTTATTTTTAATTTAATTTAATTTTTTATATTATGCATGTTTAATTTTTTTGCCTTGGTTTTTTGATTTTTTATTTCTTTTGTAATTTTTCATAACTTATATTATTATTTTGTAATTTTTTAGTTCCTTTTTCGATAAATTTATATATAAATTTTAATTATTTAATATAAAAATCATAAATTTTAACTTAATTTAGTTTAAATTCAGTATTAAAAAGTTTTTACTATGGTGCATGATTAATTTTTTTGCTCACTGTGTTTACAAATCGCGAGGTTAGAATTATTTTGTTCTATCTCCAATTTTAAACGTTGGGAGAAAATTTTTGATTTTTTCTAAAAGTAAAAATTGTTTAAAGTTTTAGCTTTTATTTTTAAAGAAATAATAACTTATGCTTTAAATAATTTATGTTTAAACAAATTATTTAGAAAAAAATTTATAAAATAATGCGTATTTTAAAAGTTATTATTGATAACCAAAATTAATAACTCATTTTCTCCCAACTTTTAAAATTGGAGATAGAACAAAATAATTCTAACTTCGCGAAATGTTAACTACGAATAATAAAAGTTAGTTTGAGGCTGTAGCCTGTCTACAGATATCTACTATTGTGTCTACAAATATCTACTAACTTAAAGAAATGTTAGTGCCTGCTGAGAGCGTACACTTTCTAAGTTGAAATTGATAAAATTTGACTACATTCAACACTCACAAGAGAACTTGAACTAATTCGACTCAAAATTGAAATTACAATGGTGGACCATGATATGGATTTTATAGAAGTTGCTAAAACTTTAAAATTTTAAGTGACTCACTTCTTTTTTAGGATTAATTTACATTAAATTAATTTATATTAAATCAATTTAGTTTTAAGTGTGGGTGGAAAGTTACAGCGCCTTTTTTTTTTCCAGAGGTCAAATATTGTCTGCCTGCATGCTCTTTCTTTCATTCTTTCGGAGAATTAACTTTTTGAAATGTGTTTCAATCAGTAAAACATGCTGATCGTTAAATGTCTGAAGAGCTAGAATACAAACACTTGAAAACATGCATCAAAATATTAATCTTTGATTCTTCGAATAAGCTGTAGTGTTGTCCGTAAAATGCATTTGCGCGGCAAAGTTCTTTTTGCTTTTCTTAGCGTATGTATGTGAGTTCTGTTGTGATATTTTCAAATTTACAGGTTTTGAAAACTTTTACAAAAACTTCTTATCTTGATTTTCTGGTTCTGTAATTTAATCTCTTGCATTTTGAATTTTATATAGTTAACTCCTTTGTACTGCATATGTAGGTATCTCCTTTATAATCTTTATGTAGGTATCTCCTTTATAGCTTTTCGGTGGCTATTACGTAATGCTTCTTGGGATTGGATTTATAAATTGGAGATGGTGGAAGAAATTGGAAGCTCATCTGTCGTTAAAGACATTCGAGGAGGAGGTTTTTTTTTTTAAGATTTTATTAATCAAATAAAATATGTGAGCTTTTGTTGTTGCTTCTTATAAAAAAACAAAACATTTGAATGCAGAAATTAAGCATTTTTTTGTGCAACAAATTATAATAATAAAAACAACAAATAATGAAATAATAATTAGTAGATATTCTACTTTTATCACTTTAATGTTTTGTTTTTTTTAATTCTTTTTTTTTCTTCAAACCTTATTTTATATATTCAGAACCTTACATGACAATTAAGATGCGTTGTTTTTATGACGACAACCGTTTATATGGAAAAGCCTGGGAAGCCATCATGAATAATAACACATGTCATCAAAAGTTGTTTCAGAAATGTTTTCGCAATCGAACTGTTCCTGGTCGGCAAGAGACTCACGTTCTTACTTTTACTTTTAAAAAAGGCATAAGTCAGTGCGTATGCGTTGACGTCACAGGCTGGTGTTTAGAGTTTTGCGAAGATATCCCTGATATAAGATGCTGTCTCGATAGAGGCGAACAATCTGTTTTATGCCGCGGATAAATCAAATGAAGCTTTGTTGCTACAAGATATTGTTGTATAAGATTTACAACATGATTATGCTCGTTTAGGGTAAACAAGCAAACGGCCGCGGAGCGAACTTAAAAATATCACATCATCGCCCCTATAAAATATTTTGTTGTCATTTTGGTTAATGCCAAATTTTAATACGCCGATGAAAGTATTTACTATAGCTGTGTTGCATAGCATTCCTAATATCAAAAGCTTATAGTACAAATCGTATACATTTGAATTAATTTTGCTTTGAAATTTGAATCAACCTACGAAGTATATTTTTGGAGATTATATTTTCAGAAGTTTTTTTTCTTTTTTCGTCAACGAAGCAAGTAAATGACTATAGAATAGCATCCATCGTATGCAGCATATTCTTTATAAATCTTGTGCTAGAAAAATTCTCAACTCTTTCACTTGTAAAAAAAATAACTTTGCAGATTTCTTTACTTAATGAACTTTTCATATTCAAGATTTATTTTACTCTCAAAAATCCTTAAATGTAGCTAAAATCGTCAAAATATTTCATATCGACATATTTATCGTCAGCATATTTGATATTGACATAATTATCGTCAACATATTTGATATTGACATATTTATCGTCAACATATTTCATATCGACATTTATCGTCAACATAATTAGTAGGGTAGTTCTTATTAATAGTTGTTTTGAGAAAGAAGCGGAAAGTCAATTTAAAACTTTGAACATGTTTTCTTTGTTTGTTTTTGATATTTTTTTATATCCATATGCTAAAGCTCATGAATGTTTAAAAAATCACTACGCACCTTTTTTTCTTTTTAACTACTACTTAGCTCTCTTCTGGTGGTACTAAAGCTATTATTAAAATGTTAAATACTGTATTAAAAAATTGCAAATAAGAAGTTTTATATATAAAAAACTAAAATATACAAATTTTGAAATAATTTGTAACAAAAAAAATTTTTTTTTGCCTCGCTTACCCAAATCTAAAAACACATAAAAAGAAAAATACGCAGAATTAAATATCTCAAGATCTATAGGTGCAATTACAATGAAATTTTCAGCATATATTCATTATATTCATATGCAGGAGTTGTACTAGAATTAGGTTCTAATACAAAATAGTTCATGAAATAATGTCTGATATGTCCCCCCATCTGGCACCCGCAGCTGGTTCAATATGGTAAAATTGCCTTTACTCCTAAACTATATGGATACAGTAGATGATTCTAGTACAACTCCTACATCAATATGGGACCAATGTTATTGTAAAGTTTTGGAGCAAATAAATGACCCTATCTTGAGATATTGCATTCTGCGTATTTTTCTTTTAATGTGTTTTTAGATTTGGGTAAGCGAGGCAAAAAATTTTTTTGTTACAAATTATTTCAAAATTTGTATATTTTAGTTTTTTATATATAAAACTTCTTATTTGCAATTTTTTAATACAGTATTTAACATTTTAATAATAGCTTTAGTACCACCTTCTTCTATGCTGTGCAGTTATAACCATCTTGTTATTTTGCAACAGGAAAAGTTTAAAATAAATGTAAAATCGATTATTTAAAACATCATCTCGTTTAAAGAGCTTATTTGGAATATAAAAATAAGTCAAAACGAATAAAAAAAGTCAAAGCAGAGTCGTGAAATTTGCTAATTGAAAAATAGATTCATAAAAGAAATTAGCTTGTCATCTACACTTCGATTGTTGATTTACAAATTCTGTAAATAAAATTGTTACCTTTTTTACATAAATATCGACCGTCAACCGAGCAATATAATATTCATTTTGTCGGAGTAGTTAAATTAGTTTTAAATTTTAGTTTTTTCTTATATTATGCAAATTCTAAATTTAATTATTTTAACTTGTAAAAGACAAGCAACCAAAATTTAGTGTTAACAAATCAATAACTGTGCGTGAATCCTCTTTAACTGTTATATGTTATAACTATTAGATAAAAGTTCTTAGTATCACTTTTATGTTAGTGATACTAAGAACCTTAATCTAATAGTTTTATAAGACTTGAGTAAAAGTGTTATTTTTATATTCCTATTATATCCGCCACAAGAATCACTCCGAAAAATAATATTTTCAACCTCATTAGTTATATTGTTTTCGATATATTCTCTTAAGCAGGAGCCTACCTCTTGGGCACCACGGCCTGCCTCACCTTCAATCCAGACGTGAAAAGTAGAAATTTTTCGTTTTCCTGGATAAATGCCACAGTTATACAACCATAGGTGTCTTCTATAAAATATAATATTTATTGTGAGGCGAGGTTACGACAGTGTTTTCTCCATATCAAAAGTTAAAATTTCCTCTCTTGTCTTTAAATCTAAATTCATGTTTTCCCTAGCTTGCTCAGTTTGTCTTTGATGTTTTGTCTCTTTCTAAAATTATCAGACTCTTTTCGTCACCCTCTAGAAGACTGTCTATTTTTATTTTAAATGTATCACATTTGTGACAAGTATCTTTTTTGGCGGGCTTTGTTTTTAAATTAAATGAAAAATTAAATTTTAAATTACGATGAAAATCTTACTGCATTGGAATTATCGGCTTTATGAAGATCATATATTAAAGGCAATGTTGTGCCTTCTTGTAAATAATCTTGCTCCACTCTTCTTTTTCTGTTATAATGCGATTTATAACGAGGATATTGGTTTATGTGATTGCTTACACACTTTTAAGTTCCTTGTTTTGTAAAGGGTTGTATTTATACGTTTCGTTGAAACTTTCAAGATATTTACAAACATGTCTCTACAAGTTTACATTTTATTAACAAAATATTGCCTTGAAAACTGTCGTTTTTGAGATTTTCGCACTAGAGTGTGCAAGGTTCGTTGTTTTGACTGTTTTTTAACGCATGTTACAATGAAACTAGTCTGTAGATTATAATCGCCCAAATTCCAATAATGTTCAAAAAATTCTTTTTGTTTTTCCGCAGATAGTTTTTCAATAGTAAGTTGCTTTAAGATCTCGAATTATTTGTCACAAGAAAAGATGTTTCACTTTTATCGGAAAATGAAATAATTTAAAAAGGAGGCTGTATATTATGGATCGCTCGTAATTAATAGCTAAAATGTTTTATAAATACAAAAAATGCGAATTGATTCTTTTATACTTTCCACTCACAACACAAGAAGTAATTCTTGACAAAGAATACCGTTGTTTTTTTTTTCTTTAATTCTTCTTTTTAAATTTAATATTTGTGGTTCTCTAATTTTTATTCTCTTTTCTGCATAGGTACGTCTCTGAAAAAAAAATCTAAATATTAGATCCAAAATGGTAAAAAAAAGCCTTTTTATTGCTTCCTCAAAAACGTTATTTGTAAACATTTAATTTTTACCTCTAAACAGTATTTTCAAAAAAACATATCAAAACTAAAAATCTTTTGTTCTTTAAGCATAATATTTTTTTTAATAACTTAAAATACAAAAAAAATTACGTTAAACTGATTAAAAGTATTCACAAAAATTTCTAATGAAATTATTCAGTTTATTTAGATGATATACATTCTAATATTTTAAATTAAACACCACAAGTGAAAAATTTATATAAACTATTGCCAATAAATAAGAGAACTAATCTCTCGTTTAGGTGTATGGTTAAAGTGCACAGAGGAACTGTGTTCCGGGAAGGTCTGAGATAGAAGCCTAATTCTTTTAACACTCTCGAGAGGAGAGTTCTCGTAATACGGGAAGTGGCTTTGTCTGCTTGCGATCTATAGAATGTAGAAGATGTGGCAGAAATATCTGTCACTGATACAAGATCACTTGCATGAGAAAAGTACCATGGCTAGATACTTGAGTTCGATTAGTGCAGCAGTGCCCAAATGGTGGCACTGTAACTTAATTCAGACTACTCTTAACCAAACAGTCTTTTTAGTTTACTTTATCATAAAAACTTTAAACAAAAAAAACTACATGAGGTTGCAATTTTCAAAATCATTTTATCAAGTTAACGGTCTTTAAATAGTCTTAAAATACAAATTATCACACCTTCACAATTCATAAAAATTAAAAGTTAGCAATTAAAAAGAAATAATTTTTTTCGACTCAAGTTTTGTGGATTTTTGTTTAAAATGATAAGAACCATGTGAAGGGGGACCAATCTAGAGGCTTTTTTTTTTTAAAAAGAGAAAAAACAAACAAAAAAAAACAACGAAAATTCAAATAAAATGGACAACCTTTATTATTTTTACTTAGAACCTTGAACCTTGGAATTTATTTTTTTAAAGATGATCCCTTTTAAATGTTGACCGCAACTGCGTTTTAATTCTTCCATTCTGACAGTCCAATCGTTAATGGCTTGTTTGAGCATATGTGCCGGTATCTTACGAATAATACGAGTGATATTAGTTTCCAATGCTTCAATCGTAGTTGGTTTATCAACAAAGGCTTTCAGTCAGCAAATAGTTCGTTAACATGGCGAGATAACGGGCGCCATTCATTTTTGAACCGATTATTCTATCGGCTCATAAGCCACACCAAGCGTTTGTTTTTAAAGGATGTAACAGCAGTTCTTAAGCTGTTTCATTAATTCTTAGTAATCACCCCTGTCAAAAATGTCTTCAGAGAAAAATTGGAGAATTTTATTGTTTTCCTTACCTGATTCTTATCTGAGGCATTTTCTCAGAAAAACGTAAAATTACGCAAGTTATAATTTTATTTAAAACCTGTTGATGCATCAGAGGTAGCCTCATTTCATCACTTTTCATTTTCTCAAAAGTATTACAACCAATAATGTACAGTAGATTACGTTTTTTCAAACAAAATAATTTATGTTACTTAAAACTATTCGTTTCTAGTATCGAGTTTATAGCCGAAAATAAATGTGTTTATTTTTTAAATAAACATATTGTCTAAATAACTAGAGAAATATCAAAAAGTGTTGGCACACAATTACCATGTTTTAAAATAACCACAACTAAAACAAATCTACTATTGTTTTATTCAAAGTTATATCTATTAAGGTATTATGCCCTGGAGAAGTACATATAAAAGCAAACTTAAAGCTTGCTATCGCAAAGAGAGAAATGAAGTAAGGTTGTTAAACTTTAAGAGTAAAATAGAATATGCAAAATCTCATTTTGAAAGTATGAATATATTTAAATGGTACGAAAATATCTTTTGTCTTATGGACAAAAAACAGCATATATATATATATATATATATATATATATATATATATATATATATATATATATATATATATATATATGCACACACACAAGGATTTAAAAACGATCTGGCAAAAAACTATAATTTCTAAAAATATTACATGCGATTTTTTTAATTAAATATATAAATTTAACAAATTTTTACCAAATAAAAAACCCAAAAAGAACAAAATTACTTTTTTAAAAATCGTTTTCTTACAAACGTTACTCGTAAAATAACTATTTCTTACTATTCCTAAACAATCTAGAAATACCTTTAATTTTTTTTGTTTTGATGTTAGAATTAGAAATTGAGTAATCTGAAGCAAAGTATTCGCTTATTGCGCCGTTGCTCTCGCTAAAATTGCCGTTCCCCGTAAAACTTTGTACTGAGTCTTTTTGCATATCGCTATAACTCTGTGAACGTTTTTCAAGATTGACTCTTATGGTTTGCAATCTCTCATCTAGTACATTCGAAGGTTCAGTATTTACTCGCGTAATACTCTTTCCTGAATTAATCAGCTTCATATCAGAAGATATGTTGCCACTCGATCCGCTTTTAAAGAACAAAGGTGCCCGAGAGAAGTTATCTGCCTTTTGATTACTTAAGTCGCCATCTGGAAATTCATTTGAAAATGACCTTATACAGTTCGAAACAGAAATTTTTCTCTCAAGCTGAGAGTTTATGGACTCTTCAGATTCTCTGGATTTAAGATCTGTTGAATTGTGTGAACTAACAGTTTTAGCATATACAGGATAAATTTTTTGTACATCGGTTCTATTTGCTATGTATTGGTCATTTTGCAAAAAAAACTCAGCTGCGGGTTCCGAAACTTTGCACGAGTTGATTTGTTCTATTTCTATATCGTCCTCTGAATCTTTGTTAATTTTCATTGAACAGTCTGACATGGTTGCAACAGATGCAATATCAGCAAGCGCACGTTCAACAGAATATTTTCTTTCAGAAAAATCATTAGGTATATTCAAATATGTACCGCTAACTATTTCGAAGTTCAATAAAGATTCTATCTGCTTCCATCGATGCTGACGCTCCTGGAGATCATTGGTTACCTCAGCCAATGCACTTCTAAAAAAAATCTTTAAAGATAAAATAAAAATTAATAGATATATTATTAACAAACACATTATTAAAAAATGAGCAATGGTTTCATTAACTTTTTAAGATTTTACATTACTTATAGGATAGCAATTAAGTATTGTAAATGAATAAGATAATTACGATACATAATTTGTTAAAATATAAACGACGAAAACAAACTAGAAATTTCATTGCAAAATATTTTTAAAAAACTGTAGAAAAAGTAACACAATACCTAGCAGTGAGTATCTTTTCATCCACGTCATCAATAGATTCACTGTGCGCTAAGCGTAAAACACCAAGCATAGACCGTCGAGTTTTAGAAACTTTGGCACACTTAAAAGATAATAATAATAAAAAGTAACTGTTATTCTGAAACAAACTAAACTTTTATTTTGAAAAAACTTACTGCTTCTTTAGCTTCTTTCATTTGATTGAGCGCTATTTGTTTTCTTTGCTGAAAATGTTTTGTTTCTTTTTTGTACGTCACCATCAACCATTTCTGCAACATTTTCGGTGATTTAATTTGCGCATTGTAAAGTTGTTTTTGTGCGTTGATCAAATGTAATCGCATTTCAGAAAGTTCTTGCTCAATCATTGACAATTTAATCTTGTCCTCTTGATTTTTACCATATTTCTCAACACGTAAAAGTTCAGCTTCTCTCTGAGTTAAAAGAAAATTTATAACGATTAGAGGTGAGTGTTACGCAATCGACCATGATATACAGTTAAACAATCCAATTTAGGCCCATAAAAATCAAAAAATTCTGAAGTACTTTAAAATTTTCCGATTTAACACAAATAAAAACTCATTTTGTTGGTTTTTTTTTAATAAAGATCGCATATGTTAGACTGAAATTTAATATTTTAAAAATAAAAAACAAAATTTATTTTTTGTCTGTCCTTGATCATCATTTTTGCTAGTGCACTGAGTTATTCAAAAATTGGAACTATATTAATTTTAGGTCATTGCTTAAATATTAGCAATATTCTAAGTAGAGGACTCAAGAAAATAACGGGTAGCACTTTCTTGCACTTGAACACAAAAATCGCGCGCTAAGAGCGAAAGAATTAGAGCGAAATGCATTAGCCATTTTTTAAAAGTAAATTGTGAAACAAACATGTTTTTTAAATAATCAGAAAACTAATGCACACACACTTGGAACTCCATTGTCTTTTTTTTAACTATTCGCAAATTATATATATGTAAAGTGTATACAAGTATACATTTATCTTTGTTATTGGCTTGTAAAGTAAAGTATATTTTATACATACTACAATTGCTTCTTATTTAATTGATACATAAGTATATTAAATGGTTCGAAAAAGAATTCATAACCAAAAAATATGAAGTTGTGTGGGTATGTTAACTGCACCCAAAAGCAAAAAAATTGAAGTTGTGTGGGTTAACTGCACCCAAAGCTGTAATGAACATGGAAATGTCATGCAGCCAATGTTTCCATGGTAATTACAGCAATGACTTTCTATTAAGTAACAAAGTCAACCTCATCTAAAAAATCTAAAGAACATAAATTACAGAAATGTTTTCCATTTTAAGCTAAATTATTTTAAATTATTTTAAATTATTCTAAATTATTCTAAATTATTTTATTACTAAACTATTGATGTTGAATTTGCTCAGGCAAACAGTAAAGATGTTCCTGAAAGTTGAATTCATGAAAAAACTGCTGGCAAAAAATAGCTAGCAGGATTTATACATCATCATAAAGAATTAAATTTGCGATGATCTTAAACAAAAAATTTGTCAAAAGCCACGAGTTTTATTAGAAGAAACATTCCAAAAAATTTGAACAGTTTCTAATTTCTACTCTTTTTTGCAATTACAATACTGGGTGAATGTATGTACAGTTGTTACATATATTTCATGTCTAATGAAATATATGTAACAACTATACATACATTCACCCAGTATTGTAATTGCAAAAAAGAGTACAAAACAGGTTTGTCAAAAAAATCAGCAGAATGTGGCACACTTGTTACTGCATGCTGTACAGTGAATGAAATTGGTAATTTCTTACCAGTTTTCATATTTCCAAGGGTTTATTTCAAAATACTTTATAGTATTGTAAACATTTGTAAAAAATTGCTTCACTATGAGACACAGTTGAATAACTTTCTTACAATTGTTTTGAATGTCTTTGATGTTTAAAACTTAAAGCTCTAAAAGTTTTAAAGATGTTCAACTGTATAACACTCTCTCCCCTATATTTAAATTAATGACATCTAAAATCATGAAACCTTTATAATACAGTATTGTTAACATTTGAATGTGACAACCCATATTTTTGAAACAATATCATATGGTTACAACAATTGACTAACGTAAATGTTATTATCCTAAGGTAGCTAGAATATAATTTTAAGATTTTCCTTTTTTTGATTTACCTTACCATAAGAACTTGCCAACTTGATAGCTCATCAGTAAACATAACAACTTGTTAGCTAATTTGATAGCTCATTAGTTAACATAATAGCTCATTAGCTATGTTAGCATATAATAACTTAACATATAGCAACTAGCCTAACATATAGCAACTAGCCTAGGATCTAGCAAAGTGATAACTCATGCACCTAAATAAAATTAAGATTGTTACAGAATGATTATTTTTAAAAAGAAAAAAAAAAATTTACCTTAACACTTTCTATTTCTTCAATAAGTTGATTCTCTCTATCACAATTTTCACTTACATTTGACTCTGAAACTCCCAATCTAAAATCATTTCAATGAAAGTTAAGTAATTTAAATTTTATTGGCTTTTTATAGGCTCATCACACAATGGCACTAAAGCTTGAAAAAGTTTTAACTTATTGACATGTTACATGATTTTACGCTATTTTTAAAATGTATTAGCAACATTTTAATACAATTTTTGTTCAGGAATATTATTTGTACCAATGCTCCCTTACATGGGGAGTATTGGTACACAACGTGTTTACATTATTACAGTAAGAAATTTCATAAAAAAAGTGCAATTTGAATGAAAAATAAAGCAGATTCTAAAACCAACAAAATATTTTATAACATAAAGAAACATATAATTTATTTAAATAACTAGTATTTAACAATTATATTTAAATTGCATAGGTGCATAGTGTATGAACGCATTACAAAGCATTTGAGAATAAGAACCACATAAAAAATATATTTTGCCACACTGTACCAAATATATATGTAATTTACAGAAAAGTGCTTCAAAGTGAAGCACTTTTTTATGTATTAAAAAATTTATAATTTTTTAACTTTTTTTTTTTTTGAGTTTTAAACTTTTTTTTTTTTTTTTTTAAATTTATGTTTGAACAAATTAAAACATTAAAAAAACTTAAAAAAGGTATTGTATTCACCATACAAAGTTAAACATGAAAAAAAATCAACCTAGCAGCATAATAAACAAAAGGTAATTTTACAGGTAACAAATACTTAAAACCTAACAATATTTTCTGTGGAAGAAGTGATTATAAACAACAATTGGTATCTGCATTCAAAATTGAAATTGATTTAAGATTTTTCTTACGTATTCTGCATATTTTTTAAATTATCTTCTGCAAGCTGCAAATATTCAAGATCTTTAGTCATTTGTTCAATTTGATTTTGTGTTCGTTTTTTTTCACGGAAAGCATAAAGGCAAAACAATGTGGACAAGGAAATGATGCTTAGAACAACATAGTCATTAAAATAGCTGCCAGGCATATCTAAAATATATTAAAATAATATAAAAAAGAACTTTAAAGTACAAAAAGAACTTTAAAGAACAAGAAATGTTTTCAAGCAAATAATTGGTTGTGCTTAATACAATTATTTAAGATAACTAAAACAAGAGTTATCAAATATTTTGTTAACGAACAATATTTAATGCTTAACATGTATACTTAATATATTTGTCTAAACAAGACAGAACTCTATTTAAATATCTTCTATGGTATTTCTCCTTTAATTTTTCAATGATCTTACCATCAGGGATGCCAAACAAAATAACGTCTGAACATCGAAGGCTGATTTTCTTTCTGTGTATGCTGTCTGATATACCAATCTCATTAATGAGAAACTTCTCTGTAGTCAACCTTAAATGAACCATCATTAAATAAATACACAAGTGCATTAACTGTTAACCACTGCCAAAATCTGAATACTGGTAGTTATCCAAATAGTGAAAGTAACTAACTAGCAATTAAGTTACAATATATTTTTTAACCAAAAATTTTTGCATCTAAATACATAGTATATTGTTAGAAACATGCTTTGGCTGCAAAAACCATTTTGCATTTTTTTTTTAAGAAGCATAAAAACTTTCTCTGAATTCTTCAAGGATTATTCACCTGAAGTTCAAATATGCATTATTTAATTCTTCCTAAGATTCATTTGGGCAAGTTATTTAATTCTTCCTAAGATTCATTTGGGCAAGTTATTTAATTCTTCCTAAGATTCATTTGGGCAAGTTATTTAATTCTTCCTAAGATTCATTTGGGCAAGTTATTTAATTCTTCCTAAGATTCATTTGGGCAAGTTATTTAATTCTTCCTAAGATTCATTTGGGCAAGTTATGCCACTCTAGAAAAAAAAATTATTAAGTCTCTCTTTGAAAATTTTTATTGCTATAAAAGGCAAAAAATAAGTATAAATAGTTTTTCATTATAATTGAATTATTGACAGGGTTACCTAGGTATATCTTTGCCACTGATATTCTTTTCACGGAATGCTTTCTCATACTGTGGTAGGCCAATCACCACTCTTAACCATTTCACAACATCATCTGTGGTCCAGTTATAAACTAAAATGTTAGAAAAGGTTATTCAATTTATTCCAAACAGAACATTTAAATTTCTTAGAACCACTATGCAGTCAAATCACACACCAATTTTGTACACTACAAAAACACAATTTTTTAATTTCAGGTATAAAGAAATCCATTCAAATATGGTTATTTTCCAGTAACAAATTTGGACTTAAGAAAGTGAATACCTTGCGGAATATAAAGCACAACTTAGTGTTGCAGTAGTGTTATTACAAAAAATAAATCAATTTTTAACTATTTTGTAAAATTAAGCCATATTTTAAAACCTACAGTAATAAAATACTTTGTAAATGATTTCGGAAAAAGCTCAGACAGTACCACATAAGCTTCTTATTGCACATTTTTTAATAATTTTTTTAAAAAGAATTCTTTAGAGTCATTACATGTCAAATTGACTTCATGACTTAAATTAACCGTCTTTAATTTAAAACACATATATTTGACATCATACCCATTATTATGATAAATACTATGCAGATTATGTCAAATGATGAAAAAAGAAATATAAATTGACACCTTTACATCTTAAAATGATTTGATCTTTACTTTTTTTTGATATATTATTTGTCTACAACTAAAATAGAAAAAGGAGCAACTTTGACCTTCAACATATTGATTCAAGCATTCTTCTTAAACTTTGATATCCCACTAAAATTTTTGCTCAAGGAACTTTAACCCTTTGTGGTCCAAGATGTGACAATGATTTTTTTTTTTTAATTGTTTTATTTTTTCTTTAATTTGTGATAAATTTACATACAAAAAAAAAAAAAAAAGATTTAATTTTTTTATTTTGGCTGTCTTAAAAATTACTATGGGACAAATAGGTCCCGATAGGCATTATCTAAACCAATAAAAAGTATATATTATTTACAATGTACAGATAAAATTGTTCATTCATGAAACTCTTTAAAGCAGTTTCTTTTATCGTTTATACATAAGAAAATTTTACAAGTGCTACACTTGAAAAATGGCCTGGCTTCAATCTTCTTTTTTGAACAGACTTCGCACCGTTCTCATTTTCCATCGCGCTGTGGCCAAAGAATTCCAAGATTTTCTTTACGAATTGATGACGTTACTGAATAATTTGACTTTCTTCTTTTGTTAGTAGTAAGTCTGTTGGAAGGAGATGATGTCATTGGTCTGCCGAGATTTGGTGGCTTCCCTTTTATAACCATGGATTGTGCAACTGATCTTCGAAAGTCAAGAAGATTTATATTTTCATTGGACATTTTTTTATAAACAACATAAGCATTGCAGATTGTTCGGTCAACAAGACCAAAATAAATGCGATGCCACCACTTTTTTAAATTAATAATGCCAAATTAAATAAAATACATCCAAAACAGAGTTCCGTAAAACCTGAAGGGACATATATGTCCCACAACAAAGTAGTGAAAATAAACAACCTAGAACAAACTTTCACCTATAAAATTTAACATATATTGATCATATTACTATTAAAGAACACAACAAAAAAGTTTAGAAATTCTGTAATAATTTGATAATGAATAGTAAAGTTTTTTCCTCAAACTAAAATCAAAACATGCGCATCATCAGTTTACCTTTTTAAAAACTAGTATTTATGCCATAAAAGTACTATATATGCCGCAAAAAGTTGGTTTGAGATATAGCCAAACAATTATAGAAATGACATAATCAAATTTTTTGAGTTTCTTAAGTTCAAGTGAATCGCCGTAGAGCCTAAAGTAAACTGGGACATTTATGTTCCATCGGACCACAAAGGGTTAAAATCAAACTATGTTTACAAGCAAATAATGGTCACAAAGAATATTTTAAACAATAAGATATACTATTAAAGAATAACAATCATGATTTAGACACATTAATGTATGAAATCTAAGAAAATCTTTCAGTTATGATACCATCATTAACATGCCATTAGGTCTAAATAGCACCAGAATCTTGGGCAAGTACAAATAGCAAATTTGTTTGAAGATTTGCAAATCTTGTTAGAACTGCAAGATTTAGCATTACCAAGGAAAAAAACTTGGTAATTCTATCCAAACAGAAACAGTAGACTTGGTAATCAAACTTATCAAAATGATAAATTTTCATAAATGATGTTAAAAAATGACTTAAAAGCATTAAGAACTTAAAAAATTTCAAAAGTTTAAAATAACTTATTATTACTCAATTTTCATGAGTTTCATGCAAAAATGTAAAAAATTTTCATAAAAATTTTATGCAGTGTTTAAAAATGATTATCCTGAAGTAAAGATCAGATTGTCTAAGTTTTGCAATCTAGAACCTAAGTACTGTATTACAGCTAATGCTTCAGGTGCTCAAAATATGTTTGTGCCCACCACTAAAATAATACCTTGCTGATGCAACTAGGTGGAATAAAAGTAAAAAAGAGTTCATGAACTGTAATATTTGTTTTCTTAAGAGGTTGAGTTTATGCAACACTAAATGATTTTGCTAAAAACTACCAACATGTTCTTAAGGCTCAGATTTATCACTGGAGCCTCATTACTTAGTGGTTTTTTTTTTTGAAGAAGAAATGTTTCTTCAACAAAAGTTTTTTGGTTACCATCTCAAGAAACACTGCTTACAACACAGAGTTTATTTACAGAGTTCAAGAGGATATAATTGGATTTAACCAAGACAATCTACCTGATGTAAAAAATGTTGAGGATATTGAAATGGTATTAGGACTGTTAAATACCTGTGTCTCAAGAAAGTCTAAACAAATAACTACTGGTCAGATTTTGTAAGTTAATAAAAAAAAAAGGAAAGACAAACGAAATAAGTTTTAGGTTATCTTTAAAAGAGGAAAATAAGCACAATACAAGGTTTGTGTGGAAGAACAGTTCCTGAAACAAGGAGGCAACATCATTTTGTAAAGGAGTCAGACTTACACCAAGCATTCAGCAGTAGGACTCTGACCCTCTTAGAAATGTCAAAGTAAAATGAATATTGACACAGGCTGGAAATTTGAGAATTAGGCTAGAATTACACTGACTATTTAATTTGTCCATTTAGAAATGTCAATCCTCAAACATAATAAGTTACAAAAGAACAATTTAACATTAGTCCTACCAAAAAATGCTTTGCTGTACAAAAAAGGTAACAAATAGATAAGTTTAAAAAAATAGTAAAAATAGTAAAAAAATATATATATATTTATAAATATATATATATTTTATAATTACATATGAATTGTAATTTATATATATATATATATATATATATATATATATATATATATATATATATATATATATATATATATATATATATATATATTAAGGTGAGTCGAAATGTAAAAAATATTAAGTTGGAGATCCTGTACATGTCTAAAAAGTTGCTTTTTGATGTACTCGTTTGAAAAAACCTCACTTTTTATTTTATGGACAGTGTCTACAGGTCCCAACTCTGACTAGAAAGACTACATAAATACCCAATGTTAGTGTAATGTATTGCAATGTATTACAAATTAAAAAGAATGTAAACTGTAACAAATCAATGTTAAACAACAACAATACAAAGTTGTTTAACCTAACTGTTAATAAAATCTTTCTTGCTGTATATTTTTGGTATCTCTAATCTGGATTTCTTACTCTGTAACACCATGCCATGACGGGACTTTCTCCCATAAACTTTACAGCTCGCAGCGCTAACGTCTTTAATTGTTTTCTCTACTGTCTGTGAATGACATGGAACATCGGGCAGTAGTATTGGATGTGTGTAAGTAAGTTGATCATTTGAAAGGTGTGATAGCATCGGAGGAGACGTAACATTACTCTGGTCCCAGTCAATCATGTTAATGAACGATGTCGCAGCCAGATTTAATGTTATATCCTTCTTATCAAAGACGCGAACCGGTATGTTACTATTAGTCTGCTTCTCTCTTGCTCGTTACTCTTCTGAGAGGTTCAGATGCCACCTCTCTAGACATGTAGAGACGCAAAATCATGTTGGCTTTCGTCAACCACCGAGCATGACTTATATTTCCAGGTAAATTCTTCTTGAGGAAATCAATATCTGTAGAAGCCTGACGTCCATGCTGTACTGCTAGACATGCTTTCAAAAAGTACAGTTGGTTTGTTCTAAGATCCTTCTTGACAGCAAATAATTAACGACAGGCAATTCATTCGGATCATATTCTAGAGCTGAGCTAATTGTATCTGTCGATGTGGAAGGTCCTGTAGTTCGAGCAAAATCCACGCCTGCCAAGAACCTTCTAAATGGCAACTCATTACAGTGTAGAAGGCATACCAACCACTCTAATGGTCTACCTAAGTTCTCCTCCAATATTCTTATGATTCCGTTGCTTTTACCTGTATTATTATTTGTGCCATCACACACAACACCTTGAATGCTTTCTACGGAATTTGTCTCTATAATAACTGACATTAATTCCTTTGTTATATCAGCAGCTTTACTACTTTCAGGAACTACATGATCGATGTATATGTTTCCTGGATACGAAACAATACTATAGTGTTCTTCTTTTTTACTTCTTCTACAACCAAAACTCTCAACTAATGTAACGTCTTGTTTTCCATAAAAGCCTATACAGCACAATTCCTTATTGCTCTGCATATGTTCTTCAACCAGAGTATCTCTCCAGAAATTCCTTTGTCGAGTAGCTTTGAAGGATCTAGAATTGTTGCTGAAGACAACATGCTGAGGTCTTTTAAAACAGCATTAACAATAAGACATGTATTTCTGTTGCTAATTTTGCATCGATCAACTGCTTTACACAATTCCTTGTACTTGTTTCTGTTCTACACTTATACTGTCTCTTCCTCTGATGTATAATTACTTTCAGACGTGGTACGCTCATTCTCATCAATATCTTCCTATTTTTTTATATATTCAACCTCTTTTGACTGTGCTTCATCACACACTGATTTCATAAATTTGTGTTTTTGTCTCTTTTCCAGTGTTGCTGTCGTTTCTTTATCTACTCCACCAATTATCATATTTCTAACAGTTTTCTGGTGAACTCAGAAATCCCACTCTATCAATGGAATTTTATTTGGCAGAGGGCACGTGCATAAGTTCCTATCTCTAATGCCCGAATCAAAGCATTTGCAGGTACAAATGTCAAATAACTGCTTAAAAGAATTCGACTTCTCAGTGAACGTGTCTGATGTTCTTTTTGCATCTGATTATTTTTCAAGTGTATGTACTTTATCCATAAGTCTTCTAATCCTAATGATTGTGCTATTCACTTCTATTGTGGGAATACTTGCTTTTGAATAAACACATTTCACTCTGTCTGCTAAAATTGAATATCTTTCTTGCAAGCTAATTTCTAATACTGTTTTCTGATTATAATAGAACGCCTTAATAACGTCTTCATATGATGGGATTTGATTTTCAGGAAGATCAACTAACTGTCCAAACAATGGATGTTTAGTTGCACTTCGTGTACACATACTATCCATATTTAATATAATTTGTCTAAAGTAATAAAAAAAACTACAACAAGTTATGTTTACAATAAATAAAAGCTGTTAAAACAATTTTTCATAAGAATTTAGTCAATAAATATTCCAATATTTATACAGACCATAATATGTTTAGCCCTCTCATAAATAGGCCTACATGTTAAATGAAGTGATCTTTCTACAGTCTAAGCTATAGCCTACTGTAGTATAAATCTATATTAGTCTATTTGAATTTTACTATAGGTTTGTTATTGCAAAAAAGAAAATAAAATTACAAAATACTATATTAGATATTTTGCTTGTTTCTAAAAAATCCAGCTAATGGTTTGTTGCTAATGTTGGTGACGTCACATGTAAATAACGTTATAAAATTTATTCCATTTCTTTTTTAGCACTTGTAGTTAGGTGCTAAACCATTTGCCAATGCATTTTAGTCAATGATTTATAGTTGGTACGTATTTAGATTGTACCAAGGAAATGGTTAAAATACATCAAATAAGGTAAGACTTTAATCAAAAGTTGGGACCCCTAAACGTTTCATAAAAAATCTTTAAATATTATTTTCATACTGTACTGATGCCAAGACAACTTTTTGTTCATGTACAGGAAAGATAAAAAAATTCGACCCACCCTAATATATATATATATATGTTAAATATATATATATTATAATACATATGTATACAAGTTTTTGCAACAAAATATCTAGCAAGAAAAAAATATATGGAAAAAAAACAGCTTCATCCATAGAAATAAAATATTTATCCATAGAAATAAAATATTTATCCATAGAAATAAAATATTTATCCATAGAAATAAAATAGTTTTAACAAAAGATAATATGTATGGCAAAACATTATCTTTCATAAAAGAGCTCTAGCAAAAAAATAACACCACTATGGAAAGCAACACCAACCAAAAAATTAAATAGCTAGAGTAAAAAGTAATTTAACTTTAGCAAACTATAAAAATAATAAAATAAGTTTATCTTTTATGTCTATTTTTAAAAGCTTTTATTTCATCTTTCCATTTCAAAACATTTTTGAACTGATAGTTTTAATTGTTCATAAAGTATATTTTTTAACAGTTTTATAAATATATTGGCTCTAAATAGTCAGGACACATTAAACAAATGTTATATGTGAGCAGTTCATGTGTAGCTAGGGCTGAAATTTTGATTTTGTTAGCATATTTAGTTAATAGCAACTCTTTTGCAATTTTTAATATGCAAAATACTTTCATTAGGTTCAATTAAACCTTTACTTGAGAGTATTCTAATTAAAGGGGAAGATACTTTGTTAGTTTGAAGAATGTTGTAACACTAAGAGCATTTAGATTTAGGTATATCTATTTTTTTTTGTATGCTCAACAGCATGAATTAAAACTTCCATTAAACTTTCACACAAACCATATTGTTCTATTTCATTTTGCAATACAAGCAAAGTTGTTTCCAGTTCTTCCACATTTTTATTTACTGTTTCTTCATTGTTAAAACAATTATTCAAAGTTAAAGTTTCTTCGTTAAATTTAAAAAATTTAATTTCAAAAATTATTAAAGTTCAATTAAAACTTAAAAAAATGTCTGAAAATATTTTCTTGTATTTTTTAAAACTAAACTTTGATAATAAGCATATAGACATATAACAATGAAAAATCAAACACAAAAATTAGTTTTTAAAAATAACTTTAGGAAAACAAATTAATGTTATTCAAACCTATTTACGTAAAAGTATGACTTTAACCTATAGTATAAACTTTTGAAACATCATAAAACTTTTTTCCCTAAGTGAAGGTTGAATTTATTATAGCCTATTATTATTATTGTTATTATGAATTTATTATAACCTATTATTATTATTTATTATAACCTATTATTGTTATATGCCTATATGCTTATTATCAAAGATTAGTTTTAAAAAATACAAGAAAATATTTTCAGACATTTTTTTCAATTTAAATTTAGATCACATTAATCAATCAATAAAAAATTTTTTTGATTCTAAAATTGAACTAAAATAATTTTTGAAATTAAATTTTTTAAATTTAACTTTGTTAAATTTAAAAAATTTAATTTCAAAATTTAATTTAAAATCTCTAACTTTGAATAAATTGAAAAATGTTGGTATTAATGAAAATTAACTTTTAAGGGTCAAAGAGGAAATGGCTTCAAAAGTGGAATAGAACCGCAACCATATTCCACTTTTAAAAATGAAGGAAGAGGAAAGTTTTAATTTAAGAGGAAAGTGTTTTAATGACAAGTTGTAGGTTTGTCTAAAGTTATATTACATATATTACAAATTTATTCAGTCAAGTCATTCACAGAACAAATTGTGTTTTTTAAAAAAACATGTTTCATCTAACAATTACTGAGAAAAAGTTCTTTTTACAGGAAGTTTTCTCAATGGTGTAAGTAAAGGAAGTAAAGATGGCTCACAAAAACAATTGTTTGTATTAATTGTTTAGTTTTTTTTGTAAAGTCTAGAGTAATTTGTTTGCTTTGTTTGATAATTTTTTCCTATCTAGTTTCTTTGGAATATGTATTATCAAAATGATCAAAACATTTTCCAGAGAAATTGGATGGTTCCCAATTATTTTTGTATATAAATTTGATCCACCAAGAGCATAAATCTACTTCTGAATGAAAATTGAATATTGTTTTAACTATTAAACTCTCTTCAGTGTCATTGATTTTTCCTTTTTTTAGCTGCTTCTGGAAGCAACTACACAGCACCTTTTTTTCAACTTTTTTTAAACAAGAAAATGATGTTAAAATGCAAAAATGAAAGTTTTTTTTTATTCCAAAAATAAAGAACTGAACTAAAAGCTGACCTATTATTTTTCTAACTTGTATGGAATATTTCAAATACTGATATATCAAAAACCAATTTATTCAAATTTTTACAGTTATGTTTTGCTTAGTATGAAAAAATGTAAAGATCAAACAATTTTGAGGTGTTGAAAATGATTTAACATGGAATGACCCATATGATGCTTATTATCATAATAAAAATGATTTAACATGGAATGACCCATATGATGCTTATTATCATAATAAAAAAAGGTTTGATGCCTGCAAAATAGGATGATGTGGGAAAAAATAAAGAATTTTGTTAAAACACTAATTAAACACAGTAAACATTTATAACCTTCACTTTTTTGCCATGTTACCCATAACTCTTCAACTGAAATATGGTTATCAGTTACATGAAGAAAAGATGGCCGCTTTGAACGTGGAGTATTCAATTCTTCCTCCATAAACTAAATTTTTATTTAAAAAATTTTAGTGTAAGTCATTTTTGCAGTAGTATGTATACAGCCAATTTCTCATCTTATACAGGTTTTTGCAGCTGAATTGCAAATGGAAAAAATTCAATAGTTAATAAGGTTTTTAATTACTTTTCTTTACATAATATTTCTGATATAATATCTTTTCCAAAAAGTAATTCTGAAAAAATACTTTATCAAAAAAGCACCTCAGAGGATTCTTCTAAATCAATCTCACCATCTTTATCATCATCTAATTGCTCATGAACAGCTTTGATTGCAAGAAAGTTCTTATCCAACTTATCTTTAGAATTAAAAAAACTTTGATTTGAAACATTTATTTGATGAAAAAACATTAATCTCAATACTTATAAGCAAACAAAGGATCTTGATAATAGGACTTACTAGGCACACCAGCTAAAATTACATCCGCAGAACTTTTAGTCAAAATATTTCTATGTAAAATATTATCTATTCGAAATTCTCTCTTTAAATACATGTCGTCAATCAACCTAAGTAATCAGAAATTTAGAAAGATAAAAATTATTCCAAAACTATTTAAAATAAGATAAAATGAATAGACTGTATACATTATGAATATAACGTAGCATGCATGCTGCAATACATATATACATTTATACATATATACATTTCTGACGTTATAAATAAAGATTAAGGCATACTATGAATATAGCACTACTACATACAACATTTAAATACAAACAACTTACCTGGGTATATATTTCCCAGTAACTTGTTTTAACTGGAAGTCTTGTTTATACTGGGGAAGTTGAACAGTTTTAATAAGCCAATTAATGACCTCATCATTACTCCAACTATAAGCTAAAAGTTAAAAAAAAAACTGTTTATAATATAATAATAGTTAATTAGAAGCAAATGTCAGAAATAACAAAAAAATCTTAATATCAATCAGAACCTTCACTTTTTTGCCATATGTCCCACAAATCATCAAGAAGAGTATGTCTAACAGCATGTAAAAGATTTTGAGGTCTGGACTGCATCGCATTCTTATTCTAAAAAATTTATTGAAAAAAAGAATAGAAAAAAAAAAAAAGGTTTCTAAAGACTGAAAATATTTCCTTCCCAAAACTTAAAAAGCTTTTGTATTTACCCCTTTTTCATCATAAACTGTCTTTAATGCAAGAAAGCTTTCATCAAAATTTTTCATCTCTAAAAAAAAATTAATGACATTTCCTTTTGAAAAAGTGAATGTAAAACCAGGTAAAAAAAACTTGAAAGATAAAAATATTTCACTTTGAAATATCTTCAGCTGTTCAACAATTACTTTTGATTGTAATATAGCTAACTCTAAATTATCTTGATTGAAAAATACTTTAAAGAAGAATTTGTTAATCATGGGTAAAAATGACTCAATAGGAATACTAAATTCAAATCTCAAAACGAATCCTAATACACAGCTGAAAGAATGCGAAGCATTATTGTGTTATGTAAGAAGACTACCTGAGAAAAAATATATGAAAAAGTTTGAATAAAGCAAACAGAAGGGAAAATTCCTTGCAGACAAATTATTATGTTTTACAATAATTTATAGAAAAATGTCAGGCTGTGAGCTAATAATTTATAATAATTTATCAGATGCCAAAACTGCATTACACACCAAAAGAAAATACATTGTTTTTATTTAGATCATAAAGTTATTGCAAACCATGATTTTAGGTAACTATTTACATTTAAACAATGTATTTATTCAAAACCACTTCTCTTAATATGAAAAAACTCTCACTAGATTGAGTGCATATAAATATTTATCAAGAGCTAAAATTGCTCACAAATGCTTAGGCTTATACAGAAACTGAAAAAATTCACAGTCTTTAGTTTTAAAGTGAAAACTGAATACAAACAATAATGTAATATTTTAGTAGACTGAAAACTTTGGTTGCCTTGTTTCATTTTTTAATATTTATATTAACTCAGTAAATCAAAATTGGTTTCTGAATGATTGATAGTGAATTAAGTTAATTTGTTTATTTGTTAATTTGTTAACAAAGAGATAGGCAAACATCATTTACACAAACTGGTGTAATAGAGAATTGGCATAAGCATATCAAAAATGCAGAATTATATTTTGTAAACAAGGTTTATTTTTTAAACTTGGAAAAAGAGAAAAGAATATTAGATGCTGCAATTTTTATTGATCATGATTGTTCAGTTTAGCTCATGCTATTATTTAAAAAAAATAAGAATCAAGAATTTCAGAAAAGAAGCACCCTATCAATTAGGAAATGTTCCTTATGTATAAATTTTTTTTATACTAACCCTAAACTTGCAAATAAAAAGGATTGGAAATTTTTCAGAATTCTCCTTTTTGGGGCAAAATTGCAAAAAATTAATTCTGCAACATTTTGTGCTTGCAAAAATTGTTGGAGTTAGCCTAATTTTTTGTTGACCTATATGTCCATAGATCAGTGCGAATTTTTTTTATTGGATATAAATATTTACAATTTTAATATTTATTTGATACCCACATTACTAATAAGAACTGTAGCAAAAAAAACACACCTTTAGGAGGACCAAATAGAATAGCATCTGAAGCACAAAGATATATCTTCTTACGGTCAAGATCTTTATCAATTAATAAAGTATCTTTAACAAACCGAACTTTTGGAGTAGCCAGACTAAGAAGAAAACTTTAGTTTGCAATTTAGAAGAAAAAAAAAAATATTTTCATGAAAATATTAAATTTAGACAACAAATGTAGTATGAAAAGTCTCAAAAAGTATTATACCTTGGCATTGTTGGCCCGTCAACACTATATTTAAGAAAATTTTGCTCATACTCTGGTAGTTTTACCACAAACTTAAGCCAAGTGATGACATCAGACACTTTCCATTGATAAACTTTAAAAAGAAAATTATTTTCTAAAATCTATAAAATCAGAAAAGAAAGTGCTAACAAATGTCAAAATAATTACCTTCATTTTTTTGCCATTTCTCCCAGAGGCTATCAACAGATATCTTAGAAAGATTCTTATGAAGAAATTGTTCTTGATACGTATTTTCATATTGTAGCTCTGAATTCAGGAACTATGAGAAATATGAGAAAAATTATTTAAAAAATATGAGAAGTATCATTTACAATATAATTAGACAACTTTTTTTTCAAAAAGTTTGTACCTTAGACTAAAATAACAGTTTAAAAACTTTTTTATTTGAAGAAATAAAAAGTTTTATTTGTTTATTGCAAACTTTTTCACAAGTTATACATAATTTACTTAGTTATACATACTAAAAACATAAGTTTTTTTAAAAAAAAATTTTTAAATAAAATTTCTTAACAAATGCATTTTTTAAATCTTAAGTTTTAAATATTGGGCTTTTTTTCTTTAAACAGGCAAATACTTTTTTGTTTTTGGATCTCACTAAGAGTTTTATATCACTTTTCGCTGTTTTTTTTTTTTAAATTTATTGGACAGCACCACTTATGACATTTACTATTGTTCAAAAACAAATATCAAAATCAACAAAAGCTTTCAAGGATAATAATTTAAAGACAAAAATGTATACTTAAAGTTAACACTTAAATCCATACATCAATTGTTTCAGTTACATCAATGTTGCCATCATGATTGTCATCAAGGTAAGTGTGAATGTCTTTGATAGCAGCAAAGTTTCTGTTGCTTAAAACTAAAACATAAACAAAATTAATTCTACTGAAACTTGATAAAGAAAAAAATTTGTTAAATTACTGACATTAAATTTAACATGTTTTAAAAATCAATCTCTATATTAAGAATTCACACTTTAAATATTTCACGGTAAATTAACAGCAGTAAAAACAACAACATAAATATCAGCTTTATACAAGTTATTTCTTTTTAAATACTTGTTTTCCAGTTTGTCAAAAAAAGATCTCAACTTACACATTGTATCAATAATAAGAATAAAAGAGCTCAATTTATATATTGTGTCAGTAATAAAAATCAAAGACCTCAAGCTATATGTTGTGTCAGTAATAAGAATCAAAGACCTTAACTGACATATTGTGTCAGTAATAAAAATCAAAGATCTCAACATTTTATGAAATTTAGTGTATATTTACATGTTAAGTAAAATTGAGAATTTAAGCAGTTATTTTTATGCAGCAGTGTCAAGCTTTATCTAATATAATCATCCTATACTGCTCACCTTAAAGAGACATCTTCAGCAAAACACCAATTATATGTTATAAGCTCTTAAACTTGTAACAAATTATTAACTTAAATAAATTCAAGCAGTTGTAACACCAAGACCACCAAGACATACAGTTGTTGGTTTTGTTAAATGAATACGCTCTAGTTTTATAACTATTCTTCAAATATCACTACTTCCTTTATAAACAGATAAAAAAACTTTTTAAACATTAAATGCCATAAATTAATTTTTATTTAAACTTTTAGAACATTTGTTAGAAAAGGTTGATCAGGTTGTGATCATATTATAAATATTCTATTTAATTCTTTGAAATAAAAACAGGGAAATTTAGGAAGTATGTGCTTAGTCTAAATGCAGTAGTTTTATAGAATGATGCACTAGATATGACTTTTTCTATTTTTTATACAGCCAGATATTTTACTGAAGAAGCTGTTTTATCACCAGCTTTATGTAAAAATCAAGATGTTTTCAACTATCAAGACAGGGTTTAGCAATATATATATAGCTTAGTAAAAAAATTAAACAGATTTTCAAACTGCAAAGTTATTTTATACAATGTATAAAGTTATGACCTATATATAAAATTTATACAAAGTATAAAGTTATGACCTACATATAGAATTTATAAAATTTATAAAGTTATTACCTACATGTAAAATTTTTACAATGTAAAAAGTTATGAACTACATATAAAATTTATACAATGTATCAAGTTATGACCTACATATAGAATTTATACAACGTATAAAGTTGACCTACATATAAAATTTATACAACGGATAAATTTATAGAGTTAAACAAAGGTACTAAGTTTACCTGTGTATAAGCAACTTTGAAAGCATACCAGATATATTGCACAGGCATGGACCATTTTCTTTTATTTACCATTATTTTATATTTAAATCTGTACAAGAAATACATCAAAAATGCTAAACAGAGAAAACAACTTATTTTTTGTCTAATAAATTGAAAGTATTCCAACACCAGTTAAGTATTTTAGTACATTTGACAAAAAATTTATTTAAACAGAAATATTAGTATGAAGCTGTGTTCTTTGGAAAAATAAGAAACTATAGGAAAATTAAAAATCTGTTAGTTTAAACCACTAGACAAATTATTGTTGAAACTTAAAAATTTAACCAGAGTAAACTCACATGACAGTAATTACTTAAAAAAAAAAGCAGTTGGTGGCTGAAATGATATTATTTTCAAGGCTTTCTAAATTCTTAATATAATTCTTAATGCAATTCTTAATGTAACTCTTAGTTTATTAATGTATTTTTTAATTTTTTTCTTAATTTAATTTTTAATGGAACTCCTAATCTAATTCTTAAAGCAGGTTTAGACCAGAAACATTTATAATATCTACCATTTTAAACTTCTATACCAATAAAAAAAATTCTAATAAAAGTAGTGTAGTAGTGTTTTGTAGTTTCTACAAAAACTATAGAATCTATAAAACTATAGAAACTATAGAAAATATAGAAAATATCTATAGAAGCCAAGATATATTAAGAATAAATTCATTTGTTTGCTATTTGTTTATATTCTAAGGATTTATGTTATTTAACTTGATAAAAAGTTATTTTTTGTTTAACATCAAAATGGTGAATAGTTGATTTTTACAAATCCATTTTTGCAAATCTTACAGGATTTTGCTGTTTTCTTTTTAAACTTTTTTTTTTTTAATTTTAATTTTATTTTTTGGTAATGTTAATCCTGCAATGTATTCCATTTTAAGTATGATGAATTCTGTTTTTATCGCTGATCAATAAAAAAATTTGTATATCAGAAATGTGTTTTGTGCCTTGACCCACTAGACATTAACTATATAGGTCTACAATAAATTGCTTGAAGCTTCAATTATTTTAACAAAATTGAGATTACAATTGCAGCATCAAATACAAAAAATTTAGTTAGAAATTCAGAAATTAGATTTCAGCACAAAATTTGTATTTTGTAACAGATTTCATCAAATTTTACAAAAATGGATAAGTTGTTCATCATAATTGTTCAATTTTACAGCTTGAACTTCCATTTTTTGGAACTCCTGAAATAATTAGCAGCAGGGACATCTCTGTTCAGAATCTAGTAGTAATAACCCATCATGACTGCATTACCACATTCATTGTCTCCATCTCTTTCAACTTTTGATAAGATCTTTCCCTCCTAGCACTTGATCCAAATCTCTAAGGAGACCTATTCAAAAAGAACAAGTAGAGCATTTTGATGCTCCTATTCATATAATTAGTTTTTAAAACATTACATTCATTCAGTTTTTAAAACCAATCAGCATATTGGCCATAGGTTTCTCATAGCCCCTGGCTTTGTTTTTGTCAAGAGGATTAGTTCTACAGGCTCTTCTAGCTGAATCCATTTTTAATCTGCAACAATAGAATAATTACAGGATAGTGATATTTGTACTGCAGTAGATAGTTCTAGAAAATTCTATAAATATCAAATAATTAGAATTTAAAGCTATAAACATGTACCACATATACAAAACTGTCACACACATACCTTGTCAAACATATGATTGTCAAATCTATCCTACTTTTATATTCCTGGAAATCATAAAAGTGTAAAAAAGTACATATGAAAATCCTGACCTGAATGAGCAAAACCAATCTAATTTTTGGATTTGATACATCAAAATTGTCCTATCAGCAAGAAAATCTTAGACAATAAACTTGTTAATGACCAGTGCTTTTTATCTTGAACTTATATCTAATATTAAATATATTGGTGTAGCTCATTACTTTCTATTGAAGTTGTGATGTAGATAGTAATATAAACTTAGCAACTTTTGTCCTATTATACATCTATATTATATGTAACCAGATATTTTATTAAAACATATCTTAATTCGTTTAAACTCTACTTTTAGTTCAAATTTTTTACTCCACGCTTTCATACTAAGTAAACATAAAAACAAAATAAAAAAAATAAACAAAACAATATCTAATTCACATAACTGCAATAGAAAATGTAATAGATTGTTTCTTTGTCAACAAAATTTATAAGAAGGCAAAGAAGATTCCCTGTATATTTAACTCAATTATTCAACTTAGAAAATTTCACTTTCACAAAAACAGCAGTTTTATAGCAGTTTTTTACCTTTTGTTTTGTTTGTATTATTTATACTATATCCACTTATTGTACTAAAATAATATAAAATATAAAAATTTTAACTTTTCATTAAAACAGGTTTCTTTTACATTATTGTAGAATTTTTCAGAACAGAACATTTTGTTGTTGTACTGACAAAAGTCAATGACTACAGTTTTGACTTAAAAAAGTAAGTTTTTTTAACAAAATTAACTTTAAAATTATTATTGTTTTCTAACATCATTTGAAATTTGGCTTGAATTTATTTTTAAAAAACAATAAAACACTTATTCATATATCTAATTATAATAAATTTTCAAAGGTTTCTTTAAAATAGACCTCAGTAACGAGTTATTGTTAATTTAAGATTTTTGTCAGCACAATGACAATATGAATTTTAGTTGTTATATAAAAAATTTGTCAAATGTCAATTTACTTCACTTATGCTTCCCTTAAATTAAAACTTTGCAAAAATATTAAAATTGTGATATATAAAAAATTGATCAACTATGTATCAATAAAAATTTTTTAGACAGTTCTTTTATATAAACATGAGCATACTTTTAAAAAATACCCTTTTATTGAGTAAATCCAAGCAGGAAATTTCATGAAACAAAAAATCATTTGTAAAAAGTATATAAAATAGTTTTTGCTTCTAAAGCTATATTATTTAGCTAGTTCATGCTGAACTTCATCATTTGATTCTTTTATATTTGCATTTCCATCTTCTTTATTACTAGCATCATCATTGTCAGTCCATAATATATCCTCAGGATTTGGTACTGGTATCATAAATTTTTCATTTGGTGCAATTGATTTAAAAATAGTTTCAGCTTGATCAACAGTGCTTTTAAATCCTAAATCAGCTCCTGGCATTGAACCAACAAACAAATTATTGGGCAGATTTTCATAAAAACAGTCACTACTCTGATTAAAGTACAAAGACCAAAGTAAACGAGGCCTGCTTTGACTTTCAATATCTGTAGAACATAGGTTGGAATTTTCAGTTAACAACTTTGTATAATCTTCAAGATCTTCTTTAGCTGTTCGATATTGCTTACACGCTAAATATATTACAAATACCCCTACAGGACACGCACAAGAAGCAGGTCCCAATTCAAGCACTCTAACTAAATTGTTTTTACCATCCACAGGTGGAATGGTCATAAAACTCAAACATTCTTCATTTGATGAAAGTAATGACTTATTGGTTATTAATATTGCTCTTGAAACTGATTCAGCCTGATTAATTGGTTTATAGAAACCTGGAAGGTAACTTTTTTCCATGACAATATATTCACAGCTAACTAGTTTTTTGTCAATTATTAAACCTGTGCACTTATTAGTCTCAATATCCATACAAACTTCTTCTGCATTTTTATTCAAGCAAAAAATACCTCCAAATACTGCACACATTCTGGAAAAAGCTTGTGGTAACTCACCAATACCAAACAAAGGCCAAATAAATGGTGATTTACCATATTTACCTAGTGATAAAAGAAAACCTTTAATTTCATTTAAAGCATACAGAGCTTTGACTTCAGGTTTAACCATTGCTATTGAGTAAATAATAAACTTCTGGAGGCTTTCTGACAACCTTTTAGTCTTCAAAAAGTCAATGAAAGGAAGTTTATAATCTTCACATGCTGATTCTTCTAGCTCACACTCAATACAAAATGTTAAAAATTTCATCAGCAGACGCTTTTCAATAACACTTAAATATGGACTGCTGAATACATCTGAACGATTGCAAGGCACCTCAACAATTGCATTGTCCTTAAACATGAGAACTCTGTTAACAACTTTAAAATCAACATAATGAGATATGTTAGCTTCAATAATTGTGTTTACTAAAGGTCCTGCTGAATATAGCAGTTTAAAACTAACATCCAAATTAAATTTATGAGAAAGGATGTGGAAATCATCTAGTGTAATACATTCTCCTTTTATTATTTTAGCTTGACTTAGCATGCTGGAGGATGATTTCTTTTTAACTACACTATCAGAATTTGTAGCATTGTTTGGACATGTGTCATCAGAATTTAGAATACTATTTAATTTTGTTTCAACCAAGCTTTCATTAGCTCCATCTAACTTTTCTTCAGTTAATTTTTCCTTTCCTTTTTCTAGAGTTTCTTTCTCAAACTCTCCATAAAGATTACTTTTAATCTCAAATTGTTCATCATTTTTTTCAGGGATACAGGAATGTATAAAAATGTTAGATATGGTACCTCCTTCAAATATTGGAATTTTCATACTATCTTCTGTAATTTTATGATTGCTTTGATGAAAATTTGCCCATTTTTGTAAACCATCAAAGCTAAATGTTGACCATTGTGATGAATAGTAATTATTTCGATCAATATGAATAACTTTCTTCCCAATACGTGATAGTGCAGCAGCTACCATGGTTTCACATAGTCCTGTACCCATCACAATTACATCAGCTTGGTCAGGGAAATTTTCACTCATAGCTTTAGCCTTTAAGAAAAGAAAAAAAAAAATTTCAAAACCAAATGAAATAAAAGAAAATGTTTAACAAATTAAATTTTTGGACATACATACTTTTTAAAAAAATTTATCTTATATGAATTTTCTTAGATTTAAAAAAAAAAATGTTAAAATTTAGTTTATAATACAGTTATTATTATAAAAAAAATTTATTTGGTACTTAAAGTTTTTGTATAAAAGTAACCTTATACCATTTTAACACAATTTCTGTATATGGATATTGACTTATATCTTAATAACTGAGACAAATTATCTATAGCAACTTGTATATAAAATAAAGCTGTCTAGCTCGTAGTATAATATTTGATACAGATGATTTTTTCGTAATTTTATTCAAATGCCTTTTAACATCTATGTAGCCACATATCTTTTTGTAGATTTTAATGATTAATATTATTATACTATGAATTATTACAATTTACAATATAGCTCGTTTAGCTATATATTAGGTGCAGATGTAAAAATTGATACTTTTTAGTTTAAGATAAGTTCCGGTAGTGTATTAAAATTAAAGTCTGCCATATATATAGGCCGTTCATTATCTAAAATATTCAAAAGCTAGCTATACTTTAAATGATTTTGTACTTATTTTAAACACTTACATCTAAACTACGTAGAGTAAATAAGCGACATAGATTCAAAATAAAACTATTTATTCTATTTTATTTTGTAAAGAATAGTAAAAATATCTCGATTTTATCTAATAAGTTAAAGAACTTCCGCCGCAATGGTTTCGAAATCTTTAGATTAAGCGCGATTTCGTGTGTTGTGCAGTATATTGTCGTAAGAATCGTTGGATAATTAGATGTGACGAATTGTAAAAAGTTTTCAACTGTGAAGAAATTGTGAAAAAGATGAGATAAACAAATTTCAAAATTTTTAAACAAAGAATCGAAAAAACATTTTTTTGAGCCCCAAAATGAAGAGGATTACAGAGGTTAAGGCGTTATCATCGAATGAGCTTTAGTCTGTATCATCCTAATTTTTATTCAAATATTTGAACATGCAACTTATGCCACTTATGTTTTAATTACACCAAATGCTCAAAGCTGTTTAAATTGGTTCTTTGCTAATAGCTTTTTTCATAACTAATAAATTAATTGATCAATCGATTCTGCACAGAGAAGAGTGGGGTAATCGTTTGATAATTACAGATTAAATGGCAATCTTTTTTGTAATCGTAATAAACTGTTCATCCTAAACTATGTACCAAGGATGTTCTATCAATATTTTGCAATAACTTTTGATTTTAAAAAACGTAATTTCATCTCTATTTTAATGCTGTGATCGCAGTTATTTTTATACAATCCGTTTTTAAAATTGAACTGAAAAGATTCTTTTTAAAATACTTATGTTGTATTCATTAATGCAATAATGTTTTGATTGATAAACGTATGGTTTTAATATAATTTTATTGTACTTTCGGACATTATTATTCTTAGAACTTCAGTTAAAATTTAAAGGTCTGAAATTTAAAGAAACATTAACATAGAATTTAAAATACGCATTAAAACTGTTGTAATGTGCTTAGAGCTTTAGGTTAGACTTTTAATCATTACATCTCATTTATCAACGTTTTTTTAGGTGTTGATGCCATGCAACGCTTAAAATTGATGTCGTTTGGATTTCGTTTTGTTGTTTTGATTTAAATTATATAAACAATAGTTGATATTCATTTTTAAAAATAATACATAAGAATTTTTACACTCTAGAAGCATGAAATTAATGCAACAAGTTTGTTTTTTTAACTTATCTGTTGGCGCTCGACATCATTTGTGGGCGGGCAAAGCACGTCATCTTCTGTGGCAATAGATGTAAAGCGGTTTATTACGCGATCAGATTAATCTAATTCGAAAAATCGGAAATATTATTGCGAAAAATAATCCTAATAAATCTAAGATATTGCAAAGTCAGATATATTAAAGAAAAATCATAATCCTACGCTTATTTCAAGAAAAATATATTGCAAAAAGAATAAGAAGCAAAATTGATTAATTTTTTGCTGAATTAGCTAATTCTTAAAAGTATATAGAAATAAAGCCATCCGATTATTTACTAGAGGCTTCTATCACCCAAAAAAAAATTATTATCGAATCAAATTCTACAAAAATTTAAAAAAAAAAAAAAAAAAAGTAAACCAAAATATCGTAAACTGAAAAGAAAAATTACCAACTCCTTCACATTTTTTTAAAATCTATTTATTTGCATGGAAATCTTTTTGAATCTAACTAGCTTGAAAACTAACTAGCCTGTGAAATGATCGGTAGATTCCCATTAGATTAATTTTAAAAATCTTATGCTGCAGAGTTTTTAAAAAATCGGTTTTTCTGAACTTGTTTTTTTGTGTTCAGACTTTTGTAAAAATTAGATTTGTTGCATCGGATATATCTAATCCGACTAATCTAATCGTCTAATAGTCGCTTATTTGGCAATGTGGGGAATTTTTCTTAAACTCGGTGCAATTTGCTTCTGTTTCCGTTCGGCTTTTTTTTTGGTTCGATACAATTATCTTTTTATTTCATAAACTTTCTAGTAAAATCAATTGACAGACATTCTTTAATTGTTTAAGCCATTTAAGTTCGAACACAACTACAAATAGTACTTACATAAAACAAACGTTCAATCAAAACTGCTAATTTGAGCCTAAAAATTTTTAGTAGTTTTGATTGAAATAAAATTTTTTTCTTAATTTAAAACAAAAACCTTTTTTTTTTTTTTTATTTTTTTATTTTTTTATTTTTTTTCACTTTTCTTGAAAATAGTTCTATTTTTTACAAATTCCCTAAATTTATAAATGATATTTGCTTTGTAATTTGTTCCTTAAAGTTAACATTTGACTTATCGGGTTTGACCACTGATCTCTATAATAACTGGATAGCGCAACTCCGTGCAAAACTTCTTATTTTTTGACGCCAAAATCGCCATATTGGAAAGCCCCAAAAATTTTAATCTTGTAAGCTTTAAGTTCTGTTTTTCGGCTTATCGCTTTATCGCTTTATCACACATATCAGATTTCATTGTTCTGGGGCTTTCCAATATGGCGATTTTGGCGTGAATTTTGATATTAGAGATGCGCTATCCAGTTATTATAGAGATCAGTGGGTTTGACTCTATTGTAATAGCGGGTAAAAATACTAAAAACATAAAATGAGTTTTAAAGCCTACGCACGTAAAATATTTGTATCAACAAATATGAACTACTTAATGTAAATATACAAAATATTGTTTCTTTGGTTTTTTAGTGTTTTGAACAACTTTCCATGTAATAAAAACCAGTCATAAAGTTTGATAAGGATGACTTCTGTAGTACATAACTTTTTTAAGTTGCTAAATTTCATGCGCAGAAATTGGTAAAATGGTTGAATGCGCCTTACTAAGCCGCAACGGTAAAGATATAGCCTCTCCCAATAATACTTATTCCCGTGTTTTGTTGATTCAGTGCAAGTATTGCTACAGCTATACCTGGGCGGACCACCTTTTATGATTTAATGTAACCATTGTGATTGCACAACTGTATTTGGATAACACTGTATAAGTCAAACATCGCAGTAAAAAATGTGATGTCTGTAGAAACTCATAATTTTTGCATTTTAAAAATTGCATCACCTTCAAAATGTTTACATCACTTTCAAGTTGTTTAAATCGATTATAAATTGATTTAAGCTTTCCAACCGTTAATGATATCTGCAATACTGATATTTGCATGGTTATTATATTTTTGGATAATGACTCTTTTAAATTGTCATTCTTCTAGGTATGCATTTTGTTTTTATATAAAACACATTTAGCTATAGATGTATCTAAATGTTACTTTCAAAAGATTTTCTGTTGTGAGGTAAATAAGTTGATGAGAAACTTTTTGTAAGAGCCTTAATCACATTCCAGTATGAGAACTGCTTTGTTTTAAAATATTTTGATGATGTGCATCTTTATTGTCTTTTTGGTGCCGATGTGTAATAAATCGTTTCTTACAAGCGAGGTGGACAAAAGTCAGTTCAAAGAATTGACTAATTGATGAAATTTTCACAATAACAATCCCTCATTGGTAACAGCTTGAGGTATTAACTATGACAAACATTCCAAAGCGATGGGCTCATCGCTCTGGAATGTTTGTTATACTTAATACCTTTAAGTGACGTCAAAATGTAAATTCATTTATTAAAGAACTTTAGTTACAATTTTACAGTACTTTTAATACCATTTAACAAGATTTTAATAAAAGAATCATCGTGTTGCTGTGATGAAAAGAAGCATCTTGTTGTTGTGGTGGATTTTACTTAAGGGGGGATGTTCTTTTTAATTTCTTTAATCATTTTGTTTAAAAGAAAAACTACTTTTGAAAAACATATTTTTATACACTTTGTTTCTCTTTCATTTAAAATGTAAATTTTTTTTTTTCGCTTTTAATTTTTCAACGTATACTTCTACATAATCGAAGCAAACTTTAAAATTATTGTATAACGAAATTCTGTTGCTGTACAATGTGTATGTATATAGTTTATCACCATATCGATCCACAACATTTTGTAATTTTTTTTTTTTTTAGATTGTGTGTGCTCTTTTTCAGAAATAGAGATATTTGAAGAATGGCGGAAACATATGCAAGAAGGAAGGAATTCCCATTTATTGGATTTGTTTTACAAAAATTTTGTGATGTAACTCGAGATTCAGAGAGGTCTTTGTTAAAAATTTAAAATATTTCAAAAAAATTATCCGTGGTCTGCAACCCATGTAATAATAAATCGTTTTTAAAACGAAAATAAAAGTTTATTAGAGGGCACAGATATAGAATTTAAAATAATTATTTATTTTCCATGTCCTTTCTCGTCATCTGGAGGATGACAGTCTAAAAAGAACTTTGAAGCCTCATCCTTTTAAAGTACGTGCTTTTAAAGTACAATCTTATCATAGTCTTCTATGAGGAGAGAGAATTAAGTTATAAACAGCGATTAGTAAAAGACGTAAACACAGATACTTATTCAAGCTGTCATGTAAATAAATGATAAGAAGTTAAAGCGTATTAAAGAAAAAAAAATAATAACAAAACAAAACAAAAATACCAGCGATTAGGAAAAGATGCACATGAAGTGACTTCTTTACCTGTCAAGTAAATAAACGATAAGCAGGTATCGCAACAAAAACAAACAATAATAGAGAACTATAAAAAGCTCAAACATTAATGGAGAACTTCAAAAACCTCAAAAAATAGAGTTATGGAGGACTTCTTGGGTGAAAGAAGAAAAATTAAACTAAATTTTAGGGAATCAGATTTTGGAGAGAGTTTTTGTGGTTAAAGAGTTTTTGGATGAAAAAGAAGTTTTGAGGATGAACAAAAAATAAAATAAAAGGAAGAAGAAATTTTTAATAAACAGAAAAAGAAAAGAGTTGAACAGAAGTCAGGAAAAATATTGATTAAAGAAAAGTAAGTTTCGGCATTTCTAATAAAGAAAATAAAGAAATATTCGTTTAAAGAATAAAAGAGAAGTAATTGATAAAAACAGTATTAGACACTACAAGAATAGTAAGAAAAAATTATTTGTAATTTTATTAACGCAATGAATTAATGAGTGTTAACCATTACACATTAATAGAGCGTATATTGAGAATTATAATATAGTAGAATATACTGAGGACGGAAAGCACAACACTAACCTTTTAACAAATAACCTTTTGCCCTTCCCTAACCAAGCAGTCGTCAGACCCTCAAAATCAACCCCAACTTCCGCATTCTATTAACACTAGAATCCATTTCTCCTAAAACCTCTGCAACCCTTCTAACGCACTAAGCATAATATAAACGATTAAACAAAAAGACCGTCCTGACACTATGCAAGTTGAAAAGGTTATACTCCCTTTCAGATGCGCATATATCTATCACAGAACCACGTGCCTAAATCAACCTTCAAGGCATACTGGATAAAACTATTAAACGTTTAGTTGAAACGCAGTGCGGAGTTCTTAAAAATGTTTCCTTTTCTACATCATTCACATTAATTTGTAAACGAGGATATGACTGAGTCTCTGTTTGCAGAAATTTTCGAACTCCAATGCTACTGATGAGTTTCTGTTTGTATTTCTGTTAATTCCATTTAGATTGAATGACGGTCAAAACATAATATAGCAAAATCCGCGGCCATAATCCACACTGTTGCCGTCCAGTTAAGTTTATTTTTTTAAATAAAACAAATGAATTTACTACAACAGAAACTAACAAAGTTTTAAAATAATTATCTTAACTTACTCCAACACCTGTAAGAGTCGTCGAGTCTCAAGTTACTGCTAAACACGACCTTACATCTATTACAATCAAATTATAGAAAAAAATTTTATTGTCCCCCTAGTTTGTTGTAGACGAGTTGTGCGATATCTTTTCGGAAAAATAATTTAACATTATGAAGAATAAGATCTTTTTAATAATAATAAGTTTTTAGTATGCATAATATGAACAAGGGGCGTATATATACTGTGGAGGAAAGTGATCAAGACAAATGATTAACAATAGTTTTTTATCTTAAAGATTTCTCAGCAATTTAAGCTTAAAAACAATAGTTCTTATTGACGATTTAGGGTTTATATTTAATAATTTAGTGTTTATATTTTTGTTTGTTAGTTCGTTTTCAAAAAGCACCAAGATACTGAACTTTCGAAGAAAGAAGTTTGCAGACTGTTGAATTGAGTGGATTATAGCCACCGAAAAGCATTTTTTGTGAATACGACTAAGGTGATAGATTTAAGGTGATAGATCAGTAAAACTGGTTATAGTGAAGGATCACAATGTTTCTTCTAATTGTTTTAGTTACAAAGATTTCAAAGTTGGTTAGTTTAAATCAGGGATTTATAGCAGGGGTGTTAGAATCAGTTTAAAACTCGGGTGAGTTTTAGGGAAAAGTGGTTTGACGGGAACTGGAATCTATTTGGATCCTTAACCAATTTTTGAGGTACTTTAACTTTAAGGAAGTTTTAGTGATAAGTTTTACGCTGGTTTTATTTCTTAATTTTTTGCGCATAAAATACTCTCAATTTCAATTCTCAATTGTTTTTACTCTCAATTTCTTGATCTTAAAATAAAGAAAAGATTTGAAACAACCTTTTTTTCCTCCATCTCTTGCCCAAAGGTAGGGACAGACCCAAACATGAGAGGGGAAACCTTGGACCTGCTCACATTAGTTTTTTCAGCATAATAAAAAACTTTTTCTTCGAAGAAGTTTCCTTATATTTTTCTTATGGTTAGATCATTGTCTCATGCTTAGATCTAGCTGGTGGATTGAAATTTTGAGCAATCTTTACCTTGCTTTATTTTATTTTTATTAGGTGGGAAAATACATGTTCAGCAATTGCATGCAAACAAATGAAAGCTTTGCCACACTCTAACAACTTTTTTTAATCAAAGGTGGAAACTTTCCTTTATCCAAGTTCATGCATTTGGTTTCTGCGTAATACTCATTAATTATTTTTTTCATACCTTTTTAACATGGCAATGGACACCTAACGGTTGCAAAATACGTGAAGAGTGAGCAGGAAGGCATATTAAACGCATGTTATTGTTTCGACAAATCTAAAGTTAATAATTGGTTACGTTAATAACCCATTTAACCCAATAAATCACTATTTTTTTTTTTGACTAACAATCACACAACAGCTACTATATATAGTGGCTGAGAAGCTGCGAAAGAGGGTAATAGCTCCATCAAGTGATTTAAGATTAAATTTAAACTCGTCACTACTTGAATTTTTTTTTCATAAATTTACGCCAAGGTTTCTGTATTTTTTTGCAAAGATCCATCGTCATCTCTATAGTTTATGGATATCAGCTTCTCTGATCCTTTTTCTACTAAATTTCTTACTGTCTTGAATCGATCATTTTTAATTAGTTTTATGATATAACGATTACACAGATCAACAAATTTAAACTTTTTTGATCTTCAGAAATATATGTATACCTTTCTTATAGGATTTTTCCCGCTGATTTTAAATCAGTCCTTATTCTTTCTCTATCACCAAAAGCTTTGAAGATATTCGTACCTTAAATTTTCATGAGTCATATTAGTTTTAGCATTGTATCAGTGTGCAGAAAAATATGTATAAAGATAACTAATGAAAATTTTTGTTTACATCTTTCAATTGAAATAATAAATTGAATCAATGCTCAAATTAAACTAAGTTATTGTGAGGGTGGCGTTTTTAATAATTAAATGATTTAATGTTTGTTAGTTGATTTAACTGTTTTAGTATGTAGCTGTAGTAAGTTTAGGATTTAACGAGGTATGGGCCTAGTGTTATGTGTAAAGGGTTTAGGTTGTGTTTGCCGTCCTCAGTGTATTGTATTATACAATATAATTCGATAAACGTTCTATTAGTGTGTAATGTTTAGCGCTTTTTTATTCATTATGTTTATATAAATATAAATAATACTCTCTTACTCTACTTGTAGTGTTCGATTCTGTTTTTATCAATTATTCCTCTTTCTGTTCTTCTTTTTTATACGAATCTCTCCTTTGATTAATATTTCTTCTGACCTCTGTCTAATTCATTACTTCTTTTTTCTTTCAAAGTTTCTTTTTCTGTAGTATGATATCTTGACACCCCGCTCTAGTAGATTGATTTATTTTAATCTGGGTGCAAGAATTTTTTATTTTTCTTTAGACAGGTTTTTAGGTCTCTAATGAGGTTATTTAGCTTCTTTTGATTAAACAGTTTTGGTTCGTAATTAGTGTTGGTGTAATTGTACTCTGGATCATTTGATGATGAATGACCGGGGAAATCTTCAGTATATTTTATTTCTTAATCTTCTGAATCTGGCCGGTAATTATGGTCTTTGTTTTTATAGTTTGGAAGACAAGGACTGGGTAATGGTTCATCATGTTTTACTGGTCTTCTAGCTGAATCAAACTTAGGGTACTGTATTGATCGTTTATTCTTACCAAAAAAACCAGTCATCTACATGATTTCTTGGCTCTCTCCAAATCAGCAAAAGGCACGGAGGATTTCTTTTCTTTGAACCAGTCTCACAATCCAGTTGATCAGCTTGAACACACATAATGAAATGTCCATGGTTTATCTTGATTCCTTAAATGACATCCGAAGTAGATTCCATACAGCTTTATGTTAATTGTTATTGGTCTTTGCTGGGGTTTGGTTGTAAATTGGCCGCAAATGTAACAGAATCAGTCATTATGGATTATTTTTGCGTTTACATGGATCTTGATAAATTTTTGTTCTTTTCATGTCAAGTTTGTAAATTATTTATGAAAATATTTAGTAATTCAAAAAATTTTGGTGATAAAAAAAGAATAAGATTTAAAATCAGCAGAAAAAAATGCAATAAGATGTAAAATTATTTCTGAAGAAAATTCTTTGTTGAACTGTGTTATTTTATTGGAAGTGGTTCTTTTTTTTTTTTTTAACCTCGTCCTTCCAATGAAGTTGTGGTTCCAAACTTGAATTTTCCATTATTCTAGATACTGTGCAATTAAGAATTCTGGTTTCTCAACTTCAGATTATGTTTTATCTTGCTTTACTGGGTCCACAACTTTATTCTGCCGCAATTAAGTTGCAAGTAATTATAATAGTTATAATAGTTATAATAATTTGGGAAGCTAAATAACTTCTGTTTTAAACAATCATACAACAATTAAAACTGACCACCTATTTTTTTTTAGCATGAACGGGGATTTTCATTTTATCCAATTTTATCTTGTTTCTTTTATTTACATTACAATAAGACAATCCAAAAATAAAAAATATTAATAAAAATCGTTTTTAGCTAGTCTATGTTTTCGGAATTAGAGACGTGTCCTCAATCCCTAACAGAAACATGTTTTTAAAAGATGAAATGTAATCAAAGTCTAAATAAAAATTCATATCATTCGATTTAATTTGTTCTCCAGTTTATTTATAAAAGAAATTCTTACGAAATTTGAAAAATAAGATAATTACAGCCAAAGGAAAAATTCGGTTTTAGACCACTTATTAAAAAAAATCCGATCTTTTTGCTCGGAACAAATAAGACCGAAATGAAAGTCCATGCATACCTGCAAGGATTTGTTTCAGGAAAATGGATGACGATATTTTAAGAGACTCGTGTGCAATATTTGGTTGTTCCGCCTCTCAAGAGTGTTTAGGCGATACAAATGTGTTTAATACTCTTTATCTTGGACTAATTGCCCTACAACACAGGTTGAAAATAGTTATCCTATCATTATTAAAGTACATGCTATAACATTATATTTGTTGTAAATAGTTATTGCTGTACTATTATTTATTTTATGAAATTAGGTTAGTAATAGCTAAGAAATAAGCCTTGTTAGTTCTTAACAATAACCAATATAAAGAGCTGGTTTTCAGTTACAGCTAACTGCATAGGTAATAAGCACTCATCATTTAGTAGGGAATCTACTAATAGGGAATGAGTAGGGAATCTACTAATATTGCGGACTTTTAATTTCAAACTCAATCTTTGTTGTTTTATTGATTAATTGTTAATTTGCTATAGCAGTTTTACAGTTATTTGATATAGTTAAAAAGTTTTTCTCTTTCCTTTAATTTTTTCTAATTGAACAGAAAAACCTCCACCAGTAAAACTGTCAACATCTTTTACAAGAATGGGGAAACACTAGAGTATTCAAATAAAGCCAAGTTCTGTTATAACGAACATTTTTCTGTTATTGAATAACTTGAATAAATTGAATGATTGTTTGTAAGTGTTTTTAACTTCTTTAAAATTTTACTTTTTTAGAGGGCAGGAAAGCTCTGGAGTTGTGTTAAGTGATGGAAAAGATTTCAGTGTAAAGAAAGGAATGGGTTTAGTAGACAATGTTTATGCTGATATAGCACCAAGTGTAAGGGGATACATAGGTATTGGTCATAATCGCTATTCTACAACAGGGAAGTCTTTAGAGCTGAATTGCCAGCCTTTTGTTGTTCACACCAGCTATGGAAAAATAGCTGTGGCTCACAACGGGGAATTAGTAAATGCAGGTAAAATTCGGAAAACTTTGTTAAAACAAGGAGTTGGCTTGTCTACAGAATCAGATAGTGAGCTTATAACACAGCTTTTAGTTCAGGAGTCACCATATGGTGAGCCAAATGGTGTAGACTGGGTCTCACGAATCACTAACCTTATGAAGATAGCAGAATGTTCTTTTTCTTGTCTTTTATTAACTTCTGAAAATGAAATATTTGCTTTTAGAGATCCTTTTGGAAACAGACCTTTATGCATTGGAGAACTAACTACAAATTATAGTGTTAAATGTGAAGAAAATAAAAAAAAATGCAAACAATTATCATTATATATTGCTTCATCTGAATCCTGCGCATTTACCTCTATAGGTGCATCTCTTATACGGGATGTAAATCCTGGAGAAATTGTCCGGATATGTCCAAATGGAATTCAGTCTTTAAAGATAGTTGGTAGAAGTAAAGAAAATTCTCATTCAGCATTTTGTATATTTGAGTATGTATACTTTGCACGTCCTGATTCCTTTTTGGAAGGTCAGGAAGTCTATACTGTGCGTAAAGAATGTGGTCGTCAACTTGCTATAGAAAGTGGTGTCGAAGCAGATTTAATTAGTACTATACCAGATTCTTCTGGTCCTGCAGCTAGAGGATTTTCAGAGCAATCAGGAATTCCGTATGAAGATGTCTTTGTAAAAAATAGATACATTGGTAGAACATTTATTCAACCCTGTTCTGCTGACAGAAAACTAGGAATAACAACTAAGTTTGGTCCACTGAATAGCAATATTAAGGGAAAACGTATTGTACTGATTGATGATTCAATAGTTCGTGGAAACACTATGCCTCATGTTGTTAACATATTGAAAAATGCTGGTGCAAAAGAGGTTGCATTTCATCCACATTCAAATATTATTTATTTTTTACACTTTATTTCAACTTTTTGTAATCTGTTTTTTTGTCACTACTTAATAATCTGTTATGAAAGAAAAATTACTAAAGAATACTTTTACTATATTTTTTAGATACATATAAGAATTGCATCCCCACCTTTAAAACATCCTTGCTTTATGGGCATTAACATTCCAACTAAAGAAGAACTGATAGCAAATAAGTATAACACAATGGAATTGGCAACATATTGGGGTGTTGATAGTTTAGTATATCTTTCCTTGGAAGGCTTAACTTATGCTGTGACAAAAAACATTCCTAGTAAAGAAGATGCTCACTGCATGTCTTGCTTAACAGGGAAGTACCCAGTCCAAATAGAGTGGTAGATTATTTATGTAATGATTTATATGACAGTTACTTAATTGAATTTTATTTTTAACAAATCCCAACTAATTTTATCTCTTAGATAAGGATTTTGTAAAGAAAACCTAGATTACATATCATGATAACATAACATGTCTTTGACAATGGCTACTGTTCCTATATATATTAATTTTGGTTGAATCCATTTACATTTTTATATTAGATAGACGTGCACATATACATTTGGATTACATGTAGATTTACTTGTTTTAAAAAATATAAGTCATACGTATTTTTATATATTATTATAAAAAAGGTATATCAATTTTTGAGTCTTTACTTGTAAAAGTTTTCTTTTTTCGAGTAGTAACATGATAAAAATAGATAGAATTCTTCGGTTCATTTAAACGCCTATTTTTTTTGGGATGATTGTTAAACCTTAGACCCGTTGTCTTTAATCATAAGTTCACCGGCTTTGTTATGCTAAAATGAAAAAAAAGTATTAAAGAAACAAAGAACAAGAAAAATCAACTTAAAACGAAAAAGTTTTATTTAAAAAATTATGTCGATAGAATTTTTAAATTTTAAATTAACGAAAGACTTCAAAATACTTTTTAAGGTCGATTACTCCCAAAGAAAATTATTTTTTGGAAAAAAAAAAAATAGGATTAAAAAAACGAATGAAATTAGAAATTTCCAATTCCACTCCTTAAAGAAGGTCTTAAGTGATAAGACCAGAAAGAATTTCAATGCCAAGTCAAGGGCCAGAATCGAAAAACAGGATTTAGAGTTTGAAAAAGATTCTAAGCATCCCATTATAAATTTTTAAAATAAAAGGAACTCCACCTCCCAGGTATGGTACCAGGGGAAGATGTTGGGTCAAAGTGATACAAATTCATTACCATTTCTATTAAATCTGAGCGTTTGTTAACGCCGTGGCTTGTCAATATCTTCACAATAGTATTGTTTCTGTTTCTCTGGGGTGCTTACTTAAAGAGAGTTCATTTGTCATCTTCCTCATAGATTCCTAAAAATTTGGGTAAAGAAAATTTTGACTGAGGAGTGCAAATTGATCTTTTTAAATCACTGCCAGGTTTTTATCAGATCTAAATTTGCCCATATAATGATACAAAACATTCTATTAAAGGGTCTCTGGAGTATTCTTGAAAACTTTTTCATGTGGCCGAACGTTGTTTGCTGAAAGATCACTTTATCAAAGCCTTTACATAGCATCTTGGAGAAGGGGGGTAGGGGGGGAAAGGTAGGTTGGAGGGATGGGGATTTGAGTTTCAATGGTCGGTTAAATTGCATCAATTTTTTTGGCAACTTTCACCAGTGGTGGTTTCGTTTGGCTGGAGTAGCTCACGTCTCTTAGCTTGAGCTCATACGGAATCCAAATTCCTTGTTTTAGCATTATACCGATTGCCTTTCCCAACGTTTAACTAAACTGAATAGGAATAATTTTGGTTATGGTTTTAGGGGTAAAATAATCGTTTCCAGTGTGCTGAGGACTGTTTTGACCGATTGTTTCGCAGTGAAAGTATAAGTTCTATATATATATATATATATATATATATATATATATATATAAATATAATTTTTTTTTTTGATTAAGTTGTGTGCCTGGAACTACAGAGTACTACAGAGTCTGGTCTACAGAGGGTCGCGGTACGTTTCTAAGTTCCTGGCACACAACTTAATCAAAAAAAAAGAAAAAAATTCAGTGTTAGAAATAGCTATGAACATTGAAAATCTAGTAAACAGTTTAGAGTCAAGGAAAAGTAAAGTTTTTGTTGATGTCAAAAAAGTAATTAAAAATATTTATAGATTCATAAGAAATTAATGAATTTTTTTAAGTATAGTCAAGAAATTCTATGAAGTCAACTTTAAATATATATTGACATAAGAGCAGTTTAGGAAACACTGAAAAGTTCGCGTAGCTGCTGTTAAAGAGTACTTTCAAATGGAAAAAAATGCGGGACAGTCTCGAAGAGGATTATAACCACACACATAAAAACAAGCAACTTTAGTATTCGATTAGTCAACACTTATAATCTATTATTGTGAGGCGATTAGGTATAGGGAACGAAGGAAAAATTTCTGTGTCGAATGATGGGTAAGAATTCTTTCTGACATATGGTATAATTTATTCTTCGTCCATTTCAAATGCAAAAACAATGAATGTGTTAATTGTGATGAGTGAGAAGTTTAAGATGAAAAGTTGAAAGATTCAACTTTTCTTTGTAAGATTATTTATTCAAAGAAATTTTCATGATACAATTCTTGTAGAAGCTCTATGTCTAAATAAACTTCTTCATGGGTTCTATGACTTAATAATTAAACTTAATCATTTTAAAATGCAAGTTCTGCACGGAAAAAAGAAGTTGCCATTTTTAGGTTGCCATTAGTAAATAAAAGAACAAAAAGTAAAAGCCAGTGGGATTATGGTTTTTACCTTAAAAATGACGCGAAGGAATTCCATTCGAAAAAGTCCAAAGATTTTTGGAAAACGCGCTTATTTTTTCAAATTTTAGAAAAAACCGTTATCAAACGATAACTATGCTGTTGGTAACTGAAGAGAAATTTCTGGGAGAAACTTTTACTCACTTCTCGTGATGCAGTGTCGTGTAGTTAGTGTGGTCAGTTTGTCTAACCATAGCTTAAAAAAAAGTTTATCTAAGCGATGCTGACATAAACTAGGAAACGGAAATTTTTGATGCTAAAAATGATAGTAACAGTATTCGATTTTTAGTAGTGTTGTTATCGACTTCAACTAAATCGACTAAAAGTCGAGTAGTCGAAAGTCGAAATAAGTCGACTTTGAAAAATCGAATAGTCGATTTAATCGACTATGGGTCTACTTCTGATCGACTGAATGTCGATTTAGTCGGGTAATCTTAATATCCTTATTTCAATTTTTTCACTTGATTTAATTTTATCAATCTTTAATATTGTTATGATGCTGACTAATGAGTAAAGAAGTATATTTTTGGTAGGTTTATCTTGTAAAGATAATCTATTTATAACTATTGAGCCATGCGCAGAAATATCATTCATAACGGTTTTTTAAATTCAACTAAAATATCTGAACATCGAATCTAATTTGCTGTATCACATAAACTTAACTCTTAGCTTACTGTATGTAGCACCACTTCATTAATATTTCTTTTTTCTCATTATAGTAACCACTTGATGGTTTTTAAACCAAAATATTAAGGTGGTACTAGCCCGACAAATTTCAAAATTTTCAGATTTTTTTTTTTTCTAAATTTGAAAAATAGAATCATTGTAGATTTCAAAAATGTATAGTTTTACTATGTTTTTAAGTAATTTAGTGACAGTAAATGTTATTTTGGTAATATGATCTCAAAAAGAAGCCCTTAGCAACCGCATAGCAACAATAAACAATGCTTACTTTTGGGCTAACTTTCCATAAATTTCATCAAACAATTAATTTCTATTATTATTCTACATTTCATATATATCTCCTTTGCTTTATATCAACTTTGCAAATACGTTAATTCCATTAATAATATTAAATTGAGTTGTGTAGTGAGAAGGAAGTGAATTTATAACAGAGTAATAAAAAACGTCTTGTTATGATTATTTTATTGAATTTATTGCATTTATTTTTCACATTTTACTGCTTTATTCTTAGATGGGAAATAAAAAAAATAGCAAAAGAATAAAAAGAAATTATTTTCATGGAAATCAACATAAAATGTCTGATCAACAAAACATTTCACCTGAAAGTGCTTCTTATTCAAATATGTTTAGTAGTACTAATAGTACAAGTGCTAAAAAGTTGAACAAAGCAGTTAATTGTATTGGAAGTTCAGCTAAAAACAAACAGATATCTAACGACCTTAATTTTTTTATATTTATACATTTTGGCATTATGAAAGATTTACTTGAGGAGTTCTCACGCTGTTCTGAGTGTAGCTCACCTGTTAAGCTTACACATAATAAAAATGAACACAAAGGGTTTTCACTTAAATTATGTATAAAATGTAGTGTTTGTTCAGCATGCATATTTTCTTATACTTCTCAATATATACCTTTACAAAAAAGTAAAACTGTAAAAAAAAGCACATGAAATTAACTATCGCACAGTTATGGCTTTTCTCGAGATAGGCAAAGGTCATGCTGGAATTGAAACATTTACAGCAATGATGAATATGCCATTTTCTATTGCATTTACTACTTATAAAAAAATTAATAAGACTCTTTATTGTGCATATGAAAAATCTGCTGAAAAAAGTACCCAAAAAGCTGCTCATGAAGTGCGTCAAATGATTAACATCAACGCGTGTAGCAATGATATTGTTGACTGTCATATTTCTATTGATGGAACATGGCAAAAAAGGGGTTATTCATCCCTGAATGGTGTGGTATCTGCAATTTCAAAGGATAATAAAAAGGTCTTAGACTATTACACTATGTCAAAATTTTGTAAATCTTGTGAGATTTGGTCAAAAAAAAAAGGATCAGCTGGTTATGAACTATGGAAAACAAGACATAAGTGTGCAATGAATCATCACGAATCTTCTGGTGCTATGGAGTCCGCTGGTGCTATTTAAATTTTTTGTTCTTCATTAAGTAAGTTTAACTTAAGGTACAGTCATTACATAGGAGATGGGGACACTAAAGCATACAGCAAAGTAAGGGAAGCAAGACCTTATGGAGAAACGTTGATACCAGAAAAACTCGGTCATGTTCAAAAGAGACTTGGAACAAGACTTCGGAATTTACGTGCAATAAAAAAAAAAGAAAAGTTGAATGACAGTAAAACTCTCTCAGGTAAAGGAAGACTAACTGATGCAAGTATTAACTTAATGCAGAATTACTTTGGTATGGCTATTCGTCAGAATGATAAACTCTATCCTATGAAAAAAGCTGTACTTGCAGTTTTATGGCACTGCTGCGAAGGTGATGCAGCTTTGTGTCATCAATTTTGTCCCAGAACCAATACTAGCTGGTGCAAATGGCAAAGGGATAAGATTACAGGACAATGCACTTATAAAAACAAGTTAAACTTACCAATTGCTATAAAAGACCTATTACACCCAATATTTATGGAACTTAGTTCGGACAATCTTTTGTCAAAATGTTTACACAGCTATACCCAAAATCCTAATGAGTCTTTTAATCAAATAATCTGGGAAAAATGCCCCAAAACACATTTTGTTTCAAAAAATGTTTTAGAGTTAGCTGTTTTCTCTGCAGTTATATCTTTTAATGGAGGTTACGTTTCCCATAAAGAAACATTTAAGCAACTTGGATTTCATTGTGGAAAATATTTCCTTCTCGGTGCAATTAAAAAAGACGAAAATTGCGTCATTCATATGGAAAGGAAGGAAAAAGAAGTGACAAAATCAATAAGGAAAAAATTGAGAGGTATGAAAAAAGGATTTAGCAAGGATGACTCCTATGTGTCTGGAAATTTTTAAAGATATATATTGTTAAAGTTGTTTTATTTTGTTTTCTTGCGTTTTCTCTGTTAACAGATTTTTAAACTTTGAACAAGAATATCTTTTGAACTACTTGGAGATTATGGCTAAAATTTTCACAGATTGTTCATCAGGCTACTGCAAAGGGATTTGACCAAAAAGAGACTTTTAAAGTTAGCTGTTGTCGAGATATTGACATTAGCAGCACAAATTTTACATAAAAATTAAAAATTATTTTTTAAAGTGCAGCCATTTTGATTTTGTAAAAGTTCTGATGGTGATTCTGGTCAAATCCCTCAATCAACATGTTGTTAACCTTTTTGCAAAATTTTAGCTTCACACACTGACTATTTCATAAGAAATCCTTGCTTAAAAATGTAGTTAAAATTGTATATTTTTTGCTGACTCAGCATGTTTTCGAGTATACTAATACTTTTTATTATATTTACTCTAAATAATTTTTTAATGCACATAGTTTAAAAAAAAATTGCATCAAAATTAAATAAATTGACTGTTTTAATTTTTATGGGCTAGTACCACCTTAAGTAATGTGTTATAGTACTCAGTAAAGGATGCGAAAATGTTTTATAAATATGCCTCCCCAAAATTAGTTTAGCCGTCCCATCCGCCCCCACCTATCTACGCCACCGTTTTGTTTTGTTTTTTTTTCATTAAATTTTCTGGTAATATTTTGCTTTAATTCATATGTGTACCATCAGCACCATATAATTATTGTTCTTGAAAAAAGTTGAATTCTTTGCTTTTATATAACAGTATTTTTGCTCAATAAGTATTATATATTTTGAGCATAACAACTAATTGGCATTAACAAAAATGAAGGTTCATACATATTACGAAATATTTCATGTATGATAGGCTGCAAAACGTTTTGAACAAAATGGAAGGTCATATTCCAGACAAAATATTTGTGTCCGTTTTTGTGTATGATTTTCCGCACATCTACATCCACGTCTTGGTGTTCCTTCTACAGGAAGATGTGGAGATACATTTTTCAGTCGCAGTTTTTTCATAGCCGGTCTCCCTCTCGACAACGAACGTTGTACAGCTACAGTTTTTCTTCCCTCATTTATCATTTCCTCTGCCAGCGGAACCAAAAATTGCTTCCAAGAAATTTTATTCTTTGTGGCCTACTTATATTTAATCCAAGCATTTACAAGGGACATCACAAGTAAGCGATAAAACACCTTCTTCCACCATTTATTCGATTTACGATCTAGTTCATATAGTCCTATCATTTGGTCCGCTAAATCCACCCCTCCCATAATTTCGCGATGAAACATCTCTGGGCAAGAAACACTTCGTTTTAAGCCGTCTTTCAAAGTTTTCGTCACTTCTGTAACATCAGCTTTATGAAAATTATTCAACATAAGGACTTCTTTTGTGTCTTGTCATTTTACAAATAGCAGTCCATCTTTACTGTACTGAAACACATATTCGAATCTTTTCAGCTTTTTATTGATTTTAGGTAAATATTTTCTATTTTTGTTGCACGTTCCTTAAAGCGTCATCAACAAATAAAATTATAGGCATCTATGCATCTCAAGCAAATTTTACTCACAAAAGGCGTCTAGATCAGCTATGCAATTTAGTGGTACATATATGTACCGAGAATCTCTTAAAGTATATGATTATGATTTATTTAAATATTTCAACTAAATCGACTTTTAGTCGACTTAGTCGATTTTAAAAATGTATTAGTCGATTTTCGTCGACTTTGAAACATACAATAATCGATTTAGTCGACAGTCGAATAAATTCAAAGTCGTAACAGCACTAATTTTTAGACATTTCTTAGCATGCCCATAGGAGTGTTCAGAAATTATTTTTATCTAGATCTATGAATATATATATATATATATATATATATATATATATATATATATATATATATATATATATATATATATATATATATATATATATATATATAAGAATATCAACACACAAAGAAAGCAAAAAAACGTGACAAATAATAAGATATATTATTTACAATAAATATGAATCAAATTCTTCATTACAGAAAATTTAAAAAATCCTGGCACATGTTGAGTAACTTAGCTTACAAAAATATACAAAACCACATTTGCTGAGTAGCGTACTTACTAAATAAATAATCAATAGAAAAGCTTTAAAAATATTGAAAACTTTCTTGGTTTTAACTTATATTTCTAGAACGTTTGCATAACAACCTAATTTAAAGTTACAAGAATTGAAGCTTCATACACCTCTTCACAGATAATAGTGAACTAGTGAGCTTCAATCCATTGGCAGTGCACTATAACTAGTGAACATCCCTCCATAGGTAGTAAGCTACTATTGGTGTAGTTAAAGCAATCAGAATAGATGAAATTAAATTAACTTGGTCATTATCTAAAACATCACAACCAGAAATATGTTGAGTTGATGCGTTTGGTTTGCTTACAACTTTTTTGCTCAAAATACAATACCCAGAGTATTGGTATACAGCTCCTATGAATGAATCTAATAAACTCCCTACAAGGCCTGCATAAATACTTACTAATAATATTGGCCATTGCGATGGTAAAGTGACTTCACCGATGTTCGGGAAAACAAACAAATAGTTTGAAATTAAGAATGTTACACCGATTGCAAGCCCTCCTAACGCACTTGAAATTAGTCCTACTAAAGTAACACCGCCATTTGTCCCAATGGGAACTGTTTTCCACGAAGTAATTAAACGTGGAAATTTTCCACCATACGCAGTACCAATTTCTGAGCTCCACGTATCGCCATTGCAACATGCCAGAGAACCAATCAATCCTGTTATAAGTACAGACGTGTGAAAATCTTTTGAAAAATTTATCGGACGCTCAGCACAACCAACTTCAATCAAGTAAATAACTGAAATAAAAACTGCAACTCCCCCATTGCAAGCTACCTGTCTCGCAGTTCGTTGTCCTCCTAAATGTACAAAAAAAAAATAAAAAATTAGATACTTTGTTAATGGCAAATGTAAATTTAGCTGATTGCAATAACATATATACAGTCGAACTTATTATTTTGTATGTATGTATGTATGTATGTATGTATGTATGTATGTATGTATGTATGTATGTATGTATGTATCCAAATATATATATAGATGTAAATACCTTCTTTATAATCCTCTTCAAATTTTCGCTTTTCTTTTGCTTTTAGATTGGTCAGATGTGAAGATGTCACGAAGAATGTTAGCATACACATAAAAAATGCATAGTTTGGAAGAGTGGTTAAAAAACCCACTAACAATGCAAGTAACGATCCAGACAGACTTAAAGACTTTTTATCGTAAGCTCGCTTTGAAATTAAACACGACGCTAACAAGGCTATCAGGAAGTGAGCGGTAATTGTTTGGAGGTTGTTAACTAACATCATTAGTATGATAAGATAAATTACGAACCTAAACATTTTTAAATTTCAAGTTACACATACCAAATTTTTAACTTTCAACACGCTCATGATTTTGGTAAATCAAACAAGTCTCAAATGTCAAATATTTTATTTACACAACGATATCATTTTACACAATAAACTAATTATAGACATCGGGCTTTTTAACCGTTAATGCAAAATTTACACCCGGAGGGTGCTCTATATATGAAGACCAATACTTGCAATGTAACTTATGATTATTACTTCAAAAATAATTGTAAAAATATTAATCTTATACCTTAAAAATATTTCAGTATTGGTATAAAAGTGTTGTTTGTAATTTTTCAAATAAACAAAAAAAAAAAAACCAAACACTTTTATTCGTTATAAAAAAGCCGTTTTTACGTCACCGATAAAACTTTCGGAACTTTTTAACGACGGCTAAATTTTAAAACTTTATTTTATAGACATTTTTTGGAAGAAATCATAACACAGATGATATTTAAGTAATTCGCTGATCTCATCAAGTTTTATCTCTCTCTTATCAAAAGGTCAACTCTTATTCATTATTTTGTCTTTTTAAAACTTTGTTCACCACTGTGTTATCCCGCTTACAACATCTAAACACAAGTAGCAACAAACAAACAAATAGTAATAATAAAAAAATGATATTGTAAAATCATTTATAATACAGCAATATTGCTAAATTTATTAAAGCTATTGATGCCAATTATAAATGGATGATTATATACTTTTAACTCAAATAATATCATTCATAAGCTATTAGGATAGCATAGCATTTTACAATATATTTCGTTAATATATTTAGCAACAAAAAAAAATTTTGATGAATTTTTACAAGAAACATCTACAAATACCACAACCCAACAACCAAAAATATTTTTCAATAATTTTACCAATTTTCTGGGTTATTTGTTGTGCTGATTCTGAAAATAGTAATAAAAAAGTTGAATCACACACCAGTTCCTCACATATTAAAAAATATATATTTTATTATTCAAAATGTGAAAAAATATTTTTAGTCATTTAAATGTTGTCAGATTAGCAATAAATTCTAACATTTAATTTAATATTAATGATATTATAATATTATAAGATTGGGAATGAAATTAATTATTAGGTCAGTAGTTTTGCTAAATGATAGATGCTTGTTTTCTTCCAGATCTAGAAATCAATAATCAAGACAAATGTAGGGTTCCTTACAAAGTATGTTATGGCTGTATTGAGAAAACTATTAAATCTGCAGTACTCATGCATGGAGAAAGCAAAAAAATCATTCAGAAAACTTTCTTTTTTCTTTTACAGCATTGATGTTTCTGGACAAATATAAGAGAGCAATTGTCTATCCTAACCATACTTCAGCTGATTGGCCAGTAAAACATGGACCAGGACTTCCTGAGCTATCTCAGTTTATAGATATTTTGCAGTCCAGTTCCAAATTTAGTGAAACTCAACTGAGTACTGATGAGTTTCAATGTTCTCCAGAAAATTTAAAACTACAGTTATTTACACAAGCTGAATTGAATGATTAAGTGAGAGATTTGGGTTTGACTAAAGAGAAAGCAGAATTGGCTTGGTTCTACACTGATTAGTATTTAAGTTGTGACTAAGCTTTTGAAAGTTTGTGAAAGTGAAAGCACTAGTTTACGAACTTATCATAATCAATATGATAAACAAAAACTCTTGTCAAATTCAAAACTCTTGGTTATCTAATGAGCTTTAAAGTCCATTTCTTGGACTTTTTTGTGATCTTACCATCATAATGTAACTTTTTTCATCATCTTGATATTTTTCCTAAAAACATGAGTGATATGAGTGAAGAGCAAGGGGAACAGTATCATCAAAAGAGATTGAGAAACAATACCGGAATATATATATATATATATATATATATATATATATATATATATATATATATATATATATATATATATATATATAGAAAAAAAAGAAAGAGACACAGACACACACACAGACACACACATACATACATACATACATACATACATACATACATACATACATACATACATACATACATACATACATTTTGCTTTTATAAAAAATAGAAATTTTGGGTAGTTCTAAAGCATATTTTGCATGGGCATCACTCGCCATCAGGCAAACTAAAATCCTGATTGGTCAGCCACAGTTCACATATGTATATATAGCAGTAAAAAGTACTACCTTGTAAGTAAACTTACCTTATAAGTAAACTAAAATGCAGTGTGGTTAAGTTTAAAGCTATCAATATACCATACATACACATACAAAATCTGTATTTGTATTTAACTGTAGTGATTTAAATAGTAAGAAAACATCAATTGAAATAAATGTTTTTTAATAACAAAATTACTATTAAACTTATAAATTGTGAAGTTAATAATTTGAATTTAGAAAATTCATTTAAAGTCTTTAGGAAATTGCTTACTCTCAACCAAGTTTTAGTCAAAAAGAAAATTGAAAATTGATCATAACAACCTTTACTGAAGACCTATTTATGGTGTAAATAAAATTGTAGGAGCCTATTGTAATAGAATGGTTAAGTTTCCAGATTAATTAAAAAATTTCTTAATCCTGTTTTATTGTATATAATTTTTTTAACCTGATCATTTTATAAGAATAAACCTGTAAGCTAGTGTTTTCGTTTTTAAACATCGAGTTTTTTTAAATTATTTAGTGAGAAAAATTTTTACTAATACAGATTTAGATAAAAATCTGTTAATAATCAACAAATTTGACATCACTGCAACTAACTACAATACATACATACAAACATACATACATACATACACACATACATACATACATACATACATACATACATACATACATACATACATACATACATACATACATACATACATACATACATACATACATTCATACATACATACATACATATATATATATATATATATATATATATATATATATATATATATATATATATATATATATATATATATATATATATATATATATATATATCACCTGTCATAGATACATATAATGAAAAACCCTCTCAAAAAAATGTTTTACATACTTTATATAGCATTTAACAATGATTAAATCTTAGTTATAGTACATTGACACATTTTGCTTAAGAGTGGTCAGAATTTATTAAATTAGATAAATAATCATAGGTTATTTATCAATCTAGCTTCCAATTTCTGACATCAAAGAAAAAGAGAAATTAGTAATCAGATGACTTACTTGAATCATAGCCTTTTCATTTAATTGGTAATTTCATTCATAGTAAACTGAAGTTGTGTATACGGAGACACAATGCGAAGTAGATTGTTGTCAATTAGATTATAATGCTATTTAATTTTTATGATGGCTGAGTGAGGCAATTACTTATTTGTTATTTTAGTATAAATTTGTTTAACTTAGTATTTTACTTTTTATCAAAAAAGGAGACAAATTGAGTAAAAAAAATATGCAAATGAGTAATGCAAAGAGATAATGTATCATAAGAAAGAAATCAAAACCCTGAAATTTAAAGTCTCTTCGGTTATTTTATGTCGAATATTTAAAAACCGTCTCATTCACTTTTCCAATAAGCCCTTTCAAATTCGAATGGTGCAATCTAGGGTGTTGACTTCATTCTTTTTTTTTTTTCTACTATATTCAAATGGCCATAGGATCAATAGATGAGGATTTATTCACATGCAAATATATATATAATTATTTAGTTCATGTTTTTTTTTAAAAGCATAACGCTGATAAGCATATAGAGGCTCAGATTTGGAAAAAAAATAAGCATATGTAAGCATATTACTGAGCCTCGATAAACTATTTAAAAAATTTTAATTTTATTTAACTAAAAATTTTAAGTATATATATTTCTAAATTTAAACCAACAAAAACAACAAAAACCGAAGTTTATGTTTTGCAATGCAACGACCTTATGAAGTAATGAAGCCATTGTGTTGCAAAACCTAAACCTCAATACTTTAACATAAAAATTTAAAGTTTAAGAGTCGCTCTGAAGTGTTTTATTTTTCTCTCTTTTTTTTTTCTCGCTTTTAATGTGTAGTTTACTTAACACCATATTTAAAATGTTTATTTTATTTCTAAGTTTTATTTTCAGATACTGTTAAAATAGTAATAATAATGTCAAAGAGAATAAAGAGAAAGCAGCCTACATCGGCAGCATTTGGTTTTACAAAAAATGTTTTGCACAAAGGAGAAATAAGTGCAATCCGATTGCCGTTAGAAGCTATTAAAACTAATGTTGAATGCAAACATTGCAAAAAATTATTTGAAAGCCAACAAAGACTAGCTTTTCATGTTAAAGTTATAGTTAGGGCGTTTGCCGTTTATCAAGGACTCAGTGATGAGATAAAAGAAGACTACAATGAAGTGAAAAATGCACTGACTACTGCCTTCTCTGCTTCTCCGCTAACAGCATACGAAGAGTTCGTAAATCGCCGTCTTAAGGAAAACGAGTCCGTTGACGTATATCTCGCAGAATTAACAAGGCTGAGCAAGCTAATATCGTCTCACGTAAGCGAAGAGTGGATAAGGTGCGCATTTATTCTCGGATTACCTGACGAAGCAAGAAAACAGCTCCAAACAGCACTCTCGATATCAACAATGTCGCTGCACCAAATCGCTGAAAAAGCAAGAAGTTTGGTAATCTTGCGTTGTAAAGAATCGTGTTATGTTAGTCGCGTGAATCTTGGTGCTATTGGTCCAAGAAAGGTTCCTCAAGGAAGCGGAAAAAAGACCATGACTTGCTACCTATGCGGTGAGGAGGGACATATCAATCAATATTGCAGCGAAGGAATTGAGAAGAAGAAGTGTTTTGTGTGTGGAATGGACAACCACCTGGCCCTGAACTGTTACAAAAAGTGTACGAACTCAAAAAACATGGAAGGGAAGCCACCCGTCTATGCGCGAGCGGCTTCCCACGAAATATAAAACCACCAACTCTCTGCGTTTATGTCAATGGAAGAAAAATAAAAGCATTGTTGGATACTGGATGCTCCAAATCAATTTTAAGTCGGGATATCGTAAACGCAAAAAATGTCAAACACGCAAGACAAAAGGTCGTGATGATGAATGGAAAGTCAATTGAAGTAAAACACCAGATTGTTGTTAATCTTTCTATAAATAACACTACCATCGATTTGGAATGCCTGGTTGCCAACATTGTCCCCGAATATCAAATACTACTTGGTATGGACACAATACGACGGCTTGGAGGTGTCCAAGTTGGGAGAGACGGCGAAACCATAAACTTCAATGTGGAAAAACTAACTATCAGTGCTACTGCAGTCTCTCAAGAAAAAACGAATGAAGTATCCTCGCCTACTATTCAAAAGCTGATTGATAAAGACTTCGTAGCAGAATTCAAAAATGGCAGCTGGAGCGTGTCTTGGAAGTGGCTGATAGAACCACCAACTTTGACAAACAAAATTCCAAACTATCATATCTCTGATGACGTTAAAAGTGATTATGCAAAGGAAATAAGTGAATGAATAGCACAGGGATGGCTGAAACCATTTGAAGGGAGATGTAATGGCATCATTCCGTTGATGGCAGTAATTCAACGAAACAAATTAAAAGTACGTCCGGTGATGGACTACCGGGAGCTGAATCAATTTGTGTCCAGTCATACTGCAGATGGCGACGTTTGCAGTACCAAACTTCGCAACTGGAGAAAGTTGGGAGAAAATCTTGAAATAATCGATTTAAAGAAAGCGTATCTGCAGATTCGTGTCGACGAAGCACTGTGGAAATATCAAGTCGTGGAATATGAAGGGCAGCGTTACTGTCTAACAAGATTGGGTTTTGGTTTAAATGTGGCGCCCAGAATAATGACTAAAATTTTAAAAAAGGTATTATCCTTAGACAAAGTTGTCGAGGCTGGGACGGACTCATTTATTGATGATATCATTGTCAATAATAACATAGTGTCAAGTTGCAGAGTTCGAGAACTCTTGGAAAAATATGGCTTGGATTCTAAGTTGCCAGAAAAACTTGTCGGCGGTCGTGTGCTTGGATTGCGAGTGTACAAACAATGCAACCAAGTCCGTTGGAAACGTGACAACATACCTAAAGTTCCTGAAGGAAAAATGACACGTCGGGAAATCTTTTCTTGGTGCGGACAGCTGACCGGACATTTTCCAATAGCAAATTGGTTGCGCCCTTCGTGCAGCTATCTAAAAAGGGTTTCGAGTAGTTGTGGATGGGACTCTTTTGTGGACGAACGTATTGTCAAATTAGTAAACAGTTTAAATGAAAGACTTACAAAAGAAGATCCCGTTCATGGGTCATGGAACGTCAAAAACACTTCCGAAGCAACAGTGTGGTGTGATGTGCAGCTTAGCCGTTGGCATAGTGTTGGAAGTGGCTGGGGAAATAGAAGAAGACTATTCGTGGCTGAGGAAACAAGATGATACAGCTCACATTAACCTTGCAGAATTAGAAGCCGTGATAAAAGGAATAAATCTAGCAACAAAATGGGGATTCGAATGTATTACCATAAAGTGTGATTCGGTTACTGTTGTCGGCTGGTTGAACTCCTTAATTATCGGTGACAAACCCGTTCGAGTACACGGTCTTGGAGAACCACTTGTCCGTCGCCGGTTGTCGTTAATTGAAGACCTTGTGAAGGAGTGTGGTATAAAATTAAAACTTTTTCTGGTAAAGTCAGCAGAAAATAAAGCCGATGCTCTTACAAGAGTACCGCAGAACTGGCTGCATTTAAACCATTCTGCAATGACAGCAAATGTTGTACCACCTGATGTGAAGTCATTTCATAATCTTCATCACTTTGGAGTCAATCGAACCCTTTATCTGATGAAACAGATATATCCGAAGGAGAAGGTTAGTAGAAAAGACTTCCCACTTAATTGGTGGATCCTGCGCCAATTAAGTGGGAAGAAGGAAATCTTGAAGTTGGAAAGAGTTGGCACCGTTTAGCTACCGATGTAACCCACTATAAATCAGAGAATTATTTGTCTATTATTGACTGTGGAAAAAGAAGCAAGTTTGCAATTTGGAGAAAGCTACAGAACGAGAAAGAAACAACAGTGTGTTTCCATTTGGAAGAAATATTTCGAGAAAAAGGACCACCATGGCAAGTTCTACTTGACAACAGCAAGATCTTTCGCTCAAAACTCGTTAGTGAATTATGCGCAGAATGGGGAGTGTCCATCCTGTTTCGTTGCGCTTACAGGGCATCAGGGAACGGAATTGTTGAACGTCATCACCGCACTATCAAGCGAATGGCAGCCAGAAGTGGCAAAGATCCGCTAAAAATGGTATATTGGTATAACCGGGCTCCCAGGAAAAATGGCGAGGAAACATCGCTCCCCTACAAAGCTATATTTTCTTATGAGTGGAAACCACACACAATTTCTGCCAAAACCAACGAAGAAGTTCTCCACAATTATTTTCAAGGACAAGAAGTATTTGTAAAACCACCTGACTCGAAATGTACGAGCGAATGGAACAGAGGAAAAGTTACAAATGAAGGACGAGGAGTTTCGGTAGAAATCAATGGATTGCCGAGACACATGTCGGACGTCCGTCCTGTTCCCATCGCAGCCGATTTGCCTACTAGAGGATTGGAAGAACCCATTGCGGACAACCTGAATCACCGAAAATCGACGCGAATGCGGAAGTTTCCGAATAGATATGCAGACTTTGTGATCTAGAGATCAAGGGGTGTTGTAGTTGCGTCATTGTGTAATTAATTGTGCACAATGAATATGTAGTTCAATGACTATATATGGCTCGTTGTGCATAATTCATTGTGCACAATGAATTTAGAAATGATATTTAAATTGTAAAAGCGGATGAACATAATGAGAAAATATACAACAAATATAGAATTTAGTTGTCTTGATAATTCAAGGACAGGTTCTAAAGATCCAAGTTACGACAAAAAATGGGGACGGTACCAACCTGGACAAAGGCTCAATGTTGACCAGAGCCCACTTCCCTTTGTTGTTCATCGTAAGAAAATTTACGAGTATGTACCCAAGGGTCAAGGTGCAACACATAATACATGGATCTTACAACCCGGTTCAGGATTGGAAAAAAGACAATGTTCTTTTCAAATTATGTTTCGGCTAGAAGAAGAGCAACGAAAGCTAGCCATCATTTTTAGAGGTCAAGGAAAACGCATTTTGGAAGATGAAAAGTAAGCATGGTACAAAGTTATTCGCGTTTACTTCCAACAAAATGCTTGGTTAGACCAAAACGTTTGTAAGCACTGGTGTGATAAAACACTTCTTCCATTTGTAAAAGAACAAAAGCTTGATAAATTTGTTCTAAAATTTATCACGTTTTAAAATTTCACTCAAGCTTAATTTCTCAAACCTTTGAAGATGTCTCCTCTGACATATTTTATTAAACTAATTAACGAAGAAAATTTAATAAGATTTTAACAGCAGTACAGATTAATGGATTCTCAGAACTATTGTGAATGTGGACATGTTATGAATGCTCAAAAGTATTTATTTCAACGACTTACAATGAAGTGTCGAGAATTCTGTAATACTTAGCGATTTTGTTTTGAAAGGCTTTTTGATGACCGCATAAACAGAATGGTTTCTGTCGGTGGAAGTTATTCGTAATAAACAAAATAGAGCAATAATAATAATTTTACTACAAAAGAATTTAATAAATTAATATCTATTTCTTCCAAATAAATTGTTTAAATTCGTTTTGTCAACAGTCTACTAAAGACTACTGCTGATTTTATCAATTTATTTATTTTCAATCTAAATCTTTTTCTTTCTCGCAATATTTTCATTCTTGTTAAATAAACATTTTCTTTTTCTTCATTTTCTCCAGTTTTATTTATCTTTACTATACAAAACAAGCTATCAGTCAAATTTCAATGTGTTATATTTAAGCAGGATCCATCCTCCTTTAGTAAAATAAATCACATTTCTATATAATTATAAAATATACTTGTAAATAATTTTTATTTAGTTATATAGTAAGCATTGTAAAATAGTAATTGATTTCTTTGACCAGGAAGTTCCATCAACTACATTAAAAAATAAAAAAAATCATGAAAAGTACTCAAAAGAGACTATGCTGTCAAAATATATTTGGCAACTAAAAGAAAAAAAGATTAACTTTAAATTAAACTGGTCTATTCTAAAAACTGCGCATACCTATAATAACATATCTCAAAAATGTATGTGTTGTTAACAAAAAAAGTTTGAAATTATTACTTATTTAGATCAAGAAAATTTACTAAATAAAAAAAGCTGAACTTATTTCTAAATGCAAACATGAAAGTAAGTACCTTTTAAAAAAATTATAAAAACAAATGACCAAACTTATTAACCAAATTTATTTAATTCTAAATACCAATTAAAAATAATATATATATATATATATATATATATATATATATATATATATATATATATATATATATATATATATATATATATATATATATATATGAAGACTCCACGGGAAGAAACGGCAGGATCACATTTTGAAAGTTTCGACTTTTTACACTTTCTAGCTTTACTAACCATAATAGCATATTTTGTATTTGAATTCAAATCAAATAAATGATTTGATGCATATTTAAAGTTTTTCTAAATTTTCCTAAAACTTCGAAACTTATAAAGGTTTAAAAGTTTAATAATGATTTATCTCAAAATGAAAAAATGTGACCCTGCCGTTTCTTCACGTGGAGTCTTCATATATATATATATATATATATATATATATATATATATATATATATATATATATATATATATATATATATATATATATATATATATATATATATATATATATATATATATATATATATATATATATATATATATATATATATATATATATACGTATATATAGTGACCACACGCTCTATTTTGTTTATTACGAATAACTTCCACCGACAGAAACCATTCTGTTTATGCGGTCATCAAAAAGCCTTTCAAAACAAAATCGCTAAGTATTACAGAGTTCTCGACACTTCATTGTACGTCGTTGAAATAAATAATTAAACGTCGGATTTTCTACCCTACCTTCTGAATCAAAGTATGAAAAAACAATATAATTCAATATCGATGTCTTTTAGCTTGTAGATAACTAGAAAAGTTGTGCTTAACAATTTAAAACCCTTATTTTTTGAAGCATTCATTTTTAAGTTTAAGGACAATATGCGTCATCCACCATATCTTTGTCAATAATATTTTTTTCAACTTAGCCCAACTTTTGCTAAATATTATTCAGCTTAGACAACACATTTTCAAAAACAGTTTTTTTTAAAAAGAAGTTATAGAAGGTAGGACGAACAACCATAAAAATTTGGACTTGCCTTAAATCGCCTGAGTACTTACTTGACCATGTGCTTATTTTTTTTACAATATTAATTTATGACACGTGTAAAAGTTACTTCATAAAAGCAAATAATGGCATGTAATGACACCAACAAGGTTTAAATTCTCTAGATAAAATGTCCTTGATTGTAATTTTTTAATGAATTGAGAAGATTCTTTAAAAATTCTTTAATGAATTGAGAAGAGGAGGCTTTACATATGCAACAATTTTGAGTAGCTTTATGCAAAGTTAGATTATTGCACACATTTCCGTCTACCGCAAGTGTTTACCTAATAATGCCGGACTGTAATATATATGACCATTGATTTTTACACATTACGGCAATAAACTTTCTATTTATCAACATAGGCAAACTCGTTTTGTCTCTGGCAAAAATTTCTTTAAACAAATTGCATTCTAATGAGTCTACAACATCACACAGAAATTTCAAGGACAAGTGAGACTGTACTCTGGTTTCCTTCAAAATGCTCTTTAAAGCAGGCAGTTGTGCCTCAAAAGCTAAACTTAAAACAAGTTATGTGTATTTAGATATTTGTAAAGGATCAAACGAGTAAGAGAGTGACAAAACTTTTAGTTTTTGTATGTAAAGTTCTCTATGCTTGGTCAAAACTCTTTCCAACCAATCATAACCTGCGATTTTAGAGGCTTTGTTATACTTTTAACCTTCTAAAAAAAAAAGTTACTATAACTTTTTTTTTTAGAAGGTTAAAAGTATAACAAAGTGGTTTCTGATTGGCGGGAGGCAGAAACCACTGAAGGCGGTCTCTAAATCAACTTGCCTCCGAAATATCTTCTGACGGCGGCCGTCAGTGGCTTCCGCGTCCAAAAAAAGTCGGCCTTTCGGCATAAAGTTACTTTGCTGCCGGGAGACGTTATCAACTCTGGTCTAGAATTAAACTTTACGTATTAAACTAAGTGATCTTAAGCGCGTTTCAAAAAATATTTTTTTTTATAAGCATATGAAAATTTTGAAACAGGCTCGGGTATGCTTAAGCAAAAAGGTAAAAGAAGCTCAAAAATATGCTTAAACTTAAGCATATTTCTAATAAAATATGCATATTTCAATACTTTCTTAAAGTGTGCGCGTTACTAAAGGTTAATGGGTATAAGAAAAATAAAAAGTTGACTTATGCTCTGTATTTGCTTTGGTTTTAATGTAGCTGGAATAATGTTATTGTGTAAGAATAAAAAATAAAACATATACTATATACAAATGTTATCAATGAAATCAAAGATACGAACTTCGCATTCCTTCTCATCCGGACCAATAAAGGTGTCATCTGGAAGAATTTCGTTGGGACTTTCATTTATAGCATCATCTACCTCCACCGGTTGAATATCACCCTGATTTCCTATGGGTTGATCACTGCCGGGATCAATGGTGGATGGCGGGGGCACTTTGTAACTATCAAGGCCCTCTGGTTTAACAAGCGAATCTTCTGAGCCATCAGAAGTCATTAAACACCCAGTCATCGTCCAACATTTCTTCCTTTGCTTGTCATACTTTGAAGTGTTTAAAGCTTTCCATGCTTCCCCTGCCCAATGTGTAATCAAAATTCGTCTTTCTTTTGCAGTGTAGGGCATTTCATCTCTGAACCATCAGCCAGCAGCCGACAGTATACGAGTTAAATGCCATTTGCTTTTAATCCAATTAGTTGACAATACAAAAAACGTGATCGTTTTTTGTATTGTCAACTAATTGGATTAAAAGCAAATGGCATTTAACTCGTATACTGTCGGTTTTACCGAATTTAATAGGGATGCGCCGATTATATGTCCGCCCATTTCTCGACTATGCTATTCACACAGAAAACAACAGAACTTTGTTTATTCCAACTGCATAAACAACTCAATAACTTTGAGAACCCCCCAGTGCTCCCTTTCAGTTAAAGTTAATTTTGCTTTGTAGAATCTCTATAATTGCACACATCTCTTTCATGTAAAATGCAGGTTCAATAAGTATGAAAATGTAAAAATCGCCACTACATGAAGTAATTCAATGTTTATAACCAACAGGGAATAATCAATGAAAACACGCTAGTTGACCGAGCTACGTTCAACACAGATAGCAAGCATAAGATTATTCATATTGCAGCAATAAATTGCTATTCTTCTTGATGTAAGTTAGCGATCTTAAATGGCTTTGAAACTATGAGATTTTAGTACCTTTATATGGCAAATTCTACTGATTCCGCTCAGATTCCAGCTCAGTCAGTTAAGAATTGTATTTCAAATTTAGATACCACGCGGAGAGATACGTTGGGTCCGCTAAAACTCGGGACAAACTTCATAAATTAGTGTGTAATGATTTGTTCAACCTAACTAATAACATGGGACAATGTGACAGGATTTTAAAACTGAGTGCTTGATAAACTGTAATATCATTAATATTATTTTCAAGAAAGTATTTACGCTTGTAAACAATTTTTTTTCAAGTACAAAATAAAACAAAAATACAGATCTAGAATGACTGACATGAATTTCTCTGTCAAACTAGAATTGTTAGATTTAATTTAAAAAAAAAACGCTGCCAAGGCAGCAGATCAATGCAGCATATGATAAACAAAACTATACTCATATGAGTATATTTTTGTCATTTCGTTTGCAGTATATATTTCGGCCCCTCAATTATTTTATATTGTTTTTTTTTTTAATATTGGCTTTTCTTTATTTTGAGTTAGGGTAAACTGACCTATATCTGGCCACATCGTTCTTATTGTTTAAAAGTAAAAATTCCTTTAGTGTTACATGAATGAATAAATTTACAAATAAATAGGAATATTTAGGGATGGGTATAATTCAGAAAAATTTTTAACAAAATCAAACTTGATATGTGTTTAAGCATCAGTTTTTCAGATGCTAGCTAAAAGACTTATTTCTGGCCGCTGAGACTTAATTCTGGCCGCTTCTTACCTAATTCTAGCCATCGGCTAGATTTAGGCATAACTTCTTTTCTGAATTACATGTTTTTAAACAGAAAAAAATTCAATTGAAAGAAGAAACATTACATAAGCAAGAAACTGGAACACCAATATTCAAGTTAAAATAAAAACAACAAAATAAAAAAAACAAAATAAAAACAAAAGAATAATATATTGTTAATTTTTTTTCTCCTACAGTTTGGAAGTTTTATGTTTTTTTTCCTCCTGTTTTTTTCTCTTTAACATAACATTTTTTTCTCTTTTTTTTTCTTTGATTAATTTTTTTTGAACTTCTTCATGTTTGTTATCCAGTGCTTCTTGAGATGTGAGCAAAAAATACTTTGGTTTCAATGCAGTTTTCGTTTTTTTAATGATTTGAGTGGGATATGTTAAAACATCAGAATCTGGATCTCCTGGAAAGGATTGATTTTTAAATGGAAAATTTTGATAAACACTTGAAGCTGTTATTTCTATTTCGTTCATGGCAACATTCTGAGTTTTAATATTACCTGTAACTATATTTTTTACTGGGGATGGATTAGGAATAGCATATGTATGGTCAAAATTTAATATTAAAGAATGCTTTGTTGCTAAAGATGTTGAAATAGAAAAGTCAACATCTGCTTCAATTGATTGATTCAGTTGATCAATATTGCATTCTGCTGTTTCACAATGGTCATTAGATACTTGAGGTAGATTGCCTAAAATTTTCAACAGATTCTTGTTATTTTGATAACTGGGTTCTACATATAAAGAATTAGGCATGTAAGCTTCAGGTGGAATTATATTTGGATTGTATGGATAAATTCCACAAGCTTGAAAACCAAATATAATATTATTTGGGGTAACAGATTCGTTCCAAGTCTGCTTCATCAATCCACAAAAACTTACTCTTAAAACTAGTGTCCCAGGAAAATTACTAATCAAATTTTCACATGCTTTTCTGTAAGCTTTCTTGAGTGGGCCAAATACTGATTGATCACAAGGCTGAAGCCAGTTAGAAGTGTGAGCTGGCAATTCAAAAATATGTATTTTGTTTGCCACAGCTACATCTAATAACTCTACAAAGTTGTGTGAGTCATTGCCGTCTAAAATAAGTAATTGAGGTCTGTCAGAACCAATTTTTGGAAGAAATGATTTGGTAAACCAGAGAAATGCAATTCCCTGGTTAGTCCATCTACTATCAGAAACACTCCATGTGCTTCCTTCTGGTGCATTTTCAATTTAAAAGCTGTTGAGTGACCTATTTGTTTTTCCTTTTACTATAAAATGTGGTGGAAGAGAGTTACCAATTGCATTGACACAAGCTATAACAGTAATTGTTTCCCGATTACCTGATGTACGACTATGTAGGTGCTTTACTCCTTTTTTAGCAATTATTTTCCCAGGGTGATAATCAAACTGGATTCCAGTCTCATCCATATTCCATATATTCTGCGGTTTACTAATTACATTATTTTCCATTAATACATTTTTAAGAATAGAAAAGTATGTTGAAACTTTACAAGCATTCATACACTGATGTCTAACAGCAGCTGTAACTTCTGGTTGACGCAAAGTTATCTGTTTGTACCTTTTGCACATCCCACGCCATCATTTTTCAGAAGGTATTCCATTTTTGAATGATTTATTATGCTTTGCAGCAAAGTTTTCAGCATATTTTAGAAACTGAGATTGACCAAAACCTATTCCTAATGCTGCACAATTGCATGCAAAATCAGCTATTTTATTTTCTTCTTCATCATTTAGAAGGGTGGGATGACCAGGCTTGGCTCCCAATTCTGTTTTTCCAGAAAGTCTAACCTGCAGAGAACATCTTGGAACACCAAAAGCCTTACATGCTGCACGCTGTGAAAATCCATTTTTTACAGCTTCAATAGCTGATATCATAGCTGCATCACTCCATAAACAGTGTTTTCCACGTTTACTTCTGTACAGTTCTTCTTTTTTTTTTAAGAACCTTGTAAATTTTCTTATTTTAACTTTCCTAATTTTTTCCATTCTAATAAGAAATTTCAGAGTTCTATAAAAAACATAAATATTAAACTATAAGACAGTTATTAATATTTAACAAATGCTCTTGCATATAAGTCCACATAGCCATAATATATGTAGATGCATATCCATAACATTCATTACTATACAACAAAATTAAAATATTATTATGCAAAAAAGCATTTAATCAAGACCATGGTCATGTATCAAGGCCTATATATAGAACTTTATTTATAAAATGGTATTTGTAATGTAATGTTATAAAAATATGTTACTAATCTACTTAAAATAAAATTTATAGTTATAAATAATACTATGTTTATAAAGAATACAAAGTTAAGTTTGGATTGTTCTTAAACATTACATAGACTACATACATAATACAATGCAGTATATATACATTTGTGTCTATACAAACTGACACATGTACATATATAACACATAATAATTGCATAACTATATTCATGATCATTAATACACATTAAATAACATAGTTTTCAAAATTACACAAACAAACATACACACATATCTATAAAAGTGTGCCATTTTGAAAGCTATAGATGTTTTATAGTTTAAAAGAATCGTAAACATAAACTTATTTATGGCCAGAATTAGAAATAATATTTGGCCAGATACAGGACATTCGGTAGAAAATGAAGACTCCACGGGAAGAAACGGCAGGGTCACATTTTGAAAATGTTGACATTTTACACATTCTAGCTTTATTAACCACCAAAGCATAGTTTGTATTTGAATTCAAATCAAATAAACAATTTGATGCATATTTAAAGTTTGACGGAATGAAATCTCTTTTCTTCATTATACAAAAAATTACCTCCCCGAAAAACAAATTTTTAAGAATGTGAATAATGTTCGGAACTTTCTAAAAGACATCAACCAAGTTTACCTTCCTTATTTTTTGAATTGAAGAGCGTTTTTTCAAAAGGGATATAAGTCCATTTTTGCTGAAATCGAGTTTTTTTTACTTTTGGATTCTATAGTGTAAATGGAACAAATCTAACTATAATAACATGGATAGAGAATTATTTATCCACTTTACTTTCAATATTAAAATCACCAAGTTTTTTCAAAAGGGCATAAGTCCCAGCATTAGAAAAAAGTATAGCAAAAACTTAAGTTCACGCTTGCGCAGTAGCAACTTCCGTAACAAATTTTATCTAAAAATGGTATCTAAAATAATAGATTCAGAACTGGAAATATTTTCTTTCTCTCTAACCCCTGGACATGGTCGGAAAAGATCGAAAATAAGCAAAACAGGAGAGAAAAAACGCCAGAGATATTCATCTCTTGGAAAATTACCTGTCATAGCTTGTAGGCACAACAACAAAAGATGTAAAGCAGGCAATCTTGGCAACCTGGATATTGTTGGTGAGCTCAGTTGTATTACACTAGCCACTTTTGTTAGTTCAGAATTATTATAGTTAGCTATGAGTTTCAATCTATACTATGAATTTAAAATACAAATAATTCTTTATTATATCAATATTGACATACCAAAATTTTTTTTAGGTTTTTTCCAGAAGCTGTACAATGAAGAATTAAAAGTTAAACAGGATAATTTTCTTCTGAAGTTTGTTAAATTAACTCAAGTTAAAAGACACAGGCCAAGGAATGAATATTTTTTTTTGAGAAAACATTCAATAAACTACAGTATTGCTGACAGAAGTTGTAAAACAGTTCCAGTTTGTAAAAAAACATTTCTTTCCATAACATGTGTTGGAATAAAAAGATTGCATAATCTTATAAAATATTACTCTAAAAATGGGTGTCTGAGACCTGAAAAACGCGGAGGATTTAGACAAACGATAGGTGATAAAGAAATCACCAATTCAATAGTGAATTTTATAAGTCAATATAAAGGTTGTGTTTCACACTATGGGAGAGGGAAAAGTGTTAGAGTGTACCTTTCACCTGAATTAAATGTTGTAAAGTTATGGAGAAACTGGAAACTTCATAGAAACCAAGAAAATATGGGTATTTCATCACTTTCTAAATTTAAAAACATTTTTTACACAAAGTTTAATGTTGGATTTGGAAACCCAAGAACAGATATCTGTTCTTTTTGTGAAGCACAAAAGAAGTTGATAAGAAAAACATTTGATACAAAGTTAAAGGGAGAAGAGTTTGCTAAATATCGTCTGCACAAATTAAGAGCAAAAAAATTCTACTCTCTTATGAAAGAGAAAAATGAAAATGTCATTAAAGTGTGCTTTGACATGCAACAAAACCAACCACTTCCTAAATTAAGTGTTAGTGAAGTATTTTATGCTCGACAAATTTGGCTCTATAATTTAACATTTGTTCGACATGATCAAATAGTACAAAACAAAGATAACATTTTTATTTATACCTGGTTGGAAACTCAAAGTGGTAGAGGATCTAATGAAGTTTCTTCAGCCCTGGTTCACTATTTGTCTAAGTTGGAAAAAGATTTAATTACAGAAAGAGGAGCTAAAGTGAAATTAGATCTACATTTATTTTCTGATGCTTGTTCATCACAGAACAAAAACTTTGTTGTTTTGTGTTGTTTGAAAAATTTTGTGGAAACGAGTGTTATGTTTAATGCTGTTAAACATTTTTTTCCAATCAGGGGTCATAGTTTTTTACCTCCTGATCGAGTTTTTGGGCGTATAGAAAAAGTGGTACGCAAAAAAGAAACCATTCTTTCTCCTCTGGAATATTACAAAATATTTTCAGAGCATGGAGCAGTGCAAAAACTAGGAGAAGATTGGTTTCTTAAAGATTACCAAAAAATGGCTAAACAGATTCTTAAAAAAAAAAAGCCATTTCCAATGAGAGATCAGAAAATTATAATTTACTCTCAAAAGAAAATCGAAGTGCAAAGTGCATATTCTGCAGAGCCTTGTCTAGTTAGTTCTTTATTAAAAAAAGGACAGTTGTTTGCAAAAATGACTGAAGCAATACCAAGACCATTAGAAAACAAAGTCAAAAAGGAAAAGAAAGCAGATGTAAAAAAGTTAATGGCTTTCTTTGAGGTACCATATGATGCAAAGGACTTCTATGCCTGTATTCTTGATGGTATTGAGGGAGTAATGCAGAATGATGTTGATGAGTTTGATGAAAATGAACCGTTTGTTTAAACTTAATAAAATAATTTTACTAAACTTTTGTTTTGTTTTTTTGTATTATAAAATGTTCTCTATTGTTGTCTTAAAATGAGATTGTCTAAAAGTATGTACTAAAAGAATATAATATTAAATCCATTCAAATAATTTTTTGTCCCAAACATTAAGGGTTCATACATTAATGACGTCTCTGCTGAAAGGGGTACTAATGACGTCTCTGCTGAAGGGAGTATCAGTAAATTAATTCAGATGGTAATTATTGGTAAAATTTTGAATTAAAACAAAAATGTTTAATTAAACAATTTAATTACATCATAGGCATCTTGAATTCCTTAAAAACTCTTTAACCAATGTTTGATTAACTCAATTTAGTATTTTTATGAAAATAAAAAAACTGATCTGCAGCATGCTTTGAACTGGTATGTCTGAAAACCATCGAAAAACGTTTAAAATATTTTCGCTTTTCAAATCTCCATTAAACATATTTCTGGCATAAAACAACAGTTTTTTATTTTTTAAACAGCGTACGTATGAATTTTAAATTTTTACAAAAAAAGAAAAATCACAGAGAGGGTCTTACTTATCATGTAACAAGGGATGAGGTGGTCAAAATATTAGGTGTGTTTTAAGAACTTACGTTACAAATTTGTAAGTCCATCCAAATAAACTTAATTCGCAAACAATTTAAAACATAATTTTGTCACAAATACTTATTTTTCTCTAAAAAAATGTGGACTTATGCCCTTTTTGAAAAACTTCTTACATTTTAACCCGTTATAAGTATACTTCAAAAAAAGAAAAATTTTAATTGTAAAATTATTTTTATGAAAATCACAATAAACTACCGCTTACAAAAAGAAAAATTTTTATTTGTTGAAAGTTTAAATAGATTATTAATTTTTTTTAGTTTTTTCAAAATATTTAAAATGTGACTTATATCCCTTTTGAAAAAACGGTCTTCAATTATCAAGACTGATATTGATAGCTTTAAGTCCTTGTTTTTCAAAATAGTAACAGATGACTTGGTTGATGTAAGTTTAGTAAAAATGGCGGCCAATGAAAAACCATTAGAAATGCTAAAGAAATCCAAAAAACGAAAAAGTAAGGAAAGATTGCGTGAAAGTAAAAAAAAAACAAAGACTAGCATCACATAAAACAGGACCTGAATGTAATTGTAAAAGGTTGAAATGCTTCGAAATTGTTAAAAGAGAAGATAGAATTTCTTTATTAAGTTATTTTAACTCTCTAGCCAGCAAGGATGCTCAAGATTCGTATCTGGCTAGTTTAATAACTTTAAATAATGTTTCAAGAAGAAGACCACGAAATATCGATTCAAAAGGTTATAATAGCAGTTACAAATATAAACTTTTTATTACAAATCAAGAGGTAATAACAAGTGAGAATTCGTTTGTTCATGTTTGCTTTTCTGCATTTACTTCAATCTTTGGGATAAAGAAGGGAAGATTGGAGACAATAAAAAGAAGTCTTTTAACCACAGGCAAATTATAATTTTTTATTGAATATATTAATAGTTATAAAATCTTTTTTCTTAATGCAAGTTTTCAATAACATTAATCTTATATAAAAATTACGTTTTTTCATTATATAGGTCACTCACCCCACGATCAAAGAGGAAAACACAAAAATCATTATAATAATTTTACTCCTGAACTTAAAAATAAGATATGTGATCACATTTCTTCTTTCAGAGGTCGAGAGTCTCGCTATTCTCAAAATAAAACTAGGCGACTATATCTTCCTGAAGAACTGAATATTACCAAGATGTTTAACCTGTTTAAAATCAAGTATGGAAATGAAAAATTGTCATATGAATCTTATCGCAAAATATTTAACACTAATTTTAACATTTCTTTTGGGTACCCTAGAACTGACACTTGTTCTAAATGTGATGAGTTTAAAATTAAAATCGAATCAATAAAATTTGAACTATCTCTTAATTCAGAGTGCAAAAAGCTTAAACAACAATTAGATGAGATAGAATTACAGAAAGAACAACACCACAAAGATGCCAAAACATTTTATGTTAGAAAACGAAATGCACGGTTTAAAGCATAAAGGGAACAAAGATTTGAGTCAATTGCTTTTGATTTCCAAAAAAATCTCAATTTACCAAATCTATCAACCAATGACTTTTACTACAAAAGAAAACTGGCATTTTATTCATTTAATATTCACGTGCTTTCAAGTAATGAAGTTTTTTTGTATTGTTATGATGAAACTATTGCTAGAAAAGGGGCTGATGAGGTAACGTCAATGTTATATGATTTTTTTATGAAACATTTAGACAAAGAAATTCGATCTGTAGAGCTGTTTTGTGATTCATGTGCCGGCGAAAACAAAAACTATACATTAATTCGTTTTATGGATTTCCTTATTCATGAAAAAAAAAGGTTTGACTTCATTAAAGTTATGTTTCCAGAACGCGGACATTCTTATATGGAGTGTGATAAAGATATGGGGTTAATTAATTGCAAAACACCTGCATGTATTCCATCAGATTGGATTAACACATTCAGAAATGCTTGTAAAAGACCCACTCCATTTCAAGTTGTAGAATTGATGCAAGATATGGTAAAAAATATAACTGATTTTTTAAGACCATTTTATAAGAAGAAATGTCCAATTCCAACACGTCCTCTTCGTGAAATTTGTTTTAGAGGAGACTCAACTGGCATTATATTTCATCGTGATTCGTGGAATGGGTTATTATTAAAAACAAATTAAAAAAATAATAGGAAGATTGCTATAAAAGGTGAGATCCCAATACTATATAATGCAAAACTTTGTATCTCCGAGGCAAAGTACAGAGACCTACAAGTGTTAAAAAAGTTCACATCCAATACAGAGTTTTATGATTCTCTGCCTTACAATCAAGAGCTTGTCGAGGCATTTCATGAAAATATTGACTCTGAAGATGATGAATAAATAGACGCCTTTTTTCATTTGTAGTTTGACCTTTCTTTTTCTTTTTTTGTTAATGTTTCTTGAAAGATTTTAAAAAGTTAATGTTTTTTCTTTCTCTGCATTTAAACTGAATCAATTTATAAAATTAATAATCACAAGATATTGAAATATTGATATTAAGATAAAAATTGAGAATAGACATAAATATTAGTTTTTTAGTTACATTTACCCATAAAAATTTAAAACTCATTTATTATAAGGAAAGACTCCCTGCAATAAATACCTGTTTGTACATATAGTTTTGTGAAAGAAAAGTGACATCTGTATGGGCAAAGCTTTAAACCTTAGAATTAAAAAGAAAAATTGCATTTTGTCATCAACAACAAAAAAGTATTTTTAATTCATACTGGCCCCAAGACTGTTTTAAGGTCGATACTAGGTTCCAGTGGTGAAGTCGGTTGATTAAAAAGGCTCCTGCCTGATTTTATTTACAAGCTAATATAAAATAATTAAAACATTAACTTTTCACTTGATCTAAAAACTTAAAAAGACGTTATACCGGGGAAAAAACGGCAGAGTCCAAAAAAAACTTCACTTAAAAAAGAATGTCTAAAATGAAAATTATTGCACTTAAATTGAAAGTATAACTTTAATTGCATACAAAAATGGTTATTTTTGCAATATACTTTAAAAATCCACACATTTTTCCTAAAAATTTAAAACATATACAGGCTTAAAAGGTTAAAAATGAATTATCTCAAAACGAAAAAATGTGACCCTGCCGTTTCTTCCCGTGTAGTCTTCAAATATATTACAATTTTATATATAGAAATTCACATGTAAATAGAATTTATACACATTATTCAAAACTAGCAAAATTACATATACAGTTTTAAAAACATTACATTTTAATATTACTTTCAATTCAAGCGATTTACAAACGCAATAATGTTTGAATGTAATTATCAAAACTTTGAAAATATCAAACATCGAGTTTACGGACGCAAAAAAATTAATCAAATATTTCCAGCATGTTTTCAAAGCATCAGCATATCTATATATTTTCTTAACTGCGCATTTAAAAATTAAAAAAATTAAAATATCATATCTTATTTCATAACAGACCAATAAACTATTACATTAAAGCATTTTGAGCTTCTGAAAATCGACCAGAATTAGGACGCGGCCAGATATAAGTCAGTTTACCCTAAACACTAATTTAAGAAGTTTGTCATGAGTTTTACCGGACCCAACGTATTTCTCCGCGTGGTATCCAACTTTAAAATACAATTCTTAACTGGTTGAGCTGGAATTGCTAAGAACAGAAACTAAATAAAAGTTTTTAGTCTTCCGATTCTTAGCTTTGCTACCATTTCCTTGCTTAATGCCAAGATGTCACATCTAGGTATTCGTTTAACTGATAGAAGTTAATATTACTACTGAATTAGTTTTAACTTAAAATTAAATCTTTTAAAGCTATAATTTTTAGAACTTGGCAGATATGGTGATCTTATCATAGAAGGGAAAACAAAAGCTATCTATGCACTTCCAGAGTATTTGGGTGGTCAGTATGTTATCATGAAATCACATGATCAAATTACATGTGGTGATGGAGCACGTAAGGATATCCTTACAGGTAAAGGTGCTTTAAGTAATGCAACTAATGCTGCTGTCTTTGAGTTTCTAAATACTGTTGGAATTCGAACTCACTTTCATCATTCTGTGTCTGACACAGAATGTATTGTGGAACAATGTGAAATGATTCCACTTGAAGTGGTAAGCAGAAGGTTAGTCACAGGATCTTATTTACAACGAAATCCTGGTGTTAAAGAAGGTTTCAGATTTTCTTCCCCGAAAATGGAGTACTTTTTTAAAGATGATGCAAATCATGATCCACAATGGTCAAGAGAGCAGGTTCTTGAAAATAAGCTGACAGTTGGCGGATTAACTATTGGTCAATTTGAGTTGGATGAAATTACTTTAGTAGCACAAGCTTGTTTTGAAATTTTAGAAAAAGCTTGGGCATCTAGAAATTGTGTTCTTGTAGATATGAAAGTAGAATTTGGAGTTACAGTTAAAAGCAAAGAAATAGTTTTAGCTGATGTTATTGACAATGATTCTTGGAGAATTTGGCCTGCTGGAGATAAAAGACTTATGAAAGATAAGCAAGTTTATAGAAATTTATCACTGGTAACAGCAGAAGCGATGACAGAAATAAAGAAAAATTATGCATGGGTTTTAAATGAAGTAAAATTATTTTTATCAACACCCAGTGCTAGAGTTGTTATTTTAATGGGTTCACCTGGTGATCTTCCTCATGGACAAAAAATAGAATCAACTTTGAAATCTCTTGGTGTTCCATGTGATATAAGAATTAGTTCTGCACACAAAGCTACAGAAAAAACAATTGAGATTGTCAGATATTATGAAAGTCATGGTATACCAACTGTTTTTATTGCTGTTGCTGGTCGAAGTAATGGTCTTGGTCCAGTTTTATCTGGAAATACAGCTTATCCTGTTATTAATTGCCCACCAGTTAAATGTGATAACTGGGGAGTAGAAGATATCTGGTCGTCACTTCGTTTACCATCAGGGATAGGATGTACCACAATTATTGATTCTGAAGGTGCTGCTTTAAATGCTGCTCAGATATTAGGCCTTACTGATCATTGCATTTGGAGTCGTATACGTGCTCACAGATTGAATATGGAACTTGCATTAATGAGAGCTGATAAAAATATCTTGAATTTGATTTAAAAAAGTTAGCATGTTTAAAGGAAATAGACTCTTGGTAATCTTAAACAACATTCTTAAATTTAATGATTTTTTGTTTCTTGTTTCCTCTTCAGAAAATTAAAAAGATATTTGGTATTCCAAACTTTTTTGTAACTGTAAAAAGTTTTAAAATGACAATTTTTGTGAGCATTAAAATTTTTGATGTAAATTATTATAATTATCATTATTTGTGGAATTTACATAATAACAATTTTTTTAAAATAAAAAGTTTGAAAGATATTCTTCAAGTTCCTAAAGAAACTTTTCTCTGTGATTGACAAACTTCCATCACCAGCATCATTCAGCATAAATAGTCACTAAGTTAGAAACGTCCATATTCAAACGTTATTTGAATATGTAAACAAACAATACATGTTCTAAATAATGTTTTTAAGTCTCTGACTTAGTAATTCATACACTCGACGTAGTTGTAACTAAGCCACGTTTTATATTTACGACAATTAACTTATATGCATTAAAAACATCACTGCTTCAAACTTGAATATACTTTTGAAGTAGAGTTGATATTGAATTTTTAAAAGTTTAAAATCCATTTCGGCCAAGTATTTATTGGCTTATTAATGAGCTAATAAATACAGATCTATAACTGTAATAATAAAATATATTGTAACATGAATATCGCGATCTAATAAATAAAGTTTTACGTTCTGCAAATGTTATGTTATTGAAGTCAGAACAATTTTGCCTCCTTTTATGTTTTAATTGTTGCATGTCTGAGTTGGCTTGGCTTAATTGAGGGATAGCTTTTATTATCTGGATCAAAAACGGATATTAATTTATTTCATAGATTTTGTTCAGCTTTTTAAAATTAACATCTTTTTATTATTAATAAACTCAAACAACATAATTTTGGATATGTTAAAAAAACATAGTATCCATAAAAAATTTCCTTAACTGCCCTTTTAAATTTATCACCATGCTGATTATGTGTCTTATACTCTGCAATAGTGGGCGTTAAAATATGCATAAAAAGGGTTAGATATATTTATACTAACCAGCCCTCTAAAGTGACCTCGTCACAATCAAATTGGAGTTTGAGTGACGAATTCAGTTGTTGGATGTGTTTACTATAAAGTTGTTTATAAATATAATACCATCGATTAATTTGTATTTTTTTCATTTATTTTACATTTACACAACTTAATGAAAACAATGCTACTAGTTAGAGAATTTTGCTTTTATTAAGTTAAATTCTCTAACTAGTAGCATTGTTTTCATTAAGTAAATATTCAAGTAAATTGTTAAAACAAACTTTAGCATTAAACTGTTTTAAGATTTATATTTTGTTAGATAATACTTTATTTTAAATATTTTAAAATAAAAATGCAATGCTTCCATGCTTTTTATATTTTAAAATCTTTTAAGTCTCCCTGAATTTACAGACACCACTAAATATAAGCAGGGCCGCCGAGAACCTTCAAGCCGCCCGGGACAAAACCTTTTTTGGCGCCCTTATAGATTTCGCTTCATATATATACTTAGCATAGAAGCAAAAAAGTACATTATGCCTTTTAACTTTAACTTTATTTCATTTTTTGCTAACTAACCGCAGCATAAACATTTCCTAACTTAAATAAAATTTTTGAGCTTTTTTCGAGGCAAAATTATAAATTACTCCATCATATGACAATGATTTCGCAAGATCATTTTCAATAGACAAGATCATAAGATTTGAAAGTCGCTCTTGCCCCATGGTGGCTCTGAAATGGTTTTTTATTATCTTAAGTCTACTAAAAGATCTTTCACCCTCTGCAACGGATATTGGCATTGTGTGAAAATGATTAATTTCGAAAATATTCGTAAATTGCTTTGAAAATAATATATATATATATATATATATATATATATATATATATATATATATATATATATATATATATATATATATATATATATATATATATATATTCTACTAAATCACCTTCAAATAAAATAATAGCATTGTCAACTACGCAAACTCATCAAAAAATTATAAACTCAATCTCAAAAAGCTAATGTCATAAATCAAAATTTCAATAGTTAATTATAAATCTTAAACATGAATTACCATAAATAAGTTGATCGTAAAGAGTTGAAAAATATTTACTATTACTTTCTAAATTCTGAATAGAATTATTTCTAAATTGTATTCACAGTTTATTATTTTTTCGAGGAATTAAAAATAATGATATAACGCGAGTAATATATACATTTCAATTATGGCATTTTAAGATTAAAAAAACTATTTTTATTTTACTTTGGCATCTGGCGCCCCATCGACATCTGCCGCCCGGGACAAACTGTCCCTTTGGCCCCCCCCCCCCTCCGGCGGCCCTGAATATAAGTTTAATTGCATAATATTTCGTGTATTTTTAAAAAGATTTTTTAATCATTAAAGTGTAAGCTATAAAATTATCAATCTAACATCCGTTTCACCTCTCGACAATTATTATTTAACGATTAGTTTAGACAAATTATATGGAATTTATACATTTTAGTAAATGATTTCTTGCGAAAAAATATAATATAAAATATATGTAATAAATAATGTATATAATATATATTATGTGTAATAAGATATATATAATAGAATAGACTAGAAATGTACGTAATGTAATTTATGATTAGTTTACGTAAAATAATATGTAATATTGCTATTGCAATACAAACTGAATCAGCTTTACAAGAAAAACAGAATCGCGGCAACAAATCAGACGAAAAGATACTAGAGCTTCAAGAATAAGAAAATCATTTTACATTTGTCAAGTCTGAATTAAGAAACGATTTGCTTTTTAATATTCATTTCTGTTTGATGTTTTTTTTGAATACGTTGCTTTGACTAATGAATTGTAGTTTGATCTTTTAAAAACGTTTCTGTAGCAATAAAAACTGGGACTTTTTAAAATGGTTTTTTTTTTTTTTTGCCTCTCCAATTTGTAAGAACTTCTAACAGCCTATAGATTCATAAAAGTTATTTAAGGTTAGCTTTTATGATTATATAGAATCAAAACTTAAATTACATTTGTAAATTTGGAATGTAGAAACAATCAATTGCAAATATAACTGATAGGTTATCATAGGCGTAGAACGCGCTGGGGATCGGGGGCTCGGAAATTTGTCGCTGGGGCTTTGCCCCAACCGAGAAAATTCACCGAGCTTTCAAAAATATTTCAAAAATAAAAACAATAATATACTTAAACATTAACAAATATAACAATTTAAAAACGATTATAATATTTCCGCAAATACTTATGGTGATTTTCCAAATTTTAAGCTTTCAAAAGTTTATACTATTTTTCGAATTTCAGAAATTCCACGCTTCTGATGAGTCTCAAGGGAGTTTTAGATCGGTAAAAACGTAACAAAAAGCAAATTAACAGAACAACATCTTCTAAAGAGTTATGAGTTAAACGTTCCTTTAGTATTTTTTTCTTTGATAACTTTGGCAGTATTATTTGTGTTAATTATTCAAAAGTTTTGAATTAAAAATCATTTGAATTAAAAAAATGTAAGTTTTTGAAGAAATTTTTTAATTGTTCAACAGTACATTGACTTTTAAGTAAAAAAGTTCTACGATGTTGTAGAATGAAGAAGATTAGTGAATACTTTTCAAAAAAAGAAAATCAAATTGAAACAGTTGCATTGTTTTCTGAATCTCAAAATGCTAATAACTTCCAAGGTAATACTCATGAAAGTTTATCATTTGTTCAGTTAGATGATGCAACTGATTCAATCGCTGTTGTTGAGTCGCCGTCTTTTACAGAAGAGCCTAGACCTTGTTGTTCAAGACAGTCATCTTTTCCATCAAAGAAGGGAAGAAAATTTAAACAAAGCTGGAATGAAAAACATAAATGGGTTTTACATGACCGCGAGAAAGAAAAAGATTTTTTTGTTCTACCTGCATCAAAGCTACCCAAATGAAAATGCCTTTACCTCGTAGTTCAAGAGAAAAAGATTCGTACAAAGCTTTTATTTTAAACGGATTTTCTAATTAGAAGAAAGCATTAGAAGTTTTTGGTTCTCACGAGCGGTCTGAACTCCATAGGGCGTCTGTTAGTATGATCGCCTCAGCAACACTAGAATCAACTGTTATCCAACACCTTAATCATCACCAAAATAAAAAAATGATGGATAATCGTACGGCTTTATCAAAAGTATTTACAACACTTCTTTATTTGGTAATTCCTCAATTTCGTTTATGAAATATTTTGATTAACTATCAATCATTAAATTTATTTAATGGATAACTAAATGTTTGTTCTTAATGTATTAGGGAACGCAAGGCCTAGCCATTTGTGGAAAGGTTGAAAATAATCCAAACTTTCGCATGCTACTCAAACTACGAGCAGACGATTCTCTGGAACTGAAGAAATGGTTAAGTCGTCCTGAAAAGCAAAAGTGACTCTTGCCTGAAATTGAAAACGAAATCCTACAAGACTTTGCTCATGCAACGCTTCGTAAGCTATGCCAAAGTATAAGGGAATCACAATTCTATAGGTTGATGGCCGATGAAACAACGGATATGTCCGCGAAAGAACAAGTTTCGATCTGCATTCAGCGTGTTAATGAAAAATTTAAAATTGAGGAGCTTTTTGTGGGATTTTATCAAACCGAGAACATCAAGAGCGCAACTTTGTTAAACTGTTTAATGGACGTTTTGTGTTGATTTAGCCTGTTGATTCAAAATTGTCGGGGCCAATGTTTTGACGGATCGTCTAACATGTCTGGAACTATCTATGAATTGCAGACTTTAATGAAGGGTAAAGAAGAGCGGGCAATTTACGTGCACTGCCGCGCTCATAATCTCAACTTGGTAGCACAAGATTCTGTTAAAAATCAAACAGAGATCAGGAATATTATGAATTTAGTGCAATCATTCATTGCATTTACCCGTGGATCTCCAAAACGATTGGCATATTTCAATAAGTTTCGAAATGTAGAGGATGTAGAAAGCGGAACATCACTGCGGCCACTTTGCCCAATTCGATGGATCCTTAGAAAACCGCCCATTACATCTATTACAAGTAACTATTTTGCCATTATCAACTGGTTAGAGGATTTTGAAAATCATTCTGATAATTCAGCCAAAAATAAATCAAAAGCAGCGGGTTATCTGGAGTCTTTTTGTAAGTTTGACACATTTTTCAAATTAGAAATTTTGCGCATGGTCTTCACAATAATCGAGGATGCTGATACAGCACTCTAAGGTAAATATTGTTTTATTTCATAGTGTTTTTTTATTTAATATATTATTTTAAGCAAATTATAATGTTAAACGTTTATTGAAAATCATTTTAGGCATGCAGCTTAATTTTCGCAAAGCAATACCATCAACACGCTTAAGAAAGTGTTAAAAGAAGCCCGAGGTGATACTCGCTTCAAAGTCTTATGGGATGCAGCCGTTGTAGCAGCAGAATGTAGTTTACTTGACAAACCAGAGATGCCACAGAAACGTAAAATTACATCAAAATTTACTGTAAGTGGAGTTTCATACTTTGCTGACTCCAGAGGACCATTACCGCCAGCTTTTCTATGCACCTCTGGATTGTGTTATAACGGGACTTGCGACCCGTTTTGAACCAACTGAGACCACTAAGCATTTAGCAAATGTAGAAAAACTTCTCATTGGTCAGTCCTTGGAAGTTGGATTCGTTGAGGCTTTTTACAAAGATGACTTTGAAGATTATAGAAGGCTACAACTCCATCGCGGCATATTTGTGGATTATGCAAAATTCAAGAATATTCAACTAAGTGATTTTGAATCAGTTTTAAATGAGCTTGTAGACCATGATAATGTCCTTTCTCAATTAATTCCACTGATTCCCGAGTTTGTGAAACTGGTAAAAATTTTACTATGTATGCCTGTCACCTCATGTACGTGTGAGCGCTCTTTTTCTTGTCTTCGTAGACTAAAGACTTATTTGCGTTCTACAATGTCTCAGGAGCGATTGAACCATCTCGCTATTTTAAATTGCCATCGCGATGTTGCCTACACTCTTGATCTAGATCATTTGATCGATGAGTTTATAATGCGTGCCTCCATACGCATAAACACACTTTACTTGAGAAAATAAAAATACATTTTTTTGCCCATTGAAAAAACCTTTTATTTCTTATTATAGATTTTCAACTCCTACAAAATAGTTTATGCCCCATCCGGGAAAACTAAATGTAGATTATAGTCTATTACTGGAATTATAGGCTATTACCAGAATTACAGTCTTTTACCGGAATTCTAGGCAACAATATTCTCATGAATATGAATTTGAGATTATAGTCTCCCATTATTCTTCTAAGTTCCTTTTTTTTTTCTAAGTTCTTTACTTCTAAGTTTTATCGAAATTCTATTTTAGTTTTATGGCATTATTTAAAATTATCATTTTCAAATAGCACACAACTTCAATTCTCTTTTACATCAGCCTAACACGAACTGTTGACTAAAATGGCTGACGTCAATATCGGAGCGTTAGCTCTTATTGTTGCAGTTTTAGCATTGGTTGCTAATTTTTCGATTCACAAGGTAGAAGAAGGTATAAAAGTTTTTTGTTTTATCTTATTTTTTGACAAAGTTCATTTTATGTATATTTTAACGACTGCATTGCGACTGTGTTGACAACTGTATACAGAGACCAATGTATTTTTCCGATACCCTTATATAGATAAGATTTCCTTAATGTTCTTGCATAAACCATTCATCAACAAGACAATTTTGAGATTCTCCAGTTGATAGTTGATACAGTTATCATTAGGTTACATATATTAGTCAGTTTAATCTACCCAATAGAAAATAAGAGTGTAATTTCAACTTGTGTGTTATTTGACAAAATGGTTGGCAAATTAAAAAAGTTTTGAGAACAAAATAATTATGTGGTAATAGTCAATTATTAGTTAATTCCAGCTCAATTTTTAGTGTCTCTCTGCTATTATATACTATAAAACTGGTTAGCTAAGAAAAATTTATATTTTTTTAGTGTAAAATTTTGTGAAGTCTAGTAATGAAAAACTTTCTTTAAAATACAAAAAATGTTAACATCTCAAATATGAAAAGGAGTTTACGCGCACATAAACACAATAACAGAAAATGAAATTTATAAAAAATTTTTAATCTTACTTATTCAACAAAAATCAATAAACAAATAAGAAAAGTGCAATTTAACAAAGTGCAATCAAATTTCATGCTGTGCAATCCTTAATTAGAAGTCCCAATTTGAGTGTCTCAAAATTATGTTTCTTAAAAATCAAACTTATAAAAGTTAAAGACTCTTTAAAAAGTCCTTAAAAATTGCATAATCCAGTTGAATTATCTAGATACTTTAAAAACTACCTGAGGTATTTTTGTTTCTTTTTTATTAAGTTGTATATTTATTTTGTTTTAGGACATGTTGCTGTTTACTACAGGGTAACTAATAAAAATTTTATAAAATTTTAAATTTTTTATTAAGCTGTTTTATTTGTTTAAAATTTGTCTTACCTTTTTTACTTTGGTTTCAATATTTTTCTTTAATTCTAATTTAGGGTGGTGCTTTGTTATCTTCAACAAGTGGTCCTGGTTTTCATATGATGATCCCTTTTCTTACGTCTTTTCGACCAGTTCAAGTATTTTTTTCTTTCAGGTTTTGTCTTTCAGTTTATCAATGTTTTTTCTAATCTTTTAGTATTTTTGTTAAATTTATCAATTAAATTTTGTAAAATTTTTGTTGTTTTAGACAACTTTGCAAACTGATGAAGTGAAAAATGTCCCATGTGGTACAAGGTTTAAAAATCTTATTGTGATATTTTATATTATTATTTTATAATATATATAAGGTAATTTTAATTTAATCAAGTTCTCACTTTTTAGTGGCGGTGTGGTAATATATTTTGATAGAATTGAAGTGGTTAATATTCTTAAACCTGGTGCTGGTAAATATATCTTAAATGTTACCTTGTTTCTCAAATTAAACTTAAAACTCTAACTGGACTTTAATTCAGTTCTAATTGTTTTTCATTAAATTTCTTGATTAGTTTATGAAATTGTAAAGAGCTATACAGCAGATTATGATAAAGCCTTGATATTTAACAAAGTTCATCATGAACTTAACCAGTTCTGTAGTGTTCATTCTTTGCAAGAAGTTTACATAGACCTGTTTGGTAAGTTAATTTTGCTTACTTACACTAGCTTAATATTTCTCAGCTGTTATTTATGTATTTATAAGTACATACTTAAAATTCATGCATAAATATGAATGATAAATATGGATATATGCATTCCTATGTATTGATGTATTTTTAAGATCAAATTGACGAAAACTTGAAAAGAGCACTACAAGAGGATTTAACAGTTATGGCTCCAGGACTTAATATTCAGGCAATTTTTCTTTATAGTTTAGCTAAAGTTTCAAGATATATTTCTTTTATCATTTTTAAAGATATTTTTGTTAAAATTATTGTACTTTTTTTGCTGTTAATATTTTCATTGTTCATGTGAATGCTATATGAGAAACAAGGCTTCATATAATTTTTTTTTGCATGCAAAGCTACCTTTTTTACTAAATAACTTAATGCAAATCTAACCTAACTGTTAAACATAAAATTTTTCAGTAGAGTACTTTTAAGTTTAAATCTTTAACTTTAGCATTTAATGTTATAAATTATAAGTTGTGTTATTGAATTAGAGCCCTTAAATTTATAAATTTAAGGGCTCTTATTCAATAACACATGTCTTTTGAAATACATCTGTTATGTTTGTTCTGACAAAATGTAGATAGTTGAAATTTTAAAATTTTGATATATTCAACCATTTTGATACAAGAATGTTAGTTAGGTTTTTTCTGTGTTAAAGGGACAATATATTGTTAATAGGTGTTTATAAAGAGAATAGTTTCCAGGTTTCTAAATGATATTATGTTTTTGAACATTTCTTTGCAAGATTTAGCACATGTTTTAAAGGATTAAAAATGTGTTTAAAATAGTTTCTCTAATAATTTTAAAAATATATTTATAATTTATTAGTGTTATGTGTTTAATAAAAGTATATTTATGGTTTATCAGTGTTATGTAATTAATCTTAATGGTGATATTGACACAAATAACAAATTAAATAATGCTTTTTAAAAATCTGTATTAAATAAATCACATACTTATTATCTGAACAATTTGGTTTGAATTTTTATTTTATTTACAAAAAGTACATAGTACAAATAGTTTGTACTTATTACATCATAAGTTCTGAATGTCTTAACAATTCTTTGTTAATGAAGTTTTTTTCAGTTTAGAAAAATATTCTTGGAATATTATAATTATTTGAGCATAAACTATGTTTAACATTTAAAAAAGAATAAAATTTAATTTCAGGCTGTTCGTGTTACCAAACCAAAGATTCCTGAGCAAATTCGGAAGAATTATGAATTAATGTTAGTTTGAATTAGTTATTGAGAAAACCTTGGTTATAAAATATCTTTTAAATAAGTCATTCACTGGAGAGATTAATCAAGAATATGTTTATGTAATATATACTTCTTGAGTGTTCACACCAAAACTATAAAAAAGATCAATTTTTTTTTTAAGGGAGGCAGAGAAAACTAAATTACTTATTACCATTCAGCATCAGAAAGTTGTTGAGAAAGAAGCAGAAACTGAAAGAAAGCTGGCTATAATTGGTAAGTTCTTTTCTCAAAGGCTTCTTTTTGTAACAAAAGTTAAAACTAAAGTGTATATTTGATTAAATAAAGAGGTTTCATTTCAATACTTATGTATTTTATATAAAGTAAATTTCATATCAAGATAATTTTCAATGATTCAACCTCTATGTTCTGTGTATAATCAACCTTTCTACTAAAATATTAGCACCATAGGAAGACAAGAATAGAGAATATGGAAAGTCTGTCAGGATTTTTTTTTTCAAACTCATTTCACCTACAATTGTCAAATTCTTTCCCTTTTTTGAAACATAAAGTGTTTTTACTTGTCTACCATTAACATGTCACCTTTTATGAACACCAGGGTGTCAAAGATTGTTTTTTTTGTTTTGTTTGTTAAAATGAAAAATCTCAAAATGTGCTGCAGATACAACATGAAGCAGTTTTACTATGTAATGCTTAGAAATAAAGTAAAAAAAAGATTAATTAACCCTCAGAAATCCACATTATCTCATAATGGTTTTAAAATTATTTCCTTTAGCATACATACAAATGATGTGTCAATAATTTAATATCAAATATTGTTTTTAAGTTTTTTTGACCTTTAAGTGCTTATTTAGTTTGTTTCACAGGTGACCCACTGGGTTTTGTAGGATTGTAAATAATATATTTTTATGCAAATAAAAAAGCAAAGCGAAATGTTTAGAAAATTTAATTTAACAAACACAAAAGTTTCTAAAAAAATTTATTAGCTCTGTATAACAAAGATGCGCTTTACATTTTTCATGTTGTTTTTCTTTATGCTACACTGCTTGCAATGCTGGAAAATTTCCACTTTTAGTAGAAATTGGAAAAAACAATCATTTCTAACCTCTGATTCTGACATAAGTCTTTGGGCAGATTTTTTCTTTTTTTAGATGGGCTTGCAGTTGAACCCTCTATGGGTGGTCTTCCACGTTTCTTTGTGGGTGCATTTAACTGAATTAGCAATTATGTTAAATTAGACTGGAAATTGCATTTATTCAACACATCTTTTTTAGGCATTCCTAAAAGCCCACATGCCTGAAAGCCCACATGCCTGACAATAAGAGAGCCAATTATTCACTAGCATTATCCAAATGGTCTGCTAAAATATGTACAAATACCACTGTTTTTATGAAGTAATTATGAAGATCTTACACCTCCCATACTTTCATTGTGTAACCTTAGAACTGCAGGCTGCTAGACTTGAGCATAGGCTGACTTAGCTTTTCATATTTGTTGACTGTATTCCTTCCACTCAAGGATAAATTCCATTCACAAACTGTTTAAGCTTCCTGAACTTTCCCTTTCCCAGGATCATCATCTCATCAATACTGTTATTTTCTTGATGCATAACTGTTAAACAGTAACCCCTAAAAAATACTAGCCGTGGTCTTACTTTCCAAAGTTCCTCAATCTTTTCTTCATCGAAAACCAGATTGTTATTTATGAAATGTAGAACTGAAAGGAGCCCCTGAAACCTATTTCGACTATATTTTTCTTAGACTTATCTACACTGTATAGATTTGTATTTTTTACTAGTTCTAGCATGTTGTTGGTTTCTTGAAATAATGTATTAAGGATTGAACTTCATAGTTTTTAGGAAGCTCTAAATTTTTACCCTTGAAAACTGAGTCTGGTGGATTGAACTGGACTTTTGTCCAATCATACACCTTCTTTTTCTTTTTCTTAGTAGAGACAGCAGATGTAGATGGCACCAGATCTTCATCATTTTCATCAAAAGAAGAATTCAGTTCTTGATTCCTATTTCTTAGGGTCTGATTCATAATCCTCATCATCTGTAGAACCATTATCCAAATCACTATCATTGAAATCAATTACTTCTAAAATATACAACCCTTGCTGTGTATTGATTTTCTCTTAGGGTGGAACTGACATTCTTCTGCAAAGAATAAATAAATAAATAATAAAATATAAAAAAACATATTACAGATTATTAATAAGCTTAAATAATTATATAGAATAAAAGCCTTAATCAGAATCATTTAAATGTCATTTTATGAGCATCTAACTATTTCATTGAGAGGGATTTTTTATAACAATGATAATTATTATTGAAAACAATCTTAAACTTCATATGATTTTATCCCTAAAGCTCAATGGGTCCCTGAACATTTTTAAAAGTGTTATATATACATAATAAATATGAAATCAAATCTCATACAAACTCGTTAAGTGCATCATTTACATATTATTACTAAGTATTATGTGTCTTACCTCGTATAAAGCAGTTATTATAAGTCAAATCTGTTGTGGTTTGATAATTCAATCATGCATGTGAGTGGCCATATGTAAATAAGATTTTACTTAGTAACTAAAAAAATTCATTGTAATTTTTAATTCTCCTGAGTCCCACTGATGTAACACTGGAAAAAAATTTAAACATGAAATAGACTTTTCTTAAACAGATTCTTCTGTGATGGATCACAGGTGACCCAGTGGGCCTCAGAGGGTTAAAATAAAAAAATAATTAAAATAAAAAAAGTAGTTAAAATTTAAAAAATAGTTAATTAAAATAAAAAAATTAATTAGTTGAAATTAAAAAATAATGCTTAGAAAATATTTGTTAGTAATGTGAAGCAAATTTTAATGTTTGGCAATTTTTTTCTATTCTGAGTTTACAAACCCTTCATTTTGAACCCTTGATATCTTGATATCAAGATACATTTTGATATCTTATGTTTTTGAAGTTAATCATTTGATAGTTAATCATTTGATAGTGAAATCAGTTTAAAAATAAAGAAAATGAGTTCTGAAAAATGTTTGTTTTTTTTTTTTGTTTTTTTTTTTTCATTTAATCTGCTTCTTATTTTAAATATTTACTTAAAGATTTAAGCAACTGAATTACATTTTACAAATATATTATACTTTCACAATTATAGTGCTTATTTGTAGATTTTTTACATATTGGTATAGACTTAAATAACAGGTAGATAAATTGATTATTTAGAGGCAGAGAAATCTTCTCAAGTAGCCCAAATCACCTATAATCAAAAGATTATGGAGAAGGAGAGTCAGAAAAAGATATCAGAAATTGAAGGTTTGCTAATTTATCTTTCTCGAATCTAAGACATTTATCATATCTCTCTTGTATCAACAAGAAAGATCTAATGAAACAACAAGGCGTTTATCAAATCTCTTTTATATCAACAAGTTGTATTCATTAAGTTTTTTTTGTATCAGCAAGACATATCCATCAAATCTCTCATGCATCGTTAAGACATTCATCAAGCTTATGGCAGGTTTTAAAGAGATTTGCATCAAACCTTTCTTACATCAGCAAGACAAGTATCTCAGCTTTTTCTTGTGTCAATAAAACGTTTGCATTTTGTAACATTTTATTTATTGACTACTTTCTACTTGAAAATAACGAGAGAAAAAAAATATCACAAAAAATAAAAATTATAAACGTTTCTGATTCTAGATAAATGATCAGTATAAATAGCATATGTTAAAAGAAATCTTAAATAATTAAAATACAATCAGCTAGTTTCTACACAATTCAAAATTTAAATATTCTGATCGATTGTTCTGAAGGAATTTGTATGTTCTATGAAAACGATTATGCGTGTATATTAGTGGCCTTCATTCACTTTTACTTTTCTATATATCACGGAGATTTTTTCAGATTCAACTCATTTGGCAAAAGAAAAAGCGGTCGCCGATGCTGAATTTTATAAGCAAGTTAAGATAATCGAGTCAAACAAGGTAACTCTTACTTTTTAAAGTCAAATGATGTTATCGTTTGAAATGCTTTTTCAATTCATCAAAGAAAAAAGTTATTGATAAAAGTTTTCTTTAATTTAATTAAGATGAAATTGACGCCTGAGTTTCTGGAGTACACTCGAATACAAGCCATGGCACAGAATAATAAAGTATACTACGGGAACAGTATTCCTAACATGTTCCTTGATACTGAAATGTTTTCCAGAAAAACAGAACAAAAATAGTAGAGAAAAAGGATAGTTAGCGTTTTTTAAAATTTATAAAATCACATCTTAAAGACCTCGAGTGGTATTTTCCGAGTTTAAATATACAAGAAGGAAAAGTAAAGAAGAACAACTGATGTTATTGTTATATCGCACAGTTTTTTAATTTTATTACTTTTATGTCTTTTATTACTTTTATGTTCTTTTGCAAAGATTCATTCTGGTGTGTTTATTAACAGAATCCTTACAAAAAGAACTTGTAAAATTGCGCAGTTTGACGTTAAAGGATCATTTAATTGACGGTTTTGTCGAAAGCTCTCGATATATAAAAACGTCAAATTTTTCAAACGACATTCTAAGAAATTTTTACCTATCATTTGTTCAGCTGAAGCGCAGATGCAAACTTTTCATTGAAAACGCATTAGTGTTATTCATTTTTCATTAGAAAGAAAATATCAATTTCTATTGGTTGTTTAATTTTTCTCACCGGGATACCTTGTAATCCCCGGGAAGCTTCTGAAAATTTTCATTTAACACGCCTTTAATATAAATACATCAAGATTATGAAAAAAAAGAAAAGTCGCACACAATGTGAGTTTAGGCAGCTTGTAAAATTTTTTATCGGAAGGAAGATTTTTAACTTGCTGATGTTGCGATTGGTTTAAATGTTCTCAAGAATCAACTTCTAAAAACATCTTGTTGCTGATTTTTAGGCCAATCATTAAATAGTAATAACATTAAAAAACACTTTTAGGCCCAACATCTAGAGGTTTGACATCTTTAAAAGCATAACGGTTGCTAGATTGAAATATCTTTATATGAAAAAGTGAAAGGAAGAGATTTCCATCAAAATTAAAAATATTTATATTACAAAATATGTTTACATACTCTTTAGACAAAAGTTACAAAGCAAAACAATAATTTGTGAAAACATTGACAGCACTCTGAAGTTCGGCGATAATTCCAAACTACTACTACTTTAAACAACGATCTGCCAATTTCCGGTGTATTTTTTGCACGTGCATTAAGGAATAGGATTTTCGAGTTTAATTAATAACTGATCTGTTGATAAATTTAGCATGTCTGTGCTTAGTATATCTTCTTCGTCTCCGCTATTACTAGAAATACATTCGGAGCTACTTCTTTTATTTTTTGAGGAGTTATTGCAATCATATTCCTCTAATATATCTTTTAAGTCTTTTATGTAAAGCGCAGCACAGCGCAAAATTTCCACTTTAGAAAGTTTTTTCTTATCCGGCAAGAAAGGAACCCTCTGCCTTAGCTCATCGAAACCGTCATTGACTTGTTTTACACGATTTCTTTCCCGTTCGTTTCTCCGTGCCACTGCAGCTGGATCCATATTTGCTACAACACTGTGGCTGGAGCGTCTTCTTCTAAATTTCCCACCACCGTTTCCCATGTTCCAAGGATGGCAAACGACTGTAGAGGCATATCCATTAATTTGTTCATACTTTGTAAATAGCTGGTTATTGATTACCATGTGTTCGTTTAATAACGGCCTTGGAAATAAAAGTTGCATGGTGGTGCTCTGTCTTGTTAAAGTGGTTGAGTTGTTCAGACGCTGATCAAATGATAACTCCTCCTGATCAAAATACTTACACTTCTTTTTAAATCCTATACTTAAAAAAAAGGAAACAAAATTTTATCCAACTCCTTCTTTGTTTTCATCTTGAAACGTAATAATTAGTATTTGCTTTTTTTAATGATGGACCGGGGGAGGGGGTAAAAAATCAAAGATTTTTAAATGTAGTTTGTTATTGAAAATCAAAAGCGTTATTTATTTAAATTCTGTTTGCAGGCATAAAATATTTTTTTTATTGGTTTTAAAAATTTTTCAAAATATTTTTTTCTTTAATTAAAAAAATATATATATCCTAAAGTCACACCTCCTCCCCCCTAAATATCTTTAAAATTGAATTAAGATATTGATTTAATTAGGGAAGAAATGTAATCTAAATCGCAGCCATCACATTAATTTCTGATTAAAAAAATGTGGTGTACTATTTTATAAACATTATATATATATATAACGTTTAAATTAATTGGAGTGCTTCTCAGTGTAACAACGTAACAACGAAGCATCAGATAGTTATTCTCTGAAACTTATTCAACATATGATCTTAATCTATCAAAAAACTGAATGATTATTTATTAGATTCATTTGACTCGAGTAGAATATTTATACAAACTTTTTTTAATAATCCGCTAATTTGTAGAATACTTAAAAACGAAATAAATAAATAAATAAAATAATAAACAGTATCGAAATAAAATCAAGTCAATAAAAAACATGTAAACTTCAATTCTTACTCAAACCGCTGGTGTTTTCCTCGTTTTTTTCAAAAGAAAAAGTTGCCTTAAGAGAGAAGAATACCGGTAGGGTTTTTAAAAAGTTGATTGCGAAAAAAAAAAAAAAAAAAAGGTTAAACAAAGATTACGTCTGCTTTATAAAAGGATTGTATTTTATTTACATCGAACTTGTGTGTCATGTTTATTTGATTGCAAAAAAACTCAAATACTCTTTTAATATTGAACAGAATTGAAGATAGAAGAACAGAGAAGCAAAAAAAGAAAAGAAAAGAAAAAAAAAAGTAAATAGGTAAAATGAAGTTAAAATGAAAGCATCCCCATTATTAAGAACGTAAAATGAAGCCATCATTAAGAAAACAACAGTCGCCATGCTAAAATATATCATTCTCTGTCGTAAAACGGTTACCCTATAACTAAACTGTAATCGGCCATTATAATTACACCAAGTACTACCTTAGGTTACGTTCACCTAAAGACCGTACATTTTTTCAAACATAAATCATGCATTTAAAACTAAAGTAACCACGCAATTGTAATACTCGTAAAAAGCTCATGCGAGAAACTTTTGAGTTAGACGGGGTAGTTTGACGATGGAAATCTCGTGGCGTCCATTTTTAGAGGTGAAACAAGCTAACAACAAACTTAGTGCGCATAATTATTCAGCGTTTCTAAAAAAAAAAAACCTTGCGCATGTTGACATTTTGATGGCAGTTAAGAGTTGAAATTCTATGAAAAACACAAAACGCAAAAAAGTATAAGAATTAAGACAAATGAAAGAATGTTTTCGTGGGTGGCGAAGATGAATTTTGGTTGTTAAACGAAAGATTTAAGAACTGTTAAAGATGGCCATAGGGGAAAAAATAGGTGTTTTTGGAATTTTTTGAAATTTAAAATAGTATATATGGGAACTTTGTTCGATTTGTTTGTTCGTAAAGTAGTTTCATTATCCCGACCAAAATGAACGGAAAATTGAAAGCAGCATTTTTGATGTTAAGTTAATGAGGTTAAAAAGAGGTAAAAGAGATTATATTTTTCGAATTCGACCATTTACGATCATATGGAACGTCTTGGCTTTATTTCAAAACTTGACATATGAGTACCACAAGTTCTTACAGAATAGAATTAGCTTAGTCGCATTAACAACTTTGATTTACTTTCTCAAAAGTAAAGAAAATGATCCATTTTTGAAGCGAATGAGTTTTTTATACTGACTGCTATTTACTGCTACTAGTTAAAAAGTTGAACAAGTGCAAACCACTTCAAAGGCCGATATTTGCCAAAAAAAAAGTTGATCTGTTTGGTGGGATTTCAAGGGGATTGTTTTTTTTGAGCTCTTACCGAACAATATCACGATTAATCCTGAAATGTACTGTGATCAACTGAGCAAATTGAATGATTCACTCAAACAGAAAAGGCCAGAATTGATCAATAGAAAAAGTATAGTGTCCCACCACGATAATGTGAGACGTCATACAAGTTTTGTAACTTGCCAAAAGCATTTACAGCTTAAATGGGATGTAATATTACACCCACCATATTCTTCAGTTTTGACACCTTCGGGTCTCTACAAATTTGGAAAGGCCTTGGGAAGACCTTCACTTCAAATAGGACGTAAAATATCATTTGAACCAGTTTTTTGCCAGTTTCTTTTTTTCATGAGCATGGAATCATTCTCCTGCCCAATAGATGGCCAAAAACTTTGGACCAAATTGGAGAATATGTAATTTGATAAAATGCTTATTGGGAAGAACAACCGGCGATCGAAACTCTCAAAAGTCTATCTTTCATCAAGATAACTCTTTGAGAGACAACTTAGAGCTTCTATGTTCTAAGTATGACAGTTTTGAGCTTAAAAAACGAGCTTCTATGTCATCATTTTTAAACTTGAATAACAAATCAAACAAAAAAAAGTTTTAGAATTTTCTATAATTTTTATACTATAAAAAAAAATTCATTTTAATACCGGCTCTGAAACAATCCTAAAATGATCTCGTACGTTTGAATGCTAAATGAAACTTGTAAAGAGACTCGAATTGCATTATCAAGATTAGCCAGACTTACAAACTAAAATATTAATCTCGCTACTTTATTTCTACAAAAAGGTTAAGTTTTAATGATTTTTGATTTTTTAGTTTTCTTTTAATAATTAATCTCTAACATCCAAACTCCTAATTTTGCTAAATATAGAATAATTTTTTTAATTGAAGTTTCAACACCAACATCCTAAACTGCTTTCCGGCAGTTTAGGATGTTGGTGTGTCCATCAGATTTGCCAATCTGGATAATGGCTTGTTCACGAGTCTCAATTAGTGATTTCACCAGAATTTATCGTTGCTCTGTTGCTCCAGAGTCCTATGACAGAGCAAGTGCCATAAATGGGTCATCTTCATTTTCATGACAACATTTTCTTATTTGGTTTACTAGTTTTAAAAGTTGTTAGATAGAGGAAAAAGTCGGGTTAATTTTTGGGAGGATTGAAAGAAAGGAGTTGTTAAGTCAAGTTAAGCTACACTTTGGATATTTACATAGTCAAAAACAATCAAATGAACCCTATTCAAACTATTTTTAATGACTGCGTAGTTGCACTTTAAAATAAAATTGAGAAGATTAAAAAGCTTTTAGTATAAGCATCTTAACACAACAATAAATTCATAAAATTTTGTGTCGCTTACTGACGAGATTTCATCGGTGACGAGATTTCACCGGTTTTTGAAAACGTCATTGACTACAGTCGATAATTACAACCTTTCACCAATCTGTTATAAAACAATATTAATTTTCTTAAAAGGAATTCAAAGGTTTTTGGAATAAATCATAGTTTAAATTATTTGTTCTCATCTCTGCTGTGTATCTTTATTCCTTTAACAAATAAACTCCGAGGCTACTCTCATTTTAAAACATTCCAAGCCTCTCGCTGCTTCTTATTTAAATCATAACTTTATTAGCATAGTCTCGTTTGCAGTTTAATAACGTGAGATGAGACCAAGTCTCATTTGGTCTCTCTTTTACTTTTTTTTTTTTTTAAATTGAATGATATTTCATTAATTTAAATGTATAAAAAGATGATGAATTAAAAAATATATCAATAAAATCATTTTTAGAATTATGTCACGTATCAAAAAGAATTGAACAAGTTTACAAAGAAATTTGGCCGTTGATTTTGTTAATCAAGGAAAAACTTAAAAAGAGCAAAAAAAACTTCAAAAGTGCAAAATTTAACCCTTCATTGTTTCAAGTATAATGACAATTTCACTGGTACAAATACTAATATGCCTGGAAAAAAAAAAATTAACATTCCAGAATTAAACTGTATGGTTTAGGTTGCTATGTTAAAGCAAGCAATTGATAAAATAACTTTTAATGATAACATTATGAACGCCTCAATGAACACAGAATCTCAAAACTGTTGCCAGAAAATTAAAATTAGAAAATAATTTTTATCTTCCAGCAAGACAATGTTCCTAACCATACAGCAAACATGAAAAGGGTTATTTGAAAAGGATGTAGAAGTGATGGAATGGTACAGACGCCAGACTTAAATTCCATTGAGCGTAAATGGGCAAAATTTAAACAAAGTTTCTAATATAGTGTGATATTAAAAGTGAAAACACTGCAAATAAAATTGTTGAAATATTATATAAGTCTTTATAAATTTAACAACTTTTCTCAAGAAAAATAATATGAACATTATATATTTGCGTTTAATAACGTGAGATGAACATTATATATATTAATAGCTATGTATATAAAAAATTTGTGATACTTGGTATTCACTTTTTATAAATTTTGTTATTTGTTTATTAAAAATTGAAAAGTTTATTTTTGTTAAAAAAAAAAAAATATCTCGGACAAAGTTTTTTTCAATTTAAAAAACGTTTTTTATCACTTTAACTGATAGGATCTCACCCAGTATCAGGCGATACGAAATGTAAAATCCCTGCCATCCTCTGCGTACTCTTTCTCTACTTCTTTCGTCTGCCGGCACACTTGATTAGTCTTCCATTGAACACAGTTCATCGGATAGATAATAAAAATTCGTTAAAAAAACATTTTACATTAAGAGTTTACACATTTCTTAAATTGAGGGTCCATGATTGTATCAAATAAAGTTAGTTTGTGTAAATAATTTAGTATTTTATAGTGTGTTGTCCTTAGCAAATTATTCTAGGGGAGGAGAATCTTAGTACCCTAAAGCATTTCTTATAGTGGGAAAAGGTCACCTGTAGGCTAGAAAAGAACTTATCATGATGGTAATTCGGTATAGATGTAGAGAGGAGAGGATTTAGGTTTCAGTGCATGGGAGGAAGGAAATATGATTTCTGGGACGCGCCACCAAATTTTAAGAAGCTAATTTTATGAGGGTTGAATAAAAACATTATCTCATTTATGTTTTTTCAAACAATTGAAATTTAACTAACTTAATCAACTCAGTGAAACAACCAGCTGTAGTGATAGGGGGAAAAGGGTTGGGGGTAGGGGAAAGGTGCTTATGATGGCATACTTAATTTAATTCTTCACTGGCTTATTACCAAAAAATTTATAAAATCATTTTTAACATGGGGATATTTCTTCTAACATGGAGAATAATTATTATCCTCAGGGTTTTTAAGTGTTAAACTTTATTATAAGTTATTACTATGACAAAAAAAAAAAAAAAACAAGTCTGCCATCATAGGTAAATTACTGCAACTTTTAGCACGCTTTAAATAAACTAGAAAAACAATTATTTTTGTTTTTGTTAAGTGTAACATGTAAACAGTTTTTTAAAATTAGATATGTAAAAATAAATTTATAACCTTTAAGCATAATTTGTATATAAATGGTTTTTTTCTTCTATCTATGCCTGTACATAAACAATGACACCAAGATGCCTGCCTTTATCAGTTCAAACATGTTGCATCAGATTTAAATCAACTTCGTTGTTACTTAGATTATTCTACTCACTGCAGCATATTTCTTCAACTATCATCTTTCTTCTAACCTTTCTAACCATTTTTCTTCTACCTTGTCATCTCTTTCTTTTGCTTTGTCTTTTTATTCTTGGGTACATTTCAAGCAACAAACAGATTTCCAGCGATAATTTTTAAATCTCACGCCAAATTTGAAAAAAGTTATTTAAAATAATTTAAAGCGCGTGTTGAAAAAGCAAGTAATTGCAACGCTTACAATCACAAGGAGTAAGCTACTTTCAGAACAATCACTTAAAGTTTAGAATTAATCAAAAGATGAAGTTCTCGAGAATTTTTTAAAAAAACCTTGCCTGGAAACTGAAAATCTAATCTTTTCTATAAATAAAAACAAATTTCTGTATCAGTAAAAAAAATCTACGATGTTTAAAGGTTTACAAAAAAATCTACGATCTTTAAAGGTTTACAAAGCAAATACAAAGAATCTTATGATGAGTTTTAACAGCTTGTAAAACTTTATTAAAGTAATAACGCACTAACTTCTAATGTGTGTGTGTGTGTGTATATATATATATATATATATATATATATATATATATATATATATATATATATATATATATATATATATATATATATATATATACACATATATTACATACACACACATACATACACACATACATACATGCATACATACATACATACATACATACATACATACATACATACATACATACATACATACATACATACATACATACATACATACATACATACATATTTATATGCATAGGACTGGATGTGCTGATGTCAACAACAGAAAATAAAATGTATGATTTATGGTTAGGTAGTGACCTTGGTTTGATAAAAGGTATTAATTTTTTTTTTTTGATTTTTTTTTTGATTTTTGTTTTAGAAAAAGCAGTTTGATAACAATTTTAGCATTTTATAATATTCTGTTGATAAACATCAGATTATATTTAATATCATTTTGTTTCGTGAATATGATATAATTTAAACTTTGAAATCACTTTTTTAGGTGTCATTCTTGCAAAAGATTGCTTTGTAAATTATGGTGATGTAAAAACTTTGGATAAAGCTCAAAGTATGTCATGCATGGTTTGGCAGAAAGGTGAAAAACAAAATTCTGTAAGCTGCTAATTTTTGTTTAGTTTAGTTAAGAAAAAAAAAGTTTATTGTGCAATATTTTTCACCCAGAAATGAAGTATTAAATTTCATTCATTTTCTTAGAAATTTTGAACGATTTGTGTTTAAGTTACATGTTGGACTTCAAAATGGTGTTATTAAGACATTCGATTGCACAACCTGTCATTATACTTGTTCATTCAAAAGCTATCAATCACCAATCAGGGGTATTATCAGCATGGAAGATGGGTAAGTTTATTAGGCTTTTTTTAAAACAGTATAAGTTGAAAGCAGATTTATGTTTTATATATAAAGATGGGCAAAAATAATCATTCTTTTGTTTTAGCAAAATATTAGACTCATTTCTATTTTTTCTAAAATATATTCTGTATTATATTTATATAATTATATTCCATGTAGACAGTCATTATTTGCTTCCACATGGAAGACTGTTGTAGTTAGTATGCCTATAAACTTTTAAATATTTTCAATTTCTATTGTTAGAAGTTCAAGAAAAAAGAATAATAAGATTAACTTTTATAAGAAATCTAAGTTCAACCAAAATGCTTCATTTAAAAATGAATTTTTTAAGCATTCTCTTAATCTTTTAGCTCTCTTGTTTCTTGTACTGAAAGTGGAAAATTACAGCATTGGAAAGATGAGGCTGTTACTGTGAGTATTATAATTTAAAGGATTTTTGTTTTTTTATAAAAAAATTAAATGATATATAAATTGATTTTTTAAATAGTTTGAAAAAGATGTTGGCCCTGATGTTAAATGCATGGTACCAAGTAGTTCATCTGATATATTTGCAACTGGTGGAATAGAAAATGATGTTAAGGTTTATCAAATTGATAATATGGAGAAACCTATATTTGTTGCAAAAAATGTAAGATTTAAATTCTCTCTGTATATATAGCTGTAATGTTCACTACTATCCTTAATTATTTTAATGACACTACTTTTTAATGTTTTACTTACAAATGAGGGGAGAAATTAAAAAAGAAAATAACTTGAAATATATGCTCTATCACTATTTATTAAAGTTACATGAAAAATAAATTGATATATTTAATTTTTGACTTGCTCTCATCCACTTTTAGTGACAATCCCTTTGCATATTCATGACATTCTGCATAACAAATGTTCCAGTTTTTGGAAGCTTATTTTATGTCATTTAATTGTTTTTCCCACGCAAATGTCTTTCACTCTTGGGCATTAACTTTTTGTCATTTTTTTCTCTAATTCATCCCATAAAAGTTCAATAGAGGAAAGATTAGGTGATTGGGGAAGCCAATTCGTTTTTTCAATTATTTTACCATTTTCTAATTCACTTATATAATCCATACAAAGTTTTTAGAAATGCTTTGGGTCATTATCTTCTTGAAAAATGGATGGTTCTCCAACTTCCTCAAAGATTGTCATGATTTTTTAAAATGCCCAAATACACTTCTTTGTCATTTTTAATAATATCAGCAGTATTATTGCCACAAAACATCCCAATATCATGACACTACTTCCTCTATGTTTTACAGTTAGCACTAACATACTGTTTCATTATTTGTTTGCTAACTTTTTTTTTTAACAAATACTCTTCTCTTTAAACAGAGAATTTCAAACATTGAATTGTTTGTCCAAAGAACACATTTCCAGTCATAAGTTAATTTTTCATGTTGTTTTGCTTACTAGTCTTCTTTTCTTTTTTTGAAGCTAAAGTAGTGGTTTCCTTGTGGCTATTCTACCACCAAGCCCTGCTTCATTATTTTCACAGATATTGGATTTTCTTGAGAACTATTAATACTGTTTGCAATTTCTTGGGCAGTTAATAGTTTATTTCTTTTACCAGTGGTAGCAATTCTTCTGTTTGCAATAGCAGAGGTAATTTGCTGGCATCCTAATCATTTCCAATTGACTACATTTTGAGTTTCTTCCTTCTTTTTTATGATATTCCATACCATTGAAGTATAAATTTTAAATTTTTTAGCAATGGTCCTTCAAAGTAATTATTGCTGATTGTGTTTCTACTGATAATTTGCATTTTCTTGCCATTTTTAAGTAAAAAATATCAACCTTAATAAAAATGACAAAATTAAAATTATTGAATTTCACTCTAGCAAAACTATACCATAAATTAACCTTTTGAAATGTAATACTTAATGTAATAATGAATAATTAAATGCTTATCTTTCTTAATCTCTGTAACCTTAAAATGAACATTTGTCAAAACCACTGAAGTTATCATGGTTTATTTGTATATTTAGGTAAACAGACCCTAAACACCTACTTAAGATAATATGAAAACATAGTGTTAAATATATAATCTTTTTCCTGCATTTCTTTACTTGAATCGTCTATCCATGTATATCTATATGACCATGATTTACCAATATTACAGTTTTACAAAAATAAAAGAAATCTCTTTCATTCGAATAAATATGAGCAGTAATTTATGTATGTATGTATGTATGTATGTATGTATGTATGTATGTATGTATGTATGTATGTATGTATGTATGTATGTATGTATGTGTGTATGTATGTATGTACGTATGTATTTTTAACCAATTATAAAAAATTTTTATGTTTATTGTTTTAGGTAAAAAATGATTTTTTAAATCTTCGAATGCCTGTATGGATTTCTGCAATAGAATTTTTCAAAAAAGACTCTAACAAAATAGCTGTTGCCTCAGGCCACCATACTGTACGCATATATGATCGGCGTGACAAACGTAGACCTGTTATAACCACCAACTGGCATGAACACCCTATTACTGCTTTAGCTTTAAAACCAAATAATACATCTTTAATAGTTGGAAACAGTGCTGGTTTTATGGGAGAATTGGATTTGAGGAGTAATAAACAAGTTGGGGCTTTTAAAGGAAACGCTGGTAGTATTCGCAGTATAGTGCATCACCCATCACAACCAATTATAGCTGCTTGTGGCTTGGATAGATTTTTAAAAATATATGACGCTAATTCTAGAAAACTAATTAAAAAGGTGTGATTTTTTTTTTATTTACAAAAAATGTTTTTAAAATAAAATGTTGGTTTGCTAACAATCTTTTTTTCTCAATGCATCCATTTTTAGAGTTTACATGGATTGTTTAGATAAGTTTTTAAGATGCAAATTTTAACAGTATTAAATAAACATGTTTATATTTAACTGGCATTTGATTGAGTTCATTTACTCATATAAAAAAAGTTTAACATCATGTTTATAGATTTACACAAAGTCATCAATAAACTGCATGGTTATGAATTCTTTACAAATACAGGTAAAATAATCATCTTTGAATTTAAAAACTCCACCCAGCCTTGATATGATATTAACTTTCTATTCTTTTATTAATTTTCCTTTTTTAAAAAAACAGTTGTCTTTTTCAAAATAAATTGCGTAATAAAATCGCTTTAAAAAAAAGTGTTAAAAATGCGAGTTTCACATTATTCACAGGTTTCAGCAATAGTTCTTGGAGAAAAACGAGAAGCAGAAGATGAGGTGGATATTGAAGAGGAGGAAAAAATATGGAGTTCTATGGAGCCAATTAAACTAACCAAAGATTCTGGGAATAAAAAGAAAAAAGCAAAAAAGAAATAATTTTTTTATTTTTGATATCATTAGTTATGATCCGATAAAAAACATTTTTCTTCGTTTTTCTTTTTTTCTATTTTAACTTAAGTAAAAAAAAAAAAATGCCTGCCGGGTTCAGATACCAAAATTTAAAAATGTCTGCGCATGTAAAATTTTATTTTTTTTCAATAATATTGGTTTTCTATAACGAATAAATTTATAAAATACTTGTGTAAAAATATATAAACAATTTTCATACATATTTACAAAACTACAATTTCATTTTACTCCTACTGAAGATACCTGACCTTAGAGGCTGCTCTTATAGTAAAATCTACATTTCTGTTAAAAAATTATAAATCGCCATTTTTTTACGTTCTTTTTTTAAAAACATGTTCCGCAATTAACTGTGTTTAGATCTCTAGAAAAAGAGGGTGTTTTTATCGTTTTTAAAAGTATTTGTCATAGCATATACTCTTCATCTGAAGAATGCTCTTTAGTAGAGTTGGCGATTTCTATGTTAGCTCTATCGGCGGCCTCTTCTATATTTTTCATCCAATTCTTCTTTTCTTCTGGCGATGATGCTAATAAAGTATAAGCTGAAACCGGCTGATGATAGCGATTGTAGTGTAAGATGCAGAATGCATTTTTTACAGGTACTAAAATGTTCATAAAAATTCATAAGAGATAACTTAAACTATTTGCTTTCTCATTTTAAAAAAATATAGTCGAAGTCGAAAATTTAGCTTTGAAAAAATTTAGTCGAAGCTTCTTGTGCAACAATTATAATACTCACGTGACTGTTCATCACAGTTATATAAACGCAGGCGATCTAATGGTATTGGCTGAAAAAAAAATACAGATAAAATGATAAGAAATAAAAATTAAAAAATGTATTTATTTTGCCAGGTTAAACCTCATAGGTTCTTACAATTCACCTGTTTATAAACAGTATATTGGGCACTAATCGTTTCCCAAGCTGCAATCCTTCTCTTGGACATATCAGTAGATCTAAGTTCTTCAGATGCACTCCCGCTTCGTCTCTTACAAATTTAAAAATAAATAGATTAAGGTAGCTGCAATTGAAATGCTAGGGACCTAATAAGACAAATAAATATATAACCAAACTTTGTCCCTTGCAGCATGTTGTGTATGTGCAAAACTGGAACACTAATTTATTCCAAACTACAATTAAATAGTACTTTAATCATACTACTATTTTATAGTAGTATGAATAAACCTAAAATAAGATAGTAATAGGTAAATTAAAACCTATGCCTACTACCAGGGTCGAGCACAAGATTTTGACACCCCGAGCTACTGCTTAAGTGGGGGTTTTAACTTTGCTTAACCTACCCCGCCCCAATAAAATTAATAACTTTTGCTGCTGGCCCCGAGCCTAGCTCTATCACGGGACTTGGCTGCAAACTTCATCTTGCAGTGTACGAGACACTCATCATTAATTCAAGGAGCTTCTTTATAAAAACTTGCTGAAAGTCACAAAGTAAGGTTACTTACTAACATAAACAATAAAACTTTTGAAAATCACCTTATTCTTTTTTCTAAACTTTGTGAACATCAGCATATCGTCGAAAAGGAACGTGTAAAATTCTGTTTTATTGTTATCTATAAAATAAAGGCAGTTGTTAGAAAGATTATAACAGTGAAATGCTTTTTCATGGTTAGAACTAGAACAATTACCAGCTAAAGTAAGAGTTCCTTCTTGAAGTAGCACACGGTTAGGGTTCATCATTATATCTCCACAATGACTGTTTGCAAGAATATTTTTAACAGACTAAAAAGGTTTTTCAGCATTTACTTTTATAGAAAAAAAAAAAATAGATAAACATTTTTTAGGAAAAAGGGGGAGTAAAAAAGTAATTTTCTTACTTCAGGTAAATAACAGGTTTTATCAACGTCTACAATGACGGGCCACGCCAGAGATTCATGGATTTCTTGAATTCTTTGCAAGTTTACTAAGGCAGAATATTTTTTCTCTATCGATTCTAAATGTAATAATGCTATAAATTAGTAAGTTTAACTTTAAGTTTAACAACTGAAGTAAACAAAAGAAAGGTTTTCAGCTTTATTCTTTGTCTGTACTTTTCGAAGAAGAAATTTCTTCCATAAACAATACTTACTTATCGAGTTTTCTATATTTATAATGGTCGTTGTTAAGAGGAAAGTGTTTTTGTCATGGTTTGGTGTTCTTTTACGTATCGCTTTTAAAAGGAGCGGATATTTAGTTAAATGCTGTAGCGGTGCAACCAAAAAGTCTTCCAAACGAAGTCTTTGGCATCTTACATCTTGCTCACACCACTAAAAAACGGAGAGCATATTTAAAGATTTATTATGCAAAAAAAAGTTAGCGAATTATTATGCCAAACATACAAAATGCAAAAATGAAGAAAAAAGGTTAGAAGAGATCTACCTTCACAAATACTATAAACATTTCACTCCTTTTTAAAACCTCCAAATGACTTTTCGCTTTTTGGTAGTTTAAACAATACTCGTTATATTGTGGTGTAAGAAGCTTGTCAAACTAAAATATATATATTTATAGTTGTTATGATAGTGTTTTCGTATTTTTGCAACATAACTAATTGCTTAAAAGAAGTTTGTTAAACATAGCTAACTGTTTATACACCTCCTTAAACGTTTCTACTATGTTCTTTGTACTTGTTGTAAGAACTGATTGACAATCTTGGAATATTTTGATTAAGCGCCTTGCAAATTCTGAAGTTACCTAAATCAAAAAATTGATGCTTTTATTTTTTAAAGAAAACAGTTATGGGAATAGTTTACTAAAGAACATTTAATTTCCTTACGTCGATGAGCGAGTCTAAGTTTGCGAATAATGTGCTTTCGTTAACTTCAGTAAGAAATCCAAAGCTTTTAGCGTGCTGAAGTTGCTTTGCAAAAACCTAATGAAATTTTTTTTGTACAACAACTGAAAAATGTTTTACTCTTGTTTAAATACTAAAGACTGTTTCACGCCCAAGACATAATACAGGTGTAAGAAATGTAAGTACTACATAAGTTCTGTTTGGATTACTTTTCTTATTCACATAATATGCATGCTTATATTATCAGCATAAATCAGTTTATTTGAGCCTGCTTATAAACCAAGGTTAAAGAAACTGATTAAAACTATAATCTTCCAGACAACAGAAATTCAAACTAATGCAATTAGTTTAAAAAATAATTTTGATAGTATATAGCGCTAGATGTATATATCAAACTCAATAATATTTCGTTTTTGTAGCCGATTTGTTTTTAAAGCAGCCATATTGAATACTGCCAAAAAGTCTTATTTGTTTATAACTAAACCTTGTTGAATAAGGCTAAAATGTCAAACAAATCGGCTTCACTTAAAAGTACGGAGTTGGATACATAACCGTTTTAGAGGCTTACATCATTCAAAACAATAAGGTGGTCCATAAGGTACGTAATTTCAGCATAAAATAACTCCCATAGTGCTTCAAATCGCTCATTATCAACTTGCTCATTACTGCTAACAACATTTCCACTATTGACCGTTGACCAGTGGCTACCCTTTAAAGTAACAGTCTTTGTTATTGGAATATTTTATGTCCAGTCATATTAATGTATCAAAATAACATATTTTTAATCTGGATTAAATTTTTTTTTTGTGCCAATAAAAACGATTTGGAATATTTACTTTATAAACAGAGAGATCGTGTTCACTCGTCTCGCAAAGGTTACTGCGTATGTGTGCGAGCAGACCTCTAAAGTCATCAACCTCATTGTTTCCTGACAAAGAGTCCTCTCTTTTCTAAAATAAACCAAATGAAAATACTTTTTAAAAATCTTCTATAAAAACTGAAATAATCAAAAGTATACAAATAAATGTTTGTAAAAGGAAAAGGATTTTTTATTTTTTTTCGTTTTAGAATATGAATAACAATAAAATTTCAAAATTGGTATTTATCTCAAAATGATCAAGTGGATTTTCATGCCACACGCGATTTAGAAGTTCTTAAGAAGAGAAAAAATGTTAAGAGCACACGATAGTGTAAAAAACGATTCTTTAGAATGGTTTCATAGCTTTGGAACCGAATCTTAAAACCGATATAATCAAGATGAAGATTAAATCAAGCTTCTTAAATCTCCTACATTTGGATAAAACTTATAGTTTGCTAAGTGGGAGAGGCGTGAAAGTAATCTACGATCTTTTTAAGTTGTTGGACATACACGAAGAGCTTGCGCTTAATGATGTGCAATTCTGTGCTTTTGCAAAATCAGTTTCAGATTTATCAGAAACGCGCATTTATAAGGTGTTTGATTTATTTGATGTTGACCGTTCGGGTTCAATAGATTTTAACGAGTTTTATTTATTTGTATGCATTCTTATTGCCACACAAGACGGAGAAGAGAAAAGTTTTATTTACAGGCACTCGCGAACTGTCTTTGATTTGTTAGATAAAGATTGTTCAGGAAATATATCTGCAGAAGAGTTTGAAAACTTTGGATTTTTATTCAACATGCAACGAAGAGCCATTCGCCAGATATTTCACGAATTCGATGTTTCAGGTGATCAACTTCTAGATTATACCGAATTTAAAATGTTTGCAATGGAATGTATTGACCGGCAGCCAAAAGCTGACACCTCTGACAAAAAAGACGCAAGCGTTTGTAGTATAATTTAAAAACAAACTTAATGAAAAAATGATTTCTTTTGATTTTTATTTTTGTTGTAATTTTTGTTAAATAGCTTCAGAACCTTTTTAAAAACCATTCAAATTTGAAAAAATGGAAATATCCTGCTTGTATCTGAAGTAGAGAAATTAGTACCACGAAACCCACCAGTTTGAATCAATATCTTTTTAGTTTTTAATGTTTGTTAAAAGTAGAGAAATAATAACTGTAATAACCTTTTTTTTTTTATCGTTCGATTTTTTGTAAAATTCTTCTGGATTAAAACAAATTCTTTGTGTTAAAAGTTTGGTTTCTTCTGTTTAGAACTTTTATTGACAAAACTCAACCATTTACCCCCATAATACTAGTAGAAATAGTTTTTGCAATGTTTAATGAAATACTGAAAGTAATTATAGTTGTTTCATTACAGAATATTAAGGCTAATAACAACAGTCCCTACTTATGCAGGCCTGCATAGAGGCGCATCCTTGGACAAGATTTTAACAGTATTAATCATCCTTGATTAACAATTAAAATGATCAATAAAAAAAATGATCAATAAAAAGAAAATCTTTCTTAATTGATGTTTTCTTAAGACATTAGCACCAAAGTAAAAAAAAACGATTATTTATCTTAAACCAGCCGTCGTCGCACTCAGAACGTAAATATAAAAAAAAGATGGTGGCTAACTCGTTGGAAACCATTTTGGATGTAAAAGCTGAAGAAAATTTTTACCAATTAATACAGGTTATTTATAAAATTTAGTAAAAAAATTATTGATAAAAAATCAACATACCAGCTTTTGCTTTATTAATGCAAACGTTCCACCGTTCTTCTTTTGGTTTTCTAAGAATATTTCGTCGAGAATTTAAAATTTGTTTTAATCGTGTTAAAATATCAAAGCGCTATTTCAATGACGCACAAAATACTATTACCAAATACTTGCTTGAGTGGCATTTTTATTTTAGAACATTCAGTCTATTTTTAAAATATCTTAACACATAAAAGAGTTTCTGTCAATAATCTGTTCAGTAGACCTCTGTTTAGTCAAAATATGTCGTTTTCGTGTTCAACACGAAATAAAATTTTCTAAGCTATAAACATCTGAAAATTTTGCATTAAAGTTATCAAACTTGAAGTTTTGGTTTGAACTAAAGGTTTGAATTAAAAAAGAAAAAGAAAACAATAACAAACAAAAAAAAAAAGACAAAAACCAGACATAGAGAAAAATAAATGGTTGAAGAACTTGTTATACAAATTATAGTTTTGATTTTCATTGTTAAAACAATATTTTTTTTAGGAAACAGAAATTTTGAAAAAATTTCACCTTCGTCTGTAATGATTGCTGCACTTCTTGATTTAGGTGATCCTGGAGTTCCTAAATAAAATTAATAAATCTAATAAAGTCAGAGTATAAAGAAATTCCACATTTTTAAACAAACTGATCGTTGATCAGATTTGAAATATTAAGACATTTTCAAAAAAGAACCCTTTTCGAAATCTGCAATTGGAATTCTGCAGTTGGAAATTTGGTTTCTCGTTTTCAATTGTTCCGTGTAGTATTCGATTGTTTATTTCATTTATTTACCCCTCAAAAACTATTTTCAAAAACCGCAATGAAACTAGCTGTCTGTAATCAGAAATACCTTTATTTTGCTGGTTAATTCGGTCCAGATACAAAGTATGAAGGTCCATTTGTATGCTTGCACTTGGAATTTGAACTACTGTAGAGTTCCGTGTTCGATCTCTTGCAATTAAAGCTTCCTTTCGAACCTTAGCATCCTCATCTGTTTCCCCCTGTGAAAAATGAAGAAATATGAATAAGTATAACTATGCATAATGCATTAAAGAATTATTAAATTAATTGCTTTTATAACAATTATGTATTTTTCAAAGAAATATGATACGCGCTTAAAATACCCCTAACTTTCATCAAAATAGTGACTTAGATGTCATAATAAGATGTCTTAGATGCAACTAAAATACTTTAATGATGCATTTAAGATGCTTCAGTAATATATGCAGTAACGAAGGCACTCTTATATTATATTGCAAAGACTAGTACGTTCATAAATTAAATGCTTGAAATTTTACTAAAGGAACCATTACAGTGTTTGTAGAGTTTGGAAAAAATACCGCTAATTTGTCAAGTGCAGGAGGTGCAACTAACTGTCCTGGAGTAGTCGGTGCTGAATTTGTTACAGAGGAGACGTTACTTTCTTTAAGACCATTTAACTGCAGTATTAATTTATCTTTCAGTTCGTTTTGACCATTTGCATGATGACCATTTGATTGTGTGTCTATGAATTTTCTGGAAAGCTATGAAAACAAGTATTTTTGAATAAGAATTTTTTTTAACGTTGGTAGGCGCATAAAACTGAATGTCTACGATATGAACATAAAGAAAGTTTTTTTAAATTGTGAAGAGAAAATCAACTGATTTATGGTTAGTGAAGTTTGTGCGTGTCTCAACTTCAGTCTGATTCCAGTATTAATTGTATTTTCAAGCATTAATTGTATTTTTAAGTATTTGTTATATTTTCAAATGTTAATTATATTTTCAAATGTTAGTTATAATTTTAAATGTTAGTTATATTTTCAAATGTTAATTATATTTTCAAATGTTTGTTATACTTTCAAATGTTTGTTATATTTTTAAATATTTGTTATATTTATTTTCTGATGTTTTTACTACGTTTTTTAATTTATTTTCACGAGTTTATTTTTATTCGACAGATTTCAAGAAATATACACATAAAGAAAACAAACCTCTTCGTATGAGCCATCAGTTGAATCAGGGTTTTTGAGTTTCGACATCTAAAAGTTAAAAGATTATCTATATTACTAATTTTTCTTAGATCTGAATGCATAGGAAAATAGGTTTTTTCGACAGAGAGAAACATTATTTTCAACCATTATTATCATTTAAAAGTTCAAAAGAAAATCCTATCCTATTAGAGGTCTGTGAAGTAGGTTCATAGTTTTAATATTTTTGTAAAAATCGCAAACGTAATCAAATGAATATATGTAATCTTATGACTGTAAAAAATCTTATGACTGTAAATAACACATGTTAATAGTGGATCTAACGCTTTATATTGATAACATTAATATCCATAAGTCATGTCAAATGAATATAAAAAAATGCTGCAATAAATTTACCCATAGTTTCCCAAATCTGTTGTGCATTCTTTTACCCATACACTACCATACACTACCACATACTACCATACACTACCATATTATGCATTCTTAGATATTGTCGGGATATTTAAGTTTTACATAACTCTAAATATTTTGATAGTAAAATTTTTCTTATGAGGTGAATTGTTTATATATTACACTATATGAAACTATATTACAATGTGTTATTTTGGGTTGCGTGTAAAATTATACAGCTATTTTTATTTATTTACCTAAAAACCAATAAGGGAGAGGGGGGGGGGGGGGCTTCTTTTAAGACAAAAAGATTTCGATACCAGTTTTAAAAAATAGTCAGAAAAGTACAAAAATATTGTATCAATCTTCTTTCTCTGATAATACAGCAGGCAATAAAAATTTATTTTAAGAATATAAACTATATATCAATAAGATAATTAATATCCATTTTATAATGACTGTTTTTGCATTATAGAGATTATGATGTAGAAACATGACGATATATACACATTTTTTCTTTGTATATAAAATAAAAGATCCGGTAGATATAGTTCTATATAAAATCTTGTTTATAGTTTCATGCAAACTATTAAAAATAGATCTTTACTGTGGGTATTTAAAACGTTATGGCTTCATTTCGATCGTTTGCATTTTAGCTTTAACATTTCGAAAAATCATAGGACTTTAGCTTTAGTTAAAAGTAGTTTTAGCATATAACTATACTCATATATATGTAATATATTCTTTTTTAAAAATTATGAAAGTTATCTTATTATTATGCTGCATTGTAAACTTTTTTTTCCTCCGCATTTAATTTGTGATTGAAATAAAAGTTCTTTTTAATATCGCGAGAAAATTTTCACGCAAATTCTTTACATGCGTAATAGTAAGAAACAAATATTTTAGTTTAACCCTACTTATTATGACTTCTATTTCTGAGTACTAACATGGTTACACTTGCAAAAAAACAAAAACCACGAGAAAAAACTAATCACAAATTTAAAAAATGCACGAGAAATTGTTATTGTTCCAAATCGTTGAGAAGTTATTAAATGATATTTAGCCCCTTATCTGATCATTTTCACCTCTTTCTCTGATCATTTTGAAAAATAAATCAAAACTTTTAGTAAATCCGGGGAAAGAAATTTTTTTAAAGAGGAAATTCAAAATTAAAAGTTAGCGAATTTAAGAGATTAAAGGTTGGCTGTCAAAGCAATAATTGCCTATTTATTTAATAAAATTAGACATATAGGTGCAACTATAGTTATTTTTAGTTAATTCACTTGATTTTGGTTGTTTATGTTTTAAACCGTAACCGGGATTGGTTTTCAACAAAATGCAGTTTTAAAATTATTTTACAAAAACATTAAAAAATTAAATTGGATTGCGGTTTCCCTTTGAGGATACAGCATTCAAATTACAAAAAGTTCAATAGCAAAATTAACAAAAAGATAAAAAATGAAAATACGGGCACTCGCTTAAAAAAAATTTCTTAAATATTCAACTCTAATAAAAACTTTTATCAACTCTAATAAAAAAGATAAAAACTCCTACCTTAAAAAAAAATTGTACCAACCTTAAAATAACGTTGTATAAGTTTATATAAGATGGAGTGACTATATTACTTAAACCAAACAGCGATCAATATTATTCGTTTGGTTCCAACAGATTGTGTTACCTACTGCTTTCTATTTTTGTTGGGATTCTACAATAATTTTTTCAAACTTTCCAAACTACAGAGAATGGATTACTTTGCAATCTTTGATTAATCCAAATGTGAAACGAAAACAAACAGTAGAAAAAAAGTTTTAAAATCGGGCCAATAATTATTTGTCCAATTTCTCCAAGGTAAACACGAACATTTCCTTTCTTATAATCTTAAAAAAAGTATTTACGAACAAAGATCTTATTCAAAAACGCAGGAGGAATAATCTTCGAAATAATGGTTTTGTTCTTCATGCGAAAGATTTTTTTACTAAAGAATCTATTCATCCAAAATAACGAAAAACCTTTTCAAATAGGAAAAATGTTTTAGAAAAAAGTTCGCGTGCATTAGAGAAAATTTTTGCATCCTTTTTAAGAATCTAGAAACAGAACAAACTGAAAAAATCGAAATGTGATTAAAACCGCGAAACAAAAATCACCCTTTTTACGAATAGCAAATGTTTCTAGATTCCCAAGACAGTTTAACAGCGGTGAACGCAAAACTATTTAATCGCATAAAAATAATCATAAATCAATTTAAACAAAGATCACTTGTCGTTATTTCGCTGTCACTCCACGTTAGGTCGAAAAAAAAAAAGATGAACTATTTTATGAATGAATAAACGTCTTTTGAACTTCTTCGTTAACGAAAAAAAAAAAAAAAATCACTAAAGCACTAAAATCTTATCCTTTTGCTCATAAAAATATAAATAAATTGTACAAAACTGTTTAATATAAGAATTTTTCTGTAAAGACTGGTCGAATCAAAAAATCAGATACAAACAGTTTTTTTTAATAATTCAAAATTTCAATCGCTTTCTTCAGAGCGTTAAAATTTAATTTGAACTAGATTTTACATAGCAACGCTCGCTAAACAGTTAGATTTCACTTAGTAACGTCTGAAACAAAATTATAATATTGAGAGGATTTCGATTAAAAACTTTTGTAATTGCTATACTAAATTTTTTGCTCATGTTTCTATGGTTATTATTAGTGCTATCGTAAAGACAGATTTTGAAATTTTTAGAATTTTTTTGTCCAAAAGAGTTTGTAACGATTGAATATAGGGCAATAAAAACGTATAAATCCCTTGGAGAATGAAATATAAACGTTTGAGACTTTAATATTTAGAAATGCTAAAAAAACCGTTGTTTACGAAAAGAAAATGAAGTATACTTATATTATGAATACGAATATCATTTAGTAGAAGGTTTGGTTACAGAGAACAATAAATGAGTTGATTTTAAAATATTGACAATAACGATTTCGAAAAACTCTTACTTCTTCACTTTTCTGGTTACTAACAGGAAGATTACCACTCCTTGACCTATCTCTGTTCTCAGTTTTGCCTAATAGGTTGTATCTTAGTTCTGCATTTATTCTCTGCTCGCTGAATGATGCTGATTTTTTTCTCCCAAAAAGACTTCTTTGAAAACGTGCATCTCGTACTACACGATCTAAAGCGTTTTTACAACGGTTAAATGCCGATATCAAGAATAACACAAAAAATGTTAAGGGAAACGCTTATGGGGAGGAAATCATTTACTTCAAAACTTTGCGTGAAATGTTACTCTAATATTTTATGCAGAATTTTATTCTATAAAAAAAAACAACAAGTTTACATTCGGTCATGAAGTTAGAAGTGTGCTGAACAGATCTAGTAGAGGAACTACGGCTCAAAGTCTTAGAGTCTTCATTGAACAGTATGTTCCCGCTGCTGTCCTACAAGTAGTAAAAGAAAAAGAAAACCGTTGATATTCCAAAGGAAGGAAGTCATTAAAATTTCATAAACCCAACAATAATAAAGTTTTATTCATAAACATAAAATGTTCTTTTTCAACGGTGTTTAAAGTTTAAGCGAATATCAAATGTAAAAATGTGAATATAAACTTTAAAAACTAAATTGGCAACTTTGGTGTTTAAATCTGAAAGCAAATATATTGAATAAGGCTTTCTATTGAATTGAACATTAGTTTAAAAATGAACTACGATTCTTATTGACTTCCTGAAACTTAATTGAACTTATCTATATCCTCTCTATCATCATTGCCATAATTATCATAATTATATGTTAAACTTAAATTTTTTTAAAATGTGCATTAACCTAAACAGTTCTTAAGAGTATTGGCCTCACTTTTATGAAAGGTTTAACGAGGTCACGAGCAGCACGTTCGTTTTCGAATGATTGAGTTTATCTAAGGGAATTTTATTTTATTTTTTTTTGGCTTACAATAAAACTTTTTATTAAACTTACAATTATTTTTTACTTTTTGTTTCAATTTTGCTGATGGAAATAACAAGAGCACGCTTTTCATAAATTTACACAAATTATTACTTCGTTTTTTTTATATTTAGGTTAAACTTTTACGCATTTAACTAAATTTAGAATGCTTCTGTTGTGTTGTAAACAGTGGCATTCTAAGAAATTCTTATAGAAATTGTTTTAGTTAGTGCTAGCCATAAGTTATCAAATAAAATATGTTTACACAAATGCAGACATTTAGTAACAGGCGGAGCTTAAAAAGTCCTTTTAATCTTTTTTTTTTTTTTTTAAAAAAAAAACGCTATCGTTACCACCAATGCAAGCAACAACATCAACGACAACAACGACAACAACGACAACAACGACACCAATATTAAAAGATTTATTTAAAAAAATTAAGTTTTTGAAATAAAATTCATCTTACTTTATTATTATTAATACTTTCAATTGTAAATTATTTTTAAAACCGCAGTTGATAATCCTTACATCTTACTTGAGAATCATTCTTTTAAAGAAATATAAACAGGGTTTTGAAGAAATGGAAATACGACATAAGTAATCTGTTACTGTGCAGTTGTACGGGAACGAAACTCATTAAAAATTGAAAAATACTTTGCAATTTATCCGTAAATTAATACAATATATTTAAGTATGTAGTGCATAATAGGGTGTTACTTTTGCTCGATTGTAAACTGTTACTTTTGCTTGATTTTAATAAAAATTGTACATAGCTATAAAAAGGGAAAAACCAATAACCAAAATTTTGTTTACGGTTTTAGAAAGAAAATATTTCCTAAACGTAAAAGCTCGAGTATTTTTAAAATTGCAATATTTGATCTATGTTTTCTATGAGATTTTTTCCCTGATTTTTCTACCACAAGAATTCAACTGTATCGTTTGGAATAAACAACACCATTTAACGTTTAAATGACGTCTCTAAGTGACGTTTTGTGTCTGCAATAATCTTCGGCATTTGCTTTTTCTGTTAATAGCGAATAATAAAGAATAGACTGCAAAGTTCGTTACCAATCTTTTAAAGTAATTGAATTTAGAAAAACTTATAATAGACCAAGTTAAAAAATTCCACTAAAATATTTGTTATGGCGTGCAAACCTCAAAAAAAAAGTTTTCAGCCTATTATCTTGAATATTTTATCCAAATATTCAAGATTACGTAATAGTACCATTGAATCCTTTAAATTTACTTTCAAAAATAAAAAATTTATGCACGCAAATAAATTTCTTACATTAAAAACTTTGCTGTTTTAAACGCATAAAATATGCAATTTTAACAAAACTTGGAATATTAAAACAATTTCAAAGACTGATGTAAATGTTTGAAGTTTTTTTATCATTATTCGACATTAACGAAAAAAACAGAAATGCCTCAGTCTGCAAATTAAATTTCACCACTTCCACATCTTCAAAGTTAAAAAAAGTCACAACGTTTAAATAACCTAAGTTGGGCATTAAATTAAAAAAATATTCAAAACTTAAATCAAGTTTTTAGTCAACAACGTTTCTAAAGTCAAGTTTTTTTAATGATATATAATTTGAATTTGTATTACAAAATCTCACCCAAATTAACGGCTTTGGTAATGCCGTAAACATTTCGTTTGAGTTTTTTGCTAAAAATTTCTCGGCGTTTTCTTCTTCAGCAAGATCTGAACTTTTCATCTCGTTCTCCACCGCCACTCTCATGATCTCCATAGCTTAAATTTAAATCGTGATAAATATCTATAAAAATATTTTAAAAATATTCCTTATGAGCTTCTTTCTGTAACTTTCATACTTCAAGATGTTCATTATTTTACATTTGAAAAATCTTTGTATAAATTTACGAAAAAAAACTTTTTTTTTTACGTCAACACTTAAAAAGACAAATAAACTGTATAAACAAAAATTTAATTTTTAAAACATTCTAGCGATGTTCCAAATTTAAAAGATGTTTCTTACTATATCAAATTTCAATTTTCTTATTTTAAATGAAAAGAACTTATACTATAAAAAAAGACACAAATTCACTAGTCTCACTGGTAAGTACTGAATTTCTAATGGTAAATCGCAGATAAGCCGCCCTGTTTATTTGTTTTAGCAATTGAAGCAAAATATAAAACAATCGAATGCAAAAATCGAAGACTTTTTTTTTGTAAAATAGACACAGAATTAACGTAATGATTAATTAATTAATGATTAGTACTTCTTACAATTGTAATTCTTTGTACTTCCTTAACAACCCCTCTGGTTAGGAAAAAACTCAGTTTAATGAGAATTCTATTTCATGTAAGTAATTGTTCGCAATTTTTACACCAAAAAAAAATAAAAAAATAAGACATTTTCAAAAATTTCAATCACAAAAAAACTTGTTTAGAGTATTTTTTTTTAAACATGTTGATTTTTTAACGATGTGTTTTCTTTTTTCATTCAGGCAATATGAGAACTTGCTTCCGCCTACATTTTAATCTTTAAGGTTCTGAATCAGTAAAAAGTATGAAAAAACCAAACAAATTTAAGCGTAGGAACTGACGTCAATTTAGTTTCGGGCAAAATTTTTTAATCGAAATGTGAATATACGTAAGTATACCCACACCTACACATATTAATATATACATACGCACATACATACATATATACATACACATGCATGTATAAACGTACGTAGGTTATGTTAACCTTTCATGCACCAATTATTTTTCCATAACTAACATAATCCATAAAAAATCATCTACAAAATGACAGCGGTACTATGACAGCCTTTTTCAACTCTCATTTTTAGAATAATATTGTTTTCAATCGGTTAGAATGCACCTTTGAATTGGGGAAGCCTAGTATAATTTGTTGTTATAAAACAACCCAGCGCATGAAAGGGTTAAACTAATGGAGGTCAATACATTTTTTTCTTTCCTTCCATATCTTGCCAAAGTATAGATCGTCATGATTTAAATGAAAATGTTTTGCCAAGAAATTAAATTTGTAAAACTGTTATTGTCAAATTTCTTAAAACGATAACCTTTATTAACACTGTTTTTCTCCATGCAAGTGTTCATCACATCGTGTACATAGCTACACTTATTGCTACGTTTCAATCATATATCAAAATTCATCTACTTTTTCTGCTGTCAAATAATATATCAAAATAAAATCTTGCCACGGAGCTTCAGTACGAAAATTGTTACTAATTTAGTAGCGTTACATAACATTTTATAAAATTACAAAGAACTGTGCTTCATTCTGTTTTAACAACGAATGTTTTAGTGATAAATCAACTCGTAATAAACTTAACACGTGTTGAATAAAATTTTTAAGGCTTCTAAATGTTGTTCTCGAATAGGAGAGATTCACCTTGATTTTTTTTTACTTTTCATATCTCCTTAAAATCTTCAAAATTTCTTTAGTTTTTAAAATTTGAAAACTAAAGATGATGAAACGAAAAAATAAATCAATCTATCGGCTCAGACTATATTAAACAAGAGTTTCAAAAATAAACGAGCTACAAATGAAGTTTTAAAACCTGCTCATCAGAAAACGCTTTATAATCACGTAAAGAATTCTTAACATTTTCAGGGAAAAAAACAATTACATTTGTTTTCCGCAAAAAATCTAAAGCTATCTAAAGTTAATCTAAAGTAAATTTTAAATTTAGAAGACCTTTAAATGAAGTAAAAACTTCGTTAAAAACAAACAAAGAAAAGCTTCTTTAATAAAAATATAAAAATGTTGATTTTCTAAACAATTTTATAAATCAATGGGGTAAAACTAAAAGGCAAATTTTTAACAATTTTTTTTTTAATTTTAAGAAATTTAACTTTAAATTTTAGTTTTAAGAAATAAAACTTTAAAATAAAGATTCAAACTAAAATAAACACTTCTTCTTCTACACAGTGTTTGCATCTTCTTGAGTCATAATCTTTTTTCATAGAGTCAGTATCTTCTGTGTCACTTTAATTTAACTCCACTGAGTATTCAACACAGTGAGGGGGGGGGGGGGGTTCTTTTCTTTTCACAACAAAAGATCTTGAGTTCTTTTTCAGGCGCAGTTATCTAGGGTAACGTATAAAAGTATATGCCTTAATTTTAATACGAAATTAATATACGCCGAAAAGATGTATTTGAAATCTCGTTACAAGTATATCTTCTCCGTATATTAAATCCAAATCTATGTTGAAAAGAAAACGAATATAGTAGGACGAAAAAAGATATTAAAAATATGTGTTTGCGATACGTCTATTTTCAAACATCCTTTTAACTTCCTTTTCGTTTCAACGAAATCAATCGTGGGAAACCGAGCGCAATAAAACGTTTTTGGTAGCGCTAAACCTTTCTTGTACAGTATCTAAAATAAATAACGCAAAAAACTTAATTTGGAAGGAATCAAACGGAATTTTTATGCGTATTTTGTTTAAAATAAGGTCTCACCAAGCATAACTTTATTTTTGAGCTCTTAAAAGACATCTTTGTTCTTGTGCCATTACGGGTGATTCTTTAAAGTTCATGCTTGTCACCAACGTTTCAATTTCCATTTTGAAGTACAATGATCAACAGAGAATTTCTTCAATTTCTGCTACAGCCTACCAAATTCGCACTACCAATCTTCTTAGATTTAGATCACTTAAGATAAAATGTAAACTTTAGATAAACCAAGTTTTATTCATTTTTTTAAACATTTTTCAATACTGCACAAGGCAAAGGGGGGTGGGGGTGGTGGTGGACAAAATCCTAAAAAATAACCTCACTTTAACTTAAGTACAGAATGCTTGGAAAACGATAATTTTTAATCGAGAAAAATAATACTACGTGTGCTTCTGATTTTATTTTAAAAATTTAACAACAAATAATTAACTAATTTAAATTCTAGAATTTACAACATTACAAAGGTGAGATAAGTTCATTTACTGTTAATTATTTATATATTTAGTATGATAATTTACAATATAATAGTATATATTATGATAACATCTAGTTCAATAATACATGCAATAATTTATAATATATGTAATTAATTAAGTTAAATGGATAGTATGGTACTGCATCTCATACTGTGAAATAATGTAACTGCAAAACTTGACACCATTGCCAAGCTGAAGTCTATCCACCTGGAAACTGATCAGATTGTAAAACTTAAAAACAGACATTCAGCTACCAAATACAATAAAATATTAGTAACCACTAACTGATTTAACTAAAAATTCAGGACCTGTAGTTTTTATAGTTCCTATAGACTTGGATGTGAATTAAGATGGCTTTTCAAATGATGATCCTACAACATCAAATTATGAACCCGGACTAAAATATTTTAAGAAAAACTTGAATATTCCAAAATATCAATTGCAATTATTTTAAAAGCTGGTTTCCAAGCACTGTATAACCCACTGGTCCATGAAGTAATGGATAAGACTAAGACAACTCCATATCAAGCTATGATAATGGTTACTCCAACTCTTGCACCAGTAGGAGTTGATGTTATACCACTTAATGTTGATGGATGCTTATAATGCCTCAAATGAAATACATTCAGCAAACATTCAAAAAAGCCAAATATTATACTTGCACTTTTTAATGGGAACTGCTTGCTTCTAAATGGAACCAAATGTGACTGTATGGTGATGGTTATATCTGGAAAAACATCTGGTGCTCTGATGGTGCCAGTTAGAACTAGAGCTTTAATAGATCAGAAGTTAGTTGAATCTCTTTCCTACTTGTTGTCACCATATACGCAAAATCTATATAAATACTTTTTTTAACATTTTTTTGCTTCAAAAGGTCCAGAGATTGGTGGGCTGAAATCTAAATGGAGTTTATAGGTAAATCCAAGTTTGATCCAATTGATTTTGATGAAATAAATGAAGGAATTTAAATAAAACTGATTAAACATGGCTGGCAACATGGGATATTTTAATATACAACCTGCAACAATACCTTAGCATAAGTCTACAGAGAGATAATTACAGAGAGTGTTTGTCAGGTTAATGACAGCATGGTAATACTACAGCAGGTGTAAAAGATTTGCAGTGATTTCCATAAATAAAAGCTTCAAATGAAAATTAAAGTAAAAAATTAACAATCAGCAAACTTATTTTTAAAAAGTGAATGTCAGCATTGTTTTCAATGAGCAATTTATTTGTTCAAAAAGTAAAGCTGAGCTTAAATGGAAATCTGAAGATAGTACAAGTGATTTGAAAGTTCATATTAAATCATTTGTGTGGAAATAGTACCCCCAAAAAGTAACTAGGTTCTTTGCGTGTAAAAAAATATAGACTTCTGATAAAAGTGAACTAGTTGATATAATTTTGAAAATGTGTATTACTGACATTCAACCATTCTTAATTGTAAAAACTATTGATTTTGAAAAATTGGCAAAGAGGTTAATTTCCATTGGAAATATAGCTATGATAATATCATCAATAGAAACACAGAAATATTTCTATTGATGATATTATCATAGTTATTCTACACTATATCAGCAGCTAATGGAAGTTTTGCTCATACATTATAGGAAAAAGGTCAATTAAAGAAAAATACAGGTTAGAATTTAGAAAATTCTCTTTAGTGTAAATTTTAATGTAAAATTTTCACTTGATGGTTTGAGCTTGAGAAAATTTCAAAAATATATTTGCTTTTATACTTGATGGTTTCAAAAACATTTATTTCTTTATACTTAATAGTTTCAGAAAATTTTAAAAGTTTTGTAAATATTTTAATATTACGTTGTAGATGTGAATATTAGATCTGACATTAGGAAAATTCTTAAAGAAATGACAAAAATGTAAAATAATAACTTTTACGTAACTGATAATGGATCAAATGTTAAAGCTTACTTTAAAAATCAAACTTGACTTCCATGTTTTTTTGGAAGTCATTAGTCTTATTGGCATCTGCAAGAAGATAGTGACACAATACAAGATTCAAAAATTCAATACTAAGTAAAAACCTTGGCTAAACAGCCTGTTTCTATATTGGTACTTCTTATTTTGTATTAATAGAAAAGGTAACTATAGATATACAAATTATTACTTTAGATGTGGCAGTTGGATAGAGAGAAACTACTGATAGAGATGAAGATAGGGATGAAGATAAGGATAAAATTGATGGGGAAGGGTGGTGGTGGGCAGGCATAGAAAAATGTATATGCAGTTCAGGTGAGGATGAAAATTGTGTCTGTTCTCATGTAAATCTCTAGTGCTTATCAACAAGCTCAATAGATGACAAAGGGAACATTTTGTATAAAAATATTTGACCTTAGCAAGTGTGAGATGGATGCTTTAGGAGGGATATGCTTGTTTATTTTAATTATCAATCCTACTGCTTAGGTTCTCTTAGGTTCATTGCTTCATTTCAATGCAGCAGAGGTCTTTAAAATATTAGTTCTTTTGTTTCTTTTTAATATGAAATTTTCTATTTATTTAACTTATTATAGTTACTATTATTAAGTCTAAATATATGATATTTGAACAGACAGAACCAAGATTCTATGACCTATAGCTACAAGATTGTATACAAAATATCTGCAATACTAACTTCCCACAGTCAAATGAAAAGGCAGATCTGTTGTGAATTGGGGTTGCCTCTCAGCTTATGGAATCTGTCCCATGCATCATATTACAGGAATTATGAACCAATTTATTTACAATTCAATTTCCTAATCTAAATTTTATAGAACATTTGTGGGAACTCTGGGGGTTCATTTGGTAGGAAGACATATGTATAAAATGTATAATGGTGGTAGCTTATTTATATAGCAAATGCAGAGAAGTTTAAAAAACATTCAAATTATCTATTGTAACTTTCTATATAATTGTCAGTTTTAGTGAAAATATATGTAAATATATGAAAGAAAAGAAAAATTAATTTGGGAAATAATCATACTAGACTTTAATTGGGGAAGACTTTGCAACACCAGACTCCATTATCCAAAATGGGGAGTTCCCTCAATTTTCTGTTTTCTTTATTTTCCCTTGGAAACAAAAATATAAAACCTATAAACAGAGATCTTTCTGTAAAAAAAAAAAAAAAAAAAAAAGGTAAAAATATATACTTTGCCTAATTAGCCAATAATAAAATGTAGAAAAGTATCAAAACAAAAAGAAAACAAATTTACTAGATATTTTAATTAATGAAGACTTTATAGACATAAAGGGCAATTAGAGATACCTTTTTCTGGCACACCTATTGCAATATGTCTTAATAATAGTATACGTTTTGAAGTTCAGCCTCCAGTTGCAACAACAGAAGACATTTGTAATTATAGCGTTACTTGTGAATAATTGTGTGTAAAAGATATGTCATTATAGCGTTACTTGTAAATAATTGTATGTGTGAAAAGATGTGTGAATGCCTTATAGCATTACTTGTAAATAATTGTATTTGTGAAAAGATATGTGTGAATACCTAGGGAATTAACTTGTATATAAATTGTGTTGAATTTTACAAAGATACATCGGCGTTTACGCACAACTAAAAAACGATCTTTTTTATGCGAAACTACAACATTGTTTCCAATTTATTTTTTACTCTTGTATTACAGCATCCAATATGATACTACAAAGTGCAACAGTGATTTATGGACCAATTTTTGGGCTAGTTTTCATGATGTTAATAAAAAAACTCCTGAAATTTGTTTTAGTTGGTTATTCAATGAACATCTTAGATTTGAATAAAAATTGTGAATTAATTTTTGTTAAAGGTTTTACAATGGAAGCCAAAAGAACTAAAATTTAAAATTTGATTCACATGAGTTTGTCTGCAAGTGGAGTGAATCATATTTCTGGACAGTCTAAAACTACATTTTAAAAAGTGGAAAAATGTGACAGTGCTGAGAGAGCCCAAATGTCCGTTCCATTAAACAAAAAAGTTTATAAAAAGTTCACCAAAAAGCTAATTAAGGATGTTGAAAAAAACCCTATGTCCTAAGATAGAAAGTAAAACTGTCCCACGTTGATGAGAGGACAGTCAGAACTCTAAAAACACATGGAAAAGTCCAACTGTTGACAGAAAAGCTAAAAGCTTTGAGATTGGAGTGACCAAGAAGCTGAAAAGCCATGATTTGTCAACAGTCAAAATTTTTTCAGACAAAAAACTTTTTAGTGTTGGTTGTGTGATTAATTGGTGAAATGACAGATTCATAGAGCAGAAGAGTGACAGAGCACCACCTGTGAGTCATACAAGCACCCTTAATCCTTTATGATACTAATGTCCACCAACAAGAAAGAAAAAGTTACTTCTGATATGTATATCAAGTTACTAAAACATTATGTTATGCCATGGCTGAAAAAACATTCCCAGATGGCTATAAAATCTTTCAACTGGAAAATACACCCTGTCGTGGGTCCAGAAAAAACCAACAACATCTTCAGGACAATATGGCTTATTCTGGGTTAAAGTCTTTTAGCCCTGACCAGCCCTGACCTGAATCCCTTTGATTACAGTGTGCAGAGTGTAATTAAGAATAAGGCTTACAAAAAGGCCCACTTAAGTGTCATTTTACTAAAGTCATCCATTACCCATGCTTGGAACTCAATGTTAAGGGACTATATAATCAGTACCTACCAGTCCTTCCATTCTAGGATTGAGGCATTTCAAAAAAAAAGGAGACCTAATTTATGTTAAGGTTGGAAAAGCATATATCTTTAAATACTATTTTAATAATATTCCATCAATAAAATTTTTTAGTTCTTTGAAAAGTCAATTTTAAAAATGTTCTAAAAAGTTAGCAAAGTTCTGCGGCGCTACTCCACTTTCTCCCCCCCCCCCCCCTAATTTTATGATTGATTCTGATAGAGAATTTTATGCTGATTAAGAATCGTATAAAAACATGGGTCTCAAAATCAACGGAAAGTGCTCTAATCTGATGTTGAAAGTACAAAAATATACCACAAATCGCTAATATTCGCCATCTTGAATTCACTAACTTTACGGTTGATATTGTTTTTAACCGCAAAACATTGCCAGCCTGGTTTTTACTATAAGGAATTTTTTCTGGTTTAATATAGATAGCGATTCTATATTAAACCTGAAGCACTCCTTTTTATATGACAAACATAATGAAAATGAATTCACGGGGGGTTAACTTGAAGTTTTAAAAGAAAGTCAATAGTTTTAAAGAATTATTTTTATAATTAAAAAATTTTTATCTTGTTTTAAAGTGAATTGTAAAATATAATCAATGAAAGAATTTTTCAACTTATTTGACAAAAGTTTTAAAAGACACTCAAGCTAACAAACTAAGAATCCAGTTGAAGCAAATTGACGCGATAAGAGTAAATGCCATTGAATTTCATTACCTGGTAAGAGAAAAAAAATGCGGTCAATACACCTGATTATGAAACTTAACGCACCGGTTCTTTGTTCTTTTATTCGAAATCTTTTATATAAAAAATAAAAACCAGGCTGTTGATACTTTGAAAGGATAACTTTTAAACAAAAAAAAATCACTTTTCAAGATGGCGAATATTAGCGATTTGTGGTATATTTTTGTACTTTCGACATCAGATTAGAGCACTTTCCGTTGATTTTGAGACCCATGTTTTTATACGATTCTTAATCAGCATAAAATTCTCTATCAGAATCAATCATAAAATTAGGGGGGGGGAGAAAGTGGAGTAGCGCCAGTTCTGCTGCATCCTGTACAATACAAGATTAAAAAAGGAAAAAAATTAAGTAAGTAAAAAAAAAAAAGTAAGTCCAAAATGACATGTCTTAACACAACTGTAATAAGCATCAAAACTGACGCCTGTCGCAACAAGGATGGTGCGTTTTTTCTATTATTATAAGTGAGCATCAGTCTCGGAAATCTCATATGAACGTTACTATCATCAATGAAACTTCGAAGTTGCTATCACTGATCTCTATAATAACTGGATAGCGCAACTCCGTGCAAAACTTCTTATTTTTTGACGCCAAAATCGCCATATTGGAAAGCCCCAAAAATTTTAATCCCGTAAGCTTTAAGTTCTGTTTTTCGGCTTATCGCTTTATCGCTTTATCGCACATATCAGATTTCATTGTTCTGGGGCTTTCCAATATGGCGATTTTGGCGTCAATTTTGATATTAGAGATGCGCTATCCAGTTATTATAGAGATCAGTGGTTGCTATCGGAATAATCGGTCCTTAAGAGAGCATTGCCAATCCGGTATCGGTATCTTAGGAAATAACCGATCCAGTAACTACAAAACATTTTCCGTACCGAGACTCTGATGCTTAATTATCAGACACAAGAAACAATCTTCCAAAACACTACTTTTTAACACTTTTTCTAATCTAGGTTTGTTTCACTACTTAAACTTGCTTTAATTCATCCCTGTTTATTTAGTGAACAAATTTGTCTTCAAAAAGCAGTTCATCAATGGTTTTTGTCGGTTACAGATAAAAAAATTTCTTCACATAGGTTATTGAAAAGGTGATGGGCCTGAGCCTTTGCACAGTCTTGCTGAAACATTTAAATGACAACAGGGGTCACTACTATAAAACTTATTCCGATCGGAATTTCCAAAGTCATAAATCCGATGAATTTCTTCTGATTCGACAAAGTTGGCGTAAACCCATATGTTTTAGGGGTTTTAAGACAATCTTTATCAATTTACAAGGCCAGCTAATGAATGTTTTATTACACGATTAAAACCATTAAATATTTATAAGTAACTTTTTCACTGCGTTTGTCTTTGTGATATGTCTATATTATAAACATATTACAATCGAAATAATTATATATCAGAGAATTTCCAATAAAAAAAATTATTTTTTCTAAGGTATAACAAAGACATGCACACAGTAGCAACTAAACAGTAATTTTAAAGTAGTGAAGTTAGTTTACCATGTTAAATAATTTTCACACTAAATCAAAGTTATCTTTTATTGTTATTGCTGCCTGCCTGTGTTGATACTATACATAATACCGTTTCCACACTTAGTATATTACATTTAATGTGTTTTTAATATTTTTTATTAAAAAAAAGAGAAAAGATGCCTAAGCAGTTTAAGTGTCATTGAGTTTGTCACAAAAAATTGGCAGACTGGATTAAACAATGCAAAGATGTTTTAATGCGAAGATTTGTTGGCAAGTTCACAGATGGCTCAAAAACAGCAAAGGTTACCAATCTTGAAAAAACCCAGGCATGGGAGGCTATCTATTCTGAAGCAGTTACAAATGGACTCCCCATTCTAAACATCTACTACCTAAGACATGTAATAAATTTCCAAAAGTATTCTAAACCTAGTTCAAAAATTAGACTACCAAATTTAATTCACATTAGATATTAGCTTGGTTTCTTAGAAGCATAATCCATTTTGAGCAGACAAAATGTATAGGTCCTGAAATGCAACTTATTATAAGCCCTTAAAAGGAAGCTTTCTCTACTTCTACTACTCTATAAATACCAATAAACAACTTTAAAGAGCATCAAAAAAACGTCCTAAAAATCGTTCTAGCAAACTAAAATTGAACAACTCAATTCGATTTATTTAAATTTTTTTTTTAGCAGAAATTAAAGTTGCAATCAAGCTTGCACTGACCAATTTAACAATTATTTTTTGTTTCCTGAAAGGTTTGATTCTCTTTTTAATCATTTAGTGTAAGTTTGTAGGAGAGAGAGAAAGTGGTTATCATATCCTTGATAGTTTTACTTTATAAAAAGTATTGCTTTATTGTTACCTGTCTTTGTTGACCCTTAGATGCCATTTACAGATTTTCGGAGTCATTTTTACTAAAATAAAAAATTGCCAGGTATCAGTTTTCAGGCGCGGATCCAGGAACTTGTAACTGTGTGGCCAAATTTTATTTTCACGGTTTAAATTTCGATAAAAGATTGATATTTTAATATTTTTTCACAGCATTTATTGATTGAATAAAACGTCGGTAACGTATAATAAGAACCGTTGTGGCCATGGCAGCCAAAATTCGTAAATTACGGCAGACAAATTTAAATTTTTAGTGATATTCTTTAAGCGAAAAACCCAAAACTAACATGGCTGTCATTAACTTTAAACTAAATGGCCATTGCCACAATGGCCACCCCTTAGATCCGCGCCTGGTTTTAGTTACCTGACAATATTTTAATATAGCAAAAGTGACCTATTGCCCAAGCTGTAAATGGTGCCTAATATAAATGGTGCAAAATACTGCAATATTGCAGTATCATAGTATAGGATGCAATCAATGTTGTAAAATGTTAAAAACTTAAAATGTATTATTTAACTATAAAGGACTTCCGGGACAACATCAAACAAGCGACTAAAAAGGTGACAGGTTCTAACAAAAGTGGTATGGGTGATCAAAAGACAATAATACTGGATCAGTGTTAGTAGGAGAGAATTAGCGAAAAATAGGGTCGAACCCGGACAAAAATGGTATAAAGCTGAAATTTTGCAGAGAGAAAGTAGACAGTGTCTGGATGAGCGTAAAAAAAAGCCCCGTTGATTGCGCTACGGGAACATCCCTTTTGGGGCAATTCGGGGTACAAAAAACGGGCAATTTTGACAGCACCAAAATATCATAAACTTTATATCGTTGGATCGAAAATTTTATGCTGATCAATATTTATATAAGAACTATTACTTGAAAAAAAATTTTTTTTAAGTTATTTACGTTTGAAAAGTGTAAAACCGTTTAAATGTTATATTTTTTGTTTTCAAAAAATAATAATATAACTTTTGTCTGTGCGTAATTTTAAATGGGAAAAAATTAGAAAATAATATATTCTTTTAAAATAACTTTAAGACTTGAATGCAAATTTCTTTAAAATTAGATGTCCGATATCTTACTTTTCTCAAAACAAATCAAGTAAATCTCTCTCGTTTTCAATTTCATCACTTGAATTTTCTTCAATTTCAAAATCCTAAAAATGCAAAGTATTGTTTTCCAAAAAAAACAAATATATTTAAAGAAGGTTATGTGGATATTTAAAAAATAAAATATACCGTTTTATTACTGCAGTCTTGCCTATGACAGCCACCATACAGACATGCGTTTTAATACGTTTTTCCTGCAAGAACACATTAGTTCCGCACATACTTCTTGACGAAGTTTTACAATCGCAGCGAATCACTTTTAATATATTGGGTGGTGCCACATCTTTGTCTGTTGGTATTGGAAGAAGGAAACCATTATCTAACTTCCATGCCCATTCTTTAGGATCCAAGTTGAAAGATTCATCTAGCATTTTCCATTCAACAACTTTTAGGTGAACTCTAAGACCATGAAAATAAGCAGCACGGTATGTGGGGGGTATTTTTCTGGCTTAATGATTCCTTCACAAACCATTTGTTTATATTTTAAATACCTAAGAAAAATACTATGAAAATATGACACTTTCTAAATCTAAATGAGTGACTTAAATCCACAAAATTATAACTAAACTTTCAAATAACAACCGCATTTTCCTTAACGAAGTTTCTGCATTTCTACCAAAAAGTTCAATGAAAGCCCTTACTGCAGATTCTCCAACTTCTTTTTTGGTTGCCCAGTAATCCGAAATAATTTCAGATACTGATTGTATATTATTAGATTTTTGCAGTAATTTTAAAAAACTAGGTTTTCCTTTTCCCAGTATTGAAGATGTCGAGTCACATCCTGACCATGCGTGAACAAATAACAGATGTTCTTTAAAATCCATTACTCGAGATTGAGCGTCTTTAATACTCTAGAGTTTTTTCTTTCTTTCTTGATAAAAAAAAATCTCATTTAATTCATCTTTCCAACGATACATTAGCATAACTGCGATATCAGTATCATCAGCAACAACAATGCATGGTGAAATTTCCTTTGCAACTTCCAACGATTTAGAGACAATTTTCGTGTCAGCATCCCCTTTGCAAATATATACTTCATATCCATCTCGTTTAAGGTAATCTGACAAAAGTAAAACTAATTGTGCCTTGTTGTGTGAATTCGATAGAAAAAAACCTTTTGAGTACGGAACCTGATTATTTTCTCTTATAACAAGATTTTGGGAAGAACCTTTGCATTTTCTTCTGATGTGTTCATTAGATTTAATTGAAGATTTCTTATCATAACCATCAAATATAATATAAGTGGTGGTATAATTTTGTCTTATATAGCTGATGTAGGTCTCAACAATTTCTACAAACCTCATACCTTTGTTCCAAAGAACTCTGTGGAGTAAGGAACCTCCATCAAGCACATATTTGCAAAAACTGACATTTGTACTTGGTTTAATTTCGTCGTCAGGAAGAATCACTTTGCGCAAAGATGATTTGTTTGCTTTCAGCATTAGGTTATTTTTAAATAATGGGTGTGGGAGATGAGTAAGCTCATAATCAAAATATAGTTCAACGTCATCCTCTCTTTCTGCAATTGCTGCAAGTCTATTAAAAAGGAGTGTTGGATCGACACAACAATCAATTTGTTTGTCTAGTTTTACGCTATTGGTCAAAACATCTAAAGAAAAAAATGTATTCTTCTTTTTAAACTTTGCTTCATTGAACTTAAGGCCGTTGAGAAATGTTTGTAGACGAACACCTATGTTCTCAGCCTCGTCACAATTGACAAGATCTTCACCATTGACTGATACAAGACCCGTAGATAATGAATTTAGATTTCTATCGACAGTATTGAATGGATTTCTTACAGAAAACCAGTCATAAAACAACTCACAATGTTCATAATCACATACTAATCTTTTAATACCCATTTCTTTATTGCTTTCCGTAACTCCGATGTCAAATCCAGATAATTTATGCATTGCTTCATGAACACTTGCAGAATAACAGATGCTAATTGTCCATAGGTTGCGTACATTTTCATCAAATCCTCTACCTCTAGTTAAACCACCATTGCATTTTATAGACCGCATCAGGGTCTGCTCTATTACAAGATCAGAAGATAGGCCAGTCCAATACCTTTCAGATCGGCGGACTGCGTGATGACCATCTAAAAATTGTTGATGAAACCATGGATTCGTTTCTGAAAGGTATTGCATTTCTTGCAAATAAAACCTGGAGCACTTGGCATAGTTTGAATGATATTTGATGCGGCAAATAAGTTTAGCATTTTTGAGATTGTTTGAAGATGCAAGTACCAGTTACAAGTTCTCTCTGCAACTAAAAATTCCTTTATGATAGTAATATAGTACATGTACAAGATCCATTTTTTTTTTTCAAATGTAAAAACTTTTACTACACGTAACGTTTAACTTGTAAGTTTTACTTTTCCATATAATAGTTTCAATATAATAAGACACAACCTTTTTTCGGAGTAAAACTAAATTATCCATTCATACAAAATGTTTTATTGAAAACTTTTTTTATGAAAACAAAAGAAATGATGAAGTTTTTCGCAGTAAAAATTTTCTTTTGAAAACAAAAAATCGAATGAAGTTTTGCGCGGCATTCACTTTTAACACTTTTACACTTTTTAAACGTAGATAACTTAAAAAATAATTGTTTTCAAGTCATAGTTCTTATATAAATATTGATCAGCATAAAATTCTCAATTCAACGATATATAATTAATGATATTTTGGTGTTGTCAAAATTAGCCTGTTTTTTGCCCCAATTTGCCCCAAAAGGGATGTTCCCGTAGCGCAATCAACGGGGCTTTTTTTTACGCTCATCCAGAGACTGTCTACTTCCTCTGTGCAAAGTTTCAGCTTTATACTATTTTTGTCCGGGTCAACTCGCAATTCTCTCCTACTATGTGTTCTACTGTAATATAAAGAAATCTAAATAAAAGTATTTTTAATTGGCAAAGCAGTTTTTATTTTTCATTATTAGTGACACTTAACTTACTAGTCTCTTTTTTTGCAAATAACATTTAATGACTTAGTGTTTGATATTTGTGGAGAAATTCAAGTGAAAATACAGTTTGGTCTGAAGAAAGTTAGAAATTAATCATGCTCAAATTCATGTTTTTAATTTCTAACCGACTGTTGATTATCTATTGTCAAGGTAGACGGTAGTAAAATGAAGAAATGTGGAGCTTATTTTTCTAATTTAGTCTATGGGAAATGTTAGAGATTGAGTTTGGTTTCTGTTTTTGTTTTCAAAACAAGAAACTGTTAAAAAAAAAAAAGCTAGCTCAAATGATCGGATTTACGATTTCCGCTACACAAAGATCACGTAAGTTTTTATCGGGTTTTTACGCTTAAATTAGCGGAAATTACGAAAAAGTATGTTTATAGTAGCAATATGCACATTTCAGCGGGCTTCAGATGAAATGGTCGTGAATTCCGATCGGAATGAGTGTTTCAATAGTGACCCCGGGTATCGTATTTTCGAGCTACTTCCAAAACTTCTTCGATATAAGCAGTGTGGTTTACCGTTCATTTGTCAAAAATGACCAATCAGGTTATTCCCTTCTAACACACGTTTAAACGCACCAATCATTTTTGCGGAAGTTTTTGTTTTTACTTTACACTACATCACAATGGGTGATGAGGAGGGAAAAAAAGCCTGAAAACCGACTTTCGCTAATCAGTAATGAATAATATTTATCAATAATGAATAGTATTTGCTAATAATAATAATATTTTCTAAGAATACTAAATACAGCTAAAAGAAATCCAAACGTTCAAGTCTTTCATGATTTGCTTCTGAATTATTGGATGTCTATTGAAATTTACAGAAAAGAATCAGACAGCTAAGATAATAAAGCAATTTTTTTTTTTAACGCAAATTTAACACGTCCAAAAAGCTTCCATATATGTTCGTAAAAATGATCATATCCCTGCGGAAAAACTCCAGCAGAACGAAATTTATAAAAATCGAGTTCAAACGCAAATCAAAATGGTCGGATTATAGATTTTTTTTTCAAAAATTGGTTTCGAACAACAACTGGAGCGATTGAGTGATGTAAAGGTTACAACAGTAGGAGGTGAAGTTCAAACATGTGTTGAAACGGCAACGATTGCTCTTGAGTTTGGCAATGTCTACGCCCGGTTTTAGGTTCTAATGGCAAGTTTCCAATTTTTGGAACAAATCTAATGCTTCGAATGAGGTCCATGATGTGGGGGTGAGGTGTGTGCTGGAGGAAACGTTAAAGAAGGAGGGAGAAAATGACCCTGTTTGTGGAGAATGGGAAGTGCGTAGTGAAGAAAGTGAAGTATGGTTTGATGCCAGCTCATCGGAGGAATCATCGTTGAAGACACTATATGGCTGCGTAAGGACAGATCTGAAGTCCACACAAATATGGCAGAGCTGGACGTCCTATTAAGCGGTGTTAACATGTCTTTGACAAGGAAGCTGAATAATCTCCAGTTGTTCACAGGCTCGGTACGGTTTTCATTAGATCTCTGAGCTGTAAACAGAAAGTCTAGGCTGAAATTAAAGCATCAGTTTAAATAGAATACCTGGTCGGTGAATGAGAATGCTAAAACTTAACAACCTTGCGAATTATGCTGGAATTGCGTTGATGAGTAAAGAATCAATTTTGGTAATACACAAGCGAATAGGGCACTTTAAAGTAAGAAGAACTCTGCACTTTTCTTGAGAGAAGTTCCCGACTAGAGCAAAGGAAGATGTACGAATATTGATGTACATTGACACTGCATTTAGAAGTGAAGAAACTAGAAGATTTCTTGAAAACTGGAGGGTGTGTTTGAAGTTTAGAGCCGCTTACAGTCCTTCGGGGAATTGCATCATTGAGAGAAATCACCGCACTGCCAAGAGAGTAGCAGAGCGATCAAAAATTTCCATATCGGAGGCCTTCTACTGGTACACTAAGCGGAAGCTATTACGGAAAGTGGAAAGTGGCGTAGTTTCCTTGAAATCTCATAAATATAATTCGAGCGGTTTTTTTTTATGAACATATTTAAGGGATTTTTTAAAGTAAAAATTGAATGCGAAACTTTTGTAGAGCAGAGTTTTTAATGAGTAAAGAAGATTTAAAATTGCAACGTTGTGTTCTCTGCGAAAAAAGCTACAATACTGAAATCGAGAGATACTTTTGCTTTTATCTGACGCGAAAAAGGTTCATAGGTTAAGAGTAATTTGTTACTCTTTTTATGGCATCAACAGAAAAAGTAGAAAAAGTAGTACAAATGAAATAATTCTAACCATGAACTGTTTAAACCTCTTCATTTCCTTTTGCAAACTTTCTGTGCAAAGCCCTTTTTATTTTATTTTAGAATTTAAAAATTTACAATACAAAGTATTGAAAAAACATTTCAAAACATTATTTAAAAGTTTTCGTGATTCTTTTTCAAATTCAAGCTTACAATTAATATATTCTGAACAAAGCCTAAAAATATTAACACAATGGTGAGTTTATTAAGACGGTGAGTTTATTATTTTTAAAATTTAGAATTAACTTTCATTTAAATCGTTTGAACTTCTTTAAATTATTTTTTTTTAAAAATGTTCTTAGCTAAAAGTTCTGCTTTCATATTTGTTATAAAGGTTATTCATATTGTTCAAGATTAATTTAGTTCATAACTTTGTTTTTATGCAGATGTTTGAATTTCAAAATACATTATGGGTTTTTAGTTCGTTCATCATTACAGGTGAGACTCATTCCCAGCTAACACAAAACGTTCAAGAAACGTTCGTAGGACGTTAGAAACGGTCGGGCACGTTCAAACAACGTTCCAAGAACGTTTCCAACGTTCTTCGAACGTACTTGAATGTTTTGTGTTAGCTGGGTTGTTTTATGTTAACGTAAAAATATTTGTAAAAGTGTTCAAAAGGAATAAACAGTTTCTTTACTCCAGGATGGCTTTCCGCATTTTTTACTTCTAGTTAAATTAGTTCTTCGGACTACTAATAAATATGTAGTCCTAAGAATATCTTTTATAATTATAGCATTAACTTATTGCAGCTAATTGTTACTTCAGAAATTAATAATCTGCAGGACACAACATGTTCTAGTCGCTCTTAGTACGTCCGTACTTCAAGAAAAAGAAATGACATCTGTAGAAGCTGAAAAACGTTGTTTCTGTTCAAAACGCTGTATCTAACTACTGAATAAAAAACATAAGTCATTCTAAAGTGGATTAAAAAGTCATAGCAATAGTACTTACACTCAGTCCGTTGAGCCCTAAAATACATCAAATTTGCAGAACACCTTGATGTTCAGTCCACAAGATTGCATAGACAATCTATTAAATATCTTTGTCAATGTTAAGGGTGGCGTAAATACCCAATTGACAACGTTATCAAATTAAATGGGTCCCATACATAAAAGGCTCTGTAACAAATAGATTATTACAAGTATTGTTAATTTTTATAAAATTTTTTTTTTCAATTTCACATTAAAACGATAGTAGAAAAAGTTCGAATATTAGAAACTTACTTCCATCCAAAAAACTTGTTACAAGTACGTATATGCGTTCGATGATTTTAAAATAGGATTAAAACAGCAATGTTAAGTTTTCCTTAATGATTTAATATTTTTGTTGCTATCAAAAAACAAGAAAAGGCAATAAGTGGAAATCAGATACGTCTAGAAAAAAAAAATGGTCTCGATAAATTAATAATTTTATAATTCAACATTCAACTTTTAGTGCATTAGAGCATACTTGCAGTATTAATTGTATCTTTAGCGATAAAAGAAAACGTGTTACAAGGCGTTTTTTTGACGGTTTTTTCAGTGATGAAATACCCCAAGGTCTTTGCAAATCTTTTAGAACAATAAGTTCTTTTACAAATGGTGGGTACAGCACTTTTACTAAATGAACATAAAGTTTTCAGGTAGGGAGTTTACAGTTTCATAATTCAACTTTTCAATTCAAATTCGTCTTAATGGGATGAATGCTACTCAACTAGAAGAATCTTTACAAAACATCATTCAAATATATTCTAATGAGTTTGGAGAAGAACTGGATATTAAAGTTATTCTGTAGTAAAAGGAAGACTTTTTAAATGAAATTAAGAAGTTCACAACGGTATCCAACGTCTTTTAAAGAAGAGTAATGCTGGTGATTGTTATTTGCCATTTTAAAACAACAGTTCATTTTAACATTGCAATGTGTATCTTCAGTTGATATCAAAATAATATAATATAATCCATTGCTTACTTTTATGTGTAACTGTAAAATCACTACACATAAAACATAATTACTTTTTGTCACTTATGGTCTTCCCAACACGGATAATGAGGAATGACTGGTGAAAGGAACTGCAGCAATATTTACTAGAAGCAAACGTCTAAAAATTACCAAGCGTCACTGCGTTTCTTCTATGCAAAATGATGATGAACGAAGTTAATTGTGCAACTGGGCTATAAATATTGACAATGGGGCTGCTCAACCGCTGAAACGGCTGCTCAATCGATTAATGACTAATTGAACCCAAAAAATATCTAAGATTCCCAAAAAATACAAACAACAAAATCTCTTACTCAAGGATTCACTCCTTTCGATGATTATTAAAATTAGGTAATAAGTAGTTGAACTACATGCAGAATTTGAGTTAATTGTTGAATGTAAATGTAACCAAGCAAAACTTGGTGCTGTTACCTTGCTCTACAGCTGTGCAAAGGAATAGCAAGTGTTAAAATGATCGCTTGAAATAAGTCTTAAGGGAATGGGGAGGCAATAATTTACTGCAATATTAAGGATTAGTTCCAACACAATCAATTGCAACATTCATAATGTAATTAATTATAAAATTGCTTACATAAAAGGTGCAAGTGTAGTTTAATCTGTATATATATATATATATATATATATATATATATATATATATATATATATATATATATATATATATATACAAAATCTTATCAAATGGAAAATTATACTCAAACTCTTTCTTTAAAGGCACTTCAGATATAGTAGATTAAAACAAAAATATTGGAATTAGGAATGAAAATATATACTTTAGTGTAAGAGGGAATAGGAACTTGGAAAGAAACACGGATTTGGGAGTTGAAAGAATAATGAAAAAAAAAAAGATTCCAACTCTACTATTAATTATTCTCTCTCCCTTTCATATTATAGAACTGGTTTAGAACTAGTTTAACTAAGTAAAAAATGCTTTCCATTAATTTAGTGTCATGGCAAGCGCAAGTTTGATGAATTAAAAAATTCTTTCTTTGTCCAACGAGAAAGCACATATACATTTCACACAATAATCGTTTTGCAATAATCTTTTTTTGGAAAATTAGAAGTTTTTTAAGCATCCTCTCATCTTTTCTCCAAAGCTTCAACTACAGAAAAGATCCATTCTCTTGACTCCCCAATAACTCTTGAATAATTTTTTTCACTGAATGATTTTATCATATAACTCAGGTGATTTTAATGCTTCATATGAAGACCACACCTATAGTCCTTTATCCTGTTAAAGCAGTCCATAAAAATGTAATATCCAAACTTCTTAAATGTAAAGCATGCATAACATCCAGATTAGAAGAGTATTCCGGATTTCCATTAGCATTTGAATTGCAGCAGAATGAATGACTGTTTACAAGCTTTATCACAGCACAGCACAAACAGTTGTTCAACCATAACATTCTCTTATCACTTGTGGATATTAAAAGCCAGTTTTATACCTTTAGAATTATCTGCTTTAACTACACCAAACAAAATGTCTCAAGAATCATCAGTGTTATGAAATAACACAAATTACCCCAATGTTTCTTTCTAGAGAGATTTCTGAGTAATTTTGCAATAAAAATGTATAACTAAAGGGTTTCATTTTGATGGCAAATTATTATATGGTTGCATGATGACCTCCCTAAAAAATCACTCTATTTTAAATAGTTTGTTTCTGTTTTATTTCATTTCATCCAGATTAAACTAAATAACAATATATTGAGTTCTTAATTATGCTCTTAACTCTTAATTCTATAACACAAATTTATTTATCTAAAGCACTTAATGTAATTATCATAAAATAGTGAAATTCAACGCTATTTACGCTCTTAAAATTTAAAAGTTCTGAGGTTAGTTTAAACAACTAAAGAGGATCAAGAAGTCCTGAATGTTTGTATATTTGCCACCTGTATTTACATAAAAATGTGGTTTACATCATTTAAATCACATTGCTCTGACGCAAAGATTTAATCACTTGCTCTTACTCTGGAGAGGTTTTAAAGAGAACTCAAATGACATTGAACCACTGATTCAGTCAAGTCAGAACAATTTTTTTTAAAATGCTAGGATCAATATGAACTATGCATTTGCAAAGTCTTATCTACAAAGACAATCTACCTTACACTTACAATAGATATGAACAGTTGATATTAATTGTGTAGAACAAAATAAGATGATGCTCATATAACAAAACATTCTAATTTATGCTAATTTTGTGATAAATTTGTTATTATAATTGTTATAATTGTTATATATTGTTATATGTAATTGTATATTGATAATTGGTGTATATATAACCTCATTGTTACCTCAGATACTTAACTTTTGTTCAACTCCAATATAAAAAAATTTTTTTGTTAATTTTTGTAAATATTTATTACATGTTTCTAAAGCAAGTGTTTCTAAATTTCAGCTGTGTTTTGCCAATGTGATAAACCACTCATCTTAAATAACTGGGTTGGTCAAATTCAATCTCCTGGTTATCCAGAATATGATAGTGGTTTGGATTGCAAATGGATTATAAGTGTGTCTAATGGAAACCTGATTAGTGCAGAGTTTAGAGATTTTGCTGTAAGCATTTTTTATTTCAAAACCTATCAAGTAAACTTGATATTTAATTTTGTGTAAATGAAATCTCTTCAACTTTAGTTTTAAACAAACTATGTTTTTAAAATGTTTATTTTTTTTAGATGACTTTATATGCCAATGCTGTGAGTGCACTGTTTTTAGATCAAATACATGTTATTGTTTACTGTGTTGTTCTTTTAAAATTACTTTTTAGAATTACTGGCAATTGCAAATTATTGTTTTCAGTTTAAAAATGAAATAACTATAACAATAATGTAACAATTCAAAATTTTAACTACAAAACAAACCTTTCATTTTCTGCTTGTATTCTCCAGAAGCGAGCTTCGGATTGTAGAGATGCAACTGATTGGGTTATAATAAGAGATGGAAATACCACAGATAGCCCAATGATTGATAAACTCTGTGTTTGGAGAATGGGAAAAAAAATAATTTCATCCAATAATTATTTACTTATTCATATGAAAACAGAAGAAAGACACAGAGGTTTTCGACTAGATTTTCAAGGTACTTCCAATATTTCATAAAATCTTTCCTACAGATGTATAAATGTTTTGTACTTAAACATAAATAATCTATATTTATCTTACACAACTTTTTCAATTTAATAATTTTAAACTTACCAATTATAGTAGAAAGTAGAAATATTTAGGAACTAATCCTGCATGGCAACATCTGTATTTTATTTTTGTTTTATTATATTTCTATTTTATATTTTTAGTTCATTTCTTGCATTTCTACCCAATAATTAATTTTAATAGGTTAATTTTTAAGAATTCCAGAATGCATTTTTTTTTTAGGTATATGCACTTTAAAAATGAAATTATATGAAGGTATAATTGAAAGTCCACAGTTTCCAAACAACTATCCATCTTCATCTTCATGTGAATGGACAATTGATTTTGGTCTTGGATTTAATATTAAACTGCATTTCAGCAAGTTCCATCTTGAAAAGTCTAACTGTAGTTATGATTATGTTGCAATATTTGCTAGTCCAAACATCACATTCCCATTGCAAGGTGAACAGTTTTGTGACTTGCCACCTCCTCTTATATCTGTTCAAGGACCTATGACTCTTGTTTTTAGGTCAGATCATGATACTGAGCTTGAAGGATTCCAAGCTTTGTATTCAGCAACAGGTTAGCTGTTAAATTAAACTAGAATTTTTAGATTTAAATACTTCCTCATTTTCTGAACTTTCTATTAAATAACCTTTAAGTTTAGTAAGTAGAGATTCCCTCACTTATTTTTTTTTTTAAATGGTAAGATTTAAATGATGGGAGTGGTATTTCAAAAATATTTTTTATTACATTAACAGAAAAATTACTTATTTACAATAATAAAATGATAAATTGTAAAAGTTAGTTTGTTTTTTTTGGATAAATTTACATACTTTTTACTACCTATATACTTTTATTGAGCTGCTTTTTTTTTTTTATTAGACGTGAATGAATGTTCTATTGATAATGATTGTCACTCTTCTGCATTTTGTACCAATACATATGGTTCCTATATATGCTCATGCAAGTTTAGCTATGAAGGAGATGGCAAGTCATGCACATGGTACAGAGGTAGAATAGAATAGTTTTGAGGAAAAGGTTTCTAAAGTAATTTAAAAATTCAATCTTTAAATTACTTTAGTTTTGGCAATAATTTTTTCTCCACAGATTTTAATGAGTGCCTTGAAGGTAAAAACAACTGCCATAAATATGCAGATTGTGTGGATACCAAAGAAGAATTTGAATGTGTTTGTAAAAGTGGGTTTTCTGGTGATGGAATAAAATGCTCAGGTAATATTTTTATAAAAACACTTTTAATCGTTCTTCAAGTAGACAATTGTTTGATTGTGTTTAAATTTAAAGCACTCATTTTTTATAGATGTAGATGAATGCTCTGAGAAGTTACATAACTGTCACAAAAATGCTACTTGCACTAACACAATTGGCTCATTTAGATGTAATTGTATTGATGTATATGAAGGTGACGGTGTTAATTGCAAAGGTAATTTTTTTATATATAGGAAGCCCTCACCAAAATTAAAAAAACATTTGGGCTAAATCATTTTTGTATTTTTAGATCGAGATGAATGTCAACTCCAGTTGCATATATGTCATAAGGATGCTGTTTGCCTAAATACAGATGGTTCTTATTCTTGTAGTTGTAAAAAAGGTTATCTAGGAGATGGAGTGAATTGTCATGGTAAAAATAAAAGAAATAAATAAAGAAAAAAACAAAAATACTTATTTAATTGAACTTCTTTGAAATTGATAATTATTGTAAAAAGTGCTATTCATTTTTTAATCATCTGAACTTAACCTTAACAGATGTAAATGAATGCAAAGGAACTTCCCATGGATGTGATAAAAATGCAGAATGTACCAATACTAGAGGGAGTTATATATGTTTCTGCAGAAAGGGATATAAGGGAGATGGATTTACTTGCACAGGTGCAAAAAAGTTATACTTTTTCAAAATATAAATATAAATCTAGTATTCTGGCAATTTTTTTTTGTCAAAAATTTTTGTTCAAGAATTAATATTTTACCAAAGTTTATATGGTCAAAAAGTTTGTTAAGTTTAATGTGTTTTTATCCAAGATGTAAATGAATGTAATCAAGATAGTCTTCATAACTGCCATAAAGATGCTGATTGCACTAACTCTATTGGTTCATATCAATGTTCCTGTAAAAATGGCTTTGAAGGAAATGGGATCAATTGTAAAGGTAAAATAATGTTTTTATTATTAAATTGATTTGTAAAATCAGTTTAAGTTTCAATAGACAGCATTTTTACAGATCAATATATTGAATTATAATTTTAAAAGAAAAAAGTTACATTGGTTCTTTTTAATAGGACTTTTTATTTGCCACTTTTAGGTTTGCCACTTTTAGGTTTTTTCATGTAAATTATTGTAACAGGTTTTTTAATAAAAAGCAATTTTGCCTGATTCTTATGTTTTTGGGTGCATTGAGTCCAAAAATAAATATAAAAGTTGTAACAATAAAAATAATAATAAAAAAGTTGTATCATTTACCTTTTGTCACATTTGAATTCATAGAATGTGAGAAATTCCTTTTTTTACCTACTACCTGTGCTATTTACCATGCTAAAACATATAGTGAATTTAAATGAAATTAAGTTGGAAGAGTTGGTCATGTGGGTGTTAAGCTAGCTTTTATGATATCTCAGCTATTCCTTTTTCCATTGTATTTGAAATCACTTAACAAACAAGTACAAACTCCAGCTTATTATAGATTTAAACGAATGTGTTCTTGATCTTGACAATTGTCACAGAGATGCAGTCTGCTCCAACACCAATGGCTCATTTTTGTGTAAATGTAATGTTGGATTTGATGGAAATGGTACACATTGCAAAGGTTTTTGTTTTTCTGTTTTATTATGTATTTTCTATGTATATATTTTTTTATGTGTTTAGTATTTTTTTACTTTTGCATAAATTTAGTTTTAAAATTAGATTGCATTTTTTTAATCAAAGCTCTTTAGTAATTTTTCTCTTTAACATTTTTTACTTTTTACTATCTTTTATTTTATCATTTTATTAACCTTTTTATTAACTTTTTCTGCTTTTTTTTATCTTGTGGTAAAAGGTTACATAAGGTATTAAAGGGTAGTTTTGTGATGCAAAAGGTTACATAAAGTATTAAAGGCTAGTTTAAAATTTTCAAAAGTAGAGGAATATCACCAATTCTTGTCATTGATGATAACCCTTAATATAGTAACAGGTTCAAATAATTTTTCATTAACAACTTTTGAATTTTCATACGCATCTGCACATAAACATCTCATTTTTTCCTTATTTTGGAAAAAACCAAATCCCCCCTCTTTTTTTTTTTTTGGTTTTTAATTTTAAGAACTAGTTAGATGGAATATAATAATATAATAATATATAGTAATATAATAGAGCAATTTTCTTTTGCTTTATATGATGTCTTAGTTAATTCTTCTGACACATCTTTTGTAATTGCCTCACACATTTTACAATATTACCATCAATGGTCTACTAAACTTGCTGGATCAATTCAGGCAATTCAGTGATACCAAATAATTCCATCTTTAGTCTTAAATTCTTTATGAAGTCTATATAAGAAAAATCTTTCAACTTTTAAATACAACATATCAAAATATCTCTAAATTTTTCTTAGTTAATAGTATGCCTTTAATGTATAGTGAGTAAAATGCAAGATTTACAACAACAAAAAATCCTTGAAATACCTTATGTACCCTGTGTATTTAAAATAGCAAACACTTCTGCATTTAAAAAATGTATCTGCATTTAAAGAGTCATGCAAAAAATTTTAGACCTAAATGAATGTCTTTTGGGCACCCACAATTGCCATAAAGATGCTGTATGCTTAAATACAAAAGGTTCATTCCAATGTTCATGCCTTGATGGCTTTCATGGAAATGGATCAAGTTGTCAAGGTAACTCATAAAAAAAGTGTCTTAAGAATGCTTTTTTAAGTCTCAGATTTAAAATCAGCAGGGGAAATTTTTTGTTGTTTTTTCACACTGTTATTTATATTAACATGTTGTCTAGCTATGCATAATACCGTCTATGTCATTGTATAATTGTTTTAAAATAATGTACACAAAAGTTTTTTTATAATTCAGATGTTATTATTTTCTTTTTTTTATGGGATAAATGCTGATAAACATTAATCTGCATTTATGAAAAATTATAGATTTAAATGAATGTGCTCTTAAAATTGATAACTGCCATACAGATGCAAAATGCAGTAATACAAAAGGGTCTTTTTTGTGCACTTGTAATCCTGGATTTGAAGGGAATGGTACATATTGTAAAGGTATAGTTTATATTTCTTTTGTATTGTTACGTAAATATAGTGTAAAGTATATATCTAAAATTATGGGATTGTTTTGTAACAATACATAGTTCTCTAAGTAACACATTTTATAATAATTTACTAGATTCAAATGAGTGTTTGCAGGGCAAACACAACTGTCATATGGATGCCAGTTGTTTAAATACAAAAGGTTCTTTTCAATGTTTATGTAATAATGGTTATTTTGGAAATGGAGAACTTTGTGAAGGTAACAAACATCTATAATTTTTTTTTTGTAAAGAAAAAAGTATAATAAAAACCATTTTAGTGACCAAAAAAATTAATATTCCAAAAAGTGTATTTTATTAGGTAAGAATTATTCATTATGCTTATACAGAAGAATTATTGCATAGATATTTAATGGAATAATGACAATAAATAATACTTTTTATTATAAAATGAATTCTTTTTTTTTTTATTAAACTTTTTTTTGTCTAACTTTGATCAAATTAAAATAATCAAGTTAGATAGTACACAAATCTTAGTTGTGTATTATCTACCATGATTATTTTATGATTAATGAAAGCTACAACTTCTTTAATATTAAAGTGAAAAGAAAATTTTGTTACAAAATGGCTTTACCAAAAATATATGTTTTTACTATATATATAAAATTTGTAAAAAAAATAATCAGATTTTTTATTGATGTGATAGCTGAATCAGTATTAGAGTTTCACTTTAGAGAGTTTCTTTAGAGTCTCTCTTTAAAGAGTTTTTGGGAGTTTTTTTTTTACTTTTTATTACTTTCTAATACTTTACTTTTTATTACTTTCTTTCTGTTATTTATTTTGGTTAGATGTTAATGAGTGTAGTAGCAACCCATGTCATAAAAAAGCAACATGTAAAAATACCAAGGGAAGTTATCAATGTAAATGTCAAGATGGATTTGATGGAGATGGATCTATTTGTGAAGGTAATTTTTAACACTATAAACAAAAAAGTAGTATTTTGTCTTCTGTATATTCTGTGTATACAGAGGTAAGTGTAGAGGGAGAAATTTTAAATTCTAGCTTTGTTTTAGACATTAATGAGTGTGATAAGAATACAAATAACTGCCACAGCAATGCTGATTGTCAAAATGATCTTGGCAGTTTTACTTGTACATGTTTGAAAGGTTACCATGGTAATGGGACACATTGCTATGATGTGAATGAGTGCACATTAGATCATAAATGCTCAGTAAATGCATATTGCATAAACACCAAAGGAGCATACAATTGTACTTGTAACACTGGATATATAGGTGATGGTACTGTTTGCAATGGTAAGTTTGATCTACACCTTTTATATTAAGTTTGATGTAGGTGTATAAACTTTTGAATAATTTTACAATATTATTATTTATTTTTGATCTTTAAAGTTATTTACTAAATTTTTCAGATATGGATGAATGTTTATATAAAATTGCAAATTGCCATAGTGAATCAATATGTACTAATAATATTGGTTCTTATAAATGCTATTGTAAAAATGGATTTACCGGAAATGGGGTTTTCTGTCAAGGTAGCCTGCAAAAATAGTTTTAACTTCAGACTTTTTTGAAATTTTAAAATAGTGATGTATTTTCGTGAACTCTAATTTATTTTAGAAAAGTTTTAAATACTACGTTTTATATCATAGATATAAATGAATGTATTGAGCAACGGCACAATTGCCATAAGGATGCTGTGTGTGTGAACACTCATGGATCATTTAGTTGCATTTGTCAAAAAGGTTTAACTGGAAACGGAACTTATTGTCAAGGTAACTTTCTCAAACATACTTACAACTTTTCAAATCAGTTCATTATTTTTTATTTTAATAGTAAAATAATTTCTTTCTGACTATTAAAGTGTGAAGACACATTGAAAAACTGTGTATACTTTTTGAGTGAAACTAAAAGTAAAGTCTTTCATGAGAATCATGAAAATCATGATTGAATATTGTTGTTTTGTAAATTTTAGATGCAACTAAACAAACATTATTAGGTTTAATAAATGATAAATTGAAGAGATTTTTCATTTCCCAATTTTGAAAACCGTTATTAGTTAACATTTTTAGTATTTTTATTTTAAGATATATTGGAATGTTTAACTGGTCATCACAAATGTCATGTTGATGCTATTTGCAAAGAAATGTATGCATCACACACTTGTTTATGCAAAACAGGTTATGAAGGAAATGGGGAAAATTGTGAAGGTAAGCTGTGTTTAGAGTTCATCATAGGGTTTCAAGAGATCAACATGTTTGTTAGCTTTTAAATTTACTTACCAGATATAAATTTACTTACCAGATATAAATGAGTGTGAAAGAAAAGATTTAAATGTTTGTAACAAACATGCAGTTTGTACTAACACACGTGGTTCCTTTGAATGCAAATGTGAAAATGGTTTTATAGGTGATGGATTTGTTTGCATTGGTAAGTGAAAACCCTTTGCTTTAAAATTATTTTGGTTTTAAAGCAATAAAGATTTAAAAATATGTTAAAACAAAGCTAAAACACTAAAAATGTCAGCTAATAACGGTTTTCAAAATTGGTGAAAAATTAACTAACAAGATTAATTTTTTAATTTTTTTTTCCAGATGTGAATGAATGTGATGAAAAAAATGACAACTGTCATAGTGCAGCTCAGTGCTTGAACACCATTGGTTCATTTAAATGTTACTGCAAGAATGGGTTTGATGGTGATGGTGTTAATTGCCAAGGTAAAATTCTTTTAATATGATAAAACAAACTGTTTTGTTTGTTTGTTTTTTTAATAAGAAGAGTTTCATCTTGAAAATCCTAATTATTCTATATATGTAGATTTGGATGAGTGCAATCTTGGTATATTTTTATGTAGATTTGGATGAATGCAATCTTGGTAGAAGTATTTGTGATAAAGTGAGAGGTTTATGTATTAATACAAATGGTTCTTACACATGTGCTTGCAAAGAAGGAATGATGGGAGATGGAGTTAACTGTAAAGGTGAAACAGAATGTTGTCTAGGATTTTGTAAAATTAGTTTTGCTATTTGATATATTTAGGTTGTTTATTTGTGTGTGTATTGATATTTATTTCTGTAATTAAAGACATAGCATTTCCAATTTAATTTTATTGTTCTACTTTAATATAACTAGGAAAAAATATCAACTTCTTTAGACTCGCTATCCATGTACTCCTTCATAGTATCAATCTTGAATCTTGGTTGGAATACTAATTTGCTTGATAGATTATCTGCTGAGTTTAATGAAACGTCACTTTATATCCAGCAGCAGGTAAACATTTTATTAAACATGGCTTTCAGATAATTTTTGTTATTTTTTAGCCAGATTTGTGAAATTGTCAGATATCTTTTTGGTATGTAATTGTTTATATAAAACTTATACTGGCCATTCAACCCTAAAACTGTTTCTTTACATGGTTATGATGTTAACTTTTATTATCAAAATTAATGGATCAGCAAAACATCTTCATGTCATAAATTTAAAAAATATTTGCAGATAGCAGAAGTTTACAAAGGAGACCCTAAATTTATGGCATCTCGAGTACATAAGTTGAAGTAAGATTCTTTTTTCTTACTAAAAAGATTTTCAATTCTGTACACTTTAAAATTGTAAATATTGTTTAAAGCTGTGCATACACTATAAAATTGTACATAAAACCTAAAAGTGCTATGTGTATAACCTATGCACCATTATTGTACATGAGTATGCATTCCAATATATATCAGTATGAAATTCATCATGAATATGAAATCCATCTATATGAAAAATACCTAAGTATGAAAAATAAAAAAGCATCTGTTTTTTCAATAATTAAAAAAAAGAGTTAAAATATAAACATTTTTATTTAAATGGTTTGAGATAAATCTAAAACAAGCAACAAAACAAGTTTTTTACTTCTTTTAAATTTTAGGTATGGTAGCGTACGTGCAACTATAGTTATAGAGTTTATTTCCAATGAGCAAGATTCTTTTGAAAAGTTAACAACAACTGCCACAAGAGGATTTATTAATGGCTTAAAAATAGATCCAAGTTCATTTAAAATTGATAAGTTAGGTAAGTGTTTGTAATTAAAAAAGTTAAATAAAGTTTCTTTAAGTTTATTGTTGTAGTAATTGCTGGTCCCCTCTGCTCCAAACACAATTTTTAACTTTCTTTTCTTTTTTTTTACACTTCGTATTTCACATTTAAATTGTGAGAATGTGTTTAATTTATCTTTTCTTGTCAGCACACTACACATTTAAACTTCCAAACATTTTATTTTTGTACAAAAATATACAAGAATCAAGAGAATGATTAAATAATTTTAACAAGAGAATGATTTCAATTTCTGATATTTAAAATATCTGTGCTCTTTTTTCTGTAAGCTTATACTTCAAACCATCTAATACTTCAAACCATCTAATACTTCAAACCATCTACTACTTCAAACCATCTAATACTTCAAACCAATCACAGCAATCCAGCATCCAGCAATCAACCAATCACAGCAATCCAGATTTAAATTTTCTTGATAATCTTTTAACCTTTTTTTTATTTGAAAAATGCCAAACTTTTATAGAAATATGTTTTTAATAGATCATTGAAAAGTTTAAAAATATATTAAGATATTCTGAGCAAATAAAACTTTAAAGAAACATATTTGTAAATGGTACATAAGAATTTACAAAAATATTTTATAGTAGACTTATGTCTAAAAACAAAAAAATTAATTATATGATGATATATTAATTAATTCTACGATGATATGAGTATCAATGGTTATTTTTATTAGGTGCATGTAATCCAGGCTGCTCCTTGAATGCATATTGTATAAATTCTACTGAGAAGGAGCAAAGCTGTATATGTCATGAGGGTTTTGAAGGAAATGGATATATATGTATAGGTATAACTTTCAAAATGAGTTTCAAACTATGTAAATACTTCAAGTTAGTAAAATAATTTCTGTGGTGCTTATGTGTGTTTGTTCATTATTATTTTTACTATCAGTTAGTAATTCTATTCTGTTTATGTATGTGAATATTACATATTTAGTTTGAACTAATTTACTATGGCTATAAAACCCACACATTCTCATCATCCTTTTTTGGATTTGTATTATTGTTTTCAAACATTAGATTCAAATGAATGTTTAATAATGAATGGTGGTTGTCAGCAGCAATGCTTTAACCATGAAGGAGGGTTTTTTTGTGCGTGCAACTTAGGATTCATATTGGGTTTAGATCAAAAATCTTGTCATGGTAAATAAAAGTTACCTTTTTATTTTCAATAGATAATAGATAAACCAGATAATGTATAACAGTAGAATATTTGTGTTAACCACTTTCAGTTGATAGTCATGACATTAAGTCAAAAATATTTCCAAATTCTTAGTTGATACAAAATTATACAGCGTAACTAGTTATTGCAAAAAAAGTTTTGAGCAAGGTGTGATGTGGCCTGAAACTGTTGGAGGTCGAACTGTTGAAGATACTTGTCCCAATGACAACAATCATGGTATCTTAAGTAATATTCTTATTTGTTTCTAATGGAGAAAAGAAGTTATCTAGTCAAGTTAGAAATAAAATCAGAAAAAATTGCTTTAAAAGGTTTTGTTTGCATTAAGGATTTGCCACTCGTACCTGTAACAAAGATGGCACATGGAATCAGCCAGACCTTTCTCAGTGTGTAAAACGATCCTTGTTGCAAATACATCAAAGAGTATAGCATTTTACTTTTTTTTTTTTTAGTTATTTATTACTAGTTACTTATCATCCATGAAGTATTTTAAAATGTTGATCTAAATTTATTATTAAAGTAACTTTATGCAATTTTACAGATGAAAGTGATGTTTAACACACAAAATGACTCTACTGTATTTTGGGTTATAACCAATACCATTATAGCATCTTTGTTGAAAGAGACTGTTCCAGAAGTAAATGTTCTCTATGGTGGAGATTTACTGGAAATAAAGAAGATTATGGCAGAAATTTCATTTGAAGTAGTCTATCATCTAAAAGGAAAAAGCCTTAATGATTTAAACATTTTTCTTAATGTAAGTAAAATTGTTTTAATATTTTTAAAAATTGTTTTCACTTCTCATAAAACTGTATAAAAAGATAATCTTATATGAAAAATTTTTAAAGAAGAAAAGAAGATAATTTTTATGGTTTTGAAAATATGATTATTTAAATTTCAGGACTTTGCCTCAATATTTTGCCATGTATTGGATGTCACAAATCATTATGCATGGCATGGCTTACCTCAAGTATGATGTAATTATAAAATGTTTTGCTAAAACTTTCTCTTACTATAACACAAGCTTTTAAGTTAAATATTTCACAGCTTTTCTATGTAAGTAAAGCATTTTTGAAGAGTTTATTTGAACTCATATGGAAAAGGTGACTTTCAAAACTCTGAATTGTTTGTCTTGTCTTTGATTTTAACTTATAGAAGAGCTGTTTTCCATTATGTTAATTTTTCTTTCTCCAAATGGCTGTAAATTCTATTATCTTAAGGATGTAAGGTGCAACAATAACAAAGCACATTTTGCTGCACACAAGTTTAATTTTAAAAAAGACTAATAAAGTTTTTCTAGTTTTTTGTTTTTTAAGTTTTTAAGGTACAAAAAAACTTATTTAACTAATCCTGATCATATTAAGTCAGCAATCAAACTTAAAGTTTGGTGCCTGATATATCAAACCGATGCATTTAAAGTCACCTATTTTGACAGTTTCTGAAATTAAGTTGTTACATTTTAACATATTTTTAAGTTTTTTTTATATGTTCTATTTTTTGATATATATTTCTGTATGTCTAATTTAGAGCATAAATGTTTTAAGTGGCTATTTGAATGAGTTTGAGAAAATGGCTGGTGTTCTGGCAGAAAATATGATTGGCATGATGTTAAAACACTCAATCAGCGAACCAGAGTTTGTAAATAAGCTGCAACTTTTTTCTGCAAACAAAGAGCTTGGTATTTTAAGTTATTAAAAAAAATCAAACTTTCTTTTTTAAGTTGTTTTTTCAATAAAAATTTATTATTCACACAAAATGTGCAAATAAAAAAATGAAATAAATCAATTGTTATGTATTGTGTATTTAAAAGTTAAATATTTGTATTTTACTGTTTTAATGCAAAAGTGGTATTTCATAGTTGCTATTCTTTATTTGTAGAAATCAATATTCAAATTGTTGACATGAAGAAGTTTAATGCATCTTTTGAAATTAAACCATCTGTTACAGCCAAGAACTTTGTAAAGTATCCACAAACTCTTTTTCAAAATGAAATTTACAAGCTGTTACAAATGCATGGTAAAAAATAAACTAAATTTGTCCAATCTACCAATTCTCTATAAATTGCATGGTATTTCAAAAGGTACTTTCGTTTTACAAAATTTAGAAATTTTGTAAAATTAATGTATTTTTTGAAAGAAATTTTATTTTATTTTTTAAGTATATAATTATTTTAAATAAATATTTAGTCATTAACTTAAAATACTTTTTAGGTAACTTTAGAAGTATTGGCTGCTGGGCAGATTATTCACAAGATTCTTCATTATTGAAACTAGAAACAAAACATGAACTTCTTAAAGATAGTTTTATGAACAGATTAGATGCAGTAAAAAAATGTGCAATTGTTGCTGATAGTCTGCACTATAATGTTTTTGCAATTCAGGACGGAGGGATGTGTTTATCTGGTCCAAATTTTCACACTGCATTTGACAAAGATGGTGCAGCTCAAAACTGTGAAAATGGAAAAGGTGGAAGATTGGCAAACAGTGTTTATGAACTTCAAAGTATAATTAACAATTGTTTCTATTTTACTTGTGCATTTCTCTTTTTTTTCTTGGTAAAATCTTTTTTCTTAGTAAAAAAATCTTTTCAAATTTTTTGAAGAAAAATGGCAAAATATTTTATTCAACTTTTAATTTTAATCATGTTAAAAAAAAAATTGAATGAAATGCTTGTATTGCAGAGTTCTACTCGGGATTGCTTACAACAACTCATAGAAATTTAGGAGAACTTCTTTTGGAGCTTACACCAAAAGAAGAGTAAGCAAGTTGTTTTCTGTAAAAATTTCATTTATAAACAGTTGTCTTTTTTGAGGTTAGTTTTAAACCTGCTAAATGTAAAAAAAGTTAAAAAAATTTAAAACTTTTAGTCCTCTTTTATCTTCATCATCAACAAAAGTTAAAATATCAGATGTCGTGGTATCAACTTTGATCTTAAAACACAAACAGTATTTCAAAACTGTTTCTCCAATAGCAGTCACTTTTTTTGAAAAGGTACATTATTCATGTTTTCCAATTAAAACTTTTTAGCAGTTAAATGTTGCATGTTACATACAGAAAACCATATGTGCAATTTGTTAATTACAAATTTTAGTGAATTAGTATTTAATTTTGTATTTAATTTCATTTTAAATTTTTCTTTAATTTTTACTTTTATATATTTTTTTCCTGTTTAATGATAAATCACATAAAAAGTCTTAATAGGAAGTTCATGTAACAAAAGCCTTTATATAGTTTTGATCAATAAATATTTACATTTAAGCAATTTGAAGATTTGAAGATTTAAAAAATTAAGAAATTGAAAATTTTTCTTTTCTTTAAAAGTTGTATATTGAAGAAATTTAAGATATAAATATAAATAAACATCAGCTTTTTAAACAGATTCTTAACATTTTTTAGGTAGCAAGTTTGGATGATGTGCATTGTGTTCAACTTAAAAGTAATAATGGGTATGTTTTGAAAAAATCCTTTTTTTTTTATCAGTTGTTTACAGTTCAAATTAAAATGTAATTTATTTACCCTGTTATGAATGCTTTTTACAAAATAGGATTAGTTATTGGTCAAGAGATGATTGTGTAAAATCTTACCATGGGGAGTATCATGTTGTTTGTAGTTGTACAGTTTTGGGGCATCAAGCTCTTGCTTATAACTTTACACTTAAAAAGGTAATTTGTAATTTAATTGACAATTTACAAAATTTAGAGATTTTTTTTATTTTAAGATCCTTGTAGATTTAAAAAAATCAACTGATCTATCTTAACAGACTGATTTGGCAAAGAGCTTGTCTTACTATCCAACTTTATTGTATGCTAGCTTTGGTTGGAATTGTTTATGTCTTCTAACTACACTGTTTCTCTATATAAAGTTTAGGTAATAAATATCTCATTTTTTTGTGTTTAACTAGATATATTCAAATACTAATATTGTTATATGAACACACAATAATGTTGATATAAATAATAATATTATCATTTGAATATAAAAAAAATGTTAAAAATTTTAAGTTAAAATGAAATTATGTAAAACCTGTAAATATATTTTTCTAAATAGGCTTGGAAAAGTTGCTATAATCTTTCAACTTAACTTGAGTGTAACTTTGATATTAATGGAGGCTGTTTTCATTTTTGGTCTTGGAAATGAGCTTTTTTTTATCGAAAGTGTGAGTTGTTTCTTTGAAGTCAACATACATAAGATATTTCTTTGAGTTAATATATTAATATGTTAACACATGTTACTAATATATTAACATGTTAACAATATTTTAGTAGATTAACATCAACATAAGTTAGTATGAACAGATAAGCAAAAAGACATTTTTTTAATTCTATAATTTGTTTTAGGTTTGGTGTAAAGTTATGACTGTATTATTTCATTTCTTATTAACATCACTTTTCTCATGGCTGCTTGCTCAAAGTTGGCATACCTATGTACAGTTAGGCAACTCTTCTAAAAATAACAACAGTAATAAAATAAACACCTGTTTACTTATTGGATATGGTGTTCCATTTTTTGTCTCTCTATTTGGTTTAGCAGTACTATATGACAGCTATGGTTTAAAAACTCAATTGTAAGATTGACTTGTTTTTTAAATCTTTGATATACCTTATAATATAATGCTTAAATAAAGCTATATTCCAATTACTATTTTAGTTGCTGGATATCTAATACATTGCTTCTTTCACTCTTTATACCACCAATATTGGTTTTAGTAGTTGTAAGTGAAAATATTTGCTTTTGATTGGTTCAAAACAATTCTTTTGGCTGGATCAGGATGAAGAGATTTCAATTGATTTACTTTTATTTATAGATTAATATAATATTTTTGGGTATGATTGCTGGCGTTTATTTTTCACCTCGCTTACCTCCATTCTTCAGCAAAGAGAAGCTAACAACTTTTGATAAAGATGAATTTTATTTCATAAGGTAAAAGTAAAAGATTATAATAGGTTATCAATATTTATAAAAATTATATTTACATTTTTTATAATAACATTATAATAATTGACAAAACCATAAAAATTTCATGTTTTCTAAGCAATTTCAATAACTATCCTTGCTGGGATAAGAGCTTGCAAATAGTTAGTTTTAAATTTTACATGTGTTCAGTCAAGAGGTCCCTGAACTTTGATCTTTGGAAATTTATGCTGTAACAAAAGATATGGATCGAAAGAAATCAGTGTTTCACAAAACCATGGTAATCTCAAAACACTTGCAGTTGTCAATCACCACTCTTATTGATCCATAGTTTAAAACAAAATATAGTTAACTAGCAACAAAATTGAAAAAAAAAAAAAAAAGAAATGAAATTTTAAAATTTCTATATAAAAATTATGCTCTAATAAATCTTATAACAGATCATGCAACAGATAATACACTAGTATTTAAAAGTGCTTTTATTATTGTTTTTGCTTTAAAAAAAAATATTGACATTAGGTGGAGATTATTTCTTTATTTCTTGTTTAATTTTTAGCTATGCCGTCTTTATATTTGGTTATGCCATGATCAACTCTATAAGACCCCTCATTAATGTTAAATAAGAAGAAAAGATTTAAGGATTATTGATTAAACAAAGTGAACTCATTAAGTAGATTTAAGGTTTATATTAGGAGGTTAGGATAAGTTAGGATTAGGGTTTATATTAGGAGGTTAGGATAAGGAGGGTTTGTATTAAACATAGTTTAGCATTTATAATTTAAAAATAGTTTTAGCATAAACTTAAGTCTGATGTATATGTACATAATTGGGTTTGATAGATTATTGCTTGTTTATAAAATGGAAAGTTTCATTAAATAGTTTATTGGTATTTGCTGTTTTAAATTGCAAAATTATTGATGGGAAACTGAGAAGGATGTTAATGGGAAACTTTAACCAGGAGAAGATTTAATCAGTTGACTGCAAACTGAGTAAAACTGACTATGAAATAAATAAAATTATAATAACTATGCACTTTCTAAAGACTGCAATCTATACCCTGCTTACAATGAAAGGATAAGTTACAAAAAAATAGACAGGGAATGTTGTACTTTCTTATTAGTCAAATCCAAATTTCTAATTGTTCTGTTTCTGTCAATCTACAAAGCCTGATAAACAATATTGTTTCTCTATTTTTTAAAAACTGAAAATAATAACTTTTGAGCGCTTGACTCTTATAATCAAGGTTGTGTTTGATGGGTCAAATGAGGAGTTTACATGAAAATGATTAGCAATGAATGAAGCAGAAACAGTGTTGCTGTAGAAGAGTGCTTATTGCTCTCATGCATTGTCTCTGCTCAAGAGATTGTTGAATATTCTGGTGAAATTCTTTGGACAAATGAAAAACCTTTACCAAACATTTACTTTCAGCATGTTAGGTTCAAGTACTTTAAAGAAAATGAAGAGGCTGTTACAGAAGATTCCAGCATCGCATTGTCTAAGAAGGAACTCCAAACCACATAAACAGTCATAACATTTTATTTTCTAAGTGCTGAACTAGGATTGATTACACTCCTTATCATGATTTTGGTTTAGTAAGTGTGAATAATCACAAAACTCTTTCTTGGGAACAATTTATAATTTTCCAAATATTTTGTAAAATACATGAAAAAAATGCATTCATGTATAGTAAAATTATTTTTGATATTCTTATCTACAAAATTAAACTTACTCTTATCTACAAAATACAAAGTATGAATACTTTTTTAAAAAATGTGCTCATTTAGTGCTAAGAGATTAGCACATGCAAAAATTATGCAAAATATTTTCAAAAGCATTGCTATTAAAAACATCACTTTGAATTAATTTACAAATATTTTTACCGACTTCTTTTTACAAAAATGTTTTTTTTACAAGATTTTCTAGATAAGATCTCTAAAATCTAATTGCATTTAAAAAATTAAATTGAAAAAAAAATTTGCAGTCAATTTCTGCCAATAGGAGAAGAAAGGGACATTTTTTAAAAGTAAGACATTAAGTAGCTATTGGGCTGAAAACAAATAATATTAAATTTGAGTTTCAGATTAGCTACTACTTAGAATTTTCTAAATCAAGATTCTATACTAAACTATAAATGCTGTACTTTTTTTCAGAGATAGTATCCGTGGATCGATTATTCTACTACCTGTAGTTATCATCACATGGGCTTTGGGTTGCTTAAGGATGATACATGACAGCTCATACATAAAATACGTTTTCCTATTCTTTAACACGTTGCAGGTAAATATACTTTGAGCAATTACATAACAAAGTTTTTGTTAAAATTTATTACTAAAATCACTGATTGATATTTTATTCTATTTTTATCTTGTTATATATAGTAAGACTAAAAATATGATTTGAATCTGAATTATAACATTTTTTAGGGAATATTATACTTAATTGCATATGGCATTTTAAACAGAGAGGTATTTTAGCATCATTTTATTGTTTGTTATATTTCTAGTTACACTAAAAACTTTGCAATTTCTTCGATTAGAAAATAATGAAAAGGTAATCATGTTAATAACATGAGTGATATTTTATTATTTATTGTTTATCATTTTTTCAAAATAGATTATGAAAGGAGATAAGTTATGGAGTTATAGTACTGACTATGGGCAAGATTCACCCCGCATAACTTCATCAGTTGTTAAACCAATGAGAGCACATAAACGTAGCATTTACAATCATGGACTAGAACTTTCCCCAAAACTTACAAAAGTATGTATTTTTTGAGTTCTGTTCCATATTCCGAGATAAGTATTTTCCAGAAAAATGTTTTGGTAACTTAAAAAATTGTCCTACAAATCAAAATTTGTTTGCATAAAAGTATTAAGATTGGATTACATATATAAACATCAAATGTAATACTAACTAAAATGTAAAATCATAGCTTTTGGATTACAACCAGTTTGGATAACAATCGGATTACTTTACTTTAACAAGTTTTCAATATTGAAAGTTTTATTTACGGTTTAAAATTTTTAAAAACTCAAGTTTAAACTTGAGGTTCAGTAAAGTTTGAGCTGCAATCATTCGGAAACAATTGCAGCTAAAGCTTTTGTACCCCTTCTAGGGTTACAAAAGCTTTAGTTAGTCATTTATTGATGGAAAGTCAAAAACTTCAGCTCAAATCATTTCCCAGTTGAAAGCGAAGTGTTTTAAAAAGTGAGTGATACCATTAGAAACACAGAGGTGGCAGGTGCAGATAAGATCTTAGATTATATTGAAGATAAGTATAATGGAAAGTACCATTGAAAAATCTTTATGCTCGAGCTTTTTTTAAAATCAAGGTTTGAAGTGCTTTATAAAATTTATTGTTAATTGTTGAAAGATAGAATTGCATATTCAAATAGGGTTCACTTTTCAATGGTGCTGACCTTTTGTATTTCTTAACCTCTAGAAAAATCTATCCAAGGAAATTTTTCTTAGAGTTAACTTCTGAAGAAGATGAGGTTTATTTCTATATCTTCTTCCATGGGTATTGTTTCCTAATACAAGAACTTGAATGCTGTCTGAAAACCCTGTAAAATTTAATGAAAAATTATGTAAAAAGCTTTGTAACTTTTGAAAATAAATTTTAAAAAAGCATCAAAAGTGTTAATTGTTAGTTTTTATTGTGTTTTTATTTTTCTTAAACTTTTTTTTTTCTAGGCTATAGCATATGATGGAAAAAACTTTCTTCCTCAGAATAAAGGAAACATTCCAGATGAAATATATGAAGTTCAGGTACGATTTATGAAGTTTAGTATATACTAATGGCAGGTATTAAATATTTATAAATAATTACATCTAAAATAAATTTATGAAATATAAAAAGTTTCGAATTCATTAAGTTTATCATATTAATATTAAATATATATTTATATATACATATAAATATACATATATATATATATATATTTATATATACATATTATATATACATATAAAATTAAGTTTATCATATAAACTTGTAAATTTGTAAAGTATTGTTATAAATATATAAAACTATGTAAACTTCATTTAATTTATTAACAGTCTTATCAATGGATTTTTGAGTTTTTTGCCTTTTAATATGTTAATCAAAAAAGCGTTTGAAGTTTACAAGTGTAAACCAAGTTAATCAAAAAAGTGTAAACCTCAAACGCTTTTAGCTATTGTAGTTTTGTATTATTGTAGCATTCTAGTATTGTAGTATTGTATTAGCTTCTGATTGGCTATAAAAAACTTCTAATAGTCATTAACTACAGGCTATAATTTTAACAAACATTATGGCAATAAAACATTAAATGAGAGTTCTATATAAAGAGGAGAATTATTTCACAGTGCTAAAGACGATTTGTAAAAGATTTTTGCTTGTGCTGTTTTAAAAAGGGAAACGGTTTGAGGTTCACTCTTAATATATAACCTTAATTTAAAAAAAAAGGGAATAATTATAAAAAAGTCATCAAGAAGTTTTTTTGGAGAAACTATTCTGCTAAAAAAGCTATTCTTCTTCGATCTTCCTAAAAAGAGATACTCAGAGTATAGAAAATAAGTAGATTAAAATAGATTCAAGTACACACTCCGACCGATGTATGAAGGTAATTAGTTCCAATTTGTAAGTAGATAAGCAAAGTGATCAGTTTGTGTTTTCACCACCATTGATTTTCATGCAACAAGTTTTCAATTATGTCTTGGACTGAATACCAGAGTTGGTGGAGCAAAATGTAAATGTCTTCTTTGTGATTGAATGACGTAGTTTACTTACAGTTGATAACAAGTTTAACCCTGTGTCCCTGGGTTAAATCATGTTTTAACCTAGCAGGAAAAGTTTTGAAGTTTTAGGACCTTCAAACCTCTGAGCAAAGTTTTTGACTGAAATTACTTTTTTTGGTCACCAAATCACAATCTAGGTCACCCAGAATATTGGGCTATATACGGCTTATTATAGTTTTTTAGCGCCGTGAACCAATCAAAAAAATTCTTCCATTAGTTCTGTAGCCACACTAATCTGACTCAGTATTCAAGATGGTTCCCATATGACACTCACAACTGTTAAGAGAAATGATAGCGTTTTGGAGTGTTCCAATTTAGAATTCAGTGATTCGTCAGATGACAATTTATTTTTTAGAACGCATTAATTAGATAATTTTATTTTTTAGAATGCATTTTCTTTGAAATTACCTATAATGAGGAACATGAGCTCACTGGATATGTAGACCTTACCTCAGTTCCCAGCACTTACCTCAGTTCCCAACTTACGGTGTTCGAAAAGATAGGGAGACTGCTTCCCAAACGAATTGCCTCTTCGCCGTTTTTCACGAAGGAGTAAAAAAAAGTAAAATGCAAGCAATGCTGATGCTGTGCAGTACTGATTCTGTAAAGTACTGATGTTGATGCTGATGCTGTACAGTACTGATGCTGATGCTGATGCTATGCGGAGACGAAAAGATCTAAGGAAAAAGCACCAAAATTCGACAGAAGAAAATTCTTCATCGAAAGGAAAGTTTGTGGCATGCAAACCTTTTATTAATTTTAAATCCAACAAACAGGAAAACAACTGCTGTCGCTAACTAGAATGGTTAAAGATGCGTTTAATGTGTAGAAATAAAACTAGGTGTTTTGAAGTTCTAGTACACGCTGAACGATGCAGACGAGTTCTATGATGTAAATCTCAGAGGTTCCGGGGAATACCATTGAATCTTAGCAACGCTTAGTTTTAATCCAACATCTAATTTAACCCAGCATCAAATCCCATAAACAAATAAGAAGAATAAAATTCCACAAAAAAAAAATAGCGATACGTCGCATACCTTATGCGTTAGTTTCAACCCTTTAAGACACTGAATTGCTTATATAAAGGATTAAACTTGTCACAGCAAAAGTTTTGCTATTTTTATTTCATAAACAGTTTTACTTTAAAGAAACTTCAGAAAATTCATTTAATCTTAAATTAATCTTAAAAGGCTGATATTGAAGTTGGTTCTTTTTTCATTATTATTCCTTAAAAACCGAAAAACATTTCATATCTATAAGTTAAGAAGTCCAATTTAGAAGTATTAAGTAATTTAAAAAAAAATTTGAAATATATATTTCTGTAAAACATCCCACTTCATAAAGTTTTAATAAGTTTTAGGATTTTTAGGAAGATTCCTTAACAGAATTTAGATAAATTCAAATTCCTTTTTTTTTAAAAAAAAAACTTGTCCGTACAATTTCTCTTTCTTTTTTATTTAGAAGCAATGGAATACTACAACCGACTAGCAAATCCTTTGAATCGTTCGTTATTATTTTTGGTTGGAGAAAGTTAAACCAAATTTTAACATATTTTTAAATGATTTGCTTCCAAACAATTTACAACAACCTTATTTTACAGTTATTCAAGTAGAGTCCTGTATGTAAACAATATTTATGAAATCTCATTATTATTCTCATTATTATATAATAATGGGAATAATAATGAGATTTATAGTGGTATATAATAATAATATATTATATAATTATATAATAATGGGAATAATAATGAGATTTATAGTGGTATATAATAATAATATATTATATAATTATATAATAATGGGATTAACTTAGGAATATTATCAAGAATAAGTTCTTCAGTCAAGACACCTTCTTTTAGGAAACCTAATGTCTAAAATAAACAAATGCTATTGATAATATAAAACTTAAAATATACATATTTTTTAAAATGGTGAAGAAATATTTTAAAAATTATGAAATATAAGGAAAGATTAGAGTCCAATACACTTATTTATCAAGACTATAATTGACTATTTAAATATATAATTATATAAAATTATTAGAAAAAAAACATTTACAATTTGTTCTTGAATATACGTCGTGAAAATGAAACAAAATTTTAGTTGCGATTTCATATTCTGCGCTTATTGTTATTAGAGGTTGTCCATATATTAGTTGCGATTTCATAGTCTGCGCTTATACGTCGTGAAAATGAAACAAAATTTTAGTTGCGATTTCATAGTCTGCGCTTATTGTTATTAGAGGTTGTCCATATATTAGTTGCGATTTCATAGTCTGCGCTTATACGTCGTGAAAATGAAACAAAATTTTAGTTGCGATTTCATAGTCTGCGCTTATTGTTATTAGAGGTTGTCCATATATTAGTTGCGATTTCATAGTCTGCGCTTATACGTCGTGAAAATGAAACAAAATTTTAGTTGCGATTTCATAGTCTGCGCTTATTGTTATTAGAGGTTGTCCATATATTAAGTTATTTACAAATAATTTAAGTTTTTGTCGATTGCATCATCTACGACTATTGTATAGTGCAATATCGAAAACTGTAAGGAAAAACTTAAAAAATAATTTTTAAACAGGCACAAAATATAAAAGAAAAATAATTTTTAAATAGGCACAAAATATAAAAGAAAAATAATTTTTGAATAGGCACAAGATATAGAAGAAAAAATCCTCAAAATTTTGTTTAACTTTAAGCATCAGTAACTAAAAATCTTTTGCTCGCTGTTGTTTGTTGTTTTTTAACCTCGTTGCTTGGATTGACTCTAAAAGAATCTTCTTTCTTCTAAACTTATTCATTTTTAAATTAATAAATCTTTATTCAAACGGCAACTTGTGCAAAGAGTTTTTTTATAGGATACTTAAAAATATTTAAAAAATTTAGGATACTTAAAAACTCGCGATCAAAGTCGAAGTAAAAAAAAGTTCTACATGAAATAAAATAAAAAAATGAAGTTTCGCTCGAAAAGTTAAAATTGTTAAATAAATATTTTTCCAAAGCAACGAAAGTCAAACTAGTCTTCCACCTCAAGAACATTTCCGTTCTTTCACACCAAACATTTCCGTTCTTTCACACCAAAGAGACTGAAACAAATCTAATTGAAGACCTTTTAATTGAATTACCCATCCTATGCAAAGCCTATCGAAGTTGATTTATTAACTGTAGAATCTCAAGTGACCACATCTCAAGGACTAAAGATTCGAATTTACAATTTGTACAACGAGAAAAAAAAACCTCAAGGATCATTAAGATAACAAATTAACATGATTAAGATAATTAACATGATTAAGATAATTAACATGATTAAGATTAATTAAAATAAGAATCTAACATGATAAACGGAGATTTGGTTGGTTTGATGGAGAGAAGAGAATGTGGATAGTTAACACCAACCAAGTAATGCGGACACTTGACATCTACTAAGAAATGCGGAAATTAAAATCTACCAAGAATTTTTGCCTTCGGCGAAAAAAAGGAAAGAAATTGAGCTAGAAAAAGTTCTTAAGAAAAAAAAAGGTTCAATGAAGAAAAGCCGAAAATTCCGAAGTAGCAGGAGGGAAGCCTAAAAGGGGCTATGTAATTTAGCGCCAGTAGCTAGAAAGACTCTAGGTTTCCGAGTAAGCAGTGATTGTCGAGAATTAAGATAAATCTGATACTGAAAACCATTTATGGTATTGCTTATTATGGGTCGGTAACTGGATCATATCTTCGTTTAAATCCTAGAAATAAAACTGTAAAAGCTGCCCCATTCAAGGTGGTTCAATCACATCACATAATATGGATGGTTCAATCACGTAGCATTGCACATTGAGAGCATATTAGTAGAAACTCTGTACAAAACCCTAACAACGTTTTGAAGAGTATGCATCGCTCCTACAGGTAAATGCGCCGCAAAAACCGCATGAATGATGGCATACTCGTATTTTCTTATGGACAATTTATTTACAAATTTTCTTAATATTTTTCATTACTAATACTATAAATAACTCCTTCCAGAGGGCTGCTGGAAATTATTTATAATTGGTTTCTATTTTTTACCATCCCAAAAAGTCATTGTTTTTTCAATGCGCACTTCAAAAAGCACATCAACAAAAATGCAAATAAAACTTTTTCCAAACAAGTTTAAGCTTCAGGATTTGTTTTGCGTTAGTTATATTATATTCTGAATTGATTTTATATGTGATTGCAAGCTTACTTTTTTATTTAGCATGTTATTCACAACAAAACCCACATCATACGCACCGCAAAAACCACATTAGTTTTTCTTTACTATCCAATAATTATTCTTAAAGTTGCATATAACTATTATAAACTCTTGTTATACATATATAACTATACCAAATGTAGCAGTTTTATTAGATTTACTTGTATTTGCTTTAAATTACTGTCAAAGCAACTTATATATATTTTATTTGCTATACAGAAATAAAAAATGAAAATATTTTTAAAATGACAACAAAGTTTACTTTACGTTTTAAAACAAGGTCAATAAACCCAAGTAGTAAATCAGAAGCAGTTGTTGCAAGAAAGCACACAAATGCAAAAAGTAAACAGCTGGCAGAAGCTGTAGCATGGTGAAAAGATAACAATGTAAGAGGGCATTGTGCAAGAAGCATTCATGCTTATTCTAGCAAATATGTAGGATAAATGGGGAACAAAACCCACTATCCTAAAAGCTGCAAAGTGAGTTGGTGTAACCAATGAAGCCTTGAGCATTGAATTCATGCAGCAGGACAAGTTTGATAGAGCATATAATTGCATAGAGACTCCTGAATAGGCATCAGTTTCATCCATGCAATCAACATTGGCTTCCCCTGATTCATCATTTGTTGTCTCTCCTGATAGAAGAAGAGCATCAGCATTGTATTGGAAAGAAAAAGTTTGAAAGTTCTCAATCTTTGATTAATGAGTTGCACGAGAAGAGCATCCAACTTGAGGAGATACCAGGATTTATGACTATTAGAAAAGTAAAACCAAATCTATCTATCAGTTCAACACGAATAACTCAAGTTCATGGGTCAATGAAAGCTAAGACATTTTGAGTTTAGTTGCAAACATTAATGAAAAGAAAGAACAAAAGGTTCAAACACAATTGCAAAATGCCACAATGTTTTAAAATCTCAGTGCAGCAAGTTAGCGTGTCGTGTTGAGGGCAACAAACCTGCAATGATTTTTCCTGCTGCAGCTTTGCAAAAAACAGGGACAAATCTAAGGAAAAGTTTATTCAATTCAAATAGTAATACATCAGAGAGGGATGAATAGTTTTTTTTATAAAGAATTTATGTATAACTAAAACATTCTTTTCCAATGTAATGTATGATTTTAAGTTATTATTAAACATTTTTTTTGTTGTGGTTTTTGAATTTTAAGTTTATTTTCTAAATGCACCCCAAAAAACCACATCACTATTAGGTTGAACTTGGCTCAAAAATGTAAAAAATAGTACTGCAAAATAATTTAACTTTATGATTATTATTGAAAAGGGCACATAAGGGCTTATGAAAAAGTCAACTTTGCAAATTAATCTGACATTTACATGCTTTATGGTGTTTTAACGGAAATATTTGATTTTAAAAAACCAGAGAAATTTTTAGAAAAGGCTTAAAATAATCACTTAAAGCTATAATATTGAAAAGCTGATTTATTTTTCCATTAGCTTGAACATTTTAATGAAAAAAAATCAAACCCTTATACTTTTTAGGTGAAAATCGGACTAGCTACATTCCAATAAGTAACTGCTTGGTTTTTGGGGTGCAATAGTTTTTGCGGCGCATATACCTGTAGTCAATTATTTTGGTTAGGAAAATCAGGATAAATTGCATGACGTAATGTCTGAACAATCTCTTTGATTTTTTTTGCGCATTTTGTCAAAAAAAGAATCAGAATGACCATTTCGAAATGTTGTTACAACGCGTTCTTAAATTTTAATTAAAATTATGAAATGTTTTGTTTCGTAATTACATTTTAAATTATTAAACAGTACAAATATGTATAATTAAACATATTTATACGGATAGCAACTATATTTATACTGATAATATAAATTGGTTCAAGGAATAAACAATAAAAGACGACATTTTTGCAAAGACAGTTTAATTTTTAGACAACAAGAAGTTTTTTAAAAAATACAAAAAAATTTTTTTGGCACAAACAGAAAAATGACATCATCCTCAGAGCAAATTTTTTCATCTCATTTTTTTAAATTCCTAATATCCTATAAATTAGTATTCTACACACTGCTTCTACTTTGCTACTACACACCGCTACTTTGCAAATTTTTTTTTGTTTTTAAGCAGCAAAATCTCGGAATTTATCTTTGGTCATTTTTACTACGACGAAAAATGTATACGTTCATACAAGTTTTCTTAAAACTGCACAATTACTTTATCAATACTTTATTTACTCTAATTCATTTTTACCTTATTTAAAATATTTTAGATAAAGTAAAAACGAATAAGAAAAAAGTATTTAAAAACTTTTTTTTATTATTATTATTGAAATTAATACGCACCTGTTTATTTTTGTGAGTTTTTCTTATCTGGAAATCTGAGCATCTAAAGCAGAAACAGAAAGAAGTTTAAAAGTTGTTTTATAAATAATCAAGCAATAAAAACAAATAAAAAAACATTAAAGGCTCTTAATCTAGAAATCTAAATCTATTCAGGAAGGTATCTGGATCAAAAGAATCAAAGTTTTTCAAAACTTTTAAAATTTCAAAACTTTAATTTAACGGAAAGTGTTTCAGCTTCTAAAAGCATCTTTTCTCACTTCAAATTTTGGTCGTTTGAGGAAATATATTGTGAAGCTAATTTCAAAGAGAAAGCGGGTACGAAAGAAGGGGAATTTTTATGTTCAATTCTGAGAGAATGAATGAAGATGTTTATAACAACGTTTTATGCGAGTCTAACGTAAGTTTGGAAAAGTTTTGCACAGAGAAAAAAAATATTATCTCAAAAAGTTAAACGGCTATAAGAAAGTCATTCTCGATATCTTTCTTTCTTTTTTTTTTTTCTATTAGTTTTTTATTCATTTTTTTTAAAGTATTAGTTTAACAAAAAAACAAAAAAAAGTGCTTTTTTTTTGGTTGGTTATTTTTAGTATTTTTAACATTATAATTATTGTTACTGTGATTGGTATTTGATACTTTCAATGTAAAATAACTTTTTTACTTTGACCAAAGTACGATTTTAAAAATATATTTTAAAAATGTATTTCAGAAAAATTTATTAAGTAAAGAACGAAAACTTCGGTTCTTTTTCTCTTTTTCAAACATCTTCCCATCCCAAACATCTATGAACCAATATTTACTTGAATTTTAAAACGATAATTATTTATGCAAATACTTTTCTTTTAGCACCACATTCCTGATCCCTCTAATTTTTATTAATAATACCTCTATTTTCATTAATTATCATTCTAATTTTAGTAAAACTGCTGCTATTTATTAGCACCCAACATTTTGTATGGAAGAAAATAAACAATAATAATTTTGTCACAATATCACATTTCATATAACACTATTATGCGCTTTTATGATTGGTGGTGGGAGCTTCGTCAAAGCTACGAATCAGCTTTTTTCGAGTTTTGATACGTTTGGCAGAATTAAGAATTTGTCATTCTAATGAATAAGTAGATGTTTAGTAGAATATTTGTAACTCTGATAAGTGTTTAAGTGTCGTTTTTATTCGATTTTTAGCTCAGCTAAATCATGAAATTCGTAGCTGTGACGCGCCCTTTTGCGATGAGTCATTGTTTCTCTACATCAAACTGAGAACGCGTTACAGTAAGGAGCTGATTATGAGTAAAAAATGATAAATTTTATAAATATATATCTTTCTTTATTATTAATAGAAAAAACAGAAATTATACGGAGATAAAAGATGGCCCCTATTAAAATAAAGTCGTTTCTGACAACTAAAAATGCTATAAATAGAAGAAGAAGAGCTGAGAGGATGTCATTTGCGGAAAAGAACATATTTTTAGATAAGTTTAGCACCAGAGATCGAAGTCTTTCGGGTATCGTTGTACTTCATAAGACAATTAGTTACATTCAAATTTTTTCTTTTTAGCTTGAATATTTTTTCATGATTTAAGTTTTGCAATTTAAAAAAAAAAAAAAAAATATTTTTCAAATGTTTTACAAAATAAATTTTGTTCAAAAAGCGAAAATCATTTTTGATCTTTTTTGCCGATATCACGAAAGCAGCTGTGCTTAGAATAATTATTTTATACCATACCTTAAGTGCGATACTATATTGCTGATAGGATAAAGAACAATTGCTTTCTTCATCCTTCGTTGATAGGGATGTGTAGTTGTTCAAATGCATAAATTATTCCAGATAATTTACTCATTAAGCTAGTTAAATAAGTAAAGCAAAAAAAAAATTAAAAAAATTTCAAATCTTTCGTCTCTTCGAAATGATTCGTGATAGCGGTAGCATTAATGTAATTTTATATGAATGCACGTTAGTTTAAAGTTTTTTAAAATAGTTTGAACTATTCATTTTACATAGGATCTAGCTGTGCTTCTTTTTCACGCGGAGGGAGCAATAAAAGTAACCTTAGTTCAATAAACTCTGGTTTTAACAGATCGAAAAGTTTTCACATTGATATTGCTAGCGATATACCAAACGGTTTCTATAACAACGTAAAACGAAATTGTTCATCTGGATTCCTACTTGAACCATACAGTGCGTTTTGTTACTTTTGGCAGGTAGTGCTTTTACTATCAATAAATTATAATATATGGGTGGTTATTTTTCGAGCAGCTTACCCCGAAGCAAAAGAATTTCAAGCACTATGGTTTTTCCTTGATTATACCGCTGACCTCATTTATCTTGGTGATGTGTTTGTTTCATCTCATGTTTCTTTTCTTCAAAATGGTATCTATGTAAAAGACTCACGAAAAGTGATGGTAACTTACATCAGATCGAAGAAGTTTCTAATTGATGCCATAAGCCTTACTCCATTTGATGTTTTTTATATCTTTGATAAAGTACGACCTGTTTATAGGTTACCAAGGCTGCTAAAATTTTTGAATATATTTCAAGCAAAAAAAGTAGTCGAGGCTTTGACGAACTTTCCAAATTTTGTACGTGGAATGTTTTGGTTGAACATGATGTTTTTAATTTTACATTGGAATTCATGCATATTTTATATCATATCTGAAATTGAAGGATTTGGATCCAACGTGTGGGTATACCCGCAGCTAAACGGCATTCACAAAAACTTACTCCATCGTTACATCAAAAGCATGTATTGGTCAACTTTAGTCCTTACAAATATCGGAGAAAGTGCCCCCCCGGAAACAACCATCGAGTAAGTTTTTTTATTCCTTTTTAGGTTGCACTTCAAAACTTAATACAATTAATGTGATGCTCTGGATATACTAGCGTTGTTATGATATACTAGCGTTGTTATGATATACTAGCTTTGTTATGATATACTAGCGTTGTTATGACTTAATCAAATGGCTCTAGGAAATAACATCCGTAGTTTCACCTAATAAAAAATACCCCTGGCTTAAAAAAATTTCTCTAATCCTTACGTTAACTCGCTATTCCACTGATCTATCCCTACCCTACCTTCAAACCAAAGCCTAAAACCAAACCTCAATCCATAATCTCACCTTTAACACTATAGAGTAATTTTTCCTGATGCCAAGCGAATGTTAAATTAAACTCTATATTTGTAATAACTATTAAAATATATTTTCTGTTGATGTACGTACTAATAATATGTTATATATTTTCTGTAGATGTACGTACATGATAATATGTTACATCAGTGGAATTTTCATCTTTGCTACTATTGTTGGTAACAAGCTTTTTTTATTTTTGAAAAGTTTAAAATTACTTTTTTTAATTAGCTTTGATTAACATAATATTCTTATGTTGATCAAGGTTAAGTCAAAAACTCTAGATTTATAATTTAAAACAATGCAGGCACCTCTTCCCCTGTGACTATTTCCTATAAAGTTTTGAAGTGATTTAACTCCGTTCAGTAAAATCAACCATATGACGCTTTATTTTAGATTCTAGGAACATGTTGATTTTACCGAATGAAGTTAAACTAAAGACTTAGAACAGGAGGATTTCGGCTAATTTTCTTTTCACCAACGTAAAACCTCGAGTTTAAAAATGTTTTAAATGCTTAAAAATTATAGAGAAAGAATACGTCACCTTATCTCCAAATGCTGATGTATAAATACACGGCATATATATACATAAAATGCAAATAGCATAATATAAATATAACATGTATATTGCATAAATATTACATTTACAAATTTCAGGTCAAGCTGGAAACATTATTCAAAACATGAATGCAAATAGATTAGAATTTGAAAGACAAAGGGTAAGTTCTCTAAAAAATTCAAAAAAATTATATTTAGCATTCAATAAACATAAATGTTATTGTACAGATATTTGCAATAGGATAAAACAGTACAATACATGAAAAAACACAACGTGCCGTTGGAGTTGAGAAAGCGAGTAAGGCAATGGTACGATTACACTTATTCAAGGTAAGTTTCAATTTTTTTTTCCGATTTCAATTGCATATTCTTCAGGTTCATTTTAATTGAAAAATTTTATTTTTAAAGGACTTTTTTTTCTTTTACTTTTGTAATATATACCAAACCGTACCGTTTGTAAGCAGATTCATTCTAGAGATCGATTTCACGGAGGGGAAGATATCAATGAAATGAAAATATTACCAGACAAAATGAAAACCGAGTTGGCCTTGCATGTTCATTTTGAGACTTTGCGAAAAGTAACTTAATGTTAATTAAAGTTTCAGTTCAAATTGGGATCATAATTTAAAAGTTAATAAAGGCATTTATTGATAGTTTTAATAAAATTAGTAAATATAATAAAATAAACCTGTAATTAAGTTAAAAATTTTGTAACAGATAATTATATTTTCAAATTATCAAAAAATGCCGACATTTCAGACAATTTCGGACGGTCTCATAAAATTAAAATATGCAACATAAAACATGTAGAACAAATTTAATTCTGTAAATTATATTCGATGATTTTTGTTCTGTAGAATATTCTCTATAAATAATAAACTTTACTTAATCTTACATTAAAAAATGATTATCTTACATTAAGGTTTCGTTTTTTCAAAAGTGTCAGCCAGAGTTTCTGCATGACCTAGTCCTAAAAATGAAGCTTCACATATTTACGCCTGGTGATATAATCGTCCGAAAGGGAGAGATAGCCAGGGAAATGTATGTTGTTAGCGATGGAATCGCAGAAGTAGTCAGGTGTGCAAATAGTTTTTAAGAAATTCTACTTATTAAAGTTATCTTTATTAAAATGTTTTTCAAAAAAATGTGTTGTCATTTCAACGTATTCGTTAAAACTTCATATTCCATTAAAACTCCAAATTTTTTTTCTATAAATGTATCAATTTCTGTAAATATGTCAATTTCAAAAGAGATTAAAAATCCGTGTTTATAGTGAGAGTGGAAGGGTGCTTAAAATTCTTCAACCAGGCGATTTTTTTGGGGAAATTGGTTTGTTAAGCTTGAACGATGGAGATAACAGGTCAATATTTCTGATTGAGTCCTTGTATATTACAGTATATATATTACAGTATAGTGTTTTGTTTAAATTTAGGGTTAAATGTCTTTATTTTGCATACTAGAAGAACAGCCAACGTTCAATCCTGCGGGTATCTTGAACTTTTTGTGCTCAGCAAAGATGATGTAATTGCTTCTATTAAAGATTATCCCGTAGCGCAGAAGATTTTAGAAAAGTATGGTCGTAAGAGGTTGGCACTTGGAACAAAATACTGCGAAGGTCCACGAAATGAAAATACGTCTTCTGATACTGAATCTGAAGACGAAGTTAAGTACAAAAAAAATAGAGCATCAGGAAGTTGCTTAACCTGCGTTAACCCTAAAGCAAATAAAACGGAAACCGTTCAAGACTGCGGTAATTCCGCACACTTTAAAAACAACGCACTTAAAAAAAGCGAGCCAAATATGGCTCTCCTTATAAAATTGAACTCAAATCCCTACAATTTAGTTTGCTTTGAAAAAGCGAGATCACTCGTTCAATTACTGAAACTAAGCAAGGCTGCAGTTAACGTGGCTGGTTTCTCCTTTCAATCTCCAAACATAGTAGTAAAAATTATTCACTCTAAAAAATATCGCCGTAAAAAGCAGAATGCTAGCAATAAACATTCTTACAAAAAGTCTTATGAGCCCACAATTCCGAAAAGTCGATCCCACTTTTTCTCACATGGACGAAAAAAACAATCGTTAACATCAAGAAAAAGGTTTTATAACGACAGCCAATATTTTGGTCATCATAAACAGAAAAAGTATAATAACATTTGCAAAACAACAAAACAAAAATCAAAAGAGATTCGCTTAAAAAGGGGGAAAAAAATTTCTTTAGTGACGTTACACTTTTGGGTCAAGTTAAGGGCATCAAAGGCTTATATAATTTTAAGTTAAGAGAATGTTCCGAAGAAAAATGGTGGAAAACAGATTATTGGATCGATTTTGGGTTTATGAAAATTAAAAGCAGATTCGGGGAGTAAAAAGGTAATTGGAATTTGATCTGACATGCTCGTTTAAATTGATTTTTAATATATTATAACATTAGTTTCGGTCAATTTTACGCATTGACACGACGATAAAAAAAATTCTCTTCTAACAAAAAGAATTTAGAAGAAATATTCGAAAATTTTTGATGAACACATTTTAATGACCGGAAAACGCAAAGAGTTGCTAAAGTCACTGGATGAGACTTTGTTTAAGAATAAAATACCAAAGAAGCCAAAGGTGATTAGATTCAAACAGAAATGTCATAAAGAAGCATGAAGTGGTAGCAATAACTACCTGAGCATTTCTTAGTCTGTTTCAAGTTTGAGTACGATGGAATGTCATTGGTAATCACTTTAAACTTTAAATTTAAATATTTAATGATTTAAATATATTTTTAAATATCTTTTAAAAAAACTTTAATATTTATTTTCATTTATACTTTAATTCTTTTTATTTTTTATTTAATTGTTACAAATTGTATCAATTAGATTAAATTCTAAAATTGATTAGTTTAGAATTTTCATGTATTTTGAGATATAATTTTATCTAAAACAAAATTTTTATCTGAACTCATAAAAAAATTCTCTTTAAAAATACAATAACGGACTGTTTAAAAAATTTGTCTCTTTACAATACACTAGAAAGATCTAACATTTGTTTAATTAATCGAGTAGGGGGAGGGGGGAGGGTGCCACAAAATTTCGATAAGCATATTTTGCGAGTATTGAATAAAAAGTTTTCTCATTTAACAAAATTTTATAGAACAAATGAAATTTAACCAACCTAACTTACTCAGTGGTTACTTAGAGCTTTCAGGTTCTGAGCTAAAATCTAAGTTGTGAATGATTACTTTCGGGGAGGGGAAGTACCCCATGTCTGGTTTGCTACTGAAACAATTTATGTCAATTTCTACTTTCGTGGTTACATTGAAGCAAGATGATTTATTGCTCATTCAAAACCAACGTTCTATGGCAAGTAACATTTTCGTTCAACGTTCTATGGCAAGTAACATTTTCAATCTACTAAAACTTTCTGTAACAGGTGTCACAGGATTCAAGTAAATTTTATAAATTATTGAGTAATTAGACTTGAAGCCATGTTTTTCAATCCAGAGAGAGATATTGATGCTTACTTTGAATAGAAATTTGGTAACACAATTAAAGAGTAACTGTGTTACAAAAGTCATTAAAACGTTCATCTAATAGTATTAATACAACCCAGGAAAACAGAGACGTATTTCAATGTTATTTAAATCATTTAAATAAGTTTCAGTTTTAAGACCAGCAGTTTAATATCAAACCTTTCATCACCACAATCTTTTCTTTTTACAATTCTCTTCTGTTCGATTTTTCAACATTTATTTCCCAACTCTAATATTAACATAGCGTAATATTTTATAAGATAAAATTAACTTATCAATGAAAATGTCTCAACGTGTTTCTACAAAATTTAATTCAAAATACATCATTATAAAACAAAATTGCGTAAATTCAAATCGAAAGTTTTGTGCCAGGTTTTATTAATACCGGAGAAATTTTATTCCCAGAGGATTTTCTCTCATTTTGGAATTCCTCTTGTTTGCTAATAAAGCACTCGCTTCTGTTATTCTGAACGTTCGTTCAACAAAAACTTTTACACGATATTTATTGCTACATGATTGCAACTAATATCGCTCAAAATTTTTGTTGGAAATTAACTGACAATTGGTTTTGACCCCAAAGATCAGTTTTTCAACTGACATTTAAAACTCTTTTAGTTTGTTTTTTTTTTTATGGACTTTTGAAGTTAAATTTCAGAGCCCATAAATGAGTGTCAAGAGGATGATGAAGCATAAGATTTGACAATTTGAGTGGAGATTAATTTTTTTTGAATTCGTAGATTTTTATGAAGTTTGTCAAAAAGTATTCAGAAGAAAATGACGCACAGAAGAAAACGCGCAACATTCATGAAAACCAAAAAAGTATGTATGAATCACAAGACTTTATTAGTCAAAATAATCACCTTCGCAATCAATAACCATGTATCCTTCAAGGAATCAAAAATCTCTTTCTTAAAACTGTTGAGGGGTGAGAATATTTGTTAATATCTTTTCAGCCCGCGTTCATCTTTCTTGTACTTCATTAGAATTAGCAGGACCCTGAATAAACGATAGCCAGGAAAATAGATATCTGCCGAATATTGAGGATGAGGCATAACTTCCCATTCCAGCTTCACCACTCCTGTTAGCTCTCCTTCGCTCAGTATGATCTGGCATTGTCATGATGTTGAGGAACCTTTCCTTCGATTTGGCAGTACTAAGCGAGATTCTTGGATGCGTTGAACACAGAAAGTCTCTGTATTTGATAATGCTTTTTTTGTAGTAATTGTTTGCTCGCTTTTTCATCACCTCATTATGAACAACTGCATATCTGACCTACCAAACACACCTTCTGGAATTGCTTATCTAGGCTCAGTTGGGTGTCCCATAGAATCTACTTTTCATCTAAAGTGTTGATTTGGCTGAAGAAAGGATTTTCCTTGTTTGGCGAAGCAAAAAGCGGCTGGATTTTTTTCCTCTCAGAAAAATTGTGTGGAGTTCATTTGTCTTCCGTCATCTATCCAGTTTTCTCAGTTTTCCCGTCTCATGCAGGTGGTTGCTAACTCAGAGGTGGCTTTTTTAACCTTCGGACTATCAAAATTAAACATATATTTTACATAGATCAATTTTAATTTTCCTTTGTTATTATGAAAATTTGAATGAGCCGCAAAAAATCGGGATTTTTACTCGAACACAGCATTGATACAGTTCAGTAAGTTAAAACAATATCAAATAGAGAGTAAGAACAATAAAATCTGAAATAGAAAAAATTAGTATTAATACATTAGGATTAGTATTATTACATATAAAACAGCCAAAAGTCATACAAAATTAGCCAGTCTTCTCAATCTCAGAAACTAGGCGTGCTAGAGAAAAACTAAACACATATTCAAAGGAAAAGCTTTATCGAATTTACCTATTCTAAATTATAAATTATCTATCTATCTATCTATCTATATATATATATATATATATATATATATATATATATATATATATATATGTGTGTGTGTATATATATATATATATATATATATATATATATATATATATATATATATATATATATATATATATATATATATATATATATATATATATATATATATATATATATATATATATATGTATATATATATACATCAACAATCAGCATTAATGGCTGCAAAATTCACTATAAATATTATTGACATGTCAAAGCAACGTTGGGGTTATTTGTACAAAATTATTTTTGATATTTAGTGATGTATAAAAGAAATAGGCTTAAAAGTACAGTAGGCTAGAAACCTATAAAAGCTAAACAAAAACACTTGAGGAAGTATTACAGCATGCTCAACTTGTTCGAATACTTTTACCGGGTCCAGACTTTAATCCATTGCGGCTTAATAGTTTTTCCATGTGGATTTTTTCCTAAAAAATAAATAATTACCGTTAAAACTATCATCATTTAAGTTTTTTTCTCGAAATTCCAGTTGTATGTTTAGGACTTTATGTTTTTCATTAAATAAATTCGGGGGAATTTTTAGGTCCCAGAAAAAAAGGAAATACGCTAATTTGCTAACTTAGCATTCTAATGAATGGTGTTTTTTTACCTCATCAAGTCATCCAGTTTAAATTCTGCTGACTCCTTTCTTATCACCATTTGTCGAATAAAGGCATGGAGTTATATCTTGGTGCGCTTGTAAAAATTAAGATTACCTTTTTTTTAGATTTGGTTAATTTATAATTGGAACTTTTCAAACTATTCAAACTTTGCAAGAGAGATACACGGACATAGATTTTAATTTTTTAAAAGGAGAATTTCTTGCAATTTTGAGCAAATTTGTCTTTATAATTTGACAAAAACTCAAAATGAAAATCGAATTGTACTTACTGCTTTTTTTGCCCGTGTTATCTTTTCCGGTTCATCAGGGATGAGATATGCAACTAAAAATTTTACAGCCAAAGCAACATTCTAAATGAGAAATGAAATATAGTCCTATCACCATCATCATCACCATCACCATCATAATCATTTTAAAAAAATACTTACTTCAAATATTATAATGATCCATAAGTTTTGAAATGTTTCAACTGAAAACGAGATTTTCGTTGTTGAATTCGTGTTTATATGAAAACTTGTTGTCGAATTAAAATCAACTAACAAAGTGGTGTTTAAAGGCAGCGAATGTTTATTACTTGTTTTGTATTCTCGTGCAAACCTTGAAATGAGCCCGATAATGAAAGCATTAGTGATTATACCAACGTAATTTAAAAAAGAAAGTATAGTGAACCACATTCCTAAAATATAAAATACTAAGTTTTTAAAGATAGATTAAAAAGAAAACTTTTAGTGGTGGAAGTTGTTAGATATATGTGTTTTACATGAAAAAATATGTAAATTAATCACCAATGTCTTCAGCCCTTTCAGGTACAGGTCTTCGGTTAAACCATAACAATCTCCTTGCATCGATACGCAAATCTATAAGGTTAGATACCACGGCAATTAAAGGAGCCAATGGAAATGCTGATGCAAACAACTAAAAAGAAATAATTATTCTTGTAAAATGTCCATTTTTATGTAAACTATAATAGGTATATTCACCTTTAACTAATGATGCTTCCTGATTTTAGTTGTAAACTATTTTTTATAATCATTAACTTTATTTTAAAATTTTAAAACATTTCAACATTTTAAGTCGGCAACAACTATATAGTGTTATAAGGTATTTTGACTAAGTAAATAGAAGGAGTTGGGTCGAGATTCCGTAAGCAAGAAAAAAGAAATTTACATTAGAGAATTTTATTTTTATGCTAAAATACTTGTAAACAGTTCACTTAATAAAGTTGCTAGTTGAAAACTGTTTTAAAATGTTTGTATACAAAAATTTTAATTTTTAAATAATTATTTAATTGGAAAAATTAAATGAGTTTAATTTTTAGAATTGAGTAAAATTTTAAAAATCAAAAAAATTGAATATAGGTTGTATGAAAACACGTACCATGAGATAACCATACTGTATGACTAAAATATAAAGAGAGAGAAAGATGTAGTTATAATTTAAGAAATAAGACAAAATCTTTGTAAAAAAATGCTCATTCCATTTGCTTGAAAAAAAGTTTGTTACCCTTTTCAGTGTATTCTGACAATGTAAAATCATTCAAAGCAGGTTTATTGAATTCTTCTTCCATGTATTTTTCATATTCATTGGACATATCTGAATCCTCATTTGGTAAGCTTGTGTTTGATGTCAAAACTTGATTGCTTCGGAAGCAAAAACATTGTGGTTTTATTTTTTGCCACTTCTTCATTAGAAAGCTTAAAAAAGAAACATCTCCGTAAACGTTTTAAATCATCGTACATTGTTACATTGTTAAAAATATTGTTAAAAATATTACATGAATTACATATGAACAAATTATACTGACAATTTTTTAGTTTGAAATATTTATCATTAAATAACTTCATTGTTTAAATTGCCAAGTAAATAAGTTTTGTATTCATTACATCATAAACATGGAGTTTATAAACTAATTTTTTAAAATAGATTAAAAAATTATCTAACTTATGACTAAACTTATACTAATATTTTGAATAATATTTTTTTTACTCAAATATTTTTGAATAAGGCAAATACTGGATATACTGGATATACTGGATATACTGGACTCAAATACTTGATAACCTACTTACGGCTTAATGATATCTGAAAAAAACTTTGGCATAGGTTTTGCTATAATAAGAATTGCAACTTGCATTGATAGAAGTGCCATACAGTCATTGGTTTCACCACAGCTATCAGAGTAATTTGATCCCAAATCAAAGACACCAGTATCTTTTGTCCTCTAAATACAATTACATTTGTTAAAAATTTAATGGATTAGAAATTGGGTATTACATATTTTACATTGAGGAATGTATTTATTTCCTAAAAGAATTTATTTAAAATAATGGATAAAAAGAAATTCTACCTCTCTAAAAAATGCAATATAGTAGAGTGAAGCATAAGAATTGATGAATTGAAACCCAAACAACTTTAATATAAGTGCATCTTCATACTGGGTATCTGTCTGATGATTTTCTATACATACATACATACATACATACATACATACATACATACATACATACATACATACATACATACATACATACATACATACATACATACATACATACATACATACATACATACATACATACATACATACATACATACATACATACATACATGCATACATACATACATACATACATACATGTAATAATGTTTGATGATTTTTTTTATCGTTACATATTCATTTATATTGAGTTAAATTAATAATTTTCTTTATTAACCAACATGGTGTCAATTTTTGCAAGAAGTGTTGCTGAATACTCCAGTTTGGAGCTGCAATAGAGCTCCCTTAGTGACAAATACCAACTTATGAGGACATTTTAAAATATTGTTGAAGCCTCAAGACTAATGAACCTGAATCTAAACTAATGTTGAAAAAAACACAAATATTAGCAACTGGAGTAATGGATATTTATACAAAAGTGAGTTTTCAATCTATTAACAATCAGTGTATTGCAGTTAATATACAGAAAATTATTTCAAAGGCCCATGAACATAAAAAGTATCCCAAAATAAAGCAAATGTCAGCAGTGTTTAAATACAAGTATATACTTTTTAAAAACTACTTGATATTTGTACTTGTAAAAATATGCTGGAGTAACAGTAACAACTGATTGCATAGGAAAAGAAAATCCTTGCTTTTGAATGTAGTTTTGGATTGCACAAAAAAATATTAGGGTAATAGGTGGGATGTTGTACCTACTACTATTATTAATAACTTGCATGATGTTAGTAATAACTCACATAATGTTTCAAAAGAGTATTGGTCAATTATAAGAGATAAAAACTTGACAGAAAGCCTTTCAGCTTTAGTATGAAATGGTACAAATAGTATTACTGGTAAAAAAAAAAAAAAAAAAAAGAAAACATCAAAAAGTTGGAAGAGATATTAAAAAGGTCCTTGGAGTGACTGTTTTCAAAGTTGTACCGGGAACTGAATGAAACAGATTGGTGCTGTTAGTGGTAGTGATCAAATTATTTTTTAACAATGTCACAGCAAAATAATTTGAAAATGATTGATTGGACACAATATACTGTTACATCATTGTTACTGTTGTCCTATTTTTCTAATGAGCAACTTACTTATGACCAACCCATTGTACTATCTCATATACCTTGCCATTCACAAAACAATAGAAAGAGCAAATAAATATATAAATGCAGCCAGATCAAAAGTTTATGGCAACAAACCAAGATATGACATGATAATACAAAGAGAAATGTTATAGCTGGAACTGCACAGCAAATCTGATTTACTTTGAGTTCTATACAGAATTGGCCTGAGAAATGTAATATTTTGCACTATGACATATTATTATAGCATTAACCTGCCCTATTTTTGAATAACAAAAGATGTTGCTCATATGCATAAAAATTTACAAGAATCTCTACCTTGTGTAAAAGGGTGTTACTTATTCAAATGAAATTTAAAAAAGTTGGGAGTTATACTTTTAAGAATCAGGATATTAAAGAACAGCTTACTGAAAATGTTACAACTTCTCAAACTGAAAAAATATAGTTTTTGACCCACACTAGTATATAAAACATAAAAAATTATTTTGAAGTTATTTTCATTGAAATTCAGTTAAGTTACCCCAATCTGTAAGTTTGTATGCAAGCCCTCTGTACAAGTTCCCCAAAAGTAAAATTGAAATTGTATTCAGAACTGATGAAGTTAATGATGACATTGTGGAACTTAATTGTTTTGGAAACCAATCCACTCTTGAAACAACTTTGTACACAACTATCGAAATTACACTAGCCAATACCAACAATACCTGATAATAAATAAGATATTTTCACAATTATCAAATATAAATACTAGATATAAAACAAATTTAAACAGGGTTGCACCCAAGAGTAGAGGCTCCCCTCCTGAAAAAAAGTTTATTTAAAAGTAAGAGACATTAATATGTATCACCTAAACATAGTAGTATTTTATTTCTTGATATTGCAAATATATGGATCTTTATTAAAAAGCCTGCATAAAGTCCTGGGTGTGCTAATATATCTGTCTACTTACCATAAAGGCTATCACAGCTAATGAACCCATGGTTTTTATAACTTTTCTCCATGTGGGATAATGAGGCTCATGGCTGTCAGTAAATGGGTCCTAAGAATAGAGTTCAAACCTATAGCAAGCAAACTCACACTTTTGCTGCTAAAATTTAGAAATTGTAATCACAGGTTGAAGTTTTTTTAAAAAATTATTTAATACAATGAGAAAACTATTTGCAATTTCTTCTTTTACTGATAACTCAACAACAATTATTTTTTAAGTAGTTAATTACAAATTCAAACTTAGTTTTACACCTTTTATTGAACAATGTTAACAATAAAACATTCCTTTAAAATGTGTCAAAATGTGTAAAAATATTTATTAAAACTCAGTTATTAAATTTTTACTTACAAAAACAACTTTAGTCCCATAAAACTGTGGTCTATTTAATTCCTAAAATGCACAATAATATTTGTTCTTTTCAAAAGTTGGCTAAAACTTCCAATATATTAACTCTTACCATTTTTATTCCAAATGAAAGCTTCACTTACTTGCTCCTCAAATGTGTCCACATCCCATTTATATGCTAGCTCAGCATTTTTACGCTTCCAAAGTTCAAGAAAAATAGTACCTAATTAAGACTATCAAATTTAGTTTTCCAATCAGTATAAAGAAACTTACAAAAAAGTAAGATATGATATTAATAAGAAAATCTATTTGACCAAATAGTTTAAACTTTTTATCTGTTCTAAGGTTTATATAGGGTATCAAAATACCCCTACTCATTTTCTCAGTGTTCTGTTTAACTAGACATTATAAAAGTTATTCATCACATGTTAAAACTACCCTTCTGTAAAAGTCTTTACATCTTTAAGTATAAAACTAAATTTAAAAATAAAAAACTTACCCCACAAGCAGATTATTATAGCAAAATACGGAGTTGCCTCATTGTCTAAAGCTTTGGGTACCAAGTCTTTAAAATGTTCCCAATTTAAAGTCTGTCCACTATGATTGTACCTACAATAAATCAAATACTAAATAGTCATGAGCTTAGTCTGTAATGACAAAAGTCTACATAATATTTTTATTACACTGGGTAAAATTTTTTCTACTTAATGAAAATACTAAGAAAAAAAGTCTTACGCAGTCAAAAAACCATACACAAAGACTAAAATCCCAAGTAAGACAGGAATCCAGAGTGAGGTTATTAAAACACCTAAGTAATTGCAAAAAAAAATAGTTTTGTATGGAAGCATTAGTTTAAAAAACATTTTTGTTGAGCCAAAATATCTTCTTTAGCAAAACTAGTATGAAGAAAAATATGTAAAACCATAAGGATTTTTACTGTGAAAAAAGGAACAAAAAATTACAAGCAGAAAATTAGAAAAAAAACTGTTTAAACTAAAGCTCACCCAACCAAGCAAAGTAAAAAGCAATTTTTTCACCATAGTAATCCCTAATCTTCCACAGAGGTTGAAACTTAAAAATTTTAAGCCAAGTATCATTTAGTTCTTTACGGCTATCTCTATTGCTTATATCCTCAGTAAGCTTTTTTCGTTTAGGAGGAGGAAAGTTACTATCATACTCTGAACGTTCATGAAGTATAAATGCGTCATCATAAGCTCCATGATGCAGCAGCCCACTTAAACCTAATGCATTAACTGCTTTGTTATTATTTTATTTCATTCAATTTATTGTCCTCTCAAATTTGTTAAACTATCAAATTAAAGTTTTCATCAATAATGAAATTGTAAAGCTGACTGATGCAGTCTTAACCTAATTGTAACTCAAGCTATAAACAAATCTTACATAATTAATCTGAAAAATTTTATTTTAACAAAAGACATTTTATTTTCATTTTTAAAAAAGATTACCTTTTAGTTGAGTAGATTCTTCACTATGGTCTGCACTAAAAGTGCATCTATTAATTATATTTCTGACCTAGAAAATTCAAAAAAATTCACTATATAAATCTAAATGAATATGTGTGTGTGTGCGCGCGCGTGTGTGTAATATAGTATATAAATATCCACCTACCAACATTGATCTGTAAGCAGTTCTAAAAAATGTCTTTTTATTCTTGATACCATAAAACAGATCCTTACTGGAGTTATTAAATGCTGCACTGATCATATCCACTATAAAAAACAACAACAGCTTTAATATGTTAAACTAAAGTTAAGCAAAAATTGCATAATTTAATAAAATGCTATAACATCACTGATAATATATACAAAATGTTTAGCTCAAGTGCCACATACCCACAAATTCTGTTTTGAAAGAAGTCAAGCATCTTTCAAAAAAACCAGAATGTAAATTTTGGTCCATTTTGACCTGAAAAATGTGAAAATTGTCTTGATACAAATTACAAGTCATAAAGTTTCTTTATTTGTGTAAAAAACAGCCTTACTCATACATATTATATATAAAGATATAAGAAATGGTATGCAGTTACCCCTTCTAAAGGCATATGCAAAGAAACATGCTCAGCTTCTTTACACAATCTGCCAAATGGTGCATATATCTCAGTAAAGACTAGTTCCCCAATAATTGTTTCAGTTAATTCTAAACCATCTTTCTTCATTTGGTTGACAAAAGACTTTCGTTGTGAATTGTTCTCTATATCCTTATTTAAGAACTCATGCACAAGTATGAAATCACAGCTTCTTCTCGACCGCTTCCTCTTTTCATGGTAATCAGAAGATTTATTTTTCATCTTTTTAAAACCTTGATGCTCAGGTTGACCTTGTAAATGTTCTTCAAAATTGTTTTGATTTTTATTATTTTTATTAGGATTTAAATATGAAGACTGAAACTTTTTATTGCTAACAGGAGTTTCTTGATTTGAAAATGGAGATTGAGACTCTTTAAACGGAGCTTTATAATTACTTAAACTACAATCGCTATCACTTCCGTCATATTGAATATTTGCAACTCCAACATTAAGTAATTCTTTTGGATTATGCAAAAGATTTACGTTTTGATTTTCTTTTTTCACATCAACAACGATCAAGTCTTTGTAAAAACTTTTAATGATGCTACTCTTTTCTGCATCAGCATTATTACCTGGTAATGGGTTCAATGAAACAAAGTTTTCTTGCAAATTATCATGATCAGAATTTTGTGCTAACTCGTAGGTAGGTTGGTTAAGATTTCTAGATTTTCTATAAGTTTCTACAGTGCTTTTTAAAGGAGGCAATTGCTTTTTCTTTATTACACTACTGTTATCATCATTCAGTAAAGAAAACATTTCTGGAAGATCTCAAACTGTTATTGATAATTCCTTTTGCATACAAGTACAAAACATCAATTAGGAGCTAATGCTAAACATTGGTCTCAAAATATAATTTTTACAGTGAATTACTGCAGTATAGTTTTTCTCTTTGACAAAAAATAAATACAACTTAGTTAATCGTAAGCTGGAACAATACCTCAGTTACTTACACCAGTATGATACTCATTAAGTTACGCGATGAGGTTCCTAATATATGAAACAGTGTAGGCATCACGTGTAGCTATCTATGCATACTTTAAATATATCTATAATAAGTTATCTATATAATTTACTGTAGTTATGTTAGATTATTGACTAGTTTTATATCTAACAAAATAAACTTAGCATAAACTATAATACCTTAACAATTATTCTTAAGTAAAGTATTGTTTTTTAATTGCGCAATACGTACGAAAATAAATATTAAATAAAAAACAAAAAATAAAAAACGTCTCAGAAAAAAAGAAGTGAGAAATCTAAAATGTTTACAATTATAAACTCGCTTTGCTGAACAGTTTTAGATGTTACTTAATATTTAAGTTTGATTAGTAAAGAACATCGTTGTCACGAGCAACTATCAATTATTAATAAGTTGTTAACAGTCAATATTAATATCAATACGTGTTTACACGAACATTATAAAACACATTTAGTTGCAAATAGCAATTCACTAATAAAACGGAATGAACTAACTATATTTTTATATATGAAACATAGATAAACAAAATTAAAAAGTAATCAACATAAAAAATTCGCGCCTCTGAAACTTAGATTATTTGTAGCGCTGATTTGGTTCGGAACGATTTGTTTAAACTATTTGTATTACGGTCTGGTGTTTGTATTTACGGTTCTGATGTTTGTATTTACGGTTCTGGTTAAAAAAATTTTCACCTTTTGAATCAAAAGAATTTTCGTACGGTTTCCTTACCTAATAAATAGGAACAATAGAAAATCACAGGAAAAAAATGAACTATACGCGATAAAAACGCAGCATCAAAATACAATGTATTTTATTACAAAAAATGTAAGTTATTAATGTCTTTGTTGTTGTCACTCACTCGTAGCTACCTGATTAGTTTTTAAAATTGAAAGCCATCATAAAATGAAAAGAAAAATATTCATTCGTGAAATTATGATCCTGAGGTGCTAACGCTAAATTCGACATCAACAGAATTACCAGGAACTGACAAATATCTGACAGCAAGCTCAAAAAGATTTGAAACATTGATGATGTGAGAAACCTTCAACTCGATATGGGAAAATTCACTATAAGAGAACTAGAAATAGCTTCACATCATCATATGCTGCAATTTTACTTATAAGAAAAGGTTGTTTGTCATCATAGTTCGGTATGCCCTTAAGTAAAGTGTTATGACAGAATTTAAACTTGCCGTGAATCAAAAAGTTAAAACGCTTGAAGAAATCCTAGTTCTAGTATTCTTCAGAAAAGCTCTGAAGGTCGGGTTTGGGGTTTAACAGCAGCTTTGAATCTCTCTTTTTTTTTTTTAAGAAGTTTTCATTAACAACGAAGATTGAACATAAACAAGGAAAGCATTCAACATGTTAAAAATTTAAATAGCGTTAAGTATATAAAAGGTAAACTACTAAAAATTTGTGTATATAATGTATACAGTGTATAAAAATATTCACTGAAAATGCGTAGCTTTTATATGTTATAAAATCAGATTTAAAATACCTGATTTTTATATTTTGTATAATTGTTTTAATATTATTGAAGAGAAATCAAATTTTCTTATTTTGAGAAAATCAATTTTTAGAGTTTAAAACGTTCCATCGTTCTATTGGTTTCTGTTTCATTTTATCCTCTTTAATAAGAACTGGGGTTGCTTTTTTATAAGGACTGGGGTGCATGTTACAGTTGATAATTTTCAAAATAAATGAAATAAACGGTACAACTAAAAAATTTTTAAAATGTGACATCGCTATTTTTTTAGATCTTCAATTCACTTAATAAGAAAAATGTAGTTAATGAATTTATTGTGAGAAAATATTTTACTTTTAAAAAATGTTGTTTAAAAAAAAAGATACTTCTTTTGTTTTGTAGTTCAGATAAACGTGGAAATTGATCAATTTCCTTTTTATTTGTTATGCACAATAATCCACAATTATGATAAACCAAATTTTGAAGTTTAATAAAATAGTACTTTTTATGCGTTCAAAACAACAGAAGTTTTTGGCGCGATTAAAAAGTCTAATAGATTTAATGAAATTGCACAATTGCGCGATAATTTTATCGGTGAAAACAAAAAATATAGAAACTCAGCGCTTTTTTTAAATAGAATATCAGAAGTTCTTGTATTTAAATATATAAACTATTTCAAATTCGATTTTTAATTCGAATTGCAATAAGAAAGTTTTTACTTTGTTATTACCGGGACAAATAAACGTTAGCGCTTAATTAAATAACAAGACTATAATACTTTTTGGCAATTATATTGCTAATGCTGTTTAACTGCCACCGACTTAACCAAGTGCAGGTTATTGCCAACCATGTACGCGTTAAAATCGTCTACTATAAGGATTAGGTATATTTTAAAGTTGTATTTAAGATTATAAATCTGGACAAAAAGTAATTACAGAAAAAAAGTAAATTCATGAAATCGTATTTAAACTCTACTTCCTTGTAGATTTTAAGAAGTATCTCCTTCTTAAAATCTACAAGGAAGTATGGCGGATGGCGAGGCTAACAAAATTTAAATTCCGGTTGAGATAAAGCATTACATCATGTTTTATGTAACGTTTGCTGGTTGCGAGAGACTTGCCTAGTCTTACTTAATAATCGGATTCAAACATGCTATTTCAGTCAGGTGTACACTGGTAGAAAATAATTCAATTCATCATGTTTGTTTTAACCAGTATTAATCTATTTTAAATTGATTCACTTATTCAGAAACCGATTTGGGTGAAATACGGATCTTCTATTGGATAATGCTATCATCCACTTCTACAGCTACAACTGCTGCAATGGCAGTTACACAACAACCTGCTTCAGTGAGCCAAAAGCAGCATAAAAAAAGTGTTTTTGTAAATTTTATTGCCGGAGGTATTGGTGGAACAGCAGGAGTGTTTGTGACATGCCCACTTGATGTTATACAAACACGCTTACAGTCCAATATAATGAGCTTAGCACAGAGTTCTGTTGGAAATGGAGTCACAACTAAACAACCACTTGCTGGTCGTTATGGCTCTAAGGTCTTTTTATATATGATGCAAATTGTTAAAACAGAGGGTTTTTTTGCACTGTACAGAGGGATTGTACCCAATCTAATTGGTATTGCCCCAAGTAGAGCAACATATTTTGCTGTATACACAAAAACAAAATCCATTTTAGCTAACACACAGCTTTCTAATAGTTCCTGGACACATATGTTTTCTGCACTTTCTGCTAGTCTTTCGGTTTCTACATTAACTAATCCAATATGGTTTATGAAAACAAAATTACAGTTAGATACAAGTGTTAAGCGAAGAACTGTTTTAGAAATTGCAAGAGAAGTATTTCGAAATGATGGAATCCGCGGATTTTATAGGGGACTTTCAGCTTCATATTATGGGGCTTCAGAAACCATGATTTATTTTGTTTTATATGAAAAAATTAAATCCATTTTGGATGAAAAAAGTAATCTCAGTGCAATTGATGTTGTCACAGCTTCCTTTTTTGCTAAAATGTGTGCTGCTATTTCTGTTTATCCGCATGAAGTTGCTAGAACTAGATTGCGCCAAGAATCTTCTACTTTACCTGAAAATAGAAACTATACTAGTTTTTTTCAGACAATATTTAAAGTTTATAGGGAAGAGCGTTGGGTTGGACTTTATGGTGGAATGGGCGCTCATTTAATGAGACAAGTACCTAACACTGTTATTATGTTTGTTACATATGAAGCAGTTGTAAATCTATTATCCTAGCTATTCAAAGAAGATTAAAATTTTCAATAATAAAGTTTGCTAATAGTTTTTGGAGCTCATATTTCACAAAACAGTGACTTATTTATCCATCAATGTAGTAGTATTGAGGAAATTTTCTTCATATTTGTAGCATGATATTAAAAGCTACATTTAGGAAATATACTACCACACCTGGTGGCTTTTTTATTGTTTTGGGTTTTCTGTTTCATTTTGTTAACTTAAAGTTACTCCAACAATCTTAGTTTAATTCTGTTTAGATTAATGAAACTTATATGAACAATATGCACTAAACATATTTGGATGAATCTATATTTTTTTACTCTCAAAAGATGTATCAATGTAATGTTTCCCTTCACTTTTTGTGGAGAGCCTATATAAAGGTTATATTGACAACATATCACAATCATGTTGTTCAGTGATATAATAGGCATTGTTTATCTTTAAAATCAAAGGAAGATTAAGAGTTAATCTGATGAAGAGATAAAGTTCATATAAAAAACAGGTTGTTATCTTTTTTTATACAATAGTTTTAATGTTATTTGAATAATTTCCATTGGCCAATTATTAGTAAAAAGAAAAAGTAACACCATACAGGTATCTCAATAAGTATTAAACTATCTGTTTTATCAGTATTGTATGGATAAAATAAATAGAATTACTGGGTTGTGTTACAATAATAGTAGCAAATAATGCAAGATATTCTTTTGCAATAAAAGAAAAATTATTATAAATTATAACACTACAAAGAAAATATCTTTTTTTTTTTTTAAATGAATTAAAAGCTTTGGTGGTGTGACAATCTTGAAAGCTATGGATTCCCTGAAGATTAGCGAGTTTACATTTGTTCTTTACGTAAACATTGCTATCAAGCTATGTAGCTGAGCTAACAAATCTAGTTGTTGAAAAGTTTTCTCTTCTTTCAGTTCCAGTTTAAGATAAGTCCTCTCCCCATTCCCCCTGATATGTTAGAATAAAGTGTTTTATAATGTCTAAGGTTTTTCTCATATCGTCCTTTTGCGCTCTCTCTAACGTGCGCATTCTTTTCTTCTTCCATCTTCGTTTTCTGGTGCAAGTCAGGGGTTTTTTATTAATCCCATTTTACTGGACCTTTAAAACCTCCATATTCTTTGGTTCCATGCTACAAACCACCAAAGTATTCCAACAAAATTTGATTGCGACTCAAAAAAAACACTAATTTTTTTTTCTAAGATTTATCAATACTCAACAAAATTATGTCCAAAACTGTGGATCCTTTAATTACTATATCCAATGTTTACATATGTTTTAGAATTAAAACGTAGCTGCTCGTCCGACAACTAAAGCAACTTTCATTTAGTAAATTAAACACTTAAGTCAAGTTACACATGAATGAACTTCAGCAATGTTAAAATTTGCTTCACATTTTCAATCAGACGCTATCTTCATCACTTTCCTCACAATCCTTAAATCTGAAACTAACCTTTGTGAAACGAATACAAGTATATATATATATATATATATATATATATATATATATATATATATATATATATATATATATATATATATATATATATACGGTGGCGAAAAAAAAAATAGCACAGATTAATGTTCAATACGTAATGATATATTTTTCAGAGATCTTAGTTTTTGCAATCTAAACTTTTTCAGCCTAATAAAATATTAATTTTAGAAGATAACATTACTGAGTAAGAAAAGAAAGTAAATTAGTTAAAAAAAAAAAAATCATATAAATGATTTTGAAGTACAGAATAAGGGGGCAATTTAAATAACACACCCAGTACGAATTTATCATTTCGTCCTTTTGCTTTCAAAATCATGGAAGTTCTTTGTATAAATAGTTAAGAAAACTTTATTAGAGGTAAATTAATATTTAGCAGGGTATCCTTTTGAGTCAATAAATGCTTGATAACTACAGCTCATTGACGAGATCAATTTTTGGCATCGTTTAGGCGTAATGGCATCCCTAGCAGCCATTATTTCGATCCAAAGTTGATCTAAATTTGTTGGAGTTGACCGAATTATGTTTCTGTCAACTTCTTCCCACAAATTTTCTATCGGATTTAGACCTGGTGACTGTTTGGGCCTCTCCAAAACATCAATCTTCTAAGCGTTAAATCACATTTAAAGACTTTTAGCGGTGTGCTTAGGGTCGTTGCCAAAAACCTAAATCCTTGTGTACGTGCTATTTTGCAAACTACAAACGGCTGACGAGATTACGTATTGAGACCAATGGTTTTTTTGGGGCAACCCTTCCAAATAGCTTATTTTCGCGTGACTTTTAACAGTGCTGACAGATCGAGTTTTAAATTTTGACAGATCGAGTTTTAAATTTTGAGCAATTTGTTCTTTAATTTTTGGTGCGCCAACAAAAGGATTCAGCTCAGCGATACGAACAATGGCTGCGTCTTTTCTGGGGATTGTCTTTCACTCGCGAGACGTGCATTTTATGCTGCTTAATGAACCAGTATCGTTAAATAAATTAATAGCATTGATAACTTTCTTACGAGAACAATCCAATCTTCGAGCTATTTCAGAATTGTTCAATCCTAGATCTCGAAATGCATGTACTTGTCCTCGAAAGACATCTGTTCCATGTTTACCTCGTTCCATAGTTGAGAGATAAAGATTTTTTTTTTTTTTTTTGCTAAATGAATTACAAAAATATCCTTTAAATACTGAATTGAATAATTATCTTTTGACATATTAAAAGAATATAACTTTTTTTTAAATAAAAAATAAATGTGTGCTATTTAAAATGACCGCCAAAAGGTAAACACGGCCGTTTAAATTCTCAAAACAAGCAGTTTTGACAGCTATAAATGTCAAATGAGTATTTCCGTTCAAAAATTTGAACATTGTTGATGCTATAAAAGTAACAGCAGTTGCTATAAATACAAAAAAGTTGTTATCAAAAAGTATAACCAACTGGTCATGAATGTGTGCTATTTATGTTGTCGCCACTGTCACTGCCACTGTGTCACCACTATATATAAATTTATTTTTGAACTCTTTTTTTTTTGTGTGTCAGGTATAAAAACCTTCACAAAGTTGAAAAGTTGTAAATTTGTCAAATTTATTAACATAAAACATTTATTTTAACTAAAATTATAGGCACGATATTGTGATTAGATTGGTTGGTTTAAACTTGTATCCCGCCATGACAAATACATTGAGGACTATCGTAGACTTATTGACACTGATTTTTAACTACCTGCTTTAGCTGCGTTTTCTGAAATCAAATTACTGCTCCAGAATAAGCTTAAATGTGCCTTTATTTCGAACAACACCTCTAATTTCTTTTTCTCCTTACTTAATTTAATATCCCCAATGTTTTGATAAATCTGCCATATAATTGGATTATGGATTTGATGAATGGAATCTAACAACCATCTAGGCCTATCGCATCGTATTTAACTTTGTTAAGAGAGGCTAGCTATATTTTTGTGCGTTGTAAATGTTTTTTATTACAAGAAGAGGAAGAACAGCAGTAGCAGAAGTTAATACCAATATTAAGTTTTATTCGTAATACAAATTGAAACGAAAGTTGTAATACAAATCAAATATATTGAAACAAAGTAACTGCAACAAGTGTCAACTAATGCATAACTAATACAAATGCTACATATAAACTATCGCAATACTTTTACTTACTGCTGCAATACAGTTTTATCAGTCCCCAACGAAATGTCGATGGAAATCTAACTTATAGATCTCTGTGATAGTAGGAAAGCATATATGGATATACTGCATAGTGAATTAGAATTGCCTGAAGAAACTCTTTGCAAAACTCTTTTAGCATATCTTCGAAATCGTTTTCTAGTTGACAAGGACAGTGATAGTACTAGTTGTATATACTTATATACAGCTTGTACAATGTCTGACAAAATAAGCCTTCACTATATTAGTCAACGTTCTTACTGTTGCGTGATTCTTGAAAAATTAAAAGAAATATTTTTGATTCCCTTTGTGAAAAAATTAATTTTCAAAATTTTTTTGTATTATATGACATTATATCATACTAGATTATAAATAATTTAGCTATCTAATAACTCATGTAGCTATTTATGTTAAAACAATCAGCCCCAAAATTTTATACAATTTTATATACAGTCTTAAAAAGTGGAATACAACATATTTTTTTTATGAAATATTCAAATATTTTATTTAGTGGAGTTAAAACATTTAAAGTGGAGATAATAATCAATAATAATAAGAGACGATGTAGTGTTTTTAGAAACATGTTTAGCTCAAGAAGTTTTAGATTTTCGGCTCGTAACTAAATTTATGATGTGCTTTACGTGGAGAAAAATTTTCAGATGGCTCTCCTTTTTCAAAATTATACTGTCCATAAAGAGTTCTATGATGCCATTTTCTTCCCGCCCAGGTGTAAGTTGGTTCGTTATTTGTATTAACTGTATTATCCGTGACCAGTTCAAAATTGTTTTTATGATGCGCCACGATCTTTTCTATTTCCATTTCCTGCGATGCTGTATTTTCTGTTTTATTTGATTGAGGTAAAAAAAATGTTTTGTGATGAGCACGCGTTACTGAAAAACTTTCACGAAGACTATCTACACTAACTTCATTAACAGCAGGTGGTTCGCAATAATTGTACTTATGATGTGCAATAATCGGATTGCTGGGAACAAGATGATGGTTTGAGTATGTTTCAAACATTATTGGACGTGCACTTGCTAAAGATCTTCTTGTAGGACTGTCATCTAGCATTTCGTGCATGTGTGAACTGTATCTTAATCTGCTAGAAAGGCTACCTCGTCGAGTAGAATATGGTTTTGCGGCAATTTTTGCCAACCCGTTAGTTTCCTTTGATCCAGTACCAGTTGGAAAAAACTGGAACATTCCCATTGTGTTTGGTTTACTGTTTTGTGGTTCACTAGAAAGCACTTTAGGTTTGATAATACCGTACTTAGTAAGGCGAGGTGCTTTTTTTGCCTTTTTTTTACTTATCTTTGCTGTAGAAAGTCTTGGTTCGCTTTTTTCTTCTTGGTCTTTTTTTTCTTCTTGGTCCCTTTTTTCTTCTTGGTCCCTTTTTTGCTTCAGCGCAGTAAGAAAACTAAGAAACTTTCGTGCGATTGCGACATCTAAAACAATAAACGAGTAACTAAGAATGGATTGTATCTATGAATTGATACAAATGAAAGGAGAAGTTTCAATTAATGTAAAACTGTCAATTAATGAAAAAGAATCAATAAATGGAATTCAGTTCAATTAATATTAATGAATGGAGAACTATAAATGTTGCCTCGTATGTGATTATATTATGTATGAAGCGATAATACTTAAGGGTCTAGTTAAAACAAAAAAAATTAAATTACAAGAATTATTTACTTTTGTTATGTTGAATTGTTGAAATTTAGTAAGTTAAAGCGCAGCTTAAAACAATTAGTTATGAAGTTTTTTCAAAAAACAAAACCCCGAATATTACCGTAGCCGGTTGCATTTTTTAGCCAATCGGTGATGATGGGAACGGCCTCTTTTCGAACTACTGTATCGGTGCATTCTTCACTGAAATATTCTCTGTCCCATTCTTCTAACAATCGAAGTAAAATTTCTTTCTCTAAAGTTATAAATAAAAAGTTAAAGGAAGTAAATAAACTTTAGATTTTCCTAACTCCATTTGTTTGATGTAAAGATTTGTTTCATGATCATTGTAAAGAAAAATGAATAACGCTTTTACCGTTTGGAGGAATTTTCTCTGCCATAAACATCTCAGCATCCTTTCTGGATTTTTCAAGAGATATAATTCGATTTAACACCTAAAAATATATATATGTTTATGATAATATTAGATAATTTAACTTTCTTACTTATTATTATTTCTTTCTTGAAAATTAAAAAAAAATATTTTTAAAATTTGGTCTTTATGATAAAGATCTCACATCTTTGTTTGTGAAAATCTCATCAGAACTAGCTTCCGAAGATTTTTCTTGCTCAACCATGCTTTCTTTTTATTTTTGTAGTAACAGCCTCTTTGATAAGCTGAAAAACTAAACTTGATGAGAATTTACTACTTGATACATATTTTAAAGTTTATTGAAACCATGGTAATGTTAATTTATTTACAACCTTCACATGAATTTACGTCAATTATTGATGTTCCATTGATTAGATATCTAGATTTTTACATTTAAAAGGGATCATTTGTCAAACTATCAAAAACAGTATGGTAACTGCAAACAAATTGAATTAAGTTCTCAAAAATCATTGGTCTGCTTATTTTCTAGTTATATTACTACCACCATTCATACCCCCATCAAAGTAAATTCTATATTCTGTCAAAGTATGGCTAATTTTGAGCTAGTTATTTTAAATGTAAAGACGTTGTTATGTTACACGCATAAAGGATACTGTTCATCAACTTGACAACTTGCTTAAACAAATAGCTGTGGGAAAATTTATAAATAGATACTTTGAAATATTTATGTGTTAATTGTTTATATTCTGGTCTACATTCAGTCTTCTATACTTTAATTGATTTCTCCTTCCTTTCTTGTTAAGCATTCAATATTTAACCAAGTATTTGCATAATATTATCAATAGTTTATAGTTTAAATGTGATTTAAAAACTTTAAAAAAGATAAATATGGATTAATGAAGCAGTTTTGACATTTAGCCTGCTTTTGAACTCAAGAAAGAAAAATCACGCCTAAAGATAAGATTTATGGTATTTGTTGTGGAACACCTTGCTTATTCAAGCATGATATTCAAAATGCTGTAAATAAAAAAAAAATATTTAGCTTGTAATATTAATAAGAGCTCCCAGTTCTAAATCTAAAATACTTCTTAGATTATAGAAAGGGGAAGGAGCTTAGAATTTCTTTCATCTAGAAGAATGTAGGATGGGACATAAACAATTTTTTAAAATTTGATTTTTTTAAAGGGGGGAGGGATGCGGTGAGTTTTTGAAAAAAGATTTTACCGAAAAATCATTGAATTTTTTCTATACCTTCATTTTTAACTTTAATAAAAAGTAAAATAGAGAAGAAACATTAGAAATAGGACAAAAAAATTATTTAGGACGTTTGTGTTAAAAAGTGTTCTAATGTTTTGATGTGGCATTAAAAGTTCAGCCATTAAATTTTAATCATAAATAAAACTATTATTGAATGTGGAAATGTGTTTTTAAATTTGAAAAAAATTTACTTTTAGATCTTTTTTTTGCTTTGTTACTTATCTTGTTAAATCTATCGTAGAGTTATGATAAAGATTTTCATAAACTCAAAACATAAAAATATAAATATGCATTCGCGTTTCCATGACTTTTTTTTTTTGTTTAGAAGGCTTTTTGATCCATTTTTTTAAAAACTGGTTTAGAAAGCTTTTTGATCCATGTCTTTAAAAACTGGCTGGCCATCATTGATATAGGTGAACAAAGAAAGAATCTAAGCATTTTTGGAGCAACCAAATGTAAGCTTTGGTTCCTTAGACAGAAAAGACACTGCTAATTTCGGAAAATCAGATGGTTTCCAAGTTTATCGTTCAAACCACTATTTGCTTTTTGAATTTTGCATGCATACAGGGAGCTTGTTTATTTATGCAACAAAGAGAACGACAGTAATATCATTTATCCTCAATTACGAGAAGTTATCAACGTCAAAAAGTTCCTGTTTATGTAAAGTAAAATACTAGAAGATGATTGCCGACGTGAAACCTGTGAGAAAGGTCAGTTCCTGATCCAAGCAATAAAGAGCTATTTCAATAAAAAAAAAATAACAAAATGACTTGGTTTAAAATCTGCAAGCTGAACCCGTGGATCTTTTGTAATTTGCTGCATGCTCAATCAAGTTATTATAGTATATGGAAATTTGTGTGAATGACAAAGAAGAACCGTAATATCAGATCTGTTTCAGAAGTTGGAAAAAATTGAATCTTTACCTTATTACTGTCGGTGACCCGCAAAAAAGTTGTTCGATAAATTCAAAAAGCTGCAGGTGAAGAAGCCGCATCAGAAATGGTTGATGAAAGAAAATAAGAACGTATAAACACGAAATTTACTACAAGTTCTCGAAATTCAAATGGCTAAAAGCCAAACTCAAAGAAAATGAGCTTATACTGTATGTAGTGTTGATTTCTCAAAGAATTGCGAAAATAAGCTACGAGGATCCAGAATACTTATTCTTGAACATGAAAGTCTTACCATTTTTACTGCAGCCTGTTACTTCTATGGAAGTATTACAGTTAAAAATGGTAGATTTGATGAAGAATCTAATATAATGAAGTTCCTACGGCTCTCAGCTCTCAAAATTAAATTTTAAAACTTCTAATTCAATTAAAAAAAAAATTGTAATTCAACTTGCGGCCTGCGCTTTTACGTTGTGTTCCGCACCATGTTTAAATTGAATTACTTTGCAATACATAGTTTTATAACAGTAGCCTACAGGCCTAGTCTACATGGTTTAAAGACTTTAAAAGTGGAGAAAAAAAGTCAAGCTATACTATAAATATCTAAAAAACTTAATTACTTAACTTTGGTCTATTTCTTTTCAGAAAGTTTAATTTTTGTAATAGGCGTCTAATTACAGCCAGAATATTGGCTATAGACCTATATTATCAATTTACTTTCTAGTTTTTAAAAGGGCTAACACAAAATTTTTTTTTTTAAAACATGCTTAGGTCTAGGCCTTTGTCTAGTGTTTTTGACTTTTCCATTTGTTTTTTCACAAATGCAAACTTTGTGAAAAACTAATACTAAAGGAAGCATTGATGTTAACGTGACATTTAAAATGTACACAACATGCAGTGTTCAAAGAAATGGATAAATAGGAAAAGGAAGAAAACGAAAAGAAAAAATCTACCTCTGTCAGTTCCTTAGCATCAACAACCCGAGAACCTCAATGAAATGTTAGCAATTTTCTTATTAGCGTAAAAATTACTATTTCCATAAGATCAGTTCAGGCAAAAAAATTAAAAGTTAAATCAGATGATATTAGTGTTCGTTGTCTGGTTATACAAAAAGCTGAGGATGAAAATTTAGCTCTTAAAAATTATTTAAAAGGACTTTTTATATATTTAAAGATGGTTGAATGCACACTTTGAGAATAATTGCCATTATTTAATTTATTATTTATAATATTCTTATAAAAAGTATGCACTTTTAGTAGATATACTAAGCAAGCGCTAAAGTTATGGTCACCATTTGCTCCTTAGATGCGATAGATAGCACACAGAAATGTATAATTTTCAAATATAAAAACACACAAATTCTTTTCCCTAAAATGACAATGCGTTGTAGTTAAATTAAAGTAATATGCTTTTTTTCCTACTAACATTTTGTATCACTCCAAATAAAACTTCCGCACAAGCACAAAGGTTTTAAGTGAAAAATTTTTAATATGAAAAAAAACTTTTTTAAACACTTATTATTAGAATAAAACCGATCAAAATTGATTCTGTAATAAATTTTTCAAATTGTAAAGAGACATTGTGGACACCCTATACACACACACACACACACACACACACACACACACACACACACACACACACACACACACACACACACACACACACACACATATATATGGCTTGAATTAGGATTTGCAATATTAGCTTCTTGAAAACTCTTGAACTGTCTCCGTTATCATCTTCATATATATTTCACTAATAGTTATCTCGTCATACATTAGCTGGTAACATCTATGATTATATAGAATAAAACTTTTATTTGTAACACAATGTATTTTATACAAACTTGAACTATTTGCATTATTTCTAACAACAGCACACATACCACAACAAATTGCATTTCTACATTTTAACTTTACTACATTTGCATTTTTACGTTACATTTTCCTCTTGCATAACTGCTTTCAATTTCTATTTACTGCTGTTAGTACATCTTTTAATTCAAAAGTTCCTTTTTTGTTTTTTAATTCAACCAGCAAATCTTTATCTTCAACAATCGACTCATCACGTGATCAATTTTTTGCAATTTCTCGTTGTTTTGAAAATAAAAGTAATTTGACTTTTTTTAAAAATCTGAAATATAACTTAATCTTTTTTTTTTAGCTATTTTCAATTTGTAAAAACCTTAACTAAACTCCTGGAAAAAAAAAGTTTAAACTTTCAGTAAACGTAAAAATGTGAATGTATAATCGTGTGTATATTACTAAAAATGGAAATAATTACGGCTGCACTGAAATATTTATAACTTGACATATTTGACTATGTGTTGCATGCAAAAGACAGTGTTGTACTTTAAAAAAAAGATAAGATATATCATAACGTTATCTTTATGACATCTTATCATTTTATGATATAATTTATGATATCTTATCATTTTTTTCATATTTTCCTAAGGTAAACCACAATTTGCCTTCAGTTTCTTCTGACCCAAACTCAACTTGGGGGATCATTTTATTTAAAAAAAGAAAGGAATTGAGAATAATAGTTGCTTGATGTGTTTTTGCTTTTTTTGTTGGTCTTGCAATTTCGATTAGTGATTAATCCAGTTGAACTTTGACGTCTTTGAATAGTTCTCTGGCTAATCTCAGTTGATGCTTTGTTGTCGGTGATTTAAACTAAAAGTAGAGAACGTTCCTCGTTTTCGATATTTCTCATAGCTGTATTGCATTTCATGCAAATTTTTTGTGGGTGGGGTATCTGTTCTGTCTTGTCCTACCTCAGTGAAAAAAAACCTTGTCAATTCTAATTGCTATAGTTGTTACAGTAAATGAGTGTAATCGCATCACTCTCTTTAAAAACTTTGAATGAGGTAATACAACCTTAGGAAGAAGATAAATCAATTTTAGAGAATGCAGTAGAAGGATATTTTTAACAGTAGAAGGATATTTTTATTTAATTTTATTAAAAAACGCCAAATTAATTTTTAAAAAATCCACAGTTGTGCATGCACACTATAAAAAGTCCGCCAAAGTTTAATGTAGGAATACTGTGAAATGAGTTATACTTAATCGGCACCTTTAATAAATCATCAGATTTTTTAAAATTATTGACTTGGGATTAAGATAATGGCGAAGATGATAATGATAATGTAAAAATCTATGAAATCTGTAAATCTTTTGTTTCAAAAAGCAGAAAGAGATTTTTTGTGTACTTTTGACCTTTTGTGACATGTTTTTCCGTGATACCGACCCCTCCTTCATTAATTTTGAATAGAGAAATCTGTTTTAAGTATTAGCCAGGTAAATTTTTATTTTTAACTTAAAGGTCTCATACTTGTTTAAAACAAATAATTGGAGCTTCATTTATATTCAAGTTGAGCCTCAGTCTAAACCTTGAAGTAAAAATTAAATTTTAAAGCCATTCTATACCTTCTTCCTTGTTTTGAAGACCTTTAACTGAAAATTTAGAGTTATATAAACAATATCTTTTTCCCCAATTGCTAGTTCGTTGTAGATAGTGGAAAGTCCTATATTAGCGTTTCTATTTTTTAAAGCCTATCTAAGCGTTTCTATTTTTTATTTCTATTTATTTTCTAATTTTCAATTTAGCGTATCAATGTCCTTCCGTGACAAAAAAACAGTTTCCCTTTTATTACGTGTATGTAATTAAGAAAATTTTAAAAAACCAATCACAATCTAATCAAATAAAAGTTTACCAAGAAAATATAACTAAAAAATTTAACTAAATAAATGCCGAGAACGAAAAAAGAATAGGTTAAAAAAAAAAAAGAATAGATATTGGAAAAGCGTTGTATTCGAAAATTCTGAGTGGAATTCCCAACCGTCAAGGAAAGTTGAGAATTATAACTACTAAACGGAAAGTCACAAAAGCGATCAGCCTCTTACTGGGTCACATGTTAAAATATTATTTTGAAAAATGACTTCTTTCGTTTACAATACTTTTCGTTTTTTAAAGTAAGTTTGGATATATTTTAAATCGATAGTTATGCCTCTCAACTGATATGATACAATTTTTTTTAAGTATGTGCATATGTTTTCATTGATAATATAAGTTAGCTAGTTAAGAATATTAGTTACATATTCTAATGAAAGGCATTTTGTATAATATGCAAATAAGGGGTTTAGGTTTCATAGAAAAATCTCCCCAATTTTAATGGGATTTAACAGTGGATTACTAGACATGATGTAAAAAACATTTATCAAAATATTAGATGTAGATATCTTTGAGAAAAAAAACTGTAATTCTTTTTGTGACTGTTTGCAATCAGGATATCTTAAATAAATATATTTAAATAAGATAATTTTTACAATAAATGTATTTAAATAAAATGATTTTTACAATAAAGTGTTTATAGAGCTAAAAGAGAAAAAAAGTATCTGTTGATATACTTTATATGAGTATTAATTGATTAATTTTTGTTTTCATTTGCCATATCTGCTCACAGAGCCGACCAAGGGATTCTTGTTAATAAATATGGGCTTGTAACAAAGCTATTTAATTTGTCTGATATCCATTTCCTTTTTATTCCAGGAGCTTTCAGGTTATTTAGTTCATTTCTAAAAGTTGGACACACTCCAGCTGATTATAAGGAAACTTGTGATGAATACTCTTGACAATTTTTGAATAATCACCTCTAGACATGACGAGCTTGTTACTCAATTTTGCAACTTCAAAAGTTCACTTAAGAAAATCTTTTTTCTATTTTGATTGTGTAATCTCTCACTCCCTTGTATTGCCTTTTTCTTAGAAAACAAAGGTATTTTTGTAGTGATGATTCAAAAAACTAAACTGGAGAATTTTAGTCACAAATTTGCAGACTTTCTTAATAAGATATATTTAACAGGCTTCATGCTTTTAAACAATAAAAGCAATCAAACAAATATACGCTAAATATGTATTGTAAAAAAATAATAATACTACACATTTACTTATATTTAGGTTATAATTCTGGTATAATTGCAGGATTTAATTGTAATTGACAATCAATTCAAGCTTTTATATTATATGAAAATGTTTGAGTAATGAATTTTTGCCTAACATTTTTAAAACTCAAAAAGATCTACCTCTCATATTTTAATGAAAGTTGTTTATAGAATGTCAAATAATAGTAACTTGATTAAATTGAAACCCCACATTTTCATACTGCATTTGTAATACTATGTTTCATATCATTCATTTCATTTCATAGATGTGATGTACCTAAATCATTGTGCTTTAAAACAATCCAGCCATTTGTTCTAAATAGTTATTTTTCTGTGACAAGAACCAAACTTGGTAGGTCAGAAGAGGAGAAAAAAAGAGATGAAGGAATTCCTGATCCTCCACCTGTTGTGAGTTTCTCAGTATTTTATTTTATACTTTTTAATGAGAATGGCTAAAATTAACTGTCTTAAACTATCTGGTAGCTCAATGTAAAATAGTAATCAAAGTTAATCAGTTACCAGCTGCAGTTATGTAACAAGTTTTTTTGCTTGTTCATTTAATGAAATTTCATGGTTTCATATGTTTTTGTTCACTTGACTAATAATTCTACTAAATTTCTGTTAACATTTTTATTTTAATAACTACTAAATATTACTAGTATTGCTTCATTTATTACTAAATATTTACTTTCCGTATAATAGAAAATATATCATTGTAGAAGAGATATTAGAATAGCACCAAAGAAAATGCTTCTTTCTGCTAATCTTGTAAGTTTCATTTATTTGAAAAAAGTTTTGATTGATTTTATTTGATATTTAATCTCTAAATATTTTTAAATGTTACAAATAAAGTATAAATGGTGATATATAAAGAATGTTTATCTGAAATAAATAATGGTAAAATATAAAGAATGTTTATGTAGGCATAGAAATAAGAGGAATTATTCATTTCTTTTATTAAGCATGCTTTTTTCAATTAAGTTTAATGTATGAAAAAAATCTATGCTTTTTAAATTAAGGTTGCAAGGATGCCAATAGAGGAAGCCATTGCACAAGCTCAGTTTTCTGTAAAGGGTGCTTCTGAAGTTGTAAAAGAGGTGTTTACCTTGTCATATTTTTTTTTTTTGCTTTCTTGGTATTGATTTTAAAAAATTATGGCATCAGTTAATATTAAAAAAAAAATTAAAGTATTAATTAAAAATTAGGATGATTGAAAATAGAAATTTGAAAATTAATGTTATAAAGTTTTTTTGGTTATAAATGTTATTTTAAAAAATTGATTATAAAAATTTATTTTAAAAACTAAGTTATAAAAATTTATTTTAAAGGTATTGAAAGAAGCTCAGCAGATTGCAGTAAAGAAATATGGCATTGAAGACCCTTCAAACTTATATGTTGGTATGAGCTTTTAGAAAAATTGTTTTTATTTTTCTAATTGAAGATTTTTAACAGATTTTTGAGTTAAAGTTTCTTTATGTATTTGAAGCCAATAGAAGACAAACATTTTCTTATGCACTATTTTTTATGAATTATTATAAAAGTAAAAGTGGTATTTGTAGTAAAACATTTTTCAGTTAAAAGGAAGAAATTCTTGTAAAAAAATATTTTGTTAAATTTGTAGCTGAATTATTTTCTCAACCTTGTCACAGATCTCTGATTCTAATAGGATCTAAATATGATATATATATATATATATATATATATATATATATATATATATATATATATATTGCATCATTTCTTAGTTAAAGTACATCATAAAGTCTAAGCAACTGATAGAATTTTTGGTATAAAGTCTAAGAAATACAATATTAAGAATTTTAAGGTAGTTTTCTTTAAAAAAAGTTCATTAAATATGCACAGTAAAATTAAATATACATTAAATATGTACAAAAAATGAATAAAATCAATATTAATCAAATTCAACATCTTCCTCATTAAACATGTTAGGGATGGTGCCATTATGTGGCAACTGCTTTAAAAAAGTATGGATCATAGGTCAGAAAAAATGCTTAAGAACTTTTAGATTTTTGTACTTGGCAACGCTAACTTGTAGAAACCTTTTGTAACTAAGACCCTGCCCTTCATTTTTGACCTGAGAATGAATAATTGTTGTTCGTTTATTAATTTTATAAATTTAATTGTAATTTTGTAATTGGCTATGGATTAGGGGAGGTAAATTAAAATTATAAAATGTGACTGTCTGTTCTTCCCATGGAAAACCAAAACTGAGTCAGATAATTTATTAACCTCCTCTCTAGATCAAATTTGTGCAAAAATTAACTTCTCAAATTGGTAAAATTTAAAAGTTTTAGGGTGTTTTCAGGATGTTAGTAAAAATGAAAATAATTTGTGCAAATTCTAGTCAATGACTATATTAAATCATATCTTATGTAATAAATCAACACAAGAAAGTCAGTATAAGGCTTCATCCATGACTAGTTTTGTATCTGCTTCTGCAGTTGCTCATAATTTTTTTTTCATATTTTAGCTACATAGTTGCATTGAACTTGAAATATATGATGGCAATTGCAGATTCTTGAAAGTTTATTCCTCTTACCTTTTGTAGTACACTTGGGGAGATGTCAATTACTGTAGCCAAAAGAGATATATTCCTAGCAAACATATTTTTAGGGATTTCTACAATTATTGTACTATTGCTAATCCTTGGCTTCAAAATCTTAATCAGGATCAATACTGGTATTTGTAGAACTAATGTGACCTCTTGGAGCATTTATCTGGTCAGCTTGTCTTTTGATTCCAGAAAGTTTTGAGTATAAATAAACTATAAGTATAACCTTCCTAGCATTTTTTTATCTTCTGACCCTATTCTGAGTTTTCTGGGCTCTTTTTGGTTTGCCAGGACATTTAAATCCTTAACTTTGTTTTTGGTTGATTGTTTTTTTTGTCTTTTTTAATTCAGTTTTGTAGATCTGAATTACTAAACTAAAAAACTTTGCTTGGTTATTCAGTAATTTCTTACCGAGTACCCAAGATGTCAAAGATCACTGGAAATTCTGCTTTAACCTTTGGTCTTTGAATATTTCAAAGATACATTCACTATCTTCTTCTATTCATCTTTGATGATAACTGGCTTTTGTTAAAAGGCAGACCATAACACTAAACTTTTTCTAATTTTCTAAAGGACTGATATGGTTACGAATATCCATAGATAGCTAATACCCTGAAAAATAAAAATTACAATACATACACAGTAACCAAAAAATTAAATGAATTTAACAACTTTGAGCAATCTTTTTTTTTTTAAATTCACTAATTTTTAACATAGGAAAAATAACTACCACAAAAATTGTATTAAAATTAAATATGTGCTGTGATGACATTTGGGTGTCATTTACAGTAATTTTTTTAAGTTAAATAAATATGGTTAACAATTTAAAGTAATATTTTTTAATTTTTTTTTTTTTAATGGATGTTTTTAAATATTTTTAAGATGAATTAAACCTACCAATAATTTTAACAATATTTTTAACAATAGAGCTCACAGTGAATCAAAATACTAAAAAAACTGGCAAAAAATACCCCCAAAAAAAAACAATTGCTAAGAACTAATTAATTGAGTTATAATATAGATAATTTTTGACACTGCATTTTGATTTTGATTGTCATTCCTAAGATCTTAAAAAAGTACCCCATATTGATTTTTTTTTAATTTGTTTAATCATGAGTTCAGAAGCAGAAAAGAAAAAAAAAAAAAGTTCCCCTGAACTTCCCCAACTCAATATGTAATCTTTTAAAAAAAGACAAGTTCAGAATTTATTTTTCACACATTTTTCACACTAGATTAGCAGAGGTAATTTGTCATAATTCAAAAACCAACATTAAAAAATTCATGCTCAAACAAATCATGCTAAATTTCAAACCTCAAAAACCAAAAGTTGCATGATTTGACAGCCTAATGCATGAATTAAACGTTTAAAAATAAAACTTTCATACAAAATAACGAATAATAGTTCATTGCTTACATTCATCATGAAAATACGTTTAGTTCCTATCATTCAAGAATTAGGAATTAATCATGTGCTTCAGGCTCTTCTTCTTGAGTTTCGTAGATTGGAGAGTCTAGACCATGGAAGTATTGATGAACCTGAAATGATAAATTTCAAGAAAGCTCTATCAATAGTTAATTGTAAGTTCAAATCAAAGTTGCTAAAACATTCAAGAACTTTTTCAAGACTTCTGGAACAAATCTGCTTGTATAAAGAAAGGAGCAAATCTGCTTGTATAAAGAAAGGAACAAATCTGCTTGTATAAAGAAAGGAACAAATCTGCTTGTATAAAGAAAGGAACAAATCTGCTTGTATAAAGAAAGGAACAAATCTGCTTGTATAAAGAAAGGAACAAATCTGCTTGTATAAAGAAAGGAGCAAATCTGCTTGTATAAAGAAATAACAGTTAACAGAAAAAATGTTGCTGCAGGTCCAGGTAGAAAGAACATGGGCTGGGAAGATCTAAGTGAGAGAAGCAAAAGATCTAAGGTATTAATAAATCAGTTGAATTCATAAGAGTAGTTTACTCACTTAAATATTAAATATCATCTTGTTTAAGGCTGAACATCCTACTGAAGCATTGGCATTAGTTTCAATAAGAAAAGCCTCTGGAGATCCTACCAAGAAAGATTTTACTTTTGTCATGAAAAATGCTACAAATCCTGGCAAAGTTAAAAACTTGGAGGTTGGTTTTCCAATAAAAATGATGATTGAAGATGCCTTTAGATTTAATTTCAGTATGATCTTTCCAATGAACATTATCAAATTATCAGGAATTCATCCATAATACAGAATGCAGATATTCATCCTTTATTTCATGAAATAAAGAATGACAGATAGAAATATTATTCTGAGGGTGTATTTCTTACAGAAATATCTGTTTTAATCAATCAATATCAATCAATATCAATATATTTCGTGTTTAGGATGTTACAAAAAACACAGGTCAATACTAGACAAAAGAAAAATATAACAAATAAACAAGTCATAATATAAGTAGAACTTTGCAAAAACCTATAAGTAACACTTACAAAAAAGAGACTTAAAAGAGTGAAAATATATGTCAAACAGTTATCATGTGTTCAAACATACATATGCATATACACATATACAGTTTGAGGTAAAGTAAGAAGTAGCAGAAGGAAACCCCTGAAAATATTAGTTTCATTAACCGCATTAGTTTCAAAAACCACAAATCTGAAAATGGAAAACCACTTCCCCCTGATGTTTCGTCTTTTTTAATGACGTAATAACAAAATAAAGCTGTTTTTGCTAATAATAGTTTTTTCTTTTTTTGTTTTGTTCATAGAATAGTAAGATAAGAGAAAATGGTATTTTGGTTTTTTGAATCCAAATTTTTAATTTTAATTAGTACCTATATGTGCGCGTTTTGGTTTGAGGAACTCAATTTTTTTTTATTTAAATGTTTGTGCACGCGTAAAAGACTTAAACAAGCATACGCATGTGTAGTAAGCGCTATAGATACACGTAGAACTTATTTAAAAATGCGTGGTATAGATTTTATACGTGATATTATATGATACTTGGGATCTAGGAATCCAAATTTATTTAAATCATTATTTTCTCGTGTAAATGACACTAACACGTGTACGCGTAAAATTTATTTCTAATTACAAACTTAAATTTTCTGACCCAAAAATACAAGTATTGATGATGTGTTTATATTTGATGATTATAATTTTTGCCATTTTTTCACCTTTCTGACTCACTGTGGTGCTGTTTCAAAAAAAAGCAATCACACATCAATTTAGCTTTAGATATATTTAACAGTGGAAAAACTTACAGAGTTGAGAGTAGAGAAGGAGGTAGGGACTCCTTACAATTCTGTAGGAAAGACGAAGAAATATACAATAGAACCAGAGCTGACTGATTGCCAAATGACAGTTGAGTCAAGTTGTTTAAACGTTGTCCGTGTAAAAAGAAATTAATTTGAATCCACAAAAAAGATCACTAGAAGTTCAACCATATTGTCAAAGAAGATCACTAGAAGTTCAACCATATTGTCAAAAAAAGATCACTAGAAGTTCAACCATATTGTCAAAAAAAGATCACTAGAAGTTCAACCATATTGTCAAAAAAAGATCACTAGAAGTTCAACCATATTGTCAAAAAAGATCACTAGAAGTTCAACCATATTGTCAAAAAAGATCACTAGAAGTTCAACCATATTGTCAAAAAAGATCACTAGAAGTTCAACCATATTGTCAAAAAAGATCACAAAATCATAGTTAATCCACCAACAGTCAGAAATAGAATCAATGAAGTAGTTACATATTTAAAAAAGATAATGAATCCAACCATAACGTAATTGTGGTTAAAGAATATTTCACTAAAATCCATGTCAACAAAATGGCTGGGCCAATCACTAGAACTTAACCTGATTGAACATCTTTGTTCATTTTTGAATTGAAAAAGTTAGAGAAAAAAGTTGGGTGTTTAGAAAAATTGGAAATTGGGTATTTGCTACAAAAGAAAAAGGTCGTCCATTTACTAATAAATCCATTTACTAAATAAGATATCAGAAGCATATAGAATTTTTTTTTTTAAGAATACAAACTTGTATTTAGTTGAAAATTATGATAATTGATAAAATTATGATAATTGATAGAACTACAAAAAGTGTCAGCGAAAGTTTGTAAAGAAAGAACTTGACTTTCCGTGGAAAAAAAAAATCAAAGCTTCTATGCAATTACTTCTTTGATTGAATTTTAAAAATGTTATATTTTGCCTATAGGTTCAAACTTTCCGTTCTTTTCAAGATGTAATAATTAAGGTTTTTTATTTGTTTATTTTTTTTTTTTTACCAAAAAATAACTGCAACTGTTAAACTTTTGTTTGTAAAGCAAATATTTTCTCCTGTTTTCGATAGCTCATTCTAAAAAACCACCTTTGAGGATATTTCTAAGCATCCTATTAGAGGTTTTTATTATTTTTCCGCTGATTAAACCAATTTAGTGCTTTTTTAAATTTACGGGTAGCTGAACTGATAAGGTGCTGTAAAATATGTACAAGATTTTTGAATTCAGTACAAAAATGATTAAACCATAAAAATAGAAAACTCATGGGGTCCATAAATGATTTTCTCTACAATGTAGTTAGGCAATTAGGATACATTCACTTTTTTCATTGCTTTCGCTAATTCTTCTTTGTTATTTTTAGTTGTGAAGAATAACAAAAAATAACAATCACTTATGTTTTAAAATAAACCCTGGAGACGTCTTATCTAGTAATAAATTGATTTTCATTCAACTTCATTGCTTGTTTTAGACGAATCATTTGTTGGACGTGGTCAGCATCTGAAACGAATTAATTATCGTGGACAAGGACGGACGGACATAATGAAGCGATATTATTGTCACTACTTTGTCATTCTAAAAGAGGGAATCCCCCCCGGCAAAAGCATAAGTAGAACGAGATCGAGGTTTTTGACGCCTTTAGAAAAGAAACTGCGATACCCTAAGACAATTAAAAATTCACTTGCTTGGTGGTGAAGCATATAAATCAGCCGTTATTGTTTTAGACGAGAAAACTAATGACTAAAAGTGTTTTTAGAATAATTTATTGTATGTTTTAGACACGCTAACAATTTTGGGTACAAATGTTTCGTTCGTCTTTCTATTCATACTAATTTTTTTTTTTTTTTTTTTTTTTTTTTTTTTTTTTTTTGTTCTTATATATCTATTTTATTACTTATGTTTTTATATACTTATTTTAAAATAAAAAAAAAAAAGTTAAATGCGAGCTCCTATTGAGATGGCGCTTTTCAAATTTTAACGTCGATATCTTTATATTTTTCCGAACGTTCAAAGTTATATTTCCGTCTGGTCTTTCATGTTTATATTTTAAAAAAGATAGGCGCCTCTTTCATACCAACGCACATGCATTAAGTAACGTCCTGTGATGTGATTTATAGCACTGCCAGTGGAATATGATTGAGTAATATCCTGGTATTGCCATATCAATTGCTTTTAAATGCACAAGATAATTACATAATTTTGCGACTCACTTGACATAAAGTGAACTTACACAGTTAAAGATTGGTGCGTTTATAGTGAAAATTCAGATGGAGCAAAAGAATTGTTTTGTCAAAGAGTCAATCATTTGACATTTAATTGTGACATTCAAGCATTGCTAATTGAACTATTATCATTAGTTGAACATAAACGGCAGATAATTACTTTACAATGTTATCTCTGAATTGTACTCGAAATTCAAGTGGTGTAATAACGTGAAGGTTTTCTTAAGATTACTCGGATGTTAGTGTACTTTCTTTCTATTGTCAGTGCATTACATGATTGTTTTATTATGCCGACAATTTTGGCAACAAAAACTTTAAGCATCTCTGACCCATTGTGTTAAAGTTTACGATTTACACATAAAAGTCCATAGAATTCCTTGGCTCGAGACTTCAGAGCCTTTGATAGCTTTCCTTTAAATTCTATTTTTGTTCAAACAATTATCCATCGTTTAAATAATTTGTCAGCAGATTCTATCATTTAAATAGGTTGTCAACAAAATCAGAAATCGCTGCATTTTCATCCTAGATGCAAAGTGAAAACGAAATATTTTCGATGTATTCTTGGAATATTTCGATATATTTCGATGTAATCTGTGTAGTTTTTATTTAAAAGAGGTCTTTCCGTAATAAACCACATTAAAACACTATTATCCATAGCAACTTTATTACCATTAATTTGGGTAAATAGCTGTGAATTTATTACAATTTACTTTTCCCATATTCTTTCTAATCGAGCTGACAAACTTGTTCTCGGAAGATGACTTAGAATCTTAGTGCGATGCTTATTTAGTGTACTGCGGTGCTCAGTTTTTATTGGCTTTAAAGCCTCTAATTGTTTCTCAACAGCTTTGGTTCCATCACATTTAGCTCGACACACTGATGCTACCTTTACACATACATAAGCCTCAGGAAACGATTTAACAACAGTTAAGCATAAGTCAAAGTTTCCGTCACACTGGCTTCGACATGTAAAATTATTGGTGTAGTCAACTTTTTTATTGATTGGTTGACTGTTGGCAACTTTAAAAACAAGCAAAATAAGCACATATCTTTTTATCATACCGTGCTTCTGCCTCATGATAGACATGGATGCCTAAAACGAAAAAAGCATCTTCTCATTTTCTGGAATTGTTTTTTAACTATTTGCTTCAGAATGGATAGTTATTTAAATTAACACACATGAGCTGCTTTATGATACCAAGCTTTGCATTATTATTTTGATGCGGTATATTTCTGTGGAGAAATATTATTTGTAGCTACAACATTTAAATCAACAAATCAGATCAAATCCTAAAGATTTATCAACTACTGATTGTAACGTTGATTTATTTATTTATTTATTCATAATTTTTTCCTGCGATAAAATATTTACATTCAATATGCAAACGAACTCTTACCTTTCCACCTTACTACCAATATTTTTTCCCGAAATTCTTCTTCGCAAATGAGACAACAGCTTAATGTTGTAACAATCGTCAGGTATTTTTTTAATTTGTTATACTTTTATTTGGGAATAAGATAATAACTTCCTTTTCCTTGGCGACGAGTTAATCGTCTACAAACGAGTGCGATTTTGCATTGCTCTTCTGTTCAGGCCATAAACCCTTTTTAATCTATTTTTGTACCATTACCAAATTGTTATAAATCCATAGAAAAAAATTTTTGAGGTTTGCAATTTTAAAATGCAATACTTTTGTCGATTTTTTTTTTTTTGTTTATTTTTTTTGTTTTGTTTTGTTTTTGAAACGCTTTTTTATATATATATATTTGTATAAATACTTTGTTTTTCTTATTATAATTATAAAATTATTGGTATTAAAAATATTGGAGTACTATTTGATTCAAAAGATTTTATCAAATTAATCAAATTGTTCAATGTGTAAACGAATTTTATTTTAAAAGATGCTGTTTGCAAAGGATGTTGCTTACTGTTTGAATGACAAACATTTGTTTTTGACAATTGACGTAATGAGATTGCGATATGTGAATGCGGGAATTCTGATAATCAAATTCTAAGACCTCAGCTTTATCATTTAAAAAATAAAAATACGTAGTAAATCTATGAATTGGAAGTGGTTCAGAAAAAAAATCACAATTGAAGAATATTTTAAAACCTTCGGCGGAGGCTTTGCATGTTAAATCTACTTTGATTTGGGTGGATTTTAAAAAGTTTTGTGGATGAATGAATGGAAGCATTATTCCGAATTTACATTCTTGAACTAATACTTTTGAGAAAGAAATAAAGAAAAAAAAAATTAAGAATAAAATACATAAAAGAGTTTATTCAAAATCCTTATCAGATAAACGCTCCTTACCTAAATATAGTAATTACATAAATAGATTTCAGGTTGAAAAAGCCCTGTAAGTGTGTCCTAAAACCTAGCTTGTATTTGATTACGCATTTAGCTGCATACGAGTTGCATGCGAGTTGCATGCTAAAGAAGTATTATAAAAACAATTTCAGAAATGATATTTTAAATTAATTCGTCATACGTTGGAGCGGCATTCTTCGATCTTCGATTTCGGCATTCTTCGACCGCAGAAGATTTTATAATTTAAAAAAGACAATTAAAAGTGATTTTTTAATTTAAAGACTCTTTTAAAAAGCTTTTTGTTAAATGTTTAAAAAAAAGAATATTTTGAAAATAAAACTTTGATCACGAAAAAAACGAAACAATATCTTAACGAAAATTAACATAACACTAGTTTGCAACCTCCAAGCAGGTTGACTTTTTCAAGGCGTCGATCAACACTGATTCAACTATGTTTATAAAAAACAAATGTGCAACAAAGAAATCTGTGAAGTAATGTATGACAAACCGATACGATATATATGGAAATTTTTTACAATAAATGGTAAAAGCTTATGATAATAAAATTTAAATGACCTTAAAATTATAATCACTTGAGTAATCACTGTATTGGATTAAAACCGCAACAACGACCTTATTGAATAATAACCAGATCACTGGGTCGGCCATAATTGCTCACACTCAGAGAATTAACGACTGATCATGGGTGTGGCTCTTGAAACTGCAATTCCATTTGCGTAGTTTAAGACATGATTTAAGATTCAAGACTCACTTCCAACCTGAATTTGTGTGGGCCGTAAAATTGAACAGAAGTCGACTTTTTTAAATAAAATGTCATTTTTATATAACTTGACAAGTTTAAAAGCGGAGGAGTTGGTTTGACACACTATTGCATATCATTACATCATTATTTCAATAACTTTTTTGTTGTTTTTGTTATTAACTTATAAAATGCATTTTTTTATCGAAACTCCGGAAGTTTGTGTGATCTTCCTTGTGAATTATTAGAAATATAAGCTCGTTAATAATACTGTTGCCATAGAGAAAAAATTATTTTTATGATAATCACTTAATAGAATCATGTTGCATTTTATCCCTTCAATTAGATTTTTTAAATTCCATGAAAATGACGAATTAGAAGTATAACTCGAGATTATGAAGCCTAACGACCAACTTCCCAGCAAGATGTTATTTTTAAGTCTTTTAAATTAGAATAACTAGAAGATTGTAGTGATAAGGAAGAAGAAGAACCAGTAAATCAATAAAAATAATAATTTTATTGTTATTCTTATTAATAATAATCTAAGAGCAAATAGCAAATTCAGTTTCTCAAAAAGATCAGCTCAACAAGAAGGAAAATGTCCGTTGAATGTTTAAAAATAAAATGCGACAATAGAATTTAAAAATAAAAAGTTTTTCTTTTATCCTTAGTTATATAATCTAACAAAAAGTTATATAATTTAACAAAATATTTTTTGCAGAAGAAAGTTATCCAAATTCGAAACAATCTTTGATTAAAGTTGCATAACCAAAAGGTATAAGAAAAAAAAGAGAAGATATTTAAAGGGTGAAAATTATTATTTAGAAGTGTTTCAAATGTTATAATCGACTTTGGTTCGGTTCCGTTTTATATATCTAAAGATATATAAACTCAAGTTTGATTAATTATTCGAAACCCAAGCAGATTTGCTATTAACTATTATTCAATGTTATTCGTTGTTAACTATTCGAAAACCAATAAGATTTATCTTACTCGTTACCGATTGATAAAAAGAAAAAAAAAGCTGAATTATTGAGGTAGAGTTGATTGAACTCTGAAAAAAATTTATTTACGAAAATTTCCAGGATTAAGGATTTTGGTGACAAAAATGAAGAATTTGTTGAGTCATCGTTGGTTGTTGCAGTAGAGTGGGCAGATATACCCTAGACCAAACGGTCTAAGTTGATTTTGCAGTTGCGCTCCTTAATTCAGTATTATCAAGATTACGTTCCTCAATTAGGGAAGTGATTTTATCAAGTCTCAAACTAATTCAAACTCCTTGTTGTTCATTTGCAAAGTTTTAAATAGTAACCTAATTTTAACAAGTTATTTATAAGTTCGAACTTTAGCAGATAGTGTATTTATCTAAGTCAGATTTTTTCGGATAGCACATTTGTTTAAAAAACTGTTGGAGAACTAAAACAGTTGTGTTTAAAAATTCAAAAGTTAGCTCTAAACTTAAGTAAACTGTAGTCATATTGAAGAATCCTGAAACTGAAAAATGACCAATCGTTTGAAAAAACACTAAACAATTAAAAAGCGACACTGTAAATGTCGTGAAAGGTGGTGATTCGTTGTTTCGTGTGATAAAACCCACTTACTACTTAAGTATATTAGTTTTACCTCAGTGGTCCGGGTTTTTTTTTGGAAATCTTTCTTGTATACATTTGTTCTATGAAAATTATTAAGAGCTTTGGTTATTGGTTAGTCGCCTGACAGGAACTTGATAAACAATATCCTTTAAACAAATTTCATTACGCAACGAGACAAATATAGTATCGGTTTTTAAAGACCTATCGGTTTCCTATCAGCTTTTATTGTTTCCAATCATTTTGTCAAATTATTTCTAAATAATTGTCACTTGCAATAACTGATCAAGTATTGGTTCTCTTATTAAAATGTATTAAGCCAACAAATTAATGATCGATCTAAGATCGATCATTAACTTGTTGACAGTAACAGCTAAATGAATCAGAAAATCTGAGATGCAGCGTTAACAATAAAACTTAATATTTACCTATTTTACGCAGTGGTTGATAATAAAAATTTGACAAAAAAAAAAAAAAGAGCGGAGATAAAAAGTAAAATTTCTTTACGAATCTAAAATTTTTTTCGATGTTTAAATTTTCTTCGAAGTGCATCTTTGTGATTCTTTTTGTAAGCCTAAAAATAATTGTTCATTTATAGTGTTGAATACAGGTGAAAAAAAAAAAAAAAAAAGATTTTTCGACGAATTTTTAATGTAACACTGACCTCGTGCAGCTTACTTCGGATACCAATCCATTGCTGGTTGATTTCTTCTTCTGTTGATGAGCGAACAAAGGTTTCTCCTGCAAAATTCAAGCAATTTTTTTTTTTTCCATTTAATATTTATCTTATTAGTCTCAATACTTACCACTTATCTAATATATAGAACATATGCTTTGATTATCAAAAACAACGCGTCACCTAATTTGAATCTATCATCATCTGTGACAAAAAAGAAACGTTCCTTTTCATAAACAAGATCGGTATGTTGAACTAAATGAGTGTCTTTCGAGTCATCTAAATTTTTCTCTGCGTCGAGAGCTTTCTTCCAACTTAATTGCTTTTTTTCCGATGCAAAACCTGAACCGTCGATGTTACCATTTTTTATTTCATTATTATTGTCTGCAGAAAGACCGAGGAAAGTAAATGTTACAGAATCCTGACAGGAAAAAGAAAAGTTTTTTATACTAAAAATAAATTGATAACTTTTTAAACTTCTTTATATTTCATTTAAAGAAATTTAGTGATGTTCTAATTTTTTTTTTTTTAAATGTATTTACAGTGCTTTCAAAACAAAGCAAAAACAAAAAAAAAAAGGCGCATTAAGATAGTTAATTCATTTTTTCAAAACGTCATAAGTAACCATCTTTAATGAAGATTGTAAGAGCCAATCCAATGTTAAGTTAATGTAAACTTACCATCAACTGGGTTTTTTAAATACAGTTAGAAAGATTTTACTGAAAACATTGGTATTAACACAAAAATCTTTCAAATTCGATATACAGTGGTGGAGAAAAATAATAAATAGAAAAATTGAAAAACAATTCATAATTTTTCTAAAAATATAGTTTTCAACAATAAAGTTTAGAAAAACATAAAAATTAATATCAGTTAACATCAATTGCTGTGAATAAAAAGCATTTTTCTAAATGTTTAGATAGTGTATTTATTATTTTTTCCACCGCTGTAAAAGAGATGAATAGCTTGCAAAAAGTACATTGTAGATATTTTAAATGCTAATTTTGATTTGAATACTGCCGTTGAACCAATTTTGATTAATAGCAGTTTTTTTATTGATTTATTTTATTATTGTGTTCCATAACATTTTTAGGCTGACACCCTGATGAAGGATTTTTTTTTTAGAAAACAATTTTTCTTGAGAATAAAAATAAAAAAACTCAACATCAACTTAATGTACCTTTTTTGTATATGTACTTAAATAAATGCATATATATACTTAAATATATATATAAGTATATATATATATACATATATATATATATAAATGCATGCGTGCATGTATGCCTGTATGCGTGTGTATGCGTGTGTATGTGTGTGTATGTGTGTGTGTATAAATTATCAACCATAACCTTTGATTTTCCCTGAAACAAATCTTTTAACGATTCATCAACTTTGTAAAAAGTTTCCTTCGAAACGAGAGGAGGTTGAGTGCTTGGGGATAAAATATTTGGATTGTTTTGTTCCTCATCCTCAGAAGAAAGACTTTTTACCTCATCAGTTGATATTTGATATTCATACTTAGATTTGTCCTTGTTGGATGGATCATATCGATCAAGTCTGAAGTTGCTATTAGAAAAAAATTTTTTTTAAAAAAAAAAAAAGCAACAAGAAAACTGAAATTAATTTTACTAAAATTTGTGACTTTTAATAAAATTGTGTAAACTTTAAATGAAAAGATAAAAACTATAATAAAATTTTGTAAATTTTAATAAAATTACTTTAGGGTTTTCTTTTTTCTATCACTTTCTAAAGAAATACCAAGAACTGATTCAAGAACTGATAAATTTTTTTCCTTTTCTTTTTTAAGATCATTTTCTAATGCATCAGATCTTTGTGTATCAGATAAGATATGTTCATCTTTGGCAATGTGATCATATTTTTCCTCTGTAAATCTTTCATCCAGTTTAAATCGCTGGTCAGTTGAAAACTTCTGATGCAATTTAAATAACTAAAAGAAATTTTTTTTTTTACTTTTCAATTTTCGTAAAATTCTTTCAACCATTTAATTGTTATTGTTATTTTTAACAGCTTAAATGAAACATTTAAATTTGTACCTTTTCTCCTTCTTCACCTTGGAATTGAGGCTTGAGTCTGAATAGGTCATTTTCATCTGAACTTTCTTCATCCGAACCAAATAAGTTCTAGCATATATAATAAGTAAAATTGTAAAGTTGAAATAATTGAATTACAGTATACCATTAAAATTTTTTTTAAATTACTATTTAACGACTGATAGTTCACCTACAAATTTCTTGTTCTGTTGATCAACATCTTTTTTTTCTAAATTTTTAAAATCTTCTTGATCTTCTTCATCTTCAAATTTAATGTGTGTTGATAAATTACTGTCTACATTTTCCAGGGCCTGCTTTATCAAGTCTTTACACTTACCCACAGATTTATTTTTTCTTTCAAGAGCTAACAATCTTTGCTGGTCTGAAAAGGCATGTTTTTCATTTTTAGTCAATTTTTTTTTATCATTTTTATTGACATCACTGGATCTTTTTGATCTATTATCAATACTTTGTGCTTTGTTTATTTCAGTTGATTGGGGATGTGTAGGAAAATTAGAAGACATTTTAGAGCAACCTTTGTTAATCGCAAACAATGAATCAAAATTGAAATCAAATGGATTCACACCAAAACACACATCCTCATCACCATCCTCATCAGAATCTGTATCATCATTTGATATAGAAGTAGGTGTGTTATTAGGTTCTACATTAATTTGACTATTGAAATTATTTCTTACTAGTTGAGATACTATACTATGACTCAGCTGACACTGTTCAAACATTTTTTCACAGGACTCTATTGATGATAATGATGGTGTTTTAGCATCATTAGCTTTAGAATGAATTGTTTTAGAAATATCTGTTTTCAATTCTGTAATTTTGTTTATTTTGGTGTCATTTCCTGTGGTCAGATGAAGAAAATCAACTTGATCCTTTTCCTTTCCAACAAAGTAATTTTCAGGAATAAAGTTTTTTGTTTGATTGTCATTATTTTTTTCTGCTGGAATGAGTTTTTTTCCTTTAGTTTTTTTCATGAGTTGTGTACATTCATTTGAGTCATCTACATTCATTTTTTTTGCGGGAGTTTTAAGATCAATTGCTTCTTTTTCTTGTATACTTGGATTTTTTATAGGAGCTTCAACTGCGTCAGCAATAAATAATTCTTTTTGTTTCTTTGGAGATCCATTTTGTAATACTTCTTGTTTATTTTTCTTTTTCTTTTTTTGAGTATCATTTATCTTTTCATCATCAAGTGACCATAATAATTGTTCAATACTTCTTTCATCAACATCAAGGTTAATTTTTCTAAGGCAATGACAATATTTTGAAGGATCCACCTTGAGAAGTTTCTTGCTAGTTAAATTTTTAATATAAACTACAGGTAAAGGACGCCCATACTTTCCTATCACCCAATTTTTCTCTCCTTCTATTAAAGTGCCTGGTAAAGCTTTTTTCATTTTAGCTGAGCTTTTGAGAATTTCATCATATGTCTTTGTAGGTTGTACAATTTTTCTCTTGTTCAATTTCTTTGGTTTTTCAGGTTCTCTCCATTCTTTTTCCAACCTTTAAAAAATGTTTTATGTTTAGTACAAAAAAGTTAAAGATTTAAATTTCAAGTTATTAAAATGCTAGAAGTGAGATATTAAACCTGGCCATGAAGTCTTCTTTTGCTAATTGCACTTTCAAATCATGACCATTCCATTTAGTACCTCCAAACAAGGCAAAACCTGTTGCAAGAAATTGTCATAATTTTACCAACATAACTCACATAACCCAAAATACAAAAAATAATGGTAAAGCACACTGAAGAAAACAAAATATTATTACAGTTTAAATTTCTTAAATATAACATAATATATTTTAACACATCCTTAAGATCTAGTGAATTAAACATTTTGCCATTAAGTCTTTAAATAGTTATAGATAGAATAAATTATGAAATTCTCTAAAACCTATATAAACCAAAGTTTATATTGAAAAAACAACTTGTAATTTCTAAATTGTTATTCAACATCGGAACAAATGGCTCTTTATAACAAAACATAAATCAAAAAAATCTTTACATACTGATATTTTTGCATGTATACATAAATACACATACATACATGCATACATATATCCATGCATGTATGTATTTAAGAGTAGCATTACTTTTTTTTTATACTTTACCTGTTCATTTATAAGTACTTCACTTAAAATAGCACATATTTTGATTACTTAAAATTTAATGTTGCTTTCTTTAAAAAGGATAAAAGATATGAGAAACTGTAATTTACTTTTAAATAATAAAAACTTGAAAAGAGAACTTTATTTTGGTTAGTGATTCACATTTCCCCACTGAAATTTTTACTTACAAGTAGCTAGATGCACTTTACCCCAATAGACAGTTTTTAATTTTTAGTAAAGCAGACATGTTTTATGCACTGAATACAATTATTGTCCGATTTGAAATAAATTATTTTCTAAAAAAGCTTTATTTTCATCCATTTTATATAGGTTTAATGTTGTTTAAGATTAGCCAAAAAACATAAATGCTTTAATGTTATTGCCTACTTTGAATAAACAGCTATTTTTATAAGATACTAGTCATACTTTAAACTATAGTTTTTAACAGAGAAAAAGTTATTGACATAAGTGCTTTTATATCAAAAATAAGTATTCAAAAAACAAAAAAAATTACCAATCAGACTCACATAACCCCCAACCCAAACAGCTGTACCCCAATCTGCTATACTATTATTGTCATATACCATGTAAAGTAATGTAAGTTTGGGCTTAAAACCATTTTAAATGGATTTAAAATGTTCCTTAAAAATATAAGAATTAGAAAACCCATAAGAAAATTAGGATTATGAGAATGTAATGCTATGACTGTTTACTCATAAAACTCACACAAAAAAAAAACAAAAAGACTTACATTTATTTAGTTTTTGCAATGTTGTCTTTAGAGTAACATATCCAAAGGTTTTTGACACAAAACCTTTTCAAAAAAAATTCATAAAAAAATTCAAAAACTCTGAGTATCAAACAGCTAAAAACAAAACAAAACAAAAAGCAAAATCATAAGCATCTTCTTAAGAAAAATTTCCTAAGAATCTTGATTTAGAGGGTAATATACATAACTATATTACATGTAAAAAGATTGAGTTCAAAAAGATATTAAAATAAAAGATTGATTTGCTTTCTGTTAAAACAATTTATTGTCATTACCATCAGTTTTCCTCTGAATTAATGCAACATCTTTTACTTCTCCAAAACTTCCAAACCTATCTCTAAAACCATTTGCAAAGATAGTGAATATATTAATGCTGAAAGTTATGTAAAGGACATACAATACACTCAAATAATAATAGTGCTAATAAAGTCATATACTCCATATATTAAGTTAGCTTAGATTTTAATTCTATAAAACAGACCTTAGATCTTCTTCTTTAACAGTAGGAAACAACCCACCAACAAACACCCTGTAGCAGTCCTCCATTTTTTATATTTATTATTATATCATTGAGGTATCTGTAATGAAGCAGAGAAAAAATTTCATGGCCTTTTTACTTCCATTGATAAAAAAAGCAACTTAAGCACAACAACTGCAATTTTTATTATTCTACTTGAACTTTCAAAACTATCAAAACAATTTAAAATTACAGCGAATAAATTAGGACACTGAAATTTTTACTAAAAAATTCTTAAAGCTTAATGACGTCAAAAAAAAAAAAAAAAAAGAAAGAGGAAACATAAGAATCTCTCAAGCTCCCATAAAATAGAAATAGTTTCAAAAAATATAATCAAAACTGCAATAAATATTTAGAAGTTTATTCCATAGCACATTAAGTCCTGCTACCAACAGTATTGAAAAGTGTATTTTTCAGCACTAAACTCATCAAGCCATGAACTGCTTCAATGTTCAGCTTGCAGCTAAAACAAAAAAGTTAAAACGTAACTTAAATATTAACTAAATGGTATTTCACAAATTTAATTTTAAGGAAAAAAGGGTGAACTATAAGTAATTAAGTGAACTATAAGTAATTTAGTTAAATATATAAATTTTCAAGATGATTACGTGCTTTCTGATATTTGCTGCTTTTTAAACTGATAACAATAGAAACTTTTAAAAAGATTTTACCAATCTTTGTTTGCTTTTTGAAGTTTTCCTTCTTCTTTTTTGGAATCTAATGAAACACTGAAGTGCGTTCGAGAAATCTACCATTAAAAAAAATTTCCTTTGAAAAACAATATGAATTTTTATTTAAAAAAAAAAATCAAATGATAAAAATAAAGAATGTCATAAAGAAAGTTATAAAGAAAAGCTAAAAAGAAAATAAACTCTCACTTGGTTCATTGACTGTTCTAATTTTTCAGATAAATCCATAATTTGATTGGTTACATAATCAGCATTCTAACATATAAAAGTTAGGTAAATAATCAGAGCTCATAATTCTGTATTAAAATCACAGCAATTAAATTCAAATACTAAAAAAAAAAATCATACAGTGAGCAAAGATGAAGAAGAGAGCGTATTGACCCAGTATTTATTCCACAAAGAATCTAACAGCTTTTGATCTAGGGAACTTTTGAAGTATGACATCTCTAGGGAGTAGTAACTAAATAAAAGTTACTCATTTTACTGCATTTTAAGCATATTAACCATCAAATTTTACAAAAATCCTGTAAAAATTCAGTCAAACAATATTAAATGAACTCATACAAATCTTGATAATTAGTTGGCTGATTGTGTAACCTAAACACAATTCAATACTTACTCCTTACAGTACACTCCAAAATCTTCTATCTTACTCAGTGGTATTGTTTGATACTCAGAGGGACCTTCATCTGGAGGCTTGAAACCCTTAACAAAATTAATTGAATATCCCGGTTAAAAATATCTTTTTGCAGTAGAAAAAGTAATTATAAAAATTGTTAGCTGAGGATTAAAAGTCATTTTTTGCAACCAAAATTAATTAATCATGACTTTATGTCCTATCAATTTTCTTGCAGTGGCTTTACAGCAGGTTAAGTAACTCTCAGTTCTTCTTTAGTAGTACTATAAGACTATCAATAAATATAATCAATAAATATAAATTTTATAATATATAATGTGATGAAAAGGCTTTAAAAATTTTTCTGCTTTTGATAAAAAAAGTGTGTGTGTGTGTATATATATATATATATATATATATATATATATATATATATATATATATATATATTTATATATATATATACATATATATATATATATATATATATATATATATATATATATATATATATATATATATATATATATATATATATATATATATATATATATATATATATATATATATATATATATATATATATATATATATATATTTACCCTGTAGAAAGTAGTTAGCCCTTTAACATCCCTAATTTTTTAATCCATAGTTTTTATTACAGTCAATAAAACAGATTTTGCATATCATTAGTAGAGAATCACTTCAATTGCTTTGATTGTTGCTTTGACTCTGAAGTGTTATAGTGAATCAAACCCATAAATTGCTGGATATTTCAGCATTACACAATTTAAATTGATCTATTCAGCTAGGAAAGTCCATATTTGAAAATATCTCTGATCAATTGCCAGTAAATGAAGCTCCAAGCTCTTCAGTTAGCATGAGGAAACTACAACCTTAATGATTTTGGACACCTTTAATTTGTCACGCAAGAAAATATTGTGCAGTTTATTGATGATTTCTTCTTCTATTGGAGTTTTTGGGTGTTTATTGAGCAGGTCATCTTCTAAACTTACACAACCACATTAAAAGCTGCTACATTGAAATTCAACTTCTTCATGGTTGTACATGAAGGTGCATCACCCAATCACATTCTTCGTTTCATCATTAGAAAATTAATAATAGTAAAAAAAAACAACATCATCACACAATACTCAACTTTTATACATTCCAGGAATGAGATCAAAAAAACTTCTAACTTTATTATTTTGTATTAAAAAAAAACTCTTGGTGCAGTGAGAATTGTGAGGACAAAACAAACAAAAAAACAACTCTAATAGAAAATCAAGGTGACCATAATAACTGTATACAAGAAATCAAAACTCAGCAACACACAATTCAACTTCAGTGTGGAATTATATTTACAACTGAATGTCTGCATTTATCTGCAAAAACCTGTTGATTTATCTGTGAAAAATGGATTTTTTTGCAGAACTTAATAACTCTCACAAAGATGGCCTAGTAGTCACCAATAAAAGAACTAAGTATAAAAGAGAAAGGTAAACCACAAGACAAATGAATGCAATATGGAAGCAAATTAAAAAAGAATGATTTTTTTTCTTCAAAAAAAAAACAACAACAACAACAACTGGAAAATAAGAGTATACAAGTTTTATACCTCAACATATTGAATATTCAAGAGAAGATGCCAAGAGAATTGTATAAACATACACATCAAAAAACCACTGGTACAGCAACATTTCATAATAAGGTGAAGCAATCAAATAAACACCCTGCTAAAAAAAATCAATCTATAACACATCTAAACCAAAGTTAGTAAATCACAAATGTACCAATAAGCAATACATAGATAGGAGTTTGAAATACTTCAAATGCCATTTGAAATATTGAAAGAGCAGAGAAAGCACTTTCAGAAAAATGTTTATAAAATAGTTAAAAATTGTTTCTAAAAAAAGTAAAGATGTATAAAATGCGACCCTTTCAAAATGAATGTGGACGAACAGGAAGAGATTAAAAATGCATCCCATGTGAAGAGTAAACAGGAAGCACAAAGAGAACAAAAGCTATTGTTGTCTGCTTTGATATGCAAAAAATATTTGTTTTGCATAAAGCAAATGTTCCACGTTTTTTTCTTTAAGTGAAAACTAAAAACTGGAAACAAGAAACTTTTAAAAAATTAAAATAGTTCTTTAGAGTGGCAAAAAGAAACAAATAAGAAATAAGAAATATTCAAGCATTGAGAATCGAAAATAATCCTTATGCTAAAGTTGATTCTCTAGAGTGGGTCTTGAGTTTCCTTGAATTGTGACAAAATTAAGACCTTGGCAATGAAACAGTCCATGAGTGACCATCCATCTCTCAAAAAAATTTCTATAATTTATTTCTAAAAAGTTGTTTATTATTATTATAAACAAGTTACAATTATTAATTACAAATAGAGTAAATAAACTCAAATCTAAAAAATGGTCTTAATTTCTAAATATTAAAACTTTTAAACTTTCTGAGCACAAAAAAATTTTACATTAATTTAGTTGTTTTTAAGAGAGTATTTAGCAAAATAAATAAAATCAAATTTACATAAAATAAACAAATGTAGTCTTTTAATCCTCAGACCACAAAATTTAACAAGAACGATTAAAGATAATACAGACTTGAAGTCTGATTTTTATGAAAAGCATAAAAAAAAAAGATAAAAAAATAAGTTTTTCAATATTAGATACTTTTGGGTAGGTGCGAAAAGCTCCAATGTTAACTTTACCAGCTGAAATGGTTCTTGTTGGATCTATCTAGAATTAATTAAATCTAACTTAGTTTCAATGTGAAAATAATTTGAAAATAATAAAAATTTGAAAATAATTTAATTAACTTTATTTCTTCAAAATAAACATTTTAAAATTTCTTTAAACCATTTTTTTCACTTACAACTATTGCAACAAAAGGTTCTTGAAATTGCTGATTAACCATTTGTGTTGATACATCGATTCCTGATAACCAACAACCATATCCTGGGTGTGAATGATACCACCCTATTGCATTTTCAAGACGACCTACCTGTAAAAGTTTTTGAGCTTACAAAGTGCTTGCAATATTGGCTTGCATTTTTGCTTAACATTTAAAAATATTTTATCATTCAACTTTTTTTTAAATAAGATTACATTAACTTGTTTTATAAAACAAATTGAAAAAATACTAATAAAAAAGCTACCATTTTTGAAGATTCTATATATTGTGTCATGTACTCATAAGCTGCTGCTTGTGCATTCACTCTTGTTTCTGTGCCTTCTACAGGAAGTGCAAACGAATCCATAACTATCATTGTATTACCATCAACTTTACCAAGCATTAACCCCATTATTTCAATATTTCCACCAGAGCGAGCATGCATGACCTGAATAAAATGGAATTTTAGATTTTGCTATTTATTTTAGATGTATATAAAAGCCATTAGAGTACTCACCATTTTCAGAAGAGCTAGCGCTGAAACTTTGATATACTTAAAGTAGTGAGGGCTAGAAAATAAACATATACACATTAAATATATATATATGTGTGTGTGTGTTTGTGTGTGCTTGCGCGTGTGTGTGTCTGTATGTGTCTGTGTGTGTGTCTGTGTATATGTGTGTATATATGTGTATATATGTGTGTATAAATGTGTATATATGTGTATATATATGTATATGTTAAATGTATAATAAACTTATAAATAAACTTACTCCTTGGTCCAAGGTTTTTTAAGAAGTATTTCCTGCTGCTGCTGATAACTATACTTATAAATTTCATCAATATTGTTGACAGATTCTATGCTGTTTTGCAATTCAAATGTACGCTGAGCAATCTGTGAGTCCATTTCTTTCTGGATATACTTTTACAGTTAAAATAGTCTGTTGTAAATGTCAACATGTAATTAAAGAACAGTTATACATGACATATCATAGCATATTTTATTAGATTCATAAACACAGATATCTTACTTTTATGTTCAAATACCAATTTGCTCTTAAACCTCTTAAATGCTCTTAAACCAATTTACTGTACTTAAAACTGCATACCACTAAGTGACTCTATCCCAGGCAGTTTATGCTATTTTACATTACATTAATATATAATTACACATTATATTATACTTATGTTTCATAAACTTTTTTTAAGCTAATAAAAACTAACAGATTTTTAAAATAAACACAGAAATATGTAAATATACATACTAGACAATGAAATTTCTTAAACTAAGAATATAAGTAATAAACACCTATCTACAAAATGAAGTGAACATATCATACTGTAAGAATGTTTTAACTCAATAAACAAAGTGAACAATCCAAGTTGCACAATAATTTCCAAATTATAATCCTTCAATAAACAGTAACACAAAATAACAAAAAATAATTTTAAAAAAAGTGTTTCAAGCATTAAAATTTCTATCAACTTCTGGAAACTTTTGAAAGAACTCTTTGAACAAGACAAGACATTGCTCTACACTTGATGTACAGCAAGTTTCCCTAATAGAATGCATCGCAAGTTGTGGACCACCAATATCTAATGTTCGAATTCCAAGTCTAGCAGATATAATAGGACCAATAGTTGAACCGCATGTTGAATCATTTCGTACAACAACATCCTGCAGTGGTATATTACAATTACTTGCAATAATTCGTAATAAACTTGCAGTTACAGCAGTGGTGGCATATCGCTGGCTAGCATTAAACTTTATGACTGGTCCTCCATGCAGAGCTGGACAGTGGTTCTTCTCGTGTTTTTCAGCATAGTTTGGGTGAACTGCATGAGCTTGATCAGCACTGATTAAAAAAGAATTTGCAATAGACTGCTCAAAGGAACTATTGAGATCAATACAAATACGCCGCATTACATTTTCTGTAAGCATTGAGCTAGCACCCTGAGCACTTTCAGAACCAACTTCTTCATTGTCATACAAAGCAATCATCCGTATGTTTGTTTCTTCTTCTAATTCATCCTCTAAAGAACCTATTAGAGCTTGCAAAGAGCAATAGCAGTTAAATAAGTTGTCTAAACGAGGGGCAAAAATAAATTCATCATAAGCACCTCCAACTGTGGCTGGTTGAGTATCAGTAAGACATAGATCAAAATCAAGAAGATCTTCTTGCTGACATTGCAATTCATTACAAAGTAAATTGGTTAAAACAGAATGATGCTTATTTCCTTCTACAGTAGACATATTTAACTGGCCATCAAAAGCCTTTGTAGCAATAATTGGTACTGTATGATCTTCCTTGTTGATACTAAAATTATCATTCATTTCTCTCTGTAAATGAATGCACAGGTGAGGAATGCGCATAATAGGTTTCTTTATGTGCACAAGTTGATGGTTGATGGCTGATTTTCTTAAGTCTTTAACCAAAACTCTTCCAGCTAAAGAAAGATCTCGATCAAACCAAGTACTCCATATCCCTCCTCCATAACACTGTACCCCTACTGATAAATATCCACTTTTTTCTTTCTTTGAATTCGGTTTAACAACAAAACATGGGCTATCTGTATGTGCTCCAATCATAGTAAAACCATTACCACTGCTATACTGCTTTCCAACTGCAAATGCAATGACTGATGAATGATTGCGTGTTACAAAAAATTTCCCTCCTTTATTAATATTCCATTTATCTTTTTCAGCAATCTCTGTAAAACCAGCAGAGAGAAGTTTGTCTTTGCATTTCTGGATTACATGATAAGGAGATGGAGAACAATTAATAAAATCAATAAGAGCTTTTGCAGAAGCTAAAATTTTTTCTTGTTTTTGCATTTTCTAAACAAAAATCTCTTTTAAAAATGAGTTGGTTAATGAATAACTTGCAGTTTTCATTATTACAAATAAAAAATAAATTTCTAAGTTTTATTCCACTAACTCTTTAAGTTGTTTAAGGCCAACAGTTTTAAACACTTGACACGCTTTGACTTAAAATAAGAGAATTTAAAAGCAATTTAAAATATCAAAGTAAATAGAAATCCAACTAGTGGGACATAATGATTATTTTAAGGAACTTTATCCGCAATTAAGCTTTCCAAAAGTTTCAGATATCAATTTCTAATTAGCTAGCCTGCTTATAGTTTTTATTTAGTGATGTATTTTGCGGGGACGTTACTTGGCGTAAGGACCATATATATTTATAAGGTCCGCACATAGGAAGGTAAGCGTCTGCTTTAGTATCATCGACCATAATGTGGTTTCTGACGTTTATTTGCACCAAGGAGGTTTAATACACAGGAGACGGCATAACGTGACTTTTTTGAAGCCAGTTTTGAAATTTGGCCGCCATCTTGGTTAACCCAAAAGAATTTCGCGGAACTTAGGACTTTATTTAAAACTTTGTTAAACCAAATTAAAACATTGAAATGATTGCAATCAAATGATTGAATAATAAGAATTGGTCAGTTTATGCTTGGTAACTTATGCTATCATGTAAAGAATTATTTGCTAACTGATAGTCTTCTTCAGTTCGTTTCAATAACATTCGGAATACTGAAAAAGACATTCAGATAGCTGTATTTCAACATGCTACCAACAGAGACTGTATTTCAGATACACGAAAGATTCTTGTGAAAAGAAAACCATATGTTTGTGAGTTGAAACAAGTTTGTATTTACATGTATATAAGATAATAAGCTATAACTTAAGTGTATATATATAAATATAATTAAATTATAACTTTTTATTAAGCTTTACATGATTTATACTGAATAATAATAAAATGATAAATATTGATAAATATTGATAAACAAATTTAAATTGACATGCCATCTTGTTCTGCCTATGGGTATACTTCAAGAGATTGTACTGGTGGCATTACATTTTAATGTTATGTAAATGGTTGATACAGAGAGAAAGTTTTCCAAAGTTTTCTGCAAAGTATAAAATGAAAGTTTATAAATTCATATTTTGATATTGGTGAGGTTATAAACACAGCAATAAAGGTATCAAACAAATGACAAATTTTTACTACTGATCTATAATAATGACAAAGTTATAAATAAAAAATCATATGTAGTATATTTATTGCAAAAAAAAAAAAACTCACATATAATATATTTATTTCAATAAAAAACTATTAAGTGATTTTTCTGAAATCCCCCTTCCAGAATTGACAGTGTTTTTAAATGCATGTCTTTTACTACCCTAAGTTATTCAAAAGGAAATAGCTTACAAATTTAAAAATTAACACAAAATTTTTTTTGTGTTAAACTTCAATTTCCTGGTTTGCAAATACTTTTCAGCATACCAGGTACTGGTATGCTGAAAAGTACTTGCAAACCAAGCACTGGTATCTTGTTCTGCCTATGGGTGTACTTCAGGAGATTGTGCTGGTGGCATTACTTTTCATAGGTACAGTAATTTTTTCTTGGAAAAATAAGAGGTTTATTGGGTTGTAATAAATACCCTTCAGCAAAACAGTTTTTTGGAACATATAAAAAATTGCTGGTGCATAATGATATTCAAGATATTCTTTGTGGAAACTGTTTGCCATTGCAAATTGTACCTATTCTGACTGCTCTAGTAAATACCAAAACATTGAAAACATTGATGTTACTTCTGTTAGTGTTTTGAATAACTCTACTAGCAGAAATAGGATTATTGAACTACTAGAAAACTCTGTTACTGATCATGATTATTTTTTAGTTCCTGATGCTAGTTGTTTGTCTACATGTTCACAAAGTATTGTGGGTTGTATTGCAGGATTTGCTGTATTTAGGGGAAATTCTGGGGAGTTCGTTACACTGTGAAACATGTATTTCAGCGCTAAATACAAGTAGCAAACAAGAACAATATGCATTAACTTAAAAACAAAAGGTGCATTATTAATATTTCCTCAAAAGATGATCATGACATTTGCATTTTGTGTGAAAAGTTGTTCAGAATCAATCTAGAACACAACAGCAATGATTCATTATACTTGTCAAATGTAAGGTGCCATGAAATTTTGCAGTCAGTATATCAATTCACAAACGCTTGTTTTTATTTCCACAAGAAACGTTCATACTGTGTAAAACATGGTGTCTGCTAATTTTGTGTTGACATACAGCTATCTGAATGTCTGTTTCAGTATTCCATATATTTTGGAATAAGCTGAACCAGATAATCAGTTAGCAAACAATTCATTGTAACATAATATAACCTCGAAAGTATAACTGGCGAATTATTTATTGACTTGTTGCAATTCTTTGATTGTGTTCCATCTGTTTTTTCTCCATAGTTCTGCGCAAAATATAAAAATGTTTTGGGTCAACCAAGATGGCGGCTGATTTTCAAAACTGGCTTCAGCGCGTTTTATATAAACGAATATACCGTGCCGTCTCCTGTGTATTAAACCTCCTTGATTTGCACCGAATCGAGAATTAATTTTGACGAACAGACAAAATTTACGACTAAGTTTATTCTTCACGGTCAAAATTGGTTTTCAAGGTGTTAATGACATAATGAGGTATTTTAGGAATGACATAATAAGGTATTATGAAATTATTTTGATTTTTCAAGGCTCTCTTTTCTTTTTTTTGTAAACTGATTATTAATGAAAGTAATACAAAATGACACAATTATTTTAACAATTATTCTTAGGGAACTTTATAGTTTTATAGAAGCAATCATGCAAAAAGCATTATATCATGTAGACTTTTTACACACTTCTCAAAGCCTGGAATAAACTATCATAGATAGTTACAATTACTCGAAACCATGAACGTATAATAGATGGATGCGCAACTCAGTGTTTAACATCAGAGAGCTCGCAGAAATCAACGAGCCATGCGATTTTCCGACAAACTCTAAACTTTCCACTGTCAACAAAAGACCTATCAAAATGGCTGCCGACAGATTTAAAACAGAAACTCTGATCACGTTTAAACTTTTATTGCATTTGTTTAACAAGACCGTTCAAGATAAAGTCTGTCAATGATAAAATACACCTAAAAGGATAATTTTAAAATAACTAAAAAAAGTATAGCGAATATAAAAAAACTTAAATAAAATTTTTTTTCAAGATCTAGTTTCATTCAATTCCTTGGTCCTTCATTCACCAACCTTAATTTTGTGTATTTTTTTAGTATTTTTTCCGACATGTAGCCATTTTTAAAAATTCATTTGATAGAGCAAAACCTTTTAAAAAGTTGTATTATTTATTATATTTCCAGTTATTCATGTCCTAAAGTAGTTAAGTAAATGATCTCAGTTTCTATATCATCATCAGCGTTACTTCTTAAAATATTAAGAATTTAAAATTAAGCTTAAAACTTGGTTCTATTGCTGTTATTTTTAATAACCAAAAGGAAGTTGATGTAACTGGTTAGACGAGACCAAAAATTTTCGACGAAAACGAAAGACTTTAAGAGAATTAAATTTCTATTGTTTAAAATCAAAGTTTTGTAACAATGCGCAACGAGCATGGTTCGCAAAAAAAAACAATAACGTTGCACGTCCATCACTTATACGTCAATGTCGAAAGTTATCAGCAATCCTTAATAGGGTTATAACTTTTTCAATTTTCTTCTAAAAAAAGATTTTCTAAATCATAAACGAATGAATTTTTGCCTAAAAACATTGAAATAATTGATCGCTTAAATAATATAATATAGTTTTTTTTATTTATTTTTACGTAAAGTTTATATTATAAACCTCTTTTTTGTCATGCCTACAGTTTTAAAAAGTAATATAAATGACAAAACTGTAAGTAAATAATAATCCTATAAACATACAATACTTTATACAACAAACAACCTATATTGAATGCATTATATTGTTATAATTATCTATTGTATTAATTAATAATATTGTTGTTGTTTTCTTATTTGATTGAGCCTATATCAAATACACCTTTATTGGTATACCTTACTCTAGAATATATTTTATACATGTCATAAATAACTTAAATGTATTTTTTCCGGGCAGTTCCTGATCGGCTATTCATCAGCTTATTCATCATAATAAGGTAAATTGCCAATGTTATTTTTATGTTTTTGTTTACGTCCTGCCGATGAGCAACCGCCCGTCAAAAATACATCAAAATTACATCTGTAGCCGATTAAATTCGGACGTCGCGCCGATATCGGGCCGATGCTAGTGTGGGAACACCAGAACCGTGTATATATTTTCTGTACATTGTAAAACAAAACGCAGAGTATCTTTTGTAGAGCTTCAAAATAGGATGAAATGGAAAAGTGAATACAGTTTTTTTTTTTTTTTCGATGTATAGTATATATAAGAATGAGTATTTGATAATATATATATATATATATATATATATATATATATATATATATATATATATATATATATATATATATATATATATATATATTTGGTTACAAATAGTTTAAACTATCTTAAACTATTTATGGTTGTGATAAAATATTTTTTTATTTTCAAATTTTGTTTTACATTCGTTATTAAGTATTTTAGGAAGTCACAGTTTAATTGCTCAAATGGTAAGGAAAGAAATAAAGAATAAAACTTTAATTTTTATTTCTGTTAAATTTAAAAAACAAGGATGAAAATGGAATTTAAGTAAAACTGGATTTTTTTTACTAATATGTATATCAATGACCAATCTCATAATTGATATCTTGTTAAAAAATTATATCAAAAGGTTGAACAGTTCTCTGGTTTTTAGCCTATATCAGAGCAATGCTGGATGAATTATTCAAAAAAATATGCTCCTTTTCTGCCCTATGCCTGGGTAGCACATATTATTACAGAGATTAAAGATTTCTGGTAAAGATTTGGAGTATTTGTTTAAACCTGAATATTGAAGTGGATTTATAGTCTCAGAAGTGAATGCTTACAGTAAAAATGGCAAACAGTGTAAATGTCGTTAGTGCCCTGTAAAGTTTAGAGAGGCGCATAACGATAAAGTTTCGAAATTCCTTTAGATCTTGATTTATTCTGAGAAGTTGCTACCACTGAAACTAAAAAGTATAGTTAAAGAATAAATTAAAAGCAGACATATGTTGGCATCTAATATCAGTAAGATGTTCTGAAGTAGGCTATCTGTTTTTCAATTGATGATGTTAAACATCTTTGGCAGAATTTGAAAACAATTTTTTATAATTTAAATGTTTTGAGTTACTTTATCACGAGTATTACAAATTGTTAAGTTGAAAAAAACTGGCTACAATTTCAATAACATAATTTTATTACAATACGCACTGAGTACTGTCTGTTTTGTTTTTTATTATTTTTTAAAATTTTACCCCAATGTAAGGAATGGAAGACAATGCTCAGATAAAGGTTGGGTTGAGATATGAGGTTTAATAAAGACAACTAAAATATTACAAAGATCTTTTTCAGGGATGGGAATATCTTCATGATAAAACACCATACTTCTGTTGTGTCATCTTTTTTATAACGTGTATGTAATGGTGCAGAATCAGCTGAGTTCAGCATGACTCTGTAAGACCATTTATTGTTTGTATCATTTTTTGTATTATTTAGTGTTTAATAATTTTCACGAGCCAAAGAATTGATTGAAAAACATTAAAAGAGAGACTTCTAAGGTTTGTTAATTGTGATGTAAAATAAGTGTAGACATGACAAGGGGATAAATACTTTGAAACAAAAAAAGCTTTTTTTTATAGCCATATTTTTTAAAAAAAATTTTTTCATGTTAACTATCTATATAGAATAAAAAAAGCACGGTGTGATGGATTATTTTGATTGGTTTGTATTATGTTACATTTTGATTGGTTTGTATTATGTTACATTTTGATTGGTTTGTATTATGTTACATTTGATAGTTTTTAATGTTTTAATATTTTCTTTTTTAAAGGCTGTCCGAAATGATATGACCCGTTGGATTTTTGAAATATTTCGAGAAATAAATCAATTTGGATAATTTTTTAAAATTGTTTTAAAGCAAGCTTACCTCAAAATACAGTAAAGCTCTTTAAAAAATTATTTAGTGCGGACGCCTCACATGGGCTTATGGACGACAGTTTTCGGAAAACTACTTGATACCATACCCAAAATTCGGCAGAATAGATTAATGTCTGCCGCTATCAGCTTACCCAGCTCACTATCATGTTTACCCAAAATTTTTCAACTTGGCGAAGTTGTGGCACGTTTGCTGGATTTATTATTTTTGGGACAAAACCGACGCCATTTTGTTGATACCATTCGATTGCACATCTTAAGCTATAGTAAGATGCAAAATCATGCAAGATAATGGGCTGCTTTCGGATCAAAGGCATAACTCGCTTTTTTAAAGATTTCAGGTAAACTTCATGCTTCCGTTCTTAAAAAATGGTTTGGTTTTAAAACCGCACGACAACTTTCTCGCTTAATTTTTTGGTTTTAATTGCAATAAGCAAAACATAAAGTATCGTTCCTTTCGAAATAGCATGAAATTTCTGGCCTTGGAGCATCAAACAGTTTGCAGGTTTCTTCATCAATTACAATGTACTTTTGATTACCTCGAAGCTTTTCTCGTAGCAGTTTTTGATCGCGTTTTTACCCTTCCCTGAATTGCTGTTGGGATCTTCTAGGGAATTTCTTAACCATATCTCTTTTTGACTTTTCAATTTGGGAACATCAGTTTTTTTTCGATACCCCGAACGGACTTTTAGTTCAAGTTTTAAACCTGACGAACTTTTTTTTCAGTTTCTCTATCCATTGATCTTATTGACCCATTGATCTTATCATATTCACAATCCGTAACCTTCACTCCAAGATTTGATGATATGACTAAGAGTTTTTTTTCAAACCAGATACTTTTTTGCTAGCGAGTTAATTTTTTGTAAGCGAGTTAATTGGAACATATTACGAGTTTTAAGCCGCTAGTCAAAAATGAATTTTCTTACTTCTTCTTGCGAACACATTTCTTCATTTACAATCAACTTTTTGACTATCTGTATATTATTTGAAAGGGAGATAAATTTTCTTTAAAACAATAAAAAAAAATTATCAAATACGATTAAGTGGTTCACGAAATATTTTAAAAACCCCTTAGTTCATTTTCATTCAGGACAATCTTTATATTGGGTTGAGGAATAATTCATGAACGTTTTTTTCAAATTTATTTTAAACAAAAAAACTACAACGATTTAATCAATAATATACTCTCCGTTGTTGTTTACGACTTCCTCCCATCGTTCAATAAGTTTTTCGATGCCTCGGCGATAGAAATCTCTCGGTCTTGGCTCAAAGAATTCGTCCAACCAAGCCCTCAATTCCACGTCATTATTGAACGATACACCGCGCAAAGCGTTCGAAAGCGATCGAAACAGATGAAAATCTGACGGCGCCAAGTCTGGAGAGTATGAAGGATGAGGCAGCACTTCCCATTCGAGTTCTTGAATCGCGGCTTTGGTCATATTGGCGATGTGAGGACAGGCGTTGTCGTGTTGCAGAAGAACGCCATTTTGTCTATTTGGTCTTTTTTGCTGAATTGCTTCGTTGAGTCGGTGCAGTTGTTGAACGTAGAGCTCCGCATTGACTGTTTGGTTGCGCTCAAGCAGTTCGTAATGAATTATGCCTTCCCAATCCCACCATACACACAACATGATCTTTCGAGGATGAAGGTCTTTTTTTGCTCGCGGAGTCGCTTGTTTTTTGGGGCTGAGCCATTCTTTTCGCTGCTTCATATTGACGTAAAGGCACCATTTTTCATCGCCAGTGACAATGCGGTAAAGAAAACGCTGTTTGTGACTATGTGTTGAGCGATGACGAGTGAGCAAACCGGCGGCGATTGTGGAACGTTGATTTTTGTTGTTTTCGCTCAAAGTGTGTGGCACCCAAGCGCCGAGTTTCTGAACCTTACCCATTAAGTGAAGGTGGTTCACCACAGTTTTTTGATCACAATCCATCTGCTCCGCCAATTCTCTGGTCGTTTGACGTGGATTTTCGTGAAGAAGTTGATTCAATCGCTCTTCGTCGAACTCAATTAGTCGACCGGTGTGTGATCCGTCCTTGAGGTCAAAATTCCCATTTTTGAAGCGCGAAAACCAACGGCGGGCGGTACTTTCAGCCATTGCTCCTTCTCCATACACAGCATAAATCTCACGAGCAGCTTCGGCGGCCTTAACACCTCGATTAAATGCAAAAAGCAAATGGTGTCGAAAATGCTCAGTTTTGTCCACTTGACATTCCATTTTAATGATCTTAAAATGCACAAAAATAAAAAAAACTAACAAATCAAAACACACTATCTTGTAGAGCAAAACATTCTCTTTCAAACAACATAAAACATTTTGCCAATGCATTTTATTTCTGCGTGCATTTTTAAATTTGAAAAAAACGCTCATGAATTATTCCACAACCCAATACATTTGACATTTAATTTTTGTCAAATATCACCAGTGTTAATGACCTGTAATTAATGTCTACGTAATCGAATTTAGACAAACGAATTAATGGAGTTTACCGATTCATACCTACTATTTGACTGGTAGATACTACTTACTGGTAGGTTCTATCTTTCAAAGGAAGATTATAATGACACTAAATATGGCAGCTATAACTTCTATGGCAGCTATAACTTCTTTTATAGCTGGCATTATGAGATGTTTTCAAAAATTCGTGGTTTTTTTTATTCGGAAAGATAACAAAACAAATTTTTTAAGTAAAAAAAAAATCGAATAACTAAAAATAGTTCCAACAAGTCTGTTGTCGATAACAAGTAGATAGGACATTAAGATAAAAAAAATTAGAAAAACCTAAAAAGATGTCTTTTTACACACAAAAAGCATATTTATCTCATCTGTTTCATTTTTTTCACCTTCAGGTGCAACAACATTAAAATATTAATGGAAATTCAATATGGATTTTCAAATAAAACTAACAATCTTCAATTTAGTTTTTTCTTTTTGGTAAAGCCGTGTCTATTTCGTTAAATTAATTTTCGTTAATTAATTAAGCATAACTTAGAGCATTACTTTGAACGATGCTTTGAACGATAACATTACAGTGAACATAAGTCGCTTGAAAAATGAGAATCTAATTTTTTTGGTAAAACATGTTTTACAAATTTCAAACCTTTGTTGTTGGGATCTCCCTTGCTGTCAGCTCATTCCTTTTCCAGAAAAGCAGAATACCTAAATATAATACAATATAATATATATAATACAATATAATATATATAATATTATACAAAATACCTAAAAATAGTTTTTAATAAAGTGAAGTTAACAAATATAAAGGTTGCACAAATCAACTCGCTTTTTCAGATGACCATTGATGTGTCTGTCTCTGATAACTATATTAAAAGGTCTTCACTTTATTTTTATCTAAATAGTTTTTGGGAAATATATTTTTAAAATCTTCAATATGTAATAAGTAAATATCGCACAATTCTCATAACAAAAAGTCAGCATAAAAGAGTTCTGCTGTTTTTTTATCTTGTTAACAAGATAGGTTTATATCTCATTATCAGAGAGCAGCCTCATGTGTCTCAAAAATGCAGCCTCATGTGTCTCAAAAATGCAGCCTCATGTATCTCGAAACGGTGGTAGCGTCAAAATTTTAAAAAATCTGTTTTTCAAACAACACTTCGTTAAATGGGCTGTATGTACCTGTTTTTTTTTGTTGTTGTTGTTAAAACTAGCAACAACAAAAGTGTGTAATTTATAAAAAAAAAACAGGGTACTTTTTCCCTTTAACTATATATTTTTATCTATTATATTTTTTAAAATTAAATTGGTCAATTATAAATAAATTTCTAGCACACAAATACATTTAAAACTTGGTAAGAGAATTGTATAGATTTGCTAGTCATCGATAAAAAGTTTTAGTGTCGATTTGTGATTTAGAATCAAATTTTATTTTCTATTATGCTAAAGTTATATATTTGTTTTGCGCTTCACTTTCTTGTCCGAAAAAATATATAAATTCTTTTCTCAAGTGACATTTAATGCTTATTTTCCATTTGATTTAAAATATTGTTTGTTAAAAGAATTGTTTATTTTAGCTTCAATACAATATCTTATATAAAATCATTTGGATTTTCCTCAATTTTTATTTAGATGTCTCCCGCAACTTTAACCCGCCTATTTGACTGAACAGCGAACATCTGTTGAGTAAATAGACATTTCTGTTGTATCGAATTTCATAAGGATCGTTTATTTTCGTATCTAAAATGATCTCGGTTTGGTTTTTTTTTTTTTTTTTTTTTTTTTTTTTTTTTTTTTTTCAACACCTGTGCACGTTTTTTTTTAATATGAAAATTTAAAATTTTTCTTCTTTGCTTAAGTCGTTTGGATGAATGAGTATTTAAAAAGGTAAGAGTAAACGAGTTTGTATACGTTTGTTAAAATATCATTTACAAAATTTTTTGATAAAAGTCAAGTTTGTTTTACTGATTGTCTTGATTTTCATATCATCAAATATGGAAACACCACAACCACGACCAATGCGACGACCACCAACAACAACAACAAAAACAACAACAACAACAACAACAACAACAGTAACAATAAAAAAACGTCTGAAACACAAGAAAATAAATTATGTTTTCAGATTGTTACAATTGACGAAATATTTGCGTATTTATTTTGTTAAAACGCAAGAAATTTAAAAGAAAGAAAAGTGCTAGGATGGCAAAGATTCTCTTCCCTTGTGTACTTTTTAAAAGATGACAGCTGTTCAAAAACATTTTATGAGACGTCGTTGTTTTTTTCTTTATTCAAAAGTCTACTAAGAACGTTCAGGTGGAGGCACAAAAATATTTTTTTTTAGAAAACAGGTGTTAACAATCTTTACACATCTGCTTCCTTCTAGCTAAATTGAACAATTGCTTCATACACAGTAAAGACTAAACACAGCGAGAATGAAAAACAGCAGGCCTCCTGTACTTTAATTGTACATAATTTCAAAGCTTTGTGCCTCGCATTGTAAATTATTCTAGCCATGACAGTATGAGAAGAAGTAATACGCTGACATTGGGTTTGAAAAAAAATTTCTTAAAAAAGTAAAGTTTAGATGAATGTGTCCTTTGTTCGGATAAATTAACTTTAAAGCGTTGTTGACGTTTCTACTTCTCGCGCAGCATCATAAAATATTTTGTCACAACTTCATGATGTTTCTCACAGTATTATAATTGGTATTTATGCGATTAATAATTTAGTCATAATTTATTACAATTTATTATAATAAGTAAAAGTTATTGGTTGTTTTTGCTGCTTTAAGGTTAACTTCTTTCTCCTGATTTTTATTTTTATTTTCTGTGTTTATTTTAGATAACGTTGAGGGTCTTTATGAACCATGGGAAATGAATTTAACCCAAGTGATGAAAGTGGGCCCGGTGCAAAAATAAAATATTGTTATAAAATTGAAATCGGAGAAACTCAAACTACAAATGAGATCGTTAGAAGAGAACAAAAGAAAAGAAAAGATAGACGCCGTATAAAAGAATGTGTAGTTGAAAATGATTTAGTAGATGAGAATAAATTATCTTCTTCAGTGAATGCTCTTATGCACGAGAAAAGATTTACAACCAAACAAGAAAATGATTATCAACGAAAACGCAGTAAACTTAACAATCTTCTTTTTCAATTAGAGGCAAAAAAGAAGAAAACCAAAAACACAAAAGAAACACAAGATGCTGTTAAAGAAATTAATGGAGCTGTTGGAAAATTTAAGCAACAAAACGAACCAAATCAGTACATTTCTAAACATTTTAAAAACACAAAAAAAAGTAGTGAATCTAATGAACGTTATCGAAACGCAACGATTTCACAAATTCAACGACGTCTTGTCGCAAATGCACGAGAGCGATCACGAGTACATGCTTTAAGCAATGCTTTTAATTTATTAAGAACATCCATACCTAGTTACTCTCCAGAACAAAAACTTTCAAAGCTGACGATACTCAGAGTTGCCATAAATTATATCAACGCTCTTGAAGAAATTTTGGTCGATGATAATCCTTCTTCAATGCGTAACTTCGCTGGATTTGTAGATGAGTGCACGTGTATATTACAGACAGAGTACGGAAGGTCTAAGTTTTTAAATCATCATGATAGATAATGCTTTAAACCTATACATTTTTACTGTATTTAAAATTGTCATAAATATAAAGAAATTCTTGAAAAAAAAACTTGAGCCAGACGATTTCAAAGAGTTTTCTGAACAGAAAACTAGATTTTTCTGACAAACTTATATAGTTTTCTTCGTTTTTAAAAATCTATTTAGATTTTGATTTTCAAAGTTCTATTTAGATGTTCGGGAAAGTTCCTTTCGGTTACAAGCAAAAGTAAAAATGTTATTGGTGATTGCGAAACTATTTCTGAGATAATTAGTCAGATAAATACTGATAAGCTGGCTGTAATGATTGGTTAGATGTTTAAGTTGGCTACTAATGATTGGTTAGATGTTTAAGTTGGCTACTAATGATTGGTTAGATGTTTAAGTTGGCTACTAATGATTGGTTAGATGTTTAACTTAGATCGTTAGATTAGTAAAATGGATGTCAGTGAGATGACTATTCGCAAGATGGTTAACTTGAGTTTAGGATTTTAACTTTAAAATCAAACGATAAAAACGATAAAGTTAATGGCACGTTATCGATCTAATTTTTTTTTATTTATAGTTTATAGCTTTAATTAATTTCTTCAAGGTTACAAAAAGTTTGTAAACCTTTTTAAAGCTCTTCCTTCTAAACTTAATTGTTTTCTTCGTTTTTTCTTTTTTTTTTTCTTATCTTTAAACTTTTGTTATAATTAAGATGTGCATCAACGAAAGTGGTCATCATGATAAATGGCTCTGACATCCGGAGCGCAAGGTAGATCACGTGTCATTAGAAAGAAGGGGCTCCTGGAGCAAATACCTCGAATACCAACAGTTTCTTGAAAAACATAGCATGGGAGGAAAGTGGTTTTAGCGATGTTTTATATTTTAAAGTGAGATTTTTGTAAAAAATTAATTTAGAAGAAAGGCTATAACGGAGAATCTGGAATTTACAATGCCTCAAATAATCTTCGAGCAGCTAAAATTGTTCAATTCAGCTTCTATTAGAGAAAAATAAAACGAGCATTTCTCTATAAACATTTAATTTCATTAACATAATAACAAGTTATAAATACCTCTATAACGTAGTTTCCAGGAACTGCACAGTGAGCTATAAGTGTACAAAAAATTTCTAAAAACAAAAAAAAAATGAATTAATGCTTTTCTGTCAAACAAAATCGCTAATAAAAGGTGTTTCAAATACTTTGATGATACCTATATTTTCAAATTTCCCTAAATGATTTTTTTCCTTGCAATTTTTTTTTCAAAAATTGCGAGGGAAAAAACTTTTAAAAACTAAAACATCTTAAACTTATTCTTTGTTACAATTATTTTTTTACACTTAATGCTTAAATCAGATATTTGTTAAGAATTTTTGTAATGAAAACAACTTTTATCATTTACTACATTCTAAAACAATTGTCGTTGGTTAAATGTAACTTTTTCATCGTGGGGCCTATACCTAACATATTCAAAATTTCCTGCAATTTCCCACTGCTGGGTCAAAAATAAAGTGAACTTCTTATAAGTTGCTGTTCTTAATTTTTTTCTTTCATTTTAACTTTATTTTTTTGGCAACTGAGCTTTGTTTTATTTGATCAAAGTTGATGTAAATTCAAATGGTAGGATTAGAATCATAGTGGTGTGATAATTTGGGGAGTAAAAAATGGTTCGATGTTTGAGGTAATTTTTTTTGGCTGTTGATATTGCTGTATTAACTATATAAAAGTTAAAGCACCACTTTTTTCAAAGTTCGTGCGTAGTTTAAGTATCAAATTACACGGTTTCCTTGACATGAAGAGCACATGCTGTGTTTTGAAATATGTAAAAACAATATCACCTTACTTTTGTTGTAAAGTCTACATTTCTATTTAATACCAATAAAAAACAAAGTATATTATATACTTTTAACTTTTATGGCTTTGGAGATTCGCGAGATTTTTTGTTTTTAAAAGTGTCAGAAAGCTTCAAATTATAAAAAATACATATTTTTGTTTATGTACCAAATCATTAAGTAATTTGATTATATTCAGTGATGTTGCTACCTTTCCTTATATTGGTTGGTGTCTGTATTGTCACACAAGGTAAGATTCTTAAAAAAAATTAGATTAAATTATAAAACGACAGTTAGAAAATAAACAAATACTGAAACCGCTGGTAAATATTGCATTCAGCTCACGAAACTCATTTGTAAGGTTTGTATATACATATATATGTGTGTGCGTGTTCGGTAAATACCATGGCTGAGGCATGATTACGGTGTTGCTTTACGTTAAAAAATCACGAACAAGCAACGATGTTCCATGAATATTTTGCCACAAATCCAGGCATTTTGTTCGAAAACAGTGAGCAAAACTTTTACATTTGACCGAGCATGAGGTGCTTTTTTTGGAAACCTGGTCGCCTCCATTGGAATGATTTGGTTTCAACGTCATAACCTTACGCCCACGTTTTGTCACCAGTTATGACCCTTTTGAGCAAATCTGAATTGACGTTATGCAACGGCTCCTAAGCAACGGTTCTTTTGGTCAAAGTCTTGCAATTTCGGAACAAACTTGAGTACCACAAATTTCATGCCCAAAACATACAAAAAAATTGCTTTGCATAAGCCAATCAATATGCCGACATCCTCAGCAACTTCTCAAATAGTGATTCGACGATTCTTCATAACAATTTTACTCACTGCTTCAATGTTTTCATCGAATGTGGACGTACTAGAGCAACCAGGGTGGGCATCGTCATTAACATTTTCTTGGTTTCTGTAAAGAACTTGTTCCACTTTTAACACTTTTTTTGCCCACCTTGATACAACTTTTGAGTGGAACCTGATATAGTTGTAAGCAAAAAATACTGAAATATCTTCCAAAATCATTATGAATTAAAACTTTATAAAGAATATTCTCACCCCTGAATGTTAAATTTCTTATAGCTAGTGAAAGTGTGACGTCAAAAATGGGTTGGGAGATATCTTTGCACCGCATGGTTTCATTTACGATCTGTTTTTCTAATTGTTGATCAAATGATTCTTGGTTTTTCAAGTGAATCGTAACTATTTTCCACTCGAAATAGTAGTTAAGATGAAATTCACTTTGTTGATGACTGAGATGCGATCAACAAGTTTCCTCCACCACCTTTTTTTCTCCGTTTAGATGAGCCCATTGTTCAAAATCTAGAAGTATAACGTCCGAAAGATATGTTCGCTTTTGTTTTCACGTTTTTCCTCTTAATTTTTGCTCTTTTTTCTTCTAGTCTTTGCACTTTTTTTCCTAGACAATTGGTTTAATTTCGGCGGTCTTTGACCATTCACGCTGACATTTGTGATATCACAAAGAGGAAATTAATAATTCTAGAATTAAGTCAGTTTTGTAATGCGCAAGAGGCTCTCACATTTTAGAAACATTGTCTAGAATAAATGCAAATTTATGATTTATTTGAAAATTACCCACTTAACACAAATCGTTTAAATAAATTCTTTCTATCTTATTCTTTGTTTTAAAGGATGCGAACAAATAATCAATGAAAACGCGCGTTTTTTTTTAAAAAAAATTCGAAAAAAAAAAAAAACCTTAAAAATCTTGCTATTTTTTACAGAAAGAACGAAATTAAAGGAAAAAAATTCGGTAACTGCTTAAATTTAACATTTCGCTTATACAATAATCTAGATTTAATTTATTTAACATTAGAAGTTATTTTTGCTAAAAACGATTTTTAATAATATAAAAACCACTTTTCCTCAAAATAAAAAAGTTTTTTTTATAAACACAAACGACAATTACGTCATATTTCTTAAATTAAATTTTTAAAATTTTTAAAATAATTTCTTAAAAAAGAAAAGTTTCTTAATTTACGTCATATTTACGTCATATTTCTTCGATTGTTCAAAAGCGAAACAAATTTCTCACCAGTTTTATTTCTCGAAAACAGATTTGTGTAATTTGTTGAAATATAAAAATGTGTGACTTTTATTTTCTATGAATTTGAATAATAAAAAAGTCACACATTTTTATATATCAACACATTACACAAATCTGTTTTCGAGAATTCCTTCAAAAATACAATATAAAGGACTTATAACCTTTTCTCCGTTTGGATTGCAAAAAATTTCCTTTGGGTTGCAAAATTTTTGTCTGTGATCCAGACGATCAAGACCTTATTTTTTAATAAACAGTAATGCTGATAAATGGATGGTAAAAAGAAAAAAAGAAAAAAAAAAAAAAAAAAAAACATAAAAAAATTTAACCAATTACGTTATAAAAAAAACAACCAAAAGGAATGAAAAAAATCATATTTCAATTTAACAATTTAAGTCTAAGATTACTGATGGCCTAATGGCTTTAAAAGTTTCAGGTTCTTACAAATATTATTAATACTGGATAATTACCGGCTTCTACGTATCATAAATAATTCATTTAGCACCAGCCCAAAAACAAATCTAGCATCTGCCCAAAAATAACTTTTTACCATCTCCATTTACTTTTTTATTTTGAAAGTGCCCCGGAACAATCACTTTTTTTAAAAAAAACTCTGTTTTCTTTGCTAAAAATGATTTTAAAAAGTAGGAGATTTTGTTTTGTCCTGAGCCATGAATCTAAATATAGTGTAACGTATGAAACGCATGACTGAGCATGAATGTAAACAGCCGTGATACAATTTGTTTGCCGGCTTCCTTTCGCCTAATACCTTTCGCCTAGTGTGCTTTGACCAATTTATAGTCAGCATAATCACCAAACCCACTATTCGGCATACCATAGACAAAGTTGAGAATCATTTTACATTATCATACTCGACCAAATAGTACACGTCCGACACATGTTATATTTGATGCAAACGAAAGAGTTAGAAAACACTGTTGAAAAAGACAGAGTTGAAAAAAAAGTATTAGTTATAGCTTCTTACCTGTTCCTTACCTGCTCCTATTATATTAGAGGCTGCATCGGGATAGCACTAGAAAGTTTCTTATTTAAGGGTACCCTTTTACCCTTTTAGAACTCCAGTACTAAAAGTTTCTTGAGAGTCTCTTAAGATCAAAAGAGAGAAAAAGTAAATAAAATACATTTTTAAAAAAAATGTTAACAATTAAGATAAAATGTTTTACAGTTAGTCAACTAAATTTATTTGAATTTCACCAAACATCATTCAATCCTCAGATACAATATAAATCCTCAGATTTGCGCCTGAACAGAACACAAATGAGGAAATATTCCTCAAACTCTTAATAAAAAAGTTTCTTATTGAAAAGTAACTTAGTACTTTGTACTAATAGTTTTTAAGCTTCTAGTAAACACGTTTTTTATATTAAAAAAAACGTGTTACTATAGCCGACCCTCTTGGTTTTTTCTATTGGACGATGTCCTAGGTTGATACTACAGGGTGCGTCAGCTATATCAGCTATATAACATATTTTTAATTTTTTATAAATGTTAAAAAGTCTAACAGAAAATATTTTTAATAAAAATCAGTTATATAAATAATATAAGATAAACTATTGTTTAACAATTTCATTCAATGAAATCCCCCTCTACTTCATTAACAGCTTCGATTCGAGACCTAAACCGACTGCAAGCGCGCTTGAGATGGCCCTTATCTATATTGTCCATTACTCGGACAATGGATTCTTTCAGAGAATCTTTGGTGTTGTGGGGATGTTTATTTTGTCCTTGCGGAAAGAAGTGTGGTGGCATCACATGTTCTTCGTTGCTAACAATCCCCAAACCATAACAGTTGCAAGAAATTTTGTGTGCATGACTGTTGGAATTTTGCAAGGTTCATCACGCAGCCATTTGTCATTTCTTCTGTTTACTTTTTGATCTAAAACAAAGTTTTTTTTATCTGAAAAAAACCAAATCATGCCTTGCTCAGCAGGATGTTTCAGTTTGTTTAACAACCTCTTGGACCTTATCAAACGATTCGCTTTGGTGGTCTCGGACATAAACTGGTCTCTCCTCATCACATAAGACTTATAACGAAGATTTTCATGAGAAGTCCTTTGAATCTTGGCTTGTGAAACACCCAGGTCTTTTGCGATGGACCAAATTGACTTTTGGGGGCTCTTGTCAACGATATTCTGAACTTGATGAATAAGTTCAGGTGTTTTAGTCGTTCCTGACCGTTGCTCGTGCTTTTTACTTTTAGCAACTTGAATACAATCACCATCATTTTCTTCCAACTCCTTACGAACTTTAAAAACAAAAGATCGGGTGACTTAAAGAAATTGTGCGATTTGTAAATCGCTATGCTCTGCCTTTAATGCTACATTTACAGCATGTCTTTTCATTTCTCGTGTTAGTTTATTATCTGTCATTTTTAATTATCTGCAAAAAGTAAAAAAAATTAATGTAACAAAGAAATGATGACATTACGCTGATGCACCCTGTATACTAAGAGCACTGTTTATAACCAGAAAACCTCATGTGATACCCATTGGCTTGACCCATTCTTAATTTTGAAAATAAAATTTTAAGTCCCTTTCGATAACTAAGTTTGGTAATAAGTTTGTTAAAAATTTATTTTGATAAAACAAAAAGCATGCCATGACTTACAAAAACTCTTACAAAAACTGTTTAACATACCGGTTGCCTGGCAAACATGTTTTGTCGCATGGACATTTAAAAATTGTGATATTGAAAAGGTTCCTTATACAAAGTTTAAGAACTTCTATTAAACTATGGTATGCCCTTTTTTATAAATTAACTCCGTTTATAAATAATATGAATATCAGGTGGACTTTTACTACAGTAAAAGTTAATTTTGTATAAGTTTTGTGGTTAACAAATGATAAAATTGAACCATACTTTATGCCGTCCATCTCCTAATTACAAATCTAAAATATTTTTTGATTAAATACAATATTTCTTTTTTTTTTTTTTTTTTTTTGCATGAAAATGTCTAAATGCTTTTTTATTCAGTTTTTGATTATTTTCTGACTATTTTTAAAAAATGATTAGAAAATTTAGTGACCCTATTTGTCTCAAAAGTTAAAAACCTTTTCTTTTTCATTTTTTTTTTTTGGCTAAGATTTAAATTGCGAGAAATACTGAAGTATGTTATTCTATATCTATTAAATACTTGAATTTATATTTTGATATTTTGTTTTAAAATAACGCTTTTCATCCCTTTTTTAACATCCTAAGACTAAACAAATCATATATATATTTTTAAATTTGTACATCAGTTGGCTCAGAGTAATTTATAAGTTATATTTTATAGTATATCTATACTATAAAAATTGGTGTTTTTTTTTTTTTTTTCAATATCTCATTATTTTTTCTCTTTTTAGTTTCAGCTAACGAAGAGCTATGCAGTGAGTTCTTTCAAATGTTGTCTTTTTGAATGAAAAATTTTCCCAAAAATTTTTATTCTTAGCTTATAATAAAATGTTTGTCTTTAAAGATAAAAACCAGTTTTTTTTTTTTGATTAGTTCTCGAACTTGCATTGTAACATTTGCTAACATTATATTATTATTCATGTTGGTTTCTTTAATTTTATACAAGGCAGAATAATTGATACTATAAGCTATTGTATACTCCAGGAAATATTATTTTACATTCTGCAATCCCTAAATGCTTGTTTTTTTTTTCGTTTTTTTTTTTTAACCAATGAAAAGCTAATGTATTCTTTTGTGTATGTATAGAAAACCATTTCGCAAGAAATCAAAAGCAGTTGTTTCATTTTATTGGTGTTGTTGAAAATGGGATTGCAGGTACAACAAACAATTTGACAAAAATGAAAATTGAGGCAGATGTGATCATTTCAAACTGGAATAAATGCAAATTTTACTTACAAGTTAGTTGTTTGTATTATTTTCTTTTACCTCATAAATAGATTTTTGACTTCATTTCATGGAATGATTACTAAAGTTTGATTTCAACTTACATAGGCAAAATAATGTAAAACTCTGATTTAAACCAATACTAATATAAACCACAAGTTATTTTCTTGTTTCAAAATTTAACACATATATAATTTTTACAGCTCTCAAAAGTTGTATTCTACCAATCATTTGGCGAAGTTGATAAATTTGAAATACTTCCAGCTTTTGATCTAAGTAATCGTCTCACTAAACATCCTCTCCTTTTCTACATGAGTGATGGCACTGTTACTAAGATTCAACCATCAGTAGAGTCAACACAGCCAGATGTGTTAAATATACAACGTGGGATTCTTAGTATGCTCCAAGTCAAACAAGTTATCAAGGATGAAGTTAGCATTGTTGTAGGTGTTTTTTTTAAAATTTGTTTTTTAACTTTATTTAACCAAGGATTTAAACAGATCAGTAGTACTTATTCAAATAGATAAATAACAAAAAATATAAGTTTTATAATATTTAACAGTTTTAAAATTTCATTACAAACAGAATGATGTATCTGGAAATTGCAAAACTACTTATTCTCTTATCAAAGACATGAAATTCAATGAAGATGTTTTACACATCAACAAGGTCAAAGATCTGCAAACATGCATTGACCATGAAATTACTCATTCAAATATTATTGGCAATCCTTATTCTTTCTCAGCAGGAGCAAAAAGCTTTAGTGAAAAGTCTTTTGAAGAACTAAAACAGGTTGATTTTCAATTATTAGTTTTGAAGAACGTCAGGTTGATTTTCAATTATTAATTATTGTAAAAAAATTTAATTAATTTTGAAAAAAAGATGTTGAAATTAAAATGATCAAGTTTTTTTTAAGTCATCCATTTTGGAATCAAATTCACATTGCTTATATGCATTAAATGTTAAAAATCAAGCTGAAATCAAAGATGTCCATTGTGAAGAAACTTTTCTTGTAAAAGCATTTTCTAGTGAATCTAAAGCTGGTGCATATGTTAAAAGCAGGTTAATTTTATCAATTCATATTTTATACAAAGTAGTTATTTAAGAAAAATAAATAATAATAAAAGGGATTTTTTTTAGGTCATCACTTTTATGGGTATCTCAGAAAAAAATCTTTTTATGGGAAGATATCTACACAAGTTGGTTTTTAATTCTTTTTACTTCTTTGATTAATAAATGGAAAAAAAAAAGGTCAATTGTTAAAAACATTTATCATTTTTAGACTTTTATGTTGCTTCAATTAAATATGATCACAACCATCAACATAACCCTTTCAAAGTTCCTAGCACTGTAAAAGTGAGTACACTCCTTGAAGAACTCTCAAAAAGACATTACTCTGAAAGCAACTTTGATACTGCTGAAAAGTTCTTTGATTTTGTTGCATCTTTGAGACAGCTTAATCCTACAAATATTGCTTTTATACTTCAATCAGTTCAGATGGATAAACCTTCCTTCAGGTAAAATAGTGTTGGTTTTTTATATTAGATTAAATTTAAAAAAACAGTAGTTGATATATTTCAAGTGCTATAACCATATGATTTATATTTACCTCTATTGTAAACATAAATTATATGGTAATAGCACTTATGACAAATTTTTTCATAGTTTTTTTTCTTTTACTTACATACATATAGTTTACTTACATATAGTTAGTTACATATATATTTTTTTCTTTTACATACATACATACATACATACATACATACATACATACATACATACATACATACATACATACATACATACATACATACATACATACATACATACATACATACATACATACATACATACATACATACATACATACATAAATTTACAAATCTAAATATATATAACTACTAAAAGTATTTACAAATCCTTTAGAAATTTTTTATTGGATGGGTTAGCACAATGTGGAACTCATGAATGTCTTTCAATATTGTTTGGAGCTATTCAGCAGAATGTCCAGTTACAAAAAGAAGCTCACCGCTTCATGCCATACATTGCTTTTATAAAGGAACCATCGCCAGAAATAATTCGTCTTTTAATGGTAAGTTTTTATGCATAGTTTAGTTAAGGATAAAAATTTATCATTAAAAGACATTATTTCTGGTGATTGATACAAAAAATATGCAACATAAATTTTTTCTCTTATCAAAAGCAATAAGTGATGTTTTAAAAGTATATTTGTTTTTAAATTTAAGGATAAATGGAAGAATTTTGTTTTTTAGCCATTTTCAATTTCAATTCAATACAAAAGCATAAAAAGATGATCTATTAATGAAATTTTAAGCAGAAAAGATTTATCAGATTTCTGTGAAAGGAAAACTTTTAAACATAGTTTAACAGTATTTTTTATTTTTTTTTAAATAGGGAATCCATCAGCAGACAAAAAATCCATCTATGCTTTTAGCATTAAGTACACTGGTGTTTAAACTTTGTGTACACAGGGCTGGTGAATGCAACACATCTGTGTGATCTTTTTTTGTTTGTTTTTTTTTTTTTATCTTTGAACCTTTTGTTTTTTTTATTGTTGAACCTATTGCAACAAAAAATGAATTTGAAATTTGAAAGTTTATTTAGGGAGATATTGGAAAGGTTGTTGAAGATGTTGAATATTATCTTCTGCGTTTACTTGGAAATAACTGCCAGGTTACCAATAATGCAGCCCTAAATGATATCTATTTTGCATTAAAAGGCATTGGCAATATTGGGAGGTCTATTAAAGCTGTTCCACTTATCATGGATTGCATTCGTAATGCAAAGCATTCAAATGTTAGTGTTGCTGCAATACAGTCCCTGAGAAAAATGAAAATTCCAAATAATGTTGTAGAAAGTCTGAGGGAAATATTTGCTGATAAAAATGAGGATTTTGAAAAAAGAGCAGAAATACTAATGCAACTGATGAAAAATCCATCTCGTGATGATATTATTCTTGCAAGAGACCTAGCTAATCATCAAGAAGAGTCTGGACAAATGAAATCTCTTATTGTGTCACTTCTGAAAAGTTCTGCATCAAATCAGGATCCTACAAAAAGAAAGTAAACTTTTTTCCTTTTATTTATTCTGTGGTACCTATATTTTATGCTTGTACACAGTTTATATTCATTTTCTGATATTAAACTTGTTTTATTACTTATACTCACTTTAATAGATTAACCTTGCTTTTCAAACAAACACTTGAACAGTATCCATTGATTGATTTTGATCCTTCAGCATACCAGTATTCTAAAGTTTTTCAAAAATCAGCAAATATCTGTATGTTTTTTTTGTTTTTTTTTTCATGTTTATTAAGTTATGAAGGTTTTTTAAAGTACTATTTTCTCTCTATTATTTTTCTACTCATTTTTCTTTTAGTCTTTTTTTAAATTTAGTTCAATCATCTGCAGCCATAGATAGTATGATTCTTTATCATCCTGAGAGCTTTATTCCACGTGCATTGCGGCTCAACATCACAACACATATGCTGGGATTCTCAGTGAATGCATTAGAAATAAATGCAAGATTAGAAGGTTTGGAAATGCTTCTTGAAAAATATTTTGGTGAAATGAGTTACTCTTCTGACAGTTATCTAGGCAAAGTTTTTAAGCTACCAGATGTTGAGTTAAAACAAAGAAAAAGAAGAGGTTCTGTTGAACAATCGTATTTTGAAGAAATGGACAATTTGGTAGATAAATATTTGATAGTTCTTAGTTAAAACATAACTATATGTCTATTTTATTCTTACATTTTTAACTATTGGTTATTATTAAGTCACTATTAAGAGATTTAATGAAAAATAAAATGCTTTTTTTTTTTTTTTTAATTTTGGTGTTTGTACTGATTTTTTACTTATTTATTTTTTCAATTAAAAAAACATTTTTATGTTCATACTTGAACCAGTCTAAAACGAAAATACTTTGATGAGATGAAATCGGTTGTTTTTCCTCATGGAACAACAGAAAGTATTTAGAAATAAAACAAATAACGTTTCTTGATATAGTTGCTTCTATTGATTCTTTTTTTTGTGTGTAAAAACAATCCATTGCGAGTCAGGCTTATTTGGTCTCTTATCACTTAGGCCCTAGTGCTAGAGATTTGTCAACAACCTTTTTCTTTGGAGTATATTCTAAAGTACTTGTGTAAAGTTATTCTTTTTTTATCTTTTTTTTTTTTTTCAGAATTTTCTATAAAACAGGAGGCTTGTTCAAAATCCTCTTTTTCTGTTTAGTTTATGTCATTTATTTGCTTTGAAAAAATCTTTATTTAGGTGAACATGAAGAAACCCGAACCACATGCTTCTGTAAACATAAAGATTTTTGGCAACGATATTCATACATTAAATGATGATGACATGCCATTCTTAAATGGTCAGTTAGATAATCTTAATATCGTAAAAGAACTCTATGAACTCACAAAAGGAAAACAAAATACATTCAAGCAAAATATGATTCTTCTTGAGGCATCACATTCTGTTCCTACAATTCTTGGATTACCACTGAAAATAGGTATAAATGGTTCATCTGTGGTTACACTGGATTTGAGAGTGAAAGTATCAACTAAAAATATTTTGTTTGGTGTTAAATCTGCTGCTCTTCAAGTTTTTTTAAACCCCAGGTTCAAATTTTTTAATGTTATATTATCTTCAAAAGCTATGTTGTTCAACAGTTTGGAAATTGAAATTGACACATGGTTAGCCAAGTTTAAGCTAATGTGGAGTATTTTTTTTATTTAGTGTATCAACCCATGTTTCAGCTAAATTAAATGTTGAGTGTTTTGGTGTTGGAGAAATAGGTACATCATTTAAAATGAACTTACATGCTGCAAAAAAAATTAGTGCCAATGCTGACTATGTTGAAGGAAAATCATTGAAAGTTGATTTAGATGCAGAAAAACAAATCAATGACTTATTTAATGTCAGGTAATTTTTTCATATTAATTTCATAAAAGTTACAATATGGATCTTGATCTTAGTCATTTTCAAAAAAACCTTTTCAATTAAATAATCGAATACTTTTTTAAAAACTTGTTTACTGTTTACTAAAGTTATAAACAAAAAATTCTTTTAGAATGCTTAAATATGTTGTTTTTATAAAATTTAGTTATAATATATTTCATGTTCTCACTGGAAAAGAAGAAATTATGAAGGGTGTAGAAAAAAGATCATCAGTAAGGAATTTAGCAATGAAAGAAGTATAATGTTCTTTGCACAATAACTATTATCTTTACTAATTCACTGATTCTGTCTAGATTGACATTTGTCTTGATGATATTGTCAGCAGTTCACAATTATTTGGATCTGATTCTTGTGCAACTTTTTCTTTTCCAAATGGCTATTATAATCAATCAATGCCATATTTCCCTTTGACTGGTCCATTCCAGTTAGGTGTGAGAAACTATCCTAAAGATCTTTTATTGGAGAAGTATAGATTTAATTTCATGAAGCATGATGATTTGTATGACTTAACTATAAGCACACCAGGTACTTCAATTGATAGAACATACGTAATGAGTCTTGGTTTAAAAAGTGAATCAGATTATGGTGTAGTTGCGTTATCATATGGAGAAAAACGCAAAGGAATAATTTTAAACTACAAGTATGCTTTGTAGTTTTATATTTTCAGTCTGAAGTTATTAAGTTAATAATTTATGAAGTTATAAAGTTTAAAGTTTTAAAGTTATCAATAATTCTTTTAACAATTTTCAAAATTATTCTTAGATTTAATAATATTACGAATGAGTTGGAAACTATAATCAATTGCAACATTACAAACACACCATTTACACTGTTCATGCAATATTATAATCAAAGTGATCAATCTACATTGAACAAAGTCATTGGTGAAATTATAAATTTTTATATTGGAGATTATTATATGAAGCACTCAGCATTTTACAAAAGCAATTATGACTTTTGGGCTATTGGTACAAAAACAGAATACTCACCTAGCAATGTGATTTCTATTGATTTCAAAATTCAGTATAATCCCCAAGTTCTTACCTTAGTTTTGTCACACCCCACTACAAACTCACATTTCTCTGGATACTTCAGCCCTTCTCTTCCATATCTGGTTGGGGAAATTAACATAACGCATGGAAGTAATATAAAAGTCAAAGGGTCAGGTAAGATTGATATTGCTAACTACAAAGTTGAAGGTAGTGTACATGCGCAACCATTTAACCAGCATGTAGCAGCAATAGGTGTTTGGATCCCTGGAGACAAAGTTATTACAGTAAGTTCTTTAAATTTTGTATAAAATATTAAGAAAGCAAAGTCTTGGCTAAGCATGGTATTTATGATGTGTTTTATAGTAACACCAATGTTAGTGTCATAAAGAAGCATCGTTTATAAAGTTTGTATTAACATTCAAAGTTAAATCCAAAAATTAATTAAGTATTCTGTAAAATTATTTTTATTTGTTGTCATTTATTTACATTTTGTTTGATACTTGTTTATTGGAAACCATTGTGAAATATTTTTTCCAATTGTTTATTTCAATTCTTTAAAAACCAAAATTAGGGTCTACAACAAATTAATCAATAAAAGCCAGAAAAATCATTGTGTTACAGAACATAAATATGTGAAATATCTATTTTTTTGTACTGCAATCATAAATATAAGAAATATTTATGTTTTTACTGCAAAACAGGTCTTTGCCATAGGAACTCAACTGTGCATGACTAAAAAAAGTGATCCTGAGTTAAGCGAAACTTTTTTTGCTTGTATTTATGTGTTCTCAATAAACTAAGTAAGCATAATCATATCACTGTGATCAACAATGTTCTTTTAGTGAACATGAAATAAATTTAAATCTCATTTAAGATTTATGATCAATCAGATGACCAACTCTCTGAAATTAACTATCATGTAAAATGCATCATTCTATTATGGATAGGCGGTGTTTCTTGGCATCTTTCAGCTGCTTCTATAAAACAATAGTATACTATTATGAATAGCAGTGTTTCTTGGCATCTTACAGGCACTTCTATAAGACAACAGTATACTGTTATAAATAGCAGTGTTTCTTTGCATCTTACAGGCACTTCTATAAGACAGTAGTAGAAGTTGTTTGATAGCACCAAAAAATAATACACTATCAATCTCTCAATGGTCAATGACATTTTCAAGAATATTTTCTTTCAGTTGTTAACATCTTAATATCTATTGGATTACTATTTTCATCTAAACATCCAGTTGATTTTCGTCTAAATATTGTTTGCAACTTTCTCTCATGAAGTTTTTGTTCAGTCAATAATGGTTGTTCTGGGGAGGGTGAAATACTATTTTGATGCTGTATATATGTAGCTTTGATTTTACTCATTTTTGTAAAATTATTTAAGATTTAATGTTATAATTAAATGCATATTTTAGCTGGATGCAAAAGTGAATGAAAACCCAATATCTTGGAAGGCAAACTTGGCTACAATAGATAACATAAATTTCATATCAAGTCTTATGAATATATCAAAAGTGGCTCTGAAAAATAATCTTTCTTGGAACAGCACAATATTTAATTCAGATATGTTTGTTGCAGATAAAAGGCTGTTTAAAGTTGCCACTAATATTGAAAAATATTTTGATGGTATTAATATATCTGTTGATGCTTTTATAAAAAATTCATTTGCCAAAGTAAATTTGAAGTTAAAAAATTCTTCGTCATTGCAAGAGCTTTGTATTGATGGAGTATTCTTAAACAAGAATTTTGGATATTGTTTGAGTTCACACACAGAAGAGTTTTCAAAGAGCATAAATATAAATGCATTATCAAGAGGTTTGTTAAAAAGTCAAAGAAATTTTGCTTATAAAAATTTTACTGTTTCACAATGACCATTTTATTTTATTTTTAACTTGATGGTTTTATTTATGTAAATTAAAAAAATGCGTTATTGAATTGCTTTTCAGTTGGTCTTAATTGTTTTTTAGTTGGAACTTGGACAGATGTTGTTTCATTTAATCATTCAAGAAGTGAATCATCTTCATCATCATCTTCTACAACATTGATGAGTCTATTTAATCATGCACATGTAAGCATGAACAAAAGTAAACAGAGACTTGAGTGTTCTGCTTCTCTTTTTGGTCTGCACTTATCAATATCAAAAAGTTTGACAGATCTTCATGAGCATGCATCAGCTGCAATCTCTTATGTAAATCCTGAAAATCTCAAGACTGTCTACAACGCTGTAATTTAAATATTTAGTTTTTTTAATGATCTGTATGCAACATAAAAAAATTGAAAGTGCTGCTGCCCATAAAGTATCACTATAATATTCATTGTTTAACTTAATGAAGATATTTATGGAGATTATGTTTTTGTTTCGTTGTTGTTTTTTTTTGACATTTTTTTAAGAATTTTCATAAATAAAAATTTTCATTTTTTTTTTATTGTTTGTTAATTTTGTATTTTCTACATTCAATTATTGAGTTATTTTCATTTATAGAAGTGTATTTATCAAAAGACTAGCAACCTTGATTTAAAAAACATTTTTGTATTATCAATTCAAGCTGGTCACTCGAACTACAACATCTCTTATGAGTTAGAAAAAAATACAACTAGTTTAAGTTTCCAATTGTTCAAAGATGCAATATTCAAACAGATAGAAGTTTCAGGTATTACTCATACTCTTGTATTAATCTATGCTGTAAAAAAATTACTTTGAAATGACTCTGTACTCAGAGATAAAAAATAGAAATTTCTTGAATATTTCATAAAATTTCAGAAATGTTTCATGAAATGTTTCATGAAATGTTTCATGAAATGTTTCATGAAATGTTTCATGAAATGTTTCATGAAATGTTTCATGAAATGTTTCATGAAATGTTTCATGAAATGTTTCATGAAATGTTTCATGAAATGTTTCATGAAATGTTTCATGAAATGTTTCATGAAATGTTTCATGAAATGTTTCATGAAATGTTTCATGAAATGTTTCATGAAATGTTTCATGAAATGTTTCATGAAATGTTTCATGAAATGTTTCATGAAATGTTTCATGAAATGTTTCATGAAATGTTTCATGAAATGTTTCATGAAATGTTTCATGAAATGTTTCATGAAATGTTTCATGAAATGTTTCATGAAATGTTTCATGAAATGTTTCATGAAATGTTTCATGAAATGTTTCATGAAATGTTTCATGAAATGTTTCATGAAATGTTTCATGAAATGTTTCATGAAATGTTTCATGAAATGTTTCATGAAATGTTTCATGAAATGTTTCATGAAATGTTTCATGAAATGTTTCATGAAATGTTTCATAAAATGTTTCATGAAATGTTTCATGAAATGTTTCATGAAATGTTTCATGAAATGTTTCATGAAATGTTTCATGAAAATTTTCCTGGTAGGTGATTAAAGATGGAGAATATAATTTTCATGTGTTTACTTTTGTTGTTTTGTTAGCCTATTTTCTAATAATCCTAGTAAATATGCTTTTTCAACATAGATCAGAAAACTAAATCCTCTGATGCTATTGTTCAGTCTTATGATGCTGTTACTTTTCTATGGGAAAATGAGAAATTAAAGAATATTGAATTAAAGATGCTACCACATGGAATTTTATCTTTTGAAGTTAGTCTGAAAGACAACTTTGTAAAAATAAAACCCAATGAATCTTCCAGTTTTCAACCTTTAGCCTTTTTTCGAATTCAACCAGATAATTTTTTGCACTTCAAATTAATGAAAGAAAATTATTTGATTGATAAGATACTTTCTCAATATGATGATGATATGGAAAATGTAAATATTTTGTTGTCCAGCATTTTTGAAGAGATTGCATTAAATGTAGTCAACAAACTTAAATTCAAACAAAAAAAAGCTGAAATTGTTGACAGCTTAAAAAATACTGCACTTACATATTTAACAAGTTTAGAATGCAATGGTGAAGATGTGCACAAAAAGTATATAAAAGATGTTCTGACTCAAGATGTATTAGCAGATTTTATTTTAAAATTACTTTATATTCCCAATTCAAGTGAAGCAACAGATTTCGTTAAAGTTGATCAACTTACCACCATTAGTAACAAAACAGTGAATAACTTGTTTTCAGGAATGCAGTCTTTACTTAAAGGAATCATCACATCATCAACAAACACAAGCTATTCAAGTTTAAAAAACTTGAATTCATTGGATGCAGAGTTTGCTTCTTTTATTGAGAATGTTGTTGATGTGATACAATCTTCATTTAACTCTGAGTTTGCAAGCCCAGATGTCCAACAAAAACTATTACAACTTACAAAACATTTCTCTCCTGAAATGAAGACCAAATTTTCTGTGGTCATTCAAAATATTGTGCATCTTCTTAAAAGCTGGAAATACCAACCAGAAAAAACATTGGGTGATAATTTAAGAAAATTCTCTGAACAACTGCATCAAACCAAAATTTTTGAGCTAGTTATGCTGGATTATGATCAACTTATCTTTAATGTGATGCTTACTCAGAGTAAGTTACCTGACGAAATCTCCAACATTTTGAAGACTTTTTTAGGAGATTCAGATTATGTGAAATTTGCATCAAGTGTATTAAAGTATGTTCTCAAAGAGTTTGATGTTACAGGAAATATAGAATCACATTTAAATCAACTTTTAGATTCACAAGATCTTAATGAATTTTTATACAACTTCTGCAGTATTGTTGTTAGTAAGGGTAGTTTAAATGAAAGTAATAGATTCATATTTCTGGAGTATTTAAAAAGTCGTAATAATTCAATCTTGCTTGAAAAGTTTAAGAATGCATTGTCAAAATATGCAATTCCTAAAGACTTACTGGATATTGTTTTTAATTATGTACAAAAGAACCAGCAGCTAGATCAATACAAAGATATTTTATCTTTAGTTACAGCACCTTATTCACCTAAGATAATTTTACAAATGATTGATCAACTGAATAGCACATTAGTTGTAGAACTTCTCAGTTTCGTGTTAAAGAATGAAAGTGAATATTTGCATAATGTAAGTTTTATTTTTTCAAGTGGTTTTTCACTTACACAGAAGCTGCAAAAGGTTTCTAAAATGGTACTGATAAAAAATAAACATGCTTTAAAAGATGAACAATCCATTTTAAAAGTCAATGAATTGATCATGGAGTTATTGCTGGAGGAGCCAGATATTCCCAATAAAATCAAACTAATGAGCTTGCTTTATCATAAAAGATTAAAAGCATTCCTCAAAGAAACAGTTTCTTCAAGCTGGAATAGTAGACTTACAGATTTTATCAATAAAGTTGAAAATCACTTAAATGACATTCAAGTTCAAAAGCTTTCAAAAAATGCAACTCTTGAAATTCTAAAGGTTGTTGCACATGTTCACCAGGAACTTAGCTTGTTTGTTGAAAATAAGCTGTTTAGTTATCTTTACGAGGACCTAAATATAATTTTAAAAGATTTTCTTTCAAAAGTAATGTTTGATGATGAAACTGGGTCAAAAAAATTAACAAGGTAAGCATTATAATTCTTTTTTAAAATATATTTTTATAATAAATCTTAATTAACTTAGTAAACTTTATAAATATTTCTTGAGTATATTCAATAAATAAATTTATAATTCTTGTTCATTTTGATTTTAGTTTCATGAGCAATGTAAATGAAAAACTTCTGTTTCTTATAAGATTAATTGGGCAGTTCTCAGAGACAGAAACAAATCCTTTTGTACAGAATTTTGTGAAAAAAAATGAAATTGACTACTATAAACTTTATCAATCTCTATGGGAAGGTAATGTTGCTAGTAAAGAAAATTTTGTTTATATCAATAAGTTACTTAATAGATTGGAGCAGTATCTTTTAGATGAAGCATTCAAGTTTACTGTAAATTACTCTTTAACAAGCACTATAGATAATATTGTTTTCAACATACAATCTGTGAATCATTCAGATATCAACATTTTTATTGACAGCTTCAAACAAATTAATATGAACCAGTTGAAAAATTTTACATACTCAGCAATGGTTAGTTATATCAGTATGCTACTTCAAGAAGTGGGTGAGATTGAATTTGGAGATAAAAGAATTGACTTAATTATTTATGACTATCTTCCAAGATTAATCCAATATTTTAAAATAACCTCTGATATTTGGCAATCATCATTATTAGTGTATCTCAAACAAATAGAAGCTGGGAAACAAAAAGTGCATACTGGTTTTCAGTATCTTAAAGGTGGTTTGAAAAATCAAAAGCATAATAAATACATGAGATTTATGATTGAGTTACTAGTACCAGGCATTGATGGGTTATTTTCCTTAATCAAAGATTATAATCCAGAAATTTGGCACATTATTCAAAACCAAGATCCTGTATGCTCAAAAATACTAAAGAAGCTGATTGTTGAAAACAATAACACTATACCTCAATTTCATGTTGTTAGTGATAAAACTGTCAATGGATGGATAAAACCAAACTCATCTGATTGTGAAATTGTGCAAGTTTTTGGTGTAATCATTAGATTAAAGAAAGATGAGAACTTTTTAGATAATCTCATAAATCATGTAGAAAATGTTGTCTTAAAATCATTTGATGAAGCCAAAGCTGAAGCATCAAATGCTCTTAAAGTGGTTTGGTTTTTCTATCTTTTTTTTTATATTTTTTTTTATCAGAAATATATTAAAAATAAATTTTTAATTATGCTTTAAATAATAATTTTCAATTAAAAGAAATACTTCATCATAATTTTCATAACCATAACACACTAATTACATATTGTTGATAATCATGATGGTGTAAGGTGACCCCTTGGAGAATTAACAACATTAAAATTTTAAGTAAGAAATAATAAGGTATTAGTATTTAAAATTGGTTTGTCTTAAAAGTAAATTGACAAAATTGCCTTTGAGACATTTAGTTTTAAGGCATATTGTGATGAAAGATTTAAACTGAGGTTAGCCCCAACACTATATATTTTAATAAAATTTAGAAAATACCAAATATTTTATAAAATATATTGCAGAAATGCTATATATTTTAATAAAAGGTAGAGTCTGAAAGCAGATCACCTGATTGGTTGAGGATCTCTTTGAGCTTGTGTCAAATATGTAAATATATATTGCTTATATCCCATTGAGCACCATGTCTTGTGTAATTTAATTAACAAAAACTTCAAGATTGTTGATCATCTTTAATAATTTTTTAAAATTTAATTTTTGCTGAGTTATAAATTATTTAAATGTTTTTATTTAATTTTTTTTTGTTAATTGTTTATAACTTATGAAATATAAAACGTTTATTTGTATCAGTTACTGTTATTTAGGGCGATATAATGTTTGCACCTACATGGCTTGCTAATCTTAAATCAAAATCGATTTTGCATAATATTACTTTGATGTCAACCTCTCATTTGGTTTCTTCATTAAAAAGTCTCAAAGTTCTCCAACTTTATCCGCAATCTTTAGAGAATTTGGATTTTTTTACTTCACAGTTGCAGCATTTAGGTTTGAGGATATCTTCTGGCAGGTTGGAAGATTTTCTTAGAGAAAAAATTCCATTTACCATAAAATCAACCAAAAGCTACATCATGAACACAACTGTTTTAATTTTTAAAACATTAGATGAAATAAAAACTCCATTTGCAAAACAACCGTTTGTAGCAAACCCTTTAAGCTACATGAAAAATTTACCAAAAGTTACTTTTAAAGAACTGTCTAAAAATGTTAAAAAACATAGTGCTGAAAACATTCAGTATTTACATAAACTTGAAGGTAAACTTCGAAAAACTCATTCAATGATTGCAAACATTATGGCTAAACAAAATGGTATCTCGGAAGAGGTTATTAGAAGCCTTAAAAATAGTTTGAATAAATTAATCAATGACTTTTCAAATTTATCACAATACAATATATTATTAGAAAAAGAGTTAAATTCTTTAAACGAAAAAAACTTTTTAAACAAAAAGATTAGGGATAACTTCAAACAAAGACTTGAAAAGTTATCAAATATGACAAGAAATTTGAAGAATCAAAAGTTCATACAAAAGCAGTTTGCTCATGGCACAAAGAATAATATAACAATCAACCAAGAATATCCTTTTTTGACAAACCTAAAAGGAAAATTAAGCGATGTGGATAAAGATTTGCAGATAATGAGGAAGTCTTTTGAGTATTTACTGATGGACACACAACAATTCACAAACCAGTTGATATATCCCCAAATAGTTTATATTGCTAGAAATCTTGATGACAATATATGCCAGTTCAAAAGGAATATAAGTCAATTTTTTATACAAAGCAACGATAGCTATTCTCTCATTTGGCAACTACCTGGTGTATACAGTCAATTAATGGCTACATGTGCAATCTATAAAGAATATGAAAAGTCTAAGGTAAGGTAATTCTTAATTTATGCTAGATGCTCCTAGTTAAAAATATACTGTTTGAATAATGAAGAATTTCATTTTTTTGTCTATATTTTTTAAAAATTATTTCTGCCTTTTATAGATTTTAAATTTAATTCCTGAAAGAATAGAGAACATTAATAAAGAGTTCCTTAATTTTAAAACTCTGCAAATGTTTGTTGAAAGTCAGCTAGAACCAATGATTAAAAACTATATTGATAAAAGTGGCATAATTATCAAAAGGCAAACAGAAGCAATACTGTATTACTATGATGTTATATATCCTTACATTAATCAAAGACCTGAGTTGATAGTCCAAGAGACTTTATCAACATATCAAAGACAATTAATGCGCATTGCTTTGAGTGTAAATAAAGCTATTGTCATAAAGCCACTAAGTCAATTGGAGACATTTTCTATCAAATTCATTGGAGTTGCTTTGGGAAAGAAAAAAGGAGCAGTCTTTGTACCATTATCAAGTAATTTCAATATTTTTTGCAATGGTGTTTTATAGACATAGTATCTTAATGCTAATACAATATTTTTATTTACAGGGACAGCATATCTTTTCACAAAAAGTTTAATCACATTCGATGGGAAGGCAATTTTTTTTCCGCCAGACTTCCACCATAAAAACTGCATATACTTGCTTGCTCGTGATTTTTTATGGAAGCATTTCTCAATCTACATGAAAGGAAATACTTTTATTGTTGAGTTTAATGATGGATCAGTGCAAATTCAAATGAATAAAAAAAAAAAAGTAATTCTTTAATTTTATTCTAAATTGCTGCAACTTATTCTACCATGCCTGCAATCACAATTACATCATTTATTGTAAATTTTTGAATTAAAATTTATACCATCACTGAATAATTTCAAACATTCTGTGAAATTTTCTAAAAACCCTTTCTCTTTAGGTTCATGTATATAGAACAGCACGTACTAATGATCTTCCTGTTCAGTTAAAATCAACATCAGTGACCCGACAACCAAATCTAGTGAAAATTGAGAATGCTTTTGGTTTATTGATTTACTGTACTCTAAATGTGTTCTCTTGCAATATTACTATCTCAGGATACTACCACAATAAAACTTTAGGTATTAATATGCCTTAATCCTTTTCTTTTTTTTTTAAATGTTTGATTCTTTTCAGCCTTCAGTTTTTTACTTTTTACTAAATATTTCATTGTCAAGAATTGCATTTGTAACTTGTATGATTTTATTGTTAAGGACTACTTTTTGGATTAACTTATGTGATTTTGGTTCTTAAGGACTGTTTGGCACAAACAATGTTGATTATTCAGATGATTTGCGAATGCCCAATGGAAAGCTAGCTTTAAACCTTTTGGAATTTTTAAATGCTTTTGAAATGAGTAAGAAATGTTTGGTGACTGACCCTTCTCAAATCTTCTCAAATGAAGCCATAAGAAGTAGGATAGAAAAAGAAGAAAACTGTACTAACACTTTTAATCAAATGAGGTTTCAAATTTTTTTTTTTTTTTCTTTGTTAATATTTACATTAAATTTTGTGTAAATTTAGTTTATCAAACCTTAATTTATTTTTATAGTTGGGATAACAACTTTATGGTAAAGCCTGCATTTTTGATGACTTGCTCAATTGAAGATATTTGCATTGTAGCATCTTCTTTTATGAGTCGTGCTAAGGAAGAGTCTAATAGCATTCTCTCTTATCCTTCAGTTTGTGGTAAATGAACTATTCTTGTTATTACTACTTACAAAAAGGTTTTTTAAAGTATGAAAAAGAACATTTATTATTACTAATAACAACTTATTTTAGAACCATGCAGAAAACCCAGTAAAAAACTTCGTTTCAACCAACTTAACCAATCAGCATTTTCTGTTCATGTCACATTACTTATAAAACTTGTTCCTGAAATTGAGAGAGGTTTAAAAAAGTTGGAAGTTTTAGCATCGCGTCTGCAACGAGAGTTCGAACATAAGTATGCTTTGCAATTCTCTGTTATTGGTTTTGGAGGTAGAGCTTTGCGAAAAGAACCACATATTCAAACTGGCAATGGTGAGATAAATATGGATGCATTAGAAGTTGTAAAAGCTTTTCAAAATTTACAATTCAATGGTGAATATAATAATGAAAGGTTAGTTTATTTTTCATTTGAAAGTTTGTTGAAAGCTTGTTTAATAAAGATAATGAATAGGTTTTTATCTAACAATTTAAAATTATTTTCAAAGAATGGTTTTGAAAAATTTAAGTTGATAAAAATAGTTTTGTTATTGTGAAAACCAAATTCGATAATCCTAAAAGTAATAAATTGATCTACGATTATGATGATCTGCGATTATGATGAACTACACACCGAACTTTGTTATGTTAACCATTTGTTAAGTTAACTTCTGAAAATGACTTTCTAAAAACGCTTTCTCCTTTTTGTTAAGACTTGGACTTAATGCATTGAAGTTTGCAAGTGAATTGGAACCTGAGTCCCAAACGCAAGTTTTAAGTTCTAAAATATTTATACTTTTTGATGACGATGCCACATATTCAAACTCCTTGCTTCAAATGATGGAGGTTCATCGTTCTATGGCGAAACGTGGAATTATGCTAAACGTTGTAAATAACTATCGGTTAGAGCGTGGTAAAAGATTAAATTGTTAAAATAAATTTAAGAAACTTTATGTTCACAGACATACACATACAGATATATATACATATATATGTGTATATATATATATATATGTGTGTATATATATATATATACACACATATATATGTATATATATATATATATATATATATATATATATATATATATATATATATATATATATATATATATATATGTATATATATATATATTTATATATATCTGTATGTATGTATGTATGTATGTATGTATGTATGTATGTATGTATGTATGTATGTATGTATGTATGTATGTATGTATGTATGTATGTATGTATGTATGTATGTACACATATAGATGTTATTGGAAGAGATAGCTTTGGAATGCGCTACCTTATTCGACTGCCAAAAGGTGAAAAACACAGTTCTATTCAATTTCCTCCACCCGATGATTATATGCCGTTAGTAAAGCAAACCCATGGTGCAGTATTTGCGCTAAAAGCCTTTGTTTCTGACTCAGCAGCTTTGGTAAAGTCTTGGCATATAACTTTGAGCACTGTCCTGCAACTTCAGATTGACAAAGATCGAAAATTATGTAAAGAATGCGATTGTAACTTTTGTAAAAACGTTAACGATGAAGAATGCGAATTCGATCTTTAATTTGTGTCGAGGTGAATATATTTTCTTTTTGTAACTTTAAGTAGTACAAAGGTTTGTTCTGTTGTTAAATTTCGAAAACTATGTTTTTTAGGGGCTTTTTTGTTCTAATAAGAAAGAAAGACGCCATTCATTACTCTGGAAGAATCAAGATTATTTCTTATTATAATAGTTGTAATTTTCATAAAAACTACTCCAGTAATTTAGTTGGAGCATTGGTCTTTATTCTAAATGTTGTTATTTATTATTTTTTTTTTTTGCAATACTTTTCTTTGTAATACTTGTCACACTTTTATTCAGTGCGTGCAGATACTTTGTATGTATGACACGTAGTATGTAAAAAATACTGTTTTGTTCGTTATATATTGAAGTATAAACAGTAGAGCTGTGTGAGATTAGTTTTTTTATCTTCGATCGAGTTCGATCGAGATTACAAAAAATTAGATCGAGTTCGAGTTCCAGATTATTAAACAAACAAGTGAAAGTGTGCATTCATTTCATTGAAAAATGTCATCATCAACAAACCATACTTATCCTAATGTTAAAAGTCTACAAATTTTTATGAAGAAAGGTAAGCTCTGATAGAAGACGGCAGCTTTTAATGGAAACGATGTTCCCAGATGTCGAGTGCAGACGCTCTGAATTGACTCTGGTCGCTGGGATTGCAAGAAGTGATTGAGCAAGCTTAGCAAGACAAGAAAATCGACTTTTATTTTGCCTCCACCATGTCAGTGGACAACCATTGCGCCCAAATTTCAAAATCTTTCAATTATGTCTTCACATCATCATCAAGCGCACTCATACTTGACACATCAGCATCAGCAACATTGTCGTTGGTTGCAGTTGCTGCCATCATGTTATCGAGGGATTCCCACAAGCCTGTTGATTGTGTTTCTAGTGTAGACTCCGTCATTGAGTGCTGAGACTAGACTGGTTTTGGTCCTGAACCTGGTACTGTCGGAAGTTCATTAAGTAATTCAAGAAGCTTTAATAAGTTGGCCGACAGCTTCTCAGCTTGCTTGCAGTAAAGTGACTTGTACCTGGGATCTACCAGTGTGCAAACTGCATCTGGCTGAACCTAATAAAATATTACAGAAACTGTCAAATAACTCAATTAGATATTAATATATTAGATAAGCATGACCATGGTTCTTAATGCAATTGAAGTTAAAGAAAGCTTTATGTGGAAATAGGTAATTAAAAACTAGTGCGTGATTGATAATGACAGTGAATGTCGAAAAAAGATTGATAAAACACTGAAATAAACACTTATATAATGAGTCTCAGTATATAAATAATGATTTATGTTACCTCGTCAAAAGAAGGAAACCTTTCTAAAGATGCCACAAGTGTCCGCGCCAGTGAAATTCCAGAGCTTCTATTTGCAATATCACTGATGAAACCTTACAATTTCTGGTGTAATCCATGCAGAGCTGGTATTTTCATAGATAACGTTGGGTAACTTTCACCACACAACTCTCTGCTAGCCTGTTCAAAAGGAGTTAAAATCTTTACATAACCCTCGGCGAGTTTCCATTCATTCGTAGTGAGATTCTCCACCCTACCAGTTAATGCGATTTCGGCTGATAGAGGCGCTTTCTCTTCCATAAGGCGTTGAATCATGTAATAGTCGGAATTCCAACGCGTTGATACACTTATTATGAGCCCACGTTCATCTTTTTTTAATTGCCTTTGTTGTGCATACAGCAATTGAGATGATTGAATACTGGGATGGTAGTGCGAGACAATTTTTTTACATTTTGCTATCATACTAATCATGCCTTCATTTTCATAGCTCATGTTCATGACTGCTCTCATATTACTACCATTGTCTCGAAGAACGTACATTGTATATTGGTACTGCTCTTGGTAGCGACCAATCCTCAATTGACTTCTCAAGAGATTCTAAAATACTTCGCCCGAATGTGATATAGCCACAAACGGTTTATTTTCCAGTGTATATGATCGCATTTGAAAATCAGCAGTTATATATATCAAACAAAATGATATATAGGAATCCAGTGCGCGAGAAGACCATATGTCTGTGGAAAAGCAATAGGATGGCATGCCAACAAACTCAGTAGTAATGCGATCAGTCATTTCTCGTTTCAAATTTTTATACATAGTTGGTACAATACTGCGAGAAAAAGTGGTACTGCTCGGAATATGATACTAAGGAACAACCAATTTCATAAGTGCCTGAAAAACTTGCCCTTCTAAGAAATCGTACGGTGGGTAATCGGAAGCCAACATGCGGCCAATAGCTCGTGTTATTTCTTTAGCTTTTTCGTGATCAGACGTCCATGCTGTTTTCTTAGCCCACAGATCTGTGACACTATCTGACAGTTTTTTTCCAGCTTTAATTTCTTCCTTTTTGCTTCTTGTGCCTTTTTATCACACTCTGCTGATTCCTTCTTATGATAACTTCTCAGGTGAGTAAATAAGCCAGTTGTAGATGAAGTAGGACAAGATATTTTTTGACTGCATTTTCTAATTTTACAAAAACCAAAAATAGTATCGTTGATTTACCGTCTATCAAAATAATTCCAAATAACGTTCCTTACTCTCTTGTCCTCCATTTTGAAGTGTTTTAATATAATTTTACAGCGATTTTTTGAAGCGTTTTAATAGATTTTACAGCAATTTTTTAAATATCCAACTTTAGGTTCGAAATTCGAATTATATTCGATTAACTAAGCACATTCGATTCGAGTTCGATTATTGAATAAACTCGAACTCGAAACTTCGAGTTTTGCACACCTCTAATAAACAGGTCAACCATGCGAGAGTGCATAATTTGCACGAATTTTGTTTTAAACTTTGACCAACGTTTTAGGTTTTTACATAGCGCCAATTTCTTGCACTGAATTGACCTTAACACAAAAAACTGAGGTCTAGTAACTAAAATTACCCTTTTTGTATTGATAAATGATGATACAAGATATTTTCAGATAACAGTTTACAAGTTGATGCTTTACTTGTAAGAATTATTCCTTGCTTCCGCTAAAATCACTTGTTTAACAGCTATCTATAAAAAACCTTTCAAGTTTTAAAAATAGATAGCTGTTGCAATATTAAATTATACAGTTAAAAACGATATGAAGATCAAAATCAGATGCCGTATCGCAGTCCTGTTATCATCTTTCGAACTGATGCTACCCAAATATGTTCAGAAAAAGATGAGAATTCCAACGTGTTACATAAAAAATTTTACTTTAAAAGAAATAGTCTAAAGTTAGAATAAAAAAAAATATGATGGAAATTAATGGAACGAAAACAACAACAAAGGTACACATAAATTCAAAATACATAACAGTTTAATAAAGAATAAGAAAAAATTTCTGAATCTTTGAAAACATCAAAATTATTTTATTAAAATGATTTAAGAAATTTTCTTATTGAGGTTACACGAGTAATAATAACTATAATAATTACTATAATAATAACTATTTAATAACTATAATAATAACTATATTATAATAGTTTATAAACATCTTACTTGTAATATTTACACGTATAGCTATGTTAATTTTAAATATAAAGAATACTAATATTTCTTAAACATAAACTAACAGCAATAATTATGAAAACTATAACTTGTGGAATTAAAAAAACAAGTTCTGTCTTTTAAAAACCACATTCAAGTATTCCAATCAAGAGATATTCAAATTATTTAAAAATCGCTGCTACGATTTAAATCTTGAGATTTTATCTTCTTTTTTAGTTCTACCATTTTAAATGTGGTACTCTTAAACCTAAATAATAATAATGTTTTAAAGAAAAAGGTTTGTGCGATAAATTCGTTCCATTTCATGATTTGATAACACGAATCTTAATTATCAAACTTGAGAAAAAACGACGGCTGTTTTTTGTGGTTCAACGCAGGTGAAAGTTCTTTTGTGATTTAAACAGACGGTTTTTTTGAAAAATAAATTTGTGATCGTTGAATTCTATAGTTTGCGTACTTCACAGTTTTTATGTGCGAAAAGGGCTTAAGAATAAAATGGATTACAAAAACACTTTTTGATCATGGCAATTAACTCATCGTTCGGATTAGGCTACTTACCAGTTTTATGGACTTTATTTTCTATACTCGCATTCACTACATCATATGCAATAGCAGTTTTTGAAGGTCACGTATATTACTTTCTTCCATCTATAGGCGACACCGGTGCACAAATTCCCGAAGCTAATATTTTTTCCTTGTTGATGAATATATCAATAATAGTTGGTCTCTCAAACTACATAACCAGATACTTTCAATGCCAATATCAAGCTCGTCATTGTGCAGATGAAAGAGAAACAATCTATAGGTACAACCGTATATCGCTTTTATTAGCTGTTGGAAGCGTCTTAGGTGCGCTCATTGTTGCAAACATCCCTTTGAAAAAGGTACGGTTTTTGTGTACTTTATGGAATTCCATACAACTTCCGAAAGTTGTTAAAAAAGTTAAAATTCTACAAATTTTGAACAACTCACGTTCACTATTTTTATATATTTTCCATTTTTAGGATTATTATCTACTCGAAATACATGACGCTGGTGCAATAATTGCATTTGTATTTACTACGATGTATTTTTGGTTACAAACTATTTTAAGTTATAAAACATCAAAGTTCGGTTTAGTTTCAACTTTATTGAGTCATTTCAGGTGCTTCTTAGTTTTTTTCATTAGCGTTTTTTCATGCATATTTATTGTAACTTCAGCGCTCAGTTATAAAATATTTATCAACTATAATTCGCATCATGCTGTTGCACAGTGGGTACCAGGAGACTTAGGTTACTTACTTCATGTAGTAAGCAACTCATCGGAATGGATGTGTGGTATGTTTATAATGACTTATGCTCTGACGTATTTTGAAGAATTTCAGCAAGTCGTACTATTAATAGATTGTCAGGAAAGATCACCGATGGTCGAATATTATGACGGTATTGGTGTATTCTCTGATGCTAAAATGAATGACGAAGAAAATAATAATTGATGGGAATTGTACATTCTTTGTAAAAAAGTATACAAAAAGGAAGAAATAAACTTTATTTTTTTATACCAACAAAAATAAATTTGTCAGCTATACGTTCAAAGTATTAATATTCTTTATGTTATTTTATGATATTTTTAATATTTCCTTTTAGTACTTGCTGCGTCATAAGTGATCAGGCGATATTTTGCTTTTTAAGGAAATTTATTTTAAAATAAGCTTACTAACAATAGAATGCAAACTTCGTGCGTAAACCGACCGAACCAATCTTTGGAGCGTAAACCGACCGAACCGATCTTAATCGATGCCTTTTTTTTTTTTTTTATCTCTGAGATCTTGCATATATATGTTTTACTGTTTTAAAAATACTTAAATGGAAACATTTTTTGTTTACTTTTACAATAATTAAACTGAGAACAAAAAGATTTATTCAAGCACCTCTTTGTTTATTCAAGTTCCTCTTTGTTTAAACTCTTCAATTATTCAATGGCTCGACTATTTTTCGATGTTTAACAGTTATTTTCCACAACAATTTTTTGCGGATTGATTTGAAAAACTATCAAATAATATTTTTTCATCTTTTCGCTCATTTTTTTTCGAGGAATTTCCTCGTTGTATTTCTTTTATTATAATTTGCGGTAATCGTTTGGTAATTTTTAAAGTAATTGTCTTTTTGAAAATATATTTTGTATGTAAGCGGCGACCCCCTAAAAATAGAGACACAAAAAAAAAGACTTTCAGAGTTATTATCCTAATTGATATCTCTTTGATGGTTAACAGAGCACATTTATCTTTTTTTTATTTATTTTATAAATATCTTTATCAATCTAGTAAGGTCGTGTTTCAGTTTAATCAATAATGTTTTAAGAAATGTTCATCCTTACACCACCCTTTTAAGATCCTGGGTGCGCCACTAAATATGTGTGGAAATTTAGAAGGTTTTTAAAAAAATAACCATCAATTGCATTTTTCTGTTTAAGTTAGATCTGTTAAAAATTTATAATTTATATAAATGTGGTTTAATAATTTTATAAGGAATTCATGAATACTTTTCATAAGAAATTTATAGTTATTCAATAAGGTGATTCTTTAGATTGCTCAAACTCGATAAACACTTAGGACTAAGGAGAACTTCCTTATGTTAAGCGAACAAGTTACCGTCGTCAACTAAGAAACTTATTCATCTGAGACTATTTATAGATTGGTAATATTTGTTTGTTGTTTTTATAATTATTCAATTTATATAATTATGCAATTTATATTATTTTAAATATTATTACTATAGATTTTATAAATATTTTTAATAGTGAGGCCAGAAATCTACTGTAAATATTGAGGAATTTGCTTGGGAGATATCTTCTCTCTCTGTGTCTCTCTCTCTTACAAACACACACACACACACACACACACACACACACACACACACACACACACACACACACTACACTTCTCCTATCAATGGTGCTCAAAGATTTTTATTTTGATATGTTGCTAAAGTAAGTTACGCTTATCTCATATTAATTAAAATGAAAAGCTATTTGAACACTTTTAACCTATTACATAACACTTAAAAAGTGGAGGGGACCTAAGCTATAAGAACCGCTCCCTGCCGCCCATACTCCTATTAAAAATGCATAATATTGGTTAATATTGAATAAAAAATTAACAAAGACACAAAATAAAACATTCCTACTTTTTATCTAAACTTTTTATTGAATTTTTAGTCAAGGAAAAGTTTTATTTAATAAACTTTCAAAAGTTTAAATTTCATTTTATTGATAGAAAGTCTTTAAAATATTTTAAAAAGAAATGCTTAATGATTACTTATTATATTTAACCTTTTGTTCGGTTATTTTTCTTTTCTTGAAATTTGTAAACATAAAATTATTTTTTATCTTTTAAATAAAACATTTTTATAACATTTTTTGATTCAAAATTTTGGAAAATTACAAATCATAATTTATTGAAATAAAATAAATAATAATAAACATTTTTAACTTGGAAATATTTCATTTGAAACTCACGATTCACAATAAAAGTGTACTTTTAGTGGAGTGAAGTGTATGACTATGTGAAAATACTTTCTTTGTTGTAATTGCCCGCATCAAAATTTACACAAACATTTTATTCAAAATTTTTCAAGATAACAATACAAAAATATTTCTATTTTACTCATTTCAAATGACGTCAAAAACTACTACTTGATCAGCTTTTGATGTTTACGATATACACCTAAGGTATTTTTTTTTTGTTGTTATTTTAAAAAATCACTTAACATTTTAAAACATTACAGGTAATGTTTTTAAAAGAAGAATTACTTTTTTTGCTCTCTGTCAAATTGGGAATGGAAAATTAGCAATATATATTTTTTCATAGTTCGGTATCAGATTTTTTTTTTAATTAGAATTTTATCAAAAAACTATTTCATTTCATCCTTATTTTGATTTTTCTTCGCAGATGTCAATTTATCCAAATGCATATCTAATGGAGGATCAGTCAATAAAAATGGATGGTTTATGCGCGATGACCAATGAAAGGTTGAAAAAAATGTGTGAGTGTTGTTGATACTTTAAGGTCCATTTGTCGACGAATATAAAAGAATAAGTAACAATATTGGCGAATTTCTGGCGAATGTCGTAAAATATGTTATTTAATGCTTGTTTACTAAAGGAGCTCATGAAACAAAAGCATGATATAATGATCTAAATAGATTTAGAAGATTGCTAATTTCCGTTTTTTCTTATTTTTGTTTTTTTAAACCGTATTTTTGTAAATTATTAGGCAGCTTTAGCTAAAAAAAAAAAAAAAGACTTTTTTCGTGATATATGACGTACTCTATTTGCACCTCCAAACCTACTGTTGATTTGGAGATGCAGATAATCCAGTGAGTAAAACCAGCTTGCATATTACTGTTTACTTTATTACTTAAAGTGAACAGCTTTTCTATCAGTCCAAGTACTTTTTTGCATAATTTTCAATATATTATACACATAATCACAATATATTACGCATAAAATTATACATATAATTTAAAATATATCATAATTTACAATATATCACACATAAAATTTGTATGTAAAATTTAAAAGATATCAATGCTCTGAGCTTTTACAGAATTCTGTAATGACAGTATTTATAGACTGTTTTTAACAGTCCTATAAATACAGACCTTTAAAAATCAATGACGGATTTACAAAAAATTCATTTTTTAAAAAATTTCAGCGATTTTTGTCATTTTGCAATTTTGTTCCGCGATTTTTTGCGATTCGAAGAAGACGCGAGTATGTGCAAAGATCTTAATTACTTTATAGTAATTTCAAATAACCTTGTAATTCAAAGTTTCGTGAATTTTACGAAGAAAACGAAGTTAAAAGTTACTCTCCGTGCTGTGGGAAGTTAACACCATTTGGGAAGTTAACACTGCATGAGTTTGGAGTGCTCAAAATAGATTTGGGCTTTATATCGCGGCTCTTTCACTTAATGATTTTCTTAGCAAGTTTGGTTATCTGTAAAAGATGCTCGGGAGAGTTACTTTTATTGTTAACAAAACACAGTATTAAGTTTTCAAAAGTTTCTGAATTTTTATCCCAAAAAGAAAGATAGGAAATTGTAAAAGTATGGTTAACCAATAAATAGTAACAGTGTAAAAGTAATAAACAGAAATAAATTCTCCACCAATCAGATCAATATTGATGTCTCTTTGAAGGTTTTTGTAAATTTGCAGGAGTGTCAATGTTCTGACATTGAGTGCTATTGAGGCTATACAGTAATTTAGGAAATAGGTATATGTTCATTATTTTCTTTATATTTTATCATAGAATTTGTATTAAAACAATTAGTTATGTTAACAAAGCATTTACAATATATTTTATTAACACTTGAAAGTAACTTGTGCTAGACAGCCTTTCAGCAACTAAAAAACAGTTGAAAGTTTTTGTGCAAAAAACTTTGATTAATGAAAACCATCTTAATGAAATTATTATCTATTAAACTGTTTATTTAGCTGTAGCTGCTACATTTGAAAAATTACTTAATCTAAAAGGTGTAACATTTCCCATGTGTGAACTTATAAAAATTTATAATAAATTTCAATTTAGAAGCATCAAACAGTAAATTAAATCTGCAAAATTTTTATTAGTTTGCGATAACTATGAATTTTAAGTAGAAAAAAAAATTCTTTTAATTTTCATTTGTATTAGCAATTTTATATACATTAACTTTGTGGCCTTCACATTCAATTAACTGCTTAGTTGAAATACCACCTACGTTCAACTGTTCATTCTATACTGATGTAAATCTGATTTGTGTTAAGTTAACAGCTTTGTTAATATTGGTTTTCTAAGTATAATTATTAAGCTAAAATTTACTTTGCTCTTTGTAAGTTTTTATCTTTCATAAAAATTGTTTTGTTTTTGTTGATATTTTTACTAAGATATTTAAAATGAGGATTTTTTAATTAAATTTTAATATTTTATGGTTATTTCAGCTGAATTTCCTGAGATTGATTATGAAAATGATTATAATGTGGACAAGGCTAAAGTGAAACGCATGAAGATTCCTCAAGAAATAATGGATTTAAGCTTTGATTTAAAAACAAAGACAAAACAGTAAGTGATCAGTGTAAATGTTAAATAAATGGATCATAAACTATTTGATATCAAGTGTTAAGAGTCTGAACATCTTATGATGTTACAAGTCTGATTATCTTTATATACTTTATACATACAAAGGTGTTTAATAATTCTTATATTATAGCATTTCTTTTGCTCAAAAGTAGAAACCACAAGAAATAACTAGCCTACATACACAGGCTACATTAATGTTTTATATTGAAAGGAAAATGTTTATACAGCTGTTTTACCCCATGTACACATAATATTAACCAAATTTAATCCAGATGTAATAGTTTTGTACTTTCTTATGATAAGCTTTAAATTTTAGGAAAAACTTATCTAAATTATTTTTACATAGAGAGTCTCTGTGAGAACATTTTTCAAAAAACAAGATTTATAATCAACTAGTAAATTAGTAATAAGTTACCACTTAATATTTTTTTTTGTATCAGTGGTAAATCTGCTTATTGAGGACTTATCCTGATAAGTTAATCAAGTTACTTTAATTTTCATCATATCCTGTTTTCCTACAAAAAATAAGAGGATAAAAATATAGCAGTTTTATGTTTTCTTATGGGTTTATACATGCTGTCCTGAAAATATCGAATATTAAAGGGATTTGTAAATGGGGTTTTCACAGGGATGCCAATTCTCACACACTTTTTGTTTCTGATGTGTATAAAAATTGACAATTCTGTGTATTGGTAGGTAGGTCTTTCTATGAATTTAGAATGTTTAGTAAATACATTCAGTAAGTAAATAACATAGTTTGGCATATTATCAAGTAATTATTAAGTGAAATTAGCAAATATTCCATTTAATTACACTTGTTATACAATTATTCCTAAATTCTTCAAAAATTTCTTTAGAGTTATTCTTTAGAGTTTTAATGTTAATTTTATTTTTAACTAATCTATCAAAATTTAAGTTCTATTTATTTATTTATTTATTTTTCTTTGGGATTGTTCACATATTATATAATCAATGAGGGGGAGGGGGGTCACTGCTAATGCTTATGGCTGATTATGGAGATTAATAGGTGATGATGGCTGATTATGGAGATTAATAGGTGATGATGGCATAAGCAAGTAAAAAAGTTCAAAAACATCGTGTTTTTTTTTTTTGAGATTTGGATTCTTTTATTGTAAGAATTTGCAAAATACAGTTGCATTCACCAGTTCCCTTTTTGTGTTTTATTTGTGAGTTTCTCTTATTTTTCTACCTGTTCATCTTTATCAAGTGTTTTTATGAGGTTCAAACATCTGTAATGAAAACATGTAACTGAAAAATGTTGAGTTCCTTTGGTTGCTTTGTCAAAATCAAGATCATCAAAGAAGTGAAATTTTTCAATTATTCTTTTTATCATAAGTAATTTATGGTGTAAATTTAAGAGAGGAGGTCTACCAAATGATTGTGCTTGATTACAGGGATGAGGGGGTCAAAAAGTGATGAAAAATAATTGCATAATATGTGAATGATCCTTTTAAATGTTTTTTTTTCAGAAACTTTGTAAAGAAGTTTCTTTTTTTGCAGAGGTGTATTAACTAGACCAGAATTCTTGGCAAAACAGCATCAGTTGAAAGTTTCTGCTGCAAAAAAACAAGAAGCAAAAGATTCAGAAAATTCAAATGAGCTTCTGCAAAAACTTAGATCAAGGTCTCAACGAATTGAAGAAGTGAGCTTTTTTTGTTTTGATTTGATTTGATCACCAATCCTGTCGTCCCCATAATATTAAACCTTGTTATCTCCATGATGCTAAACTTAATGTTATTGTTTGCTTTATTAAAGTGTAAAGCAGTTTTGTGCAACTGTAGGCATATTACAACAAATATGAAGCTGTGATCACATTGATTTTCTGAATTATGGTTTTAGTTTACAGTAAATTGTGTGTCTTTGTGAAAAGTGTAAATATCATTTATATTGGATTATAATTGCATTTTAACTTTACTTTTTGTATATTATTTGTATCATAAATTTACTTTTTGGACATTTATTGCGTTACAATATTACTTTTATTATTCTATAATTTTCTGTTCTCAACAATTTTCAACATTTCAACAATTTTCAAATTTTTAATGTTTTAAATTTCATTAATATTCCAGTTTTTTTTTCCTTGTATTGTTTGTGCCAGAAGAATGATTATCATTATTTTATGTGAATGTTATCCTATAACAATTTTTAAAAATCTACAAAAATATATTTTTGAGTTAGGAGCAGGGTTGTGGAGTCAGAGTCATAAGTAATAATTTTTTGTTTTTCTTTCAGTTAACAAGTGACAACAGGACCTCAAGTAATGAGCTAACAAATGCAACGAAATTAAGACGGTCAACTGTTGCTTCTTAGCAACTGCTTTTTAGCAAAGATAGTGTCATTCGGCATTTTTCAGTCCTGATCTTCTTAAGACGCCAAATAAAGGAAACACTTAAAGCCATCTGATGTACTTAATATTATTATAAATTAGACTTTTTGTATTCATCTCTACCTGTTTGTATATCTTCATTTCTTATTGACGACGATCACTATAAATCGAGAGCCGTTCCTAACGTTATGTTCGATTGTTATATTTTAAAAAGGAAAATTTTTAAAAATGTTTAAATGATTTTTGTTTTCGACAACAATAAATATGAATAAAACTCCTGGAAATAAATGAAATCATGTAAAAAATTTTGTTATATCTTAAAATAAATTGAACAAAATCCGTTTTTTAAAAAAGAAAGTTCCATATTGGCTGAAGTTAAAGTTCTTTTTTCGTTTCTTTTTATTTTTATGGTTCGACTGAAAATCCTGAGTACAAATTTTGTTAGTATTTTGGGGTAAAGCTAAAAAACTGTAATGGTCACTTCTTTATATTAGATCGATCAAACGGAGTTACATAATCATCTCGACTGTCTAGAACAAATTTTTGGTTGTTAAAGAATTGGAAATTTACTTAAGTTTAAAGATCTCTGTGGTTAAGATAATTTTAGACTCGTTTATTAAAATTTGAACCATGTTTATTTTTTAAACTTACCAACGTGAAATTCATTTAAACTTATTGTACACATTCTTTCTAAAGGTTCCAAACATTTAATTATTATAATTTAATTATGCTTTGGAAATCACTTTATTAAAGCGAAATTTTTTTTTATTGATTCTTATTTTGAAAAGTTAGAAGCTATAACTTAACCATTGTTGCATAATCTTTTAACATTGCTATGTTAAAGTTATATGCAGTATGTCTCTAGAATTGATAGAATGATTAAAAATTAAAGTTAGCTAATGACGGAGAAATCTCATTCAATGATCGCATTTTCTGGAAATGAAGTTTTGTGAATTAAATAATACAATGCAACATCAACATTATTGATGCTTTAAAGCAAAGTTGACAATGCCTCCGCGATGCAATGTAACATTCTGCCAAAATCTCAACATTTTTGGGAGACAAAAACTTTTGGCGGTCGCCTTCAAAAAATTTTTAGGCGGCAGAACGTTTTGGGTTCTGTCTCTCAACTTTCAATTAAACATAAGACATAATTTGGATGTCAAATTTTTAATATTTGCATCAAATTCGTTTTTTTATATTTCTTGCTAATTTAAAAAGAAACTTTGAAAATAATTTTTTTGAAGTTAAAGATCTACTCTTTGTCTTGATTGCTTTTCCAAGTTGAGATACAGAAGCCACGGCTGGCAGCCTCCGAAAATTTATTCTGACGGCAGCCGCTAATTGGGAGGTTGAATCCAGAACAATATTCTGCCAAAAGGCAAATGAATAGACATACAGTGGTCTTGTTCATAGTTGTAGCGCTGTATAATTCAAAACTTCGTCTTTAACTTTTTTTACAGGTTATAGCTTAACATACATATTTAACAATCGAATCAAATGATGCTGTATAAATAACGTTATAGCTTTATTTACAACGTCACGTAGGTGTTTTTTTACGCGCGAACCCTAATTAGTTCTCTAAATTCCAATTTTGTTTTAGAGAGTGCTAGCTGATTTTATAATATATTATATCAATTGATACAAGCAAAAAACGAATGCTCCAGGTGTTGCAAAAATAAGAAATAGAAGGAGATATTAGTTTACGGAGCTTCTCCATTCAACTGATTATATAAATTATGAAAAGGTATATTAAATTTTCTAATAAGCGTCTAGCTCTTGTATGCAACTAGAGTCTAGATGGTGCTATTGTATGGAAAAATTTCAGTTCATTTTCGACAAAATGTTGACTCCGAACTTCAGAAAACTAACAGTTTTACTTTTACTTCTAATATTTACTTCTAATATTTATGTTTTTGTTGAAAAGTTAATATGAAGTTTGAAGTTAGACATTTTTTGCTCTCTCAATGAGGACGTGAAGGGAGGCTTAATGATTCTTTACTTCTGTTCAATTGGTAATACATTTTTATTAAGTTAATTATAACTTTAGTGTCGAATTTTTCTTTTTTTTTTTTGGGGGGGGGGGGGTAAATCTTAAGATTCTGTCCTCCCTCCAAATTAAAAAAGATTCAAGTTTTATGGTAGCGTATAAATAATTCGCACTATGATTACATTCTAGATTACTGTGAGACAGTTCAAAATGGTAACGGACAAAATGTTACGATCATCTCGCTGCCCAGTTCTACAGTGTAGCATCTAAAAATCAGACTTTTGAGAAAAAAATGACTGATATTATAAAACATAAAGAATCTTCCTTTCAAACGAAGAACAATAGTAAAATATTAAAAAACCATGGAAAATAAATCATTTGGATATGTTGCAGTATTGCACTGGAGAGATCATCCCGTCATTGTTCAGAATAAACACACACATCTCAAAATGACTATTTTTGATATGTTACATTGTTGAACAGGGGCGACACTACATATGGTATGCTTTTATTAAGGGTCTGCAAACCATATCAACTTGGTGCCGTGAAAGTAGTTAATTCGGTGCTTCACCCGAATACGTGATTACCTGCAAATGCGAAATGGTAAACGTTTCCGAACCAAGTGTCATCAACAAGCGGTGACAACTTTTCTCATCGCAGTAAGAAATTCGGTAAATCAATGTAGTGAACAGTAAAATCAATTCAGTAAAAAAAGTTGTTGCAAAAATGTGGGAAATGTTACAGAAAAAATAATTAAATTTAACAGCCGCATTTCTTTGGCTCCGTAAAAGATGAAAAAGTTTTTGTACTATGCGAGGTGCTATCTACATTAAAAGCTGGATACATACGCTGTAAAAGATATTTTTTCGTCATTACTAAAAGACAATAACATGTCTTCATCATCGGATTCAGGTAAACTGTTGCCATCTCAATAATCGCTTGATGCTGATCCTCCAGTTTTTTAAAAAATACAAACTCTTTGTTTTTTAATATGGACTGCTTATCATCTTCTAACGAAATGAATTTTAGGTACTCTGTTTATTTTTACAAGATCTGCCAGAAAAAAATGGTACCAAAACAATAGTTTTTCTATTACTTCTGTGCTTTTTTTCTGGGACACCTTGTAATTGCATTCACAATCTTAATATGTTCATGTTTTTTTTCTATGAAGATCAAATTGTGTTTTATGTGTCAACTACATGAAACAAAATAAGAATCTGGGTTTGCTGAGTGAGCGAAAAAAAAAAGCAAGCAAAAATCAGTATTGGTTTCAATTAGTGGAAAAAAGCACCTAGGTGTTTGGAACTCACTAGCAAACAAATTGCTACAAAGCAGCTGCTTCATTGAAGACTGCTGTGGCCAAATATAATTAAAAAATTGTTGAATCAACAAACAAAGTATTGCGGATTCGAGACGAAAAGAAGGGAAACATTTGATTAACCCATACGATGCCTTAGATCCAGGAAACGATAACTTTACGCAGTTGGTCATGCTAGTCAGAACGAAAGATCCTTCAGTTCATTCAATATCGGAAAAAACAAGGTCAAAGAATATTTTTCGTGGCTGGTTAAAAGAAATTCTACAAAGCGTTTTCTTTTTTTGCAATAACGGCTCACAACACAAAGGATCAGCCAAAAGCTCTTGATTCACATTGCTATAGAGACTCTTTAATTTTAATCGGTAAAAATTTAACCTTCTCATGTGAGGTTTGATCCAACACTATCGGTTCCGTTTGAGAGATATGTGTTCTGATCAAGTACACTTCCTAGGTAAAAAACACTTAGACCTTTGGACACAAATATTGAAGGAGAAATGATTAGAGCAGATAGAGAAAAAGAGAAGTTTCAATTTTGTACAACAATTTTGTACAACGCGATGGAGCGCAAGAGCGTCCTGTTTAAACAAAGTGTTCAAATGAAACGAATTTTCGCAGAAGTTATGCAAAGTGTGCTTGCATGAAAATCTTATAACGGATATTTATACTAGTGTATTAGGGTGCCAATTAAATTTTATGGTGAGAGAACGACTCTAGATTCTGAACTTGTTTTGATTGTGTAAAGAAAAAAGCTGTAAAGTTTGATGTTGCCAACTTTCTCCTCGGAGAATGCGCCATTGACGAAAATATTCTACTTTTCAGTTCTTCGAGAGTCACGAAGAAACATCACAATACACCGAAGTATTACACTCTGAAACTGCGCCTATCCATTGCCGCATAATATTTTATGACGCTATTTACATTGTAATCATGGTAATTAACGATCGTTTCGAGCAACCAAACCTACCAATTCTTACCTACTATAGACCAGGTGCTGATAAAAGCTATCAACTCGGTAATCTTGACGTTACAGCATTGTCTGCAGAGCTAGTCAACTTTCACACAACTTAAGGAAATGAAAAAGTCACTCTTTTTGAGGAGATAAAAAACAAAAACACGACCGAATTACGCTAAGCAGAACGAAGCCTCGTAGGGAACCTAACCAAGTTGGTGAAACTAGTCCTCATTGGTGCAACAAAAAGTGCCAACCCTGAGCAATTTTTCTCGTTAACAGGTAGATTGAACACTTGGCTTCAATCTACTGTTGCAAAGCGATTCAATGCATTGCAATACTATCTTCTCACAAGAAGCAGACTGAAAAAATATCATTGATAAATGTTACTAATGAGTTTGTTGAGTCAAAACGAACTAGAAAAGAACATTTTTGAAAAATTTGTAGAAGATTATTTGTAAATTATCTTCTCATATATTTTATATAGATTAATTGTAAATCAAGAATTTAGCTTTCTGATTTTTTCTTAAAAGTAACTTGCATAACTTAGACCTTTAGAGTTTGCAAATTTTCTTGACTATCTAGTAGCATCATTGAAACGTGGCCCCCTCACATTAAAAAGTGTTCTGGGTATATTCGTTTGATATTTATAACAGATTCGTATTACTTATCCTATAATGCCTGAAATATAGTTTTTATTTCATTTAAAATAAAGATTTTATGCTTGCTGGTTCTCTTCGCTATTGCCGTTTTTGCAAATTGGCGTGGTTAAACGGCTTGACAGTTGTTATATAATGAGTGTGTTAACCATAATTTATTTGCTTGTGATTTTCTTACTGTGTGTGACTGTAATGGCTGTATTGAGCGATCCAGATGTTATTAGATGGGATCCTTCTGAAAGTTTTGGAGAAATTAGTCGTGGTGAATTTTGGGGTTATAATTCAAATATATATGGAATAAACCTAAAAATGGCGAACCTACTGCCGAATCAGGATGATCGTGTTGGTGTTTTATCAACCAAACATTTTAAAGATTCTGAGAAAGCTAAATTGACCTGGAACTTGACCTGGAAATCACTTTCTGCTACTTTTGGCGGTATTCAACCTGTTGATCTGTTGTTAATGGAAGTGTTTTGCAGACATTTTAAATTTCCTCAATTTGCAAGGAGTATTGCAAAAGGTTATAAGTTACTTCATCCCGCACCAATCACCCCGCATTCAATCATTGGAGAATATTGGTATGAGTGAATTAGGTTTAACCCGCCATAAAAAATGATTTGGAACAATTATTGGGTACGCCTGATTTAACTGATGATGAATTTAACTGATGATGAATTTGAAATATTTTACAATTATGATTCAATGGAGGAGATATTAAAAGTGGCTGATCAGTTTAAAAAGTTTTATCAGTTTGTTAAAGATAAACCTGTTAAACGATTCCTTAGAGACACATAAATTGAATTTGGAGAGAATCGAAAGACAGAAAAAATTTAAGATAAATTTTTTCCTTTTGTTCTTGATAACCCAAGTGATTTTTACTAAAACTAATAAAAACAGTTAAAAGTTCTTGATAACCCAAGTGATTTTTACTAAAACTAATAAAAACAGTTAAAAGTTCTTGATAACCCAAGTGATTTTTACTAAAACTAATAAAAACAGTTAAAAGTTCTTGATAACCCAAGTGATTTTTACTAAAACTAATAAAAACAGTTAAAAGTTCTTGATAACCCAAGTGATTTTTACTAAAACTAATAAAAACAGTTAAAAGTTTTACCTACTCAACGTCCACCTACATTTACTCCTACACTTCCTAACAATTCTACCGAAGTTAAAACTTTTATTGAACGTCCTCCTGTTAAAAATTGAATCCTGAAGTTGCTCGGCCATGAACGTTCGATTTAGTCCCCTCCTCTTTTCTCCTGCGTTATTTCTTTTCAGTCCTCTCACTCTGACGGTCAAAAGTCAAAAAGATTTTAATATCAAGAGGTTTTATAAAGTCATACTGCCATAATGGATCAATGCGAACAGGTTTACGAGAAATAACATCAACAGATTTCACTTTACGTTTAGGTGGACGTTAAGTGAAAAGTTTAACAGTAGCAGTAATTGATCCTGAGAAATATTTTGAATTTGCTACTTGCTTTATTTTATATTAATAAATCGATTATTTGGGAGATTCGTGATGTGAGGGTTGAGAATCGAAAACAATGCTCAGGCGTCTGTTACTTAGCAAATGTCAAATGTTGGTCTTAGGATTTTTGATATTAAAGGTGATTAAACTTTTAGTGATTTTATATATCCTTTGCAAGATGTGAATAATATTAAAAAAGAATACAGATTTGAAAACTAAATCTGGATCTAAGTTACCTTCATCATTGCCTAGTTGCGTTTTATTGGAGAACTCGTATATGTTTAAGTCTGGTTCATAAAGATAAAGAGAAGTTTATAATGTATCCTTCTAAAATACCAACTAGGGATCCCCGTTTTAAGGAAAAGACTATGTTTAGTAATACGTGCTGAAAAAACTATGTTTAGTAATACGTGGACTAATGATGTAGGTTTTCGTAAAAAGATTCGTCATTTGATTATGCCACCTATTGTTACTGCTTCTTTATGGACTGTTGACAAAGTTGGTGATGGCGAATCATTTTTTATTGAAAATTATCGAAGTGATAATTATACATGTGTTTATGATGAACCTGCTGATTCTAGGGATGGATTTTTAACCTATACTGGTATGAAAAGTATTTGTCGTCAAAATTATTATCAGAAAAGGCATGAGTATAATATCTTTTCCTTATATTACTGATCAATATTATCGTAAAGATACTTCTGAGAAGTTTTTTAGTTAAATAAAATAGTTCATTTACTAAATAACCTAAGTAGTTTAAATTATAAAACAATGCATTAAAAAGATAACACAATATAAGTAAAAATAATATGAATATACATGAGTAAACATGAATTATGTTCATTTTTGAAAGTACTATCTTAAAAAAATGAAAGCGTCAATCATTTCGTCGTTTAACCGCGTTCGATTTTTTGAGCATAAAAACCCAGCCGCTAAGAATGCTCGTTCGGACTCCACACTTGTTGGCCGTATAGATAGTATATAATCATATGCTTTTTGAAGATGATTACCTCTTGTGGCACCACTTTCAAATAACGACATTTCTATTTGAATTTTAGAAGTTATATTTTCTACCCTTATAGGTAGTGTTTGTATTATTGCCAATCCTTTTTCCATAACTTCATTTAATTCTCAACAGTTTTGATTTTATTTTACACTCCTTGCTTGATAAAGTCTCGCTCATTTGAGCCTCACTATCACTATTCACGTCTGCTGATGTAATTATATCTGCCGAGCTTAGACGCTTTATTAGGTTTATTATAATTCTTTTATTTTGGGCACTTGTATTTGGTACAAAAACATCTGGGATTTTCGATGAAGTAACCTGACCATTATGAAGATAATAAACTGTGCTGCTTAATGGTGTTCTCCTCTCTTTAATTCGGTGACTCAAAGCGGCATACAATTGTTTTCCAATTTCGGATTGTTGTTGTTTAATTTTGGTCAACATAAACTCTAATGCAATGTCACCTGTAATTAAAGTGCTTCCACAGTTGTTTTAACGGAAGTCAAAAGTACCACTAAATCTGATATGGTTCGATATTCGTTTTCGTTCATCTTAACTGAATTATCAAAATAGGAACCCAATTCTAAATCTAGAAATGCCTTTTTAACACAATATTTTAACTTGTCAAATCTTTCAAGCATAAGCAACAAACTGCTCCATCGGGTTTTGCAATCCATGATTAAATGGATGATCTTTCCAAACTCAATTTTTACGTACTTTTGTAAATAATTTTCATTTTTTATTGGGGACCTTTTAAACATTTTTACAGTTTTCCTGACTATAATAGTTTCTATAATTTGATGTTTAATTGTAACCTCAGATGTTTCATTAACTAACAATGAATCGTTCGAATCTCGAGTACAATCTTCCTCTTCATAAACGTATTCACTATTGTACTCATCATCTTTGTTATCTAAATTTGCAAAAGCAGTGTTCTCATCATCTAAACTTTCATCAACTTCCAAGTGACTGACGTCTTTTTTGTAAAGAACTGATATAACTGCCAGTTGTAGAGCGTGGGCAAAGCATAACTGTTGATCGATTTCTAGAATTTTTCCAAGTTTCTTCATAACGCTTGCACCATCAGTCGTAATACCAATGATATCATCCTCAAGGTTTATTTTAAAGTTGTGGAGTCTTTCTTTTAAAAGTGAAACGCACTTTTCTGCTGGTATTGACCCTAAAATGCGAATCAAACCTAAGTTCCAATAGCTTTTCAACTCATGTACATTCACATTCATATATCTGAAGTTTCCAAAAGAAGTCCACTCATCAAGTGTTAAGGAAAATTTAGAGCCTCTTGATATCTGATCAATTATTTCATTTATTACTTGCTTTTTAATCTGCTCGTAGTAAGACTACTACGAGCAGATTAAAAAGCAAGTAATAAATGAAATAACTTTTGTACTAAATAATTTTTAGCCGTCCTCACAATAGGGCCTCTTGCTCTAAACTTTTCAAATAAAATTTGCGAACTATTCAAAAACAGAGCTCTTTTCTTCCTTTTTTGTTAAAACATTGTAAGAAATTTATTCTTGAGTTTGTTTACGTTTAGTTTGTTTAAAAGGTGTTCAGTTATATGTTACAGTTTGCTAAAATGATGACAAAGGGTTATTTAAAAAAAGAAAAAAAAAGAACTATAAATATATAAGTATAAATTGCTTATAACTTTTTTTATGATTTTTCTTTCTATTCACTTTTGCAGCAAATGTTTTAAAAAGGTGTTCAGTTATAGTTATATGTTTTACATATAACTATAAGTACAGTTATATGTTTTATATGTTCATATGTTATATGTTCAGTTATACAGTACAGTTATATGTTTTAAAAAGGTGTTCAGCTAAAATGATGACAAAGGGTTATTTAAAAAAAAGAAAAAAAAAGAACTATAAATATATAAGTATAAATTGCTTATAACTTTTTTTATGATTTTTCTTTCTATTCACTTTTGCAGCAAATGTTTTAAAAAGGTGTTCAGTTATAGTTATATGTTTTACATATAACTATAAGTACAGTTATATGTTTTATATGTTCATATGTTATATGTTCAGTTATACAGTACAGTTATATGTTTTAAAAAGGTGTTCAGCTAAAATGATGACAAAGGGTTATTTAAAAAAAGAAAAAAAAAGAACTATAAATATATAAGTATAAATTGCTTATAACTTTTTTTATGATTTTTCTTTCTATTCACTTTTGCAGCAAATGTTTTAAAAAGGTGTTCAGTTATAACAAGGAATTTTGCATGTCTTTCTAATATACTGTGGTTATTTAAACTACAGTATATTAGAAAGACATGCTAAAGACATACTAAAGTCAAATTTACTAAATTCAATTTTACTAAATTTATTTCTGAATGCAGTAAGAGAAAGATTCTTAGAAATACATCATCTTAAATGAACTTGTTACTTTCACTATAAATATATAAGTATAAATTGCTTATAACATGACATAATTTTGTAGAGATGCTGCATTCCTCTGCGATCTGATGGCAAAGCATAACATGCTGAATAGTTCATTGCAAGGTAAAACTAAGTCAATCTATGAGATGTGGCAACTTTCGTCACTTCTAATAGCTTTATAAAAGACGTCTAGTAGCATTAGAAATCATGATCTACCAATTATTCTAGGATCATTTAAGTGGGTTGTTCAAGATGATAATCAAATACGATAATCTTCTCGGAAATCGTTTCATTGAAAATTTCTTCGAGGTTGTTAAAATGATAAAATCGTTCCATTGAAAATTTCTTCGTGGTTGTTAAAATGATAAAAAAGTAATTAGAAAATCATGTTATAACAATTGTTACAATAATTGTCTGACAATATTACGTGATTTTGGGACATTTTTATATTCTCGTGCAACTAACCCGGCTCGTATATCAATGGAATTACAAATTGTACTAAATGATATTCCATCTTTTGTTGCCATACGCGCCAGCACTTCAGATAGATTTTCCTCTTTTTTCGATGTTGTTGAAAAAATAGTTCGTGATTTTCGGTTTTTTATTTTGAGGTTTTTCTTCTAAGTCTTTTGAATTTGAAGCTCTAGTGGATAAACTTGGTGCTTACGATTGCAATGTTACTTTAAGTTTATGTTTAGACAGTAAATGGGAATGTAGACCTTTTGTTGAACCACCCGCACTTCAATATTTTTTTGCATGTACTAACTTTGCACATGGCTGTTTCATCTGTTCCTCTTAAGAAATGTCTCCATATCAGATTTGTGCTATTGAATTCAGCGTAGTTCGTCATGATATTTACTTAAGTTCAATTTTTTTTAAAGTTCTAAAGTTCTTAAATTATTTCAACTTACGTTTCTTTATCAAATCTCTAATTCTAACTGAATTTGTTACTGTGAAAATGATTACCACCACTGATCTCTATAATAACTGGATAGCGCATCTCTAATATCAAAACTCACGCCAAAATCGCCATATTGGAAAGCCCCAGAACAATGAAATCTGATATGTGCGATAAAGCGATAAAGCGATAAGCCGAAAAACAGAACTTAAAGCTTACGGGATTAAAATTTTTGGGGCTTTCCAATATGGCGATTTTGGCGTCAAAAAATAAGTTTTGCTCGGAGTTGCGCTATCCAGTTATTATAGAGATCATTGATTACCACTTTGAATAACTGCAAAAGAAGCTTATTTACTTAAAAAACCTTCTGTATTTTGAAAACTTTATTAATTTAAACCGTTCATGAAAAATTTTTGAGAATCACGCACAGATTTCGTCGCATAAGAATTTTAGGGTTCTATCTAATTTTTGCTGTTGTGAGAATTTAACTTTCAATTTTTCTTAGTTAATATGTTTTTATTCTTGTCATTTTTTATAATTTCAACTATAACTCTTTTTTTTTTTTATGCTTCATAATTAAACCGATAATATTATTTATAAATATTTTAAATTTTTTTGTTTTTTATTATTATAATTGTTAAAACTTATAATATGAAAAAAGCAGATAGAACATTTTAGTTCGGCGAAGATTTGGAATTAAAATAAAGCCAAAAATTCGAAATTAAACTTAATCATTGCAAAGAGAATACAGCTATGAAACAAATATTTTACCGAAGATTATATTTACTAGATACTTTATAATGTACAGATAAGTTAATAACTTAATCCCTATTTATCTTTATTTTTCTTTTACCACATTCCTTAAATCCCGGGAAATTTTTGTGAAAAATCCCGGGATTACGGGATCAAAAATTTGCATGGAATCCCTGGATTTCGGGATCCCGGGGTCCCGGGAATGCCATCCCTACTATCCATATTTGCGCTACTTCCTCTAACTTCATCAGCTACTCTTTTAATTCCTCATGGCAGTGTTTTATTTGTTTTTCTAAATCGCTCTTTTCCTCTAGATGGTACTCTATTATTAGGCAATTTTCTCACACAGTGGATGAAATGTTGATGCATCGCTGTTCTCTAAAAGAATATTGTAGTTTACTACTATTTTGTTGATTTAATAATTCAAATTTCTATGTATCTTATTATAGATAATTGCCATTCCTCCGCATCTATTATTTTTGCTTCATGCTTTTCTGATAATCGTTGAGACTCTTCATAATATCTAATTTCATCGTCCTCCCCCTCAACTAGTAATTGCTCCGTACATTCAAGTTCTACTTTTTGCTATATTCGTTGAATACCTTAGGCAGTTACAATCAAAGAAGACTAATCTAATCGCACAAAACTCAACTCTTTATTGGTCTATCGTGTACGAAATTTTTTGAAAACAAGAATACAAAACCATTGTAACACCTGACAACCAGCATAATCTTTAAAACGCGACACCTTAAACCAGCATAATCCTTAAAAACATAACACTTAAAATTGCACGAACAAGATTCTTGCATAATAAGTACCGTGAGTAGAGAATAAGCGAAAATTTGACTCACATTCAGCAAAATTATACTTAACACAAATTTTCTATTGTCATAGGAAATATTTCTCGTTGTTTATTATACTCGGTTATGGTTTTCAAATAACTTGAGTTGGCAAAAAGAGGAGGTCTCGGATTTAGGTAGTTTCTTTTCGAGAAGGAATTTAAAGTTTCGTGAGTAGAACTGACTTTGATTGTGGTTCAATTTAATGCATTCTGCAGTTTAACCCTTTAACAGTCCCGCATTTTTTTAAATTACAGCTGCTGAAATTCCTACATTTTTTTAAAAACTGATCTCTAAATGTTCTGTTTTGTTTTTTTTGAAAACTCCGTTTTTTACTGTTAACTTTAAGGAAAGTGGATTTTTACAGTTTTCACTATTTTTAACACTATTTAACAGAAAAAATTGTTGTTATAGACGTGTAATCGTACAAAAATACAAAACTTTTAAAATAATTAATCAATATTCATTATTTGTGTGACAATTAGCAAAGCATGGACCTGCACAAAGTTCCACATCACAATCTGCATAATCACATCTTGAATCTTCTCATAATTGTGTTTGCAACACACCATATTTTCTGAGCAATTATTATTTGATTTTTGGAACATGTGATAAAAAATGTTTGTTAATGCTGGAACATGTGATAAAAAATGTTTGTTAATCAATCCTAAAGTATTATTTACCCCCTATTGAGTTGCCAATCCTGAATGGCTGCTTGCCACCAACCTCTAGTGAATTTTTATTGGCTATTGACCATATAGTTGTATTATTGATGTGATGAGCAGTATTCTAAAATTTAAAGCTGATATGTTACGGCCCATTTTTTTACAAATTATTTGAACATTGAGGGCTGCTTGAGTGATTAAATGAGTAAATACTTTCTTGTACCACTTTTTACCCTTTTTCTTTCCATTTTGTTCGAAGTCACCATTTGATCAATTTTATAAATGCCTACCTTACTTTTATTAAATTATCAATAACTAAAGGAATTTGCTTTTTTTCCCCAGTTCTCTGCATATCTTTAGTCTCATCAATATTGCAAGTCAACATGGCATATATATTTTTTATCTTTCCAAAATGACATCATTATATTTGTTTTCTCTTCATAAAAAACCATAGTATCATTTTTTTTCAACTTTAATAACATTATCAAAAAGGCAAACCTTTTTTTTTTGGTAGAGCAGTGGAATCAACAAAATGAATTTACTTGTCGATCAGCTTGAACTAATAATACAATAAAAACTAAGGGTCTGCGTATCGTTTCATTTCCGTATCGTTATTATTCCCATATGATATCGGAAAAAAAGTGTCATCGGAATGACGAGAGTTCCGGTATATACCGAGATTTAAACTAACTACAATACCGGTTAAAATATTTTTACCGATATTTTGTCGTAATCATTCTGATGACACTTTTTTTTCCGATATCATATCGGAATGATAACGATACGGAAATGAAACGATACGCAGACCCTTAATAATAACCACTTGATACCAACACTTTCAAACAATAGGTTTGTGGTGTAGTACATTTCATACGTGTGCTTCCAAAGTACTCCTTGATTTGAAATGGTGATGTACTGCCTGACTTCTGGACAGAGAAGTCAGGCAGTACATCGCCATTTCAAATCAGCGAGATATTTTTAAAAAATGAGCGAGATATTTTTAAGTCCTACTGATCCTCTTATCTGCAATGTCTGGTTTTTTTTCACACCAATCATAATAGTTTCTTTCATAAAGTAAAAGCCTATTTAGCGTTAAGACTCTTGAATGGTAAGATTTTAGTTTGAGAATTTAAAAAGAAGTTCAGACTTCAGGTTCTTAAGTATAATAAATGAATTTCCTCGCAAAAGGAAAATGTGTATTAAATTGTATAATTCCAACAAAACGGCTCTCTTATTTTTTTTAAAAAAAAGTATTATGTAATACATTGCAAAATTGGATTATATATATAATCCAATTTTGCAAGAATAAGTTTGCCTCGCGAAAAAATGCAGTACTTAGATGAACACGTAAGATGAATATATAAGATGAATGCGTAAAATAAATACATTAGATTTTGCATGGAATCATTAATGACCCGCAAAACATGTTATTTGCCATAAATTTTTGGGTAATATTCTTTGCAACCTTCAAAGATGGAACTTCACTTTTAAAATGCAAAAACTTGCAAAAAAAAAATTTGTCTTTTTTTTTTGTTTAACTTAAATAAAACTTTTTAAATAAAATGGTGGAATTTTTTTTGTAAATTTCATTCTCGATATATTAATTTTTAAATAAATTTCATACTCGATAAAATACTTTTTTTTTTAAATAACCTTTTTTTAAATGATGGTATATTAAAATATAAAATATTGCATAAAATTTTATAGACAAAAGAACTTGTAATACAAATACTGTATCCTTGCTGTACTTAATAAACTACTTAGTAATATTTACTTTGTGTGTGTGTGTGTGTGTGTGTGTGTGTGTGTGTGTGTGTGTGTGTGTGTGTGTGTATGTGTGTGTGTGTGTATATATATATATATATAAGATAAAAAAAGATATTTTGAATATAATTATTTTACATAATTAGTTAAATTATCAAAAAGCAACTTCATGTGCACACACACGCACACACACACACACGCACGCACACACACACCATAGACAGATCCACACACGCACATTACACCACAATCACGCAGACACATACGCACATACAAAAGGACATGCTCACACAAAAAGATACTTGATTAGTTTTTTTAAATACTGATTCATTTATTGAAAGAAAAAAAAAAGTCCTTCGGAGGCTTGGTGATTTTCACGTCAATACTTTATTACAGTGCTTTTCAAAACAACATTGTTTAGGGCGTTTATACATTTTAAAGAGATAAGTTTTGATTGCTTGTTAATTGTGGAATTTGAGTAGTCAAACGTGATTTCACACTATCTTATTTATCATAAATGACAGCACTTTTAGATGTTAAGTATCTGCATTAAACCAGTTAATACCTTTTAAATAGAAATTCAGCGTTTTTTTGTTTGTTTTTAAAGCCGCTACATTTTAGACTGTCGCATTTAGTCAAACAACGTTAAACTGGTTTAAAATTTATCTCAAATCTTGCTTCTTATCAGATAGTTGAATGGCACATTTTCTTGTAGTTTATAGCCTATGCTTTGACGAAGATCGTCAAAGCATAGGCTATAAAACTACAAGAAACTTTATGCTTGCATAGTTAACATAATAAACATTTATACAAGGCTAAATGTTTTTGTTTTTTTCAAAGAAATAAAATCAGCCGCATAAATACTGACGGTATTTTAGCAGTTGTTACTTAAAAGTAATTAACAAGTTTTTCTTGCAAATAGCAGCGCTAATCTGATACGCGTTTGCTGTATAAAAATCTGATCGAAGGTTACTTTCAAGTCGATTGAGTAAATTAAATTGCCAGTTTTTGATGTGTTTTTTTTTATGAACGTTTTTTGTTAGAATTTTCAGGAAGTTTACTTAACTTGGGTGTAGATGCAAAAAGACACAAACTAGTTTTTTTAAAATAAACATTTATTATTTATAAGCAATTATTCCCACAAATTACAGAACGTAGTCATTCATTATTTACAACACAAAACTTTTTAATAACACTGTAAAACTACTTCTCGTTCTCTTTGAATGAAATGAAAAATGAAGAAATGTTTGCTAACCAACAACAAAAAATTGCTCACTACAAAAAACTTAGAAATGCAAGCGAACAAATTCTTTCTAACGCGCACAACCAAAAAATTGCATTTTTTAAAGCCACGTTTTTTTTAACCACATTTTTCACCGGCCAAAGAATCAAATTAGTAACCCAAAAATTTTAAACACCTGTTTCGCTGTAGGCTTTGGCGACGCTAGATTTTTTGAACCGAAGACGAAATGTTAAATCTTATTTGGTATTAATTGGTACCAAATGAAATCAATTTTTCCGTTCAGTGACCTAAACACATGCTTAGTTTTAAGCTGCTGAACCAAAAGAAATTGAAAAAATAAATATGCTAAAAATTTAACATGTTCGTTAGAATCACCCTGAGTGAAAAGTTTGCTGTAACGTCGTCTCTTGCATAAAATGTGATATATATATATATATATATATATATATATATATATATATATATATATATATATATATATATATATATATATATATATATAACATTTTAGTATGAATAGTAAAACAAATTCAAATACATTTTTTTCTTTTAATACAAAAACATAAGTTTTCAAAGAGTGAATGAATCAACAATATTTCTGCACCATCTGAGGTAATATAAGGTAATGATATAAGGTAATATTCCTTAGTTATTGAAAAATTAAAATAGAAATTTTGGTTCAGGGATAGGCTTGAGATTTAGTTTGGAAATAGGGTAGAGGTAGGTTAGTGAGATAGCATGAGATTTTCTTTTATAACAAAGGGCTTTTTCTTTAGACAGGGAGCTTTTTTTCCTCGGTGGTTTATTTTCTAGAACTTAAAGTGATATGGATGTTGCGCAGCCTGAAAGAAGCCATTATGAGCATACAAACTTTTATATATATCAAGTTTTCTAAATCAACTTAATTGCTATAAGTAGAAAGGAAGTGTATAAATAAAAAGGAAAATTTGTAAATAGAAAGGAGTTATTTATAGAAGAGAAGTATACAAATTATAGGAAGAAAAAAAAAATTGAAGTGTATGCAAATAAAAATAACTTGTTTATACTTAATGAAGAATTAAGTAAAAAGCCAAAATATTGTTTAGTTAAAAAAAGAGTATTTTTTGAATAACGCATGGCAATTATAAGATTTTGATGATTAGTTATTCGAATTTTAACTCTAACTTATTATTAATTATAAATTAAAAAAATGCATCAAAGGTATAAAATATTTATAAGTTTTATGACGCTGCACTTAGCGTCTCAAAACTAAAAAAATTCTAAAATAATGTGCTCCAATTTTTTCATCTAAAATTGCAAAATTTTCTTATTTTTTTTCAAATATATTCTTGCATTAACGATCAGCTCTTAAATATGCACAACTATTACAAATATATTAAATATACATTTCGTTGTTTTTGTTGTTCGTAGTTGCTGTCAAATTTAAGAAAACCGCGGCTATACTAAACACATGCTTTCAAAATTAGGCACCAGTCTTTAAGAACTCAATTGAGTAACGCGTTTCCCTGATAAACACCAAAACATTCGGAAACGATCGAGCGATGCAATACAAAAACCGGCGTAGGTGTTACTAACATGTGTGTCAAGACATATCAAATACGATGTAAAATTCATTATATATTACTAGCAATACTACTTCATCTTACTCCAAGTATTGATGGGAGATGTGGATGTCATAAAGCTCCAGGACAAGGTTGATTTAAGTTTAAACGCTAGTTATGTAGAGGAATTTGCCCTACCCTTCTCTTTACATATTAAGATACATAATGCAGCAATTTACTGATGTTCTTTTAGAAATTTAAAGTAAAAATAAGAAAAAAAAAAAAAAATTTGGGTAAGAACTTATCTGGCCTCTAGCATGGAACTCATAATATTTAAAACTAATAACTAAAGTTTATGTTTATATGTGTGTTTAAGAATTTCTAGAGTTTATTTATGCATGTAAAGTAGGATCTTCAACTTATATATATGTGTATGTGTGTGTCTGTGTGTATGTGTGTGTGTGAATGCGCATGTGTTTGTACATAAGATATATCATATAGATAAACCCTATTTGTGTATATGTAAATCTATGCAAATATGCTTATGTATGCATATGCATACACAACATGTGCACACACACAGACACACCCTTCAGAAAAAGTTTAATCAAGTGCCATTGCTCCATCCTATATTGTTTGAAGGTCTTATTATACATATAGTATAAATAAACTCTAGAAATTTTTAAATACATAGTGTGTATACATAGAGAGAATGTATGTATGTATGTATGTATGTATGTATGTATGTATGTATGTATGTATGTATGTATGTATGTATGTATGTATGTATGTATGTATGTATGTATGTGTGTGTATGTATATATATATATATATATATATATATATATACATTTGCACGCATGTGTATATATATAGTTATAGTATATTTTTCATATATTTTTTCATGTTTTTTAGCATCATTATATGGAATTAATGTTACTTTGCCTGAGCACTCTGTTAAGTTTTATATACAAATAGCCATCAGTATATAGTAACTGCAAGGATCTATAAACGTTGCTAAGATATATGCTTGTAAAAATATGTTTAAAATAAATTTATACATATAAATATGTTAAAGGTATAGCTTTAGATATTGTTTTAGGGCTTCTATATTTTTTTAAAACCCATTTATAATAGGATCTTAACTGATATATGGCAGATGGTATTATTTAAATTATCTTTTAAGTGTGTGCATGTGTGTGTGTGTGCTTATATTGTTTAAGTGTATATATGTATACATATTATTAGTCAAAGGGTAATTTTTTGGATCTGTTAATTATTCTTTTTTATTACAATTTTGATAACAAGTTTTATCTCATTTCTTTAAAGTTTTTTAAAATAATTTTTATGCTTCAATTTAATAGTATTTTTGTGTTTCAGTTTAGTAGTATTGCAGTTTATCATATAATTGATTCTTTCCTGATGATTCAACATAATAAATTTTTTATGACATCATTTACTTTTTGCATAATTGAGTTATTTAATAAATAGTCACAATTATTCATGCTAATGCTTTATTTAAGTTCTCCAAGATTAATATTCATTTGTATTATTGAATCTGTAATAGAATGTTCTCTGAATTGAATTTCAAATTTTTGTGAATTTTAAATTCTAATTCATTTAAACCTAAATTCTAATTCATTTAAACCTGTTTTTCTTATTAAAATGTGGTATAAAGGTTGATATTAATCCAAATTTGTACACAAAAATTACAAAAAATTGATTTTATTTTACTCAAGCTAATCCTTTATGCAAATTTTTTGAATATTTCTATTTGTTTGAAACATTTTTATCAGAATGGAAGAGTTTTTTACAATTTACACAAAAGTTAATCCTTAACATGAAATTCTTGAACAGAACATGTTTATCTTCTGATAAACTATTATTCTTTCTTCTAAATTTTTAAATTGTCATAATTTGTTAAAAATGTTAAGTTTTTTGAGTTTATTGTGCCAACTGGTCACATGATAAAGGAAGTGATTAATTCTATCACAAATGCGAAAATGTAATGTGAACAACAATTAAATGTTGTTAATCAAGTTATTATAAGACAAAGATATAATTAGTTCAGGAAGTTGTCATAATTATTCTAATGTACTTGAGGAAGGATGATGTGATTTGAATAAGTTAGAAATAATTTCTGTAAACTAGGAAATAAATAAAGAGGATTTTGAAACTGTTCATCAAATGAATACTGTTTCTATAACTATCAACTTATCTCTTTTGCTATTTCAATTTTTTTTTTTTATTTACAGTTTGGTTTCAAACTATTAAAACCATCTTTTTTTCTACTTGCTGTGTTTTTCTATTTGCTCCAGAATTTTACTAACGTTTATTAAAATATTCAAATATTTATACAACAAACAAAAACCAGATAAGACATTTCCCTGTTTGTATAAACATAGCAATAATTTCTCCAGAAAAACTGGAAAAAGCCCGGTTCCCATGAAAACTTGTTCAGAGGTTTCCTGGTTTTACAAGGAACTTCTTTAGATATTGATAAATGAGTTTTAGTTTGATGGAAAAAGTTATTAAAATAAAACCTAATAAATAATAAGATTTCAAAAAAAATTACACAAGCACATAATGAACATAACATTTATTATATTATTTAATCAGTTTGCAACTATAGCACCATTCACAAAGTTGGAGGTTCTTGCAGTGCATTCACATTATTGAACATGCTGCATCATTTGCATAAATTGATATGCAGAATCCTATAACTGTATATAGATTTTATTTGTTAGTAACACAATCTATCAAAATCTGAATTGAAAATTAAAATATTTTAAAATTTATTGCTTGCAAATATTATGAAAAAAGATGTAAGCTAAATAATTTATCTTATAATTTAATAATTTATAATAATTTATTATAATTTATAAGTGATCTTTTTTCCAGGTCTCTTTGTTCATGAGCGTCAAGCTTTAAACAATTTTGAGGTAATTATTAAAATGTATAATTCAGTTATTTTAATTAACATTGCAATGAAAAAAAATTTAAGTTTTAATTACAAAAGAGTGTATTATTACTGTTTCTAGCCCTTATCACAGAATGTCCATGATGGAAAGTAAGCTATTCTTCTTTTTTACTAATATTTATGTTAATATGGCTTGCTATTATATTTTTTATTCTTGCTAATGATATCTTGACATAAAATGACTTATTGTATAGCTAAGTAAGTTGTTTTAAGGCAAAGCAGTGGCTTAGAAAGAGAAAAATGCATAACTATAAAAGAGTTGATTTAGAATGCTTCTTCTACTGGTTATATTTTGAGAACATTAGTTACAAAGGTAGTTCCAGAGTTTTTAAGTTAAAAAAGTAAGCTAGAAATACATTAAAGAAGCAATAAGAATAGCAGAAGAAACAAAAAACATGTAATAAAAATGAGAGAAGGCAGAGACTAATCATGTAAATCTATTGGAGAGAGAAGAATTATAATAAATTCATCGCCATCTAAAAAATGTGGTGTTGATAAAAACAAGTAATCATGAGATGAGGGCAATCTGATCTTTTTTGGTTTTATTCTTAATAATATATTGCTTTCTTTAATTTGATCTAAAGAAAGATATATATATTATCATATATACAGATGCATAAGTCAATCACCAATTTTTTTTTTTAACCTAAAAGACAAATTTAGAAGCTTTCTAAAAATGAGGGCATTTGATTTCAATGAAGTTTTGTCAAGTTTCATTTTCAGAAAATCTTGAATATAACACAATTAAAATGATTTCAAGTATTTTAAGCAAATATCACAGTTTTTGTAATGTTTACTGATTGAGGTCAAATTGAAATAAACTGAGATCACTTTTTGACACCAGGAGAATATATGGTATTTGAAAGGCTTTTTAGCTATGAAATTTCTTATTACTTTTTAGTGTTATTAGTGGACATATGCAGTATTCAGTTCCAAATTTTAGAATTCTTCTTTTCCAACCAACATTTCTTGACTTTCAAGAACAGTAAGTGTCAATATGGTTTGTAAACTTATAAAAAAACTTAAATGGTTACCTATATATTTACTGCTTGTATGTTTCATTTATAGTGTTTGTTTTGCTTGTATGTTTCATTGTAGTATGTTTTTGTAGTGTTTTTTTCATTTCTTTAACTTTAATCTTTTCATAATTTATTCTAAATATTTATGTAAAATGCATTGATTTATTTACTATTTCATTTTTTTGAGTTACTTGCAAAACACTAGAGGAATTTATCTAAAATTTAACAATTTTTGTCAGATTACATGTTAATTTAGAATAAATGTTAACCAAGGTTAAAATTTAATTTTATGATGATTACATCTTCCAGGAAACTGACAATCAAGTTCGGCAAAATGTCATTAAACTTAAAATCAGTTCTTTTTAGCGCTTTTTATTTTGTACTTCAAAAATAAAACTATGGCAAAGTATTAAAAACACATTTGTTAATTAAAAAAATCCAATGCTTTATGTTTTAAAACTTTATGATGCCGCAATTTACTATAGTATCTAAAATATATATTTCATAATGAAGCAAACATTTATTTCATAAATTTTTTACATCATGCTGTTATCTCTGCAATGGTTTTTATTATTTAGACCTGTTGGAATGCCTTATGTACAATCAGTAATATTATCTAATCCGAGTGATACAAGCGATATAGAAATTACAGCTGTCAATGTACAACCTCCATTTCATTCAACAAAGTTCCAAAAAAAGGTCTATTATTCTGTTTACTTTATAGATTATCAAGCAAATTGTTGGTAAAAGATATTTTAAGAAAAATATTTAAAAAATTAAAACATTTGATCAATTTACATGATTTATTAACTAACATTTACATGTAACTTGTTGCTGGAAAAATATTTGTGTAATACTCTGAAACATTATATTTAACATTTGTATTCTTTGTTATGCTTTAGGTACTTGCTCCACTAAAAAATATAACAATAGATTTGGTATTCTTAGCTACAATTCTAGGAAATGTAGAACATACTGTTTATATATATACTTCGAAAGGAAATTTCCCTTATCAGGTAAAAAATAGTTTTGTTTATAAAATAATTAGATTCTTTATAAACACAGGCATTTAAATTTTTAAAATTTTCTCTGCCAATTTTAAGATAATTTTATTTAAAAGTTTAGCTGAAATCCTTCCAGAATTTCTTTGTTTTTATTTTTTACTAAAGTTTTTTTGTAAGGAGATTAACAATTTTCTGAGACTTATAATTAAAAGTTCTACTGTTAAAATAATAAACACGTAGAGGTTTTTTTTATTTTTTGTAAAAAAAAATTTTATTTAAAAAAAAATAGGTATTTGGTGTTGGCATAAAAAATCCATACAGATTGCGATCATTTATATCAGCACGCATACCTATCAATTCAACATTTTCACCATATATAAATATGTATAATCCATATAGTAATTCAATTCAGGTAATGTACTTTTTTATCTTTTTTCATTTTCAGACTAAAATTATACTTATTAAAAGTTTTTAAAAATACCTTGATACAGGTTTACTTGGACCACTTTTATACTTTGAGACAATTTTTAAAATTACCTTGATACAGGTTTTGACCACTTTGAGACAATTATTTGAATGTTGGTTCAAAAAAATTTTAATCTTAAAAATTTTCATGTAAAAAATCATTTCTTAGAAGATTTATGTTATTAAAAATATTACTTTGCCTTTCTTTATAAAGAATATATTGTCCAAGATTCTACTTAACCATGTAAATTTCTTGTAAAATAATTTCTTTCTACATAAGTGATTTTTAAAAATATTTTTTTTCTTTTTCTTCAAAAAGAATGGTTATTTTAAGGAAATGGTACGCTAATTTTTTTTTTTTTGAAGAATCTTTCTATTTTGATTTAATCCATTCAATTAACCATTTAAATATTTCTTGATAAGATTTAGAGTGCTGCTCAGAAAAGTAATGTCTCATCAACTAAAAACAAGTGGTAATTAGAAGTAGTAACTCTGGTGAATACTGTGACTTTCAGCACTTCAGTCTTCAGTTAATTTAAGCCAAAAAATAATTTTTTTCAAAAAATTCCTTTGAAGCATGTGAAACAGCTTTTACATGTGGTTTTGGATAAAGCATACTTTCTGTAAACCTCTTACAATAAACAATGACTTTCAATATTTTTGTATGAATTAAAAAAGAACAACATTTAAATTTTGGCCAAAAACATCTCCTAAATCAAGAGATTGAATAGGAGGTGCGAAGGAAAATTTTCTGGATCAAAACTTTATGTTTTGCTGATAGATTTTTTTATTAAGAAAAACTAGTACTAAAATATGTCTCTAATTTAGAATATAAATATTGGGCACCATCTGGAGTATTTTTAATCTCAATTCTGTAAATGGTTAAAGCTTTCTATACCATATAGAAGTAACAATTTATGTAATACTGGTACAAGCGTTATGTTATTATTGATTCAGGATACTTGGTTTTCTTTTTCATGAAAGTCTTTTTTCCTAAATCCATCCCTTTAATTTGTTTCATTACACTTACTTACATACAGTCTGGTGTACCTAGTTCTCTATGTAAGTGATAAAAATACTCAATGATTGTTTTCTTGGTCAATGCAGAACAGTTGCTAACAAAACCACTAGTTAATTCAGGGTGCCTCTATATAATAGCAAACAAATTCAGTTGGTGGTAAGTTATTAGCACCTTTTCTATCTCGAAACCTTTTAACAATAAAAGTCAGTACCATTTAGAAGGAAACATCACACAATTTGAATCCTCTCAATTGTTAAATTTTCTTCTAAGGTGAACAGCAGAGCCCTTCCTGGTTTATTATGCTGACCCTTAAAATGGTAAGTCAAGGTACTTCTTAATTTCTTTATGACATTCATTTCTGTGCTGTTCAAGATCATTTTCTTAAAAGTCTAGATATCTTCTTGACCCTGGGTTACTCATGACTAAGATCTAAAAATGGGGGGAAAAAATGTTGCTGAGATCAGTTAAAAGATATGATTTGAAGGAAGAAAATCCAAAAAAATAACATTTTTGGAAAAATACCTCTTTCTGAAATGATTCTCAGAATCAAGTTAGGTTCTGTTTAAAATATAGCAAACTATACTTATGTTTAACATAGCATTATCTAGCGGGCTAAGTTTGCCTGCTTTTATCTAAAAAAAGAGATGTAAAAAATTATCTGTGGATTGAGTTGCTTTACTTCTTGCAAACTAAATTATGTCAGATCATTAAAGTAGGTTCAGTGAACACCATCACACAAAGAAAATGTTATTGTTGCTTATTTCAGTCAATTTTGAACTTTACACTTACAGTACCCATTATAGTTAGTGATTTTCCTAGAATTTTATTTCAAATTTATAAACAAAAATTTCCTGAAATAAAAACAAGAAACAAATAAAAATAATCTGAAATAATGACAGTATGGTTTATTTGACTTTTTTACTCTAGTTTGGTCCAAGTTGCCTGCTGTGTCAAAGTAAACCTATTTGATAGTATATTCCAAAAAATAACTGCTTATAATGATTTTTCTTTAGATAAATGAAATGTATTCTAGTGGTAGTGACCTACATTTGGATCTGCTATTGAATGGGAATGACAGTAGCACTGGAAAATTATGGGAAATACCCCCTTATGAAATGAAAGCTATTATGAAAGCCACCTATCATTCAAAAGAAGAAGGGCAGTCTGCTCGTTTTATTCGTATTGTTGTTGGTCCACCTGCACCTCCTGATATAATTATACTACCTTTTGAAATTAATGTATCTAGCAGTAAGCATGTTATTTTAATAATTGCTCTATTAAATGCTATGAAATCAATAGTGCAGTAAAATAAGATGTGTAGTTAAATAAGATGTTTATGAGCTAAGAGAGGAAAAATTAAGATGCTTTCTATTGTAAGTGCATCATCAGAAAGAGAACATAAAGTGGACATAACATTTATTTTCTTATTGTAATCATGGCTTTTTGATTACTTCAAACTGTATTTTGATTGCTCTGGAGGAACAAAAGCATTAGCTGAAACACAACTTTTTTTTTCAGAACATGGTTTATATACAAGTATTGATTTACTGGACTTTGGAACTCTGAGAACAATGGGTAAAACTAATAATCTGCTATTTTTTCATATTTTTTTGTTGCTATTGCTGTTTTAATAATTTTCTCACTAGATTAGAGAAGGTCTGAACATGAAAAAACTTAGGAAAGCTAAACATTTGAATGTTATTGTTTTGGTAATTTTATTCCCAAGTGCAGCCGAACACACTTTTAAAAGAATCACACTATTGCTTTTAAATACTTTTTAAACATTTAATGACATTTCGATGCAGTACTTAGCGAGCATTTACCCCTATGACAATTAAGAAATTTTTTTGGTCTTGCTTGTTTTTAGTTAAAAGTAAATTTAAAGTGGTGTTTTAGTGTTGTCTGAGTATCTTATTTTTACTACTTCTATTACTAAAAAAAAAAAAAAAACTAAAGCTAAAAAAGAGCAATAAATGAATAAGCATTAAAGAGCATATTAATGAAAAAAAGTTTTGTAATGTTCAGATATTGTCAGTTATATTGTAAACTAAAGTTAATTTCAAACTAGCACTACAAAACCCAAGCTGTAAAAATTTTATTAAAATAATATCAAATGAGATGTTAGAAGAAATAGAGAACACTGTTTTTAACTGAAGAATATACAAAGATTTCTAAATATAAAACTAATAAACACAAAAAATAGTTGTGTTTTTTTGTTTGCAGATGAGCAGAAATCTCTTAATCTGAATGTTATTAACTATGGCAACAAATCTTTGCAGATTTTGGTAAGATATTTATGTGTTAATTCTGGGAAATGTTATTCATTATTACAGTAAATCACTTAAGCATTGATTTATCATTTTATTGTTATGATATGCTTTTTAATTATCAAGGATTACATTATTTTACAAAACTAAAATATTTGTCTTATCCTGTCTTTTTGTTTCTTGTTCTTTTGGTTACCAAAGTTTCATTTGAACTTTTTTTTTTTTTACTCTTTGAAATTGCAAAATTTAAATAATGAATTAACCCCAAACGTCAACTATTTTTGCATATGATTTGTTATTATAGTCTGTAAAAGTGGTCCCTCCTAATAATGCTATCAATATACAGTTTACAGTAAGTCTCAATTTTATAAATGCTTGGTACATTCTTTGAATATTGTAGCCTATGTGAATATTTTTAAAAATACTTTTTAAATGAGGTAAAGTTTTATTTAGATTTCTAGGTATTGAAAATTCTTTCTTTTTTTTTTTTCCTCATTAGCCTCTTATATTAAAACCTGCCAAGAAGTATATAAAACTAGCAATAGTCAGTTTTTTAGGTAAATTTTTTTCCCTGTTTTATTTACAGATTTTTTATTAAATATTTTTAGTTCCATAGTGTTTTGTGTTTTAAGAACCAAAAAAGAATAATTGGTATTTGAAGTTCCAAAAATATGTCATGAAAACTTTGTTTGCTATGACTTTTTACACTTAGCTTTAAATTCAACACACAAAAGACAAAACAGTGGCAAAATAGTTGTTTCTACATCAGATGAAGCTGTAAAATTAGAAGTGCAATATCATGCTGATGTCTTATATGGGTATTTTAAAAATTTTATAAGTATCTATGCTTTTTAGGGGTACATTTTTATTAGAGCAAAATATTTAGTTTAATAGTACTTGAAATTTGTTTTGTTTAAATTTAAGGACACTGGCATATTCTTTTGGTAATGCATCATTTTTTATGGGTGATTCCCCTTCTTCACAGCCATTAGCAATAACAAATACTTTTAATGTTTCACTTGTAATATACAGAGCAACACTTCCTCCTGAAGTTCAAGACACATTTTCTGTAAGTCTTTTAACCATATATATTTATTGTTTTTAATTGCTGTATTCTAATAATGCTGTAAGAGTCCTACCTAGAAAATATTAGTGCATTTAGTGATTTTAAATGTTCCATAATTATAATGAAATATTATCACTATTTAAGGGCCAAAAGGTTATAGCTTTGATTTATGATTTTTTTCAGATTGAAAACTTTTTTCCACCTGTACTTGTACCACCTGGGAAACTTATCTCGCCACTAACTATAAAGTTCAAAACAAATGATTCATCAGTTTCACTTTCTTCAGTACTAAAACTGTATACAAATGCTTCTATATTCACCATACCAGTGAACTGCTATAATGGCAAGCTCGAGGTGAATATCTTTTTTTTTTTTTAAAAAAAAAAAAAGTATAAGTTCTTATTTTAAGGTACTTAAATCATATTTAAACTTTTATTTTTTATATTTATATTACTTTTACATTACTTGTTAATTATGTTTTTTTATATTGATAATTTATGTAAATATAATATATAACTTCTGAATTAATATATTTTCTTTTAGTACCATATTCAAAATTCAAACAAAAAAGTTATTGATTATGGGACAATAGGTATTCATGAAAATAGAAGTTTATTGTTTACAGTTGTAAACAATAATCCAGTAGAAGTAAGCATTTTATCATATAATTCATGTAATTACATGATATATTATATATCATATAATTTCTTGATTTCTATTATTTTTTTGAGTTTTGGTCTGATATGAAGTTTTTATTGATCAAGGTGTATGTTATAAATTAGGTATCAGTAAATGAGTACTCTTCCAATTTTGAGTTTTCACATTTAAGACTTCTTTATGTAAAAAGCTCAGCAAAGATAGACAATATACAGATGGAAACTAGTTTGTTCTCTGTTGAAGAACCACTCAAAAAAGAGAAAAAGGTGGCTTAAGATTTATAATATTTTTAAGATTTAAGTTTTTTTTAAAACAATTTTTACATTATGATCAACTTTTTTATTCTCAGGTTGAATTTGTTTTAAAACCAAGTTATGTTGCCACATTTGCGCTTGATATGGCAGCAAGTCAAAAAGAAGGAACTTTTCGTGGACAAGTATTTATCAAGACTTCATATGAGGTAAATTGTTTTCAAGTTCTTGCAATAAGTGCATAAAATGTGTCTTGCTGGAAAAACAAGTTTCTATATAGAATGTCACTTTCAGTGTTGTTTGACTGAAAATGATCTGATAGAGCACCAAAACAATGTTTAGATGATTAAAAAAAGTTTTGAAAGGATTTAAATGGTGTTTATAAAATATCAATTAACTTTTTCTGATCAAGAAAAATTCTTTTGTATTTTGTATGTGTTGTACTTGAACTTAAAAGGTTTCTATTTTTAGAACATCACAATACCAGTGTTTGCAAAAATGGTTAGAGGGGATCTTTTAACTAAACCTAAGAAGATAAAGATAGATAAAGCTTTTCCTGTAAGATTGTATTATAAGTTCTTAAAATATATAACATAAAATCGTATGTTATGCTTAAAACACAAAAATACTACTTCTTTAAATTTCTTTATTACATTGTGTGCTTCTGTAATTGAAAATAAAAATTTATTCTAGGGACGGACTGAAAATTACCCATTGTCAGTTGAATCGACATTTGAATATCCAATAAGATTACAAAATGTAACCATATATCCTCCAGATTTAAGGTTTGAACTGGTGCTCCCTGATTTATTGCCAGAAATATTGCCAAAAGAAAAGACTCATGTGAGTAGATTATAAATTTTTTTCTTATAAATTAGTTTCATATTATCCCAAGGTATTGCAATAAGTTTTTTAGCGAAAAAAGCTTTTTAGCAAAAAAAGCTTTTTAGCAAAAAAAGCTTTTTAGTTTAGGCTGAAAACTTAATAGTTTGTTTTTTAACTTTTTTGGTATTTATTCGATGTGATGTTTTGATGTTTTAACATGTTGCAATCAAAAGATAAATTTTACAACACAATTTTTTACATGTTCATGTAAATTTAAGTTTTTGATACATCAAATATTGAAAAAACTATTTTAAGCTAAAAGTAATATAAACCTTATGAATAAAATATTATCCTTTAGTAAAATAAATTTCACATAAATATAGTTAGCCATATTTGGTTTGGGCTAATTTAAAAAGTTTTTTGTAGCAATCATGAAGAACTTTATAATTACATACTGTTCATAACAGGTGGTGTGTTATTTTTTTCTTTTTTTCGCTCTATATATATATTTTTTAAAAAAATATTTTTACATCTTTTAAAAATATTTTTATCTTTTAAAAATATTTTTATATCTTTTAAAAATATTTTTATATCTTTTAAAAATATTTTTATATCTTTTAAAAATATTTTTATATCTATTTTGATTTAGCTTGGTTGGCTAAAATTTGACCCATTTTATGGGGATGTAAAGCAATGTTACACTTGCATCTGTGAAATTGACCCTGGTAAATTATTGGAATTTAATTATTTTGAATCGATTTTCAAAAAAAAAAAATTGTTTTATTGTTGTTGAGGTTAATTTAAAACAAAATATTATATATTTTTGTAGCATGTGAGCAGTGGCATCACAGTATCCAATTACCTTTAAATGCATGGGAAATGGACTTAAACTTGTTAGAAAAACTTAGGAAAAAGTGGGATAGTTTTGAAAATCTGCATAAATCAAGGTAAGAAAACTCAGTAACTTTTATGAAGATGTTTTTCTCACTTTTTAAAGTCAATTTTGTTCATTTGCTATTCTGGTTATTTTAGCTTTGAATCATCAATAGTACTTCATTCTTCAGTCATCAAAAGTTATACTGTACCAATACAGGTATCATTGGCATGGCCTACTCTAGTTGATCAATCTATTAAATTTCCAAATACTCATGTTGGAAACTATTCTCTTGAGGAGATTTTTATAAATAATCCCTCAAATCACCCTTTGGTTGTGCAAGTCATCCCTTTGTTGAATTACCCTCAACCTGATGGAGGTTTGGATCTGCTATCAGATAGACTTATTATGGATTCATTCTCTCTAGATTTAAATGGACAATCAAACTTTTTTATTCCAGAAATAAGGGTAACTTAAATCTTCATTCTTTGGAAGAAAGTTTATTTTACAAATTTTATATATATATGTATATTTACATCCTGTATACATTTACCATGCTGGTGAAAGGTTTGAAAGTTTGAGACCATTATGAAAAAAATTAATGGTAACATGTTTGCTAAATCAAACAAAAATATATTAAATTTAAATTTTACTTATGTGATAACAAAAAAATTATTAAAGAACACAAAATAAAAATCTATTTAACAACATTTAACTGCAAATATGTCTAAACATTTTTTACTTAAAAAAATCTTAAAAGATTTAATCACTTTTTTAACAGGGCATTCGAGTTACCAAATTATTTATGGCTTCAAGTGATATATTGTCCCAACTATCTTTCAGAGTATTCCACATATTCTCCTTTGATGGTAGGGAATAGCCAGTGGCTTTTCTGTCCAGCTTGTCCCTTAGAAGTTCAATAGCTTTGAGATCAGGGTTTTGTGGAGGCTGAATCTTATTCTTCAAAACATTTTCATTTGCATTTTGTTCAAAATAACTCTAAAGTCTTCAAGTATCTTCTCATGGTGATCAAACGGCCGATTGTCTTTTTTTTTTCTTATTTTGAGGTTGAAATAAATGGTTTTCTGAGAGCAACTTCACCAAACAGATTAGATTCTTGTAGTTGTCTTTTAATTTTATTAAGAGATATGTGTTTATTCTGAGTTTTGTTTGACCTGAATTTTTGGTGCTGTGAGTCATCTATTTCATTTGCAAGTTAAAACAATAAACTTCTCTTGTAGTTTTTGGCCTTCAGGGGAAGATCTTGATGACTTCCACTTTGTCTGTATCAAAGTATCTGATATTTTCAGCTTTGCTGCAATAGTGGGTTCAGATTTTTTTTAATTGTGTAATATTAAAATAGCAGATCAACACCATTTTACTAATCAACATTTTTGTTATGAACTCAGATGAAGACTGTAATGGTTTTTAACCTTAAAAAGCTGTCTTTGATTTCATTTGTCTATTCCTAAGTGCCCATAGTTAAACAATTGATGTGATATTTAAGCACAAAATAAAAACTGTTTAAGTTTACTAAAACAAAAAAAAATGGTACATTAGCATTTCTTACTCATAGACAGTTGTACAAGTGCGGCAAAAATAGTTTTACTTTCAATAAAATACTACCACTATTTGAAAATTATATATACACATGTTTCTCTTAAGTGGTCACAAACTTTAGGCCAGCAGTGTATGTATACACACATACATATATACAGGAATACAAATATGTATATAGACACAGCAGTAATTGAAAAATAAGTTTTTTGATAAAGCCAATTGTCTTGTGTTCAAATCAAAACGTATATAACAAAACGTATACCAAAAAGAATGTCTTTTTCCTGAATGGCTAAGGTAAATGTGTAATGTTACACTTTATTAACTTGATGTAGCTTCTCTAATTTTCAGGATGGAACTCAAGACCATAAATCAATCCATTCTGCGTTAGGTGTATACCCTTCAGCAAATAGTTTAACAATGTTGCTTGAGCCACGTCAAAAGAAATCAATCAAGGTGGGATTTGTTCCAGTAGACGAAACATTGAAAACATCAATATTAGTTGTTCGGTATGTTGTATATCTTTTAGTATTGACTGTTGTTGTTTTTATTTTAATTTGTTTTTTTGTTTTAAAAAATTTGTTCCTTATTTTTTTTTAATCAACGTTACAAATTATGAATAAAAAAAAAAGTAATATGGAGTGTTTAATTTTTATCTAGAAATAACTTAACTATCCTTGACTTAGTAATAGTAAGTGGTCAAGGTGCTCGAACATACTTTAGCATTAATGGATATGCTCCAGGTGATAAAAATTCTATTCTACACTTTGAGATCAAGCCTGTTCACCTTGAAGACTGTAAAAGTAAGTTTTCTTTTAAAAAGTTCTTAAAAGTACATTAAGCTTTTTAATTATTTATTCTGTTTTAATCTACATTTGTCTTTGTATGGTATACATTCTATTTATATTTTCTTTTAATAGAGTCAACTCCAAAAGCTCGTGTATATCCTTCTTTCACTGTAAAGCGTTCATTTACAGCAACTAACCACGGTCAACTTCCTGTTCATATTGTCTTTATGAATATTAACAGTTATGAATGTGAAGGGTTTGGTTTCCGTATCTTAAATTGCGAACCTTTTGTTCTCATGCCAAATTCATCTCAGAAGATTGATATCACGTAAATTTTTTTTAACAGAATTACTTTTTTTTTGTTTGTTTTGTTTTGTTTTTTTTCTTTGTTTTGTTTTTTTAAACAGACATGTTAATCGATGTAAAATTATATTTTTATGTTTAGCTTCTCTCCAGACTTTACAACATCACGTGTTTCAAGAACATTGAAAGTCATCACATCAATTGGTCAATCAATGGACTTTGCTCTGCTAGCAACCCTTCCCCACCATTTATTACCACTATGCGCTAACGCTCTTCCTCGCCCATTCTGGGAGCCATATTTACATGTTGTAGCAACAGTAGTTATGTCTGCAATATTCATCTTTATAATTTTCTTTGCATATTTTGACGCTCAGAAGTACGTAGTTCAGTGTACCTTTACTGCCGGTCGCGGTTCCAGCTTGGAGAAAAATATTGACCTTTACACTCCTGGGACTGTGTTTGATTTAAATGCTATTGCTGGTGTTAAAGTCAGGTGAAATGTCATTTTTTTTTATAGTTAAATATTTTATGTTTAACTTTTATCTTTTTTTTTTTTTTTTAAAGTTCTTTTCATGTTCTATTTTTTTTCTTACCTTTAGAATAAGTGATAAGAAAGAAAAATATAACGAATCAAAATTACATCAACGTGCTACTAAATCTAACAGTTGTCCAACGTCATCAAAAGTTAGTAATCACCCAGTTTTAAAACGTAGTGACTCTGTAAACTCTACATCATCTTCTTGTAATCGAGAAAATTCAACGCATTTTTCTGATTCAAGTAACTCTTCGTCTCGCAAAAATTCGAATACGAACAGTCCACAGCCATGTCCTAATCTAGACCTAAAGCCAGAATCTAAAATAGAAAGTAAGCGTTCAAAGCGGAAAATAGTCGATGTTAATCGAAGTCAAGTCAAGTACGAAATTATACAACCCAATGAGCCAACTATAGTTACCGAAGAAATACGTGACCCATGGGAACGAGATCTAATTGAAAAAACAAAACTAGAGCAAAAGAAATTAAAAAATAAACAAGACGTTAACGAAGAAAGTCAGAAAACAAAAAAAAAATCTAAAATAAGTTTGAAAAAAGAATCTATTAAGCATAGTCCTCTTCAAAAAGAAATAAAAAATAAATCGGACGAAGATGTACTAATAGAAAAATCTAATGACTTTAAAACAGTTGAAAATAAACTCAAATCTAAAAAACGATCGGACATAATAACACCGCCCACACATAATTCTGGAAATACACTTGACAAACTAGATGAAATATCTCTGTCTGGACCTCGACCAGACGGTAAAGAGAATCAAAGGAAGTTTTTGAAACCTGAGCCTCCGAAATTTGCCAAACAACCAATCATTTCTCGTAAAAAAGTTCCTAACCAATTTGATAGAGATCGTTTGATGATGGAAACTCCCACTTCACCTCATGCAATAGCTGCAGCCATTGTTGATGCCGCCCTTGTTAAATCCCAGCAAAAAAAGAAAACTAAAGACAAAGGAGATAAACTGAATAATGGCTCAGCTTTTCCTGTAAGCGACGACAACTATTGTAATTCATACAATCATGAATCAAACAAGCTAAACGAGAAAGCCAGATCTTCAACGCCATCTGGTTTAATGCATGGTAAGTGTGAAAAACAAAAATGCATTAAAAATTGTGTGTGTATATGCTCAATAAAGAAAGTGTATACGCTCAATGTAAAAGTGCGTATGACGTAAGCATGTAACAAGGTATGTTTAAGTTTGTAGTATTTACTGCGTATATACATTAAAAGATCATAACTGTGGATGATTCGTCTTTATTCTTAGCGATAAACTTCTACCTTAAGAATTTTTTTTCCTATATCGATACTTGCGTCGCTGTTCACAAAGCGGTTTCTAAAAAGAAAATACTCAAGCTTTTAATATGCTTTTAATGTAGAAGTTTATATTTATAACCTGTATTTATTTTGTCGAGGAAGTCATTTAGAAAAAACATTTTTCACAATTATACTGGAAATACATGTTTGTTAGAAGTGTTGTTCTTCAGAATTTTGAAATATTTTAGTAATTGAAATAATACACTGAAACTTGAAAATGAAATCAATTTTAGATTCGTATTCACCTGTAAGCAGTAAAAGTTCACCGAATCTTTACCACGATTTTAAACAAGCAACGAACGATTCTACGTCAAACAAAATCAAGAAAAAAGATAGTAGTTGGACTTCATATTTAAAAAAAATTGGAATCGGCACTAAAGATGAACTATCCCCTAATGAACTTAATAAAGGAAATTCAATGTTTTACTATGATAATTTAAGTAGTCTTCGCGCCAGTAAGCAACCCAGATTTGATGGTGAGTTTCACGGGTGTCCGCAAAACAAAGACTTACCTATCGCAAGCAATCTTTCGCCTGATAGTGCTGAGTTCGTACCTGCATCGCAGCGAATAAATAAAGTTGTTGGCTCAAATCTTGTTAAACATAGTTCATGGACTGATGATTCTGAAACCTTCCGACCTCCCCCCGGTCTTACACATCCCAATTCTCCTGTTCTTACGCATCCTAATAGTATATGGGGAAGTGATGAATTGCTCTCTAGTCCTCGTTTAATACCGAGTCCGCGTTGTACACAAGAAAGCGATGGTTGGCCTGTTCAGAAAACATCTATATTTGATTATACTATTGATGGTAGTTACAGTAGTTTACTCCGTGGCAATCACAACCGAAGCAAAGTAAGTAATAAAAATCTTGTTAAAGATAAGCTAGAAATATACGAAAGCCCCTTTAGATGTCAAATCAGCATATTTTAAAAAAAAAAAAAAAAAAAAAAAAAAAAAAATTTCGACTTTTTGTAATTAAGTATGTTACAAACTTTAGTTTGGATTTGATTTATTGGTTCAAGAGGATGATCCAGTTGTATGGGAAAGGAAAGAAAAAGATTTTTCCACGATAAACACAGTAAAAATATCCTTTTTTTTTGGTTGGAGAAAAAGTTTCGAATAAAGTCCATAATTCAACAATAAAATGATAAAAAGTCTTACGTATTTACAAAACATTTATCATTAATATTGTTATAAATTTTATCATTGGTTATATATTTTGTTCGTAGGACTTTTGGGGTACAAGTTTAAAAAGTTCTTCAATATGGGACGCACCTGATCCAATACCTGTCGCTTCGGCTAATGTATCCCCAAGAAACCGTTTGAGACTTGGCCTTGATTTAAATTCCACTCCTGATATTGATGTCCGGGATGCAAATCCATTAAATCTGTTCAATATTTGGGGTTCAAATGTTGACTCTGCTTCTCCTTACGAAGGATGGAATCAAGATATCAAAGAAGATTGATTACTAATAGTTTTTGCGTCGCAATAGTTTTATCAATACAACTAAGATTTTTATGCATTTGGTTTATAGAAAATCCAGCGCTAATGTAAATCATGATTTTTTCGCGTGTTTTCATATTTTATATGAAAGGTTGTGTCCTCTTTGCGTGCGGTTTTGTCTGATTGGTCCTGAGTTCACTTCTCCCAAATAGTATTTGTTTTCTATATGCGGTTAAAGCAAGTTTTATTTTCCACGATTAACTCTGTTTTCGAATTTGGTGAGTTTCGCAGCCTGAAGAGCTTTTTTTTAAGACGGCTATAAAACCTTTTTTTATTTTTAGGTTTGTAGTTTTTTAGATAGCCATATTGGCTGTTTAGTAGTTTTTATGAGAACACTATTTATTTCTTGCTGAAAGTCGCACTCTTTTAAGCAAAACGAAATAGAAGATTTTACTTTAAAAATAGGTATTGGCTCAAATTCTTCCCGCGAAAAGTTGATAATAAATTTAAGTCTTTAAATGAACTGAAACTTTCTCCGAAAATTATGTTAAAGACGTAAGTAGTTTCTGATATAAAAAAAAACTACATCACAAACTACTCACATTTACATACATTGAAATTGAGGCATCGAAAAAATTAGTGATTTCATTATTTGCGTTAGGACAACGCAAATAATGAAATCACTAAGCCAGGATGCTTTTTGTTTTCTCGGTAAAGCTGCTCAAATAAACTTTGTATAAGTACAAGCTCTCTAACTTTTGTATTTCTGCGGTTGTGTTGTAGTCTACGTTTAGGCTAATACCACCGGCTGATAACGTTATTTAACGTTAGAACAAGGATGAGGATGATGGTCTCGTATGTTAGGCCGAAAAAAATATATCGAGCCGTTTTACAAACATCTTGTTGGTGAAACGAATTTTGACTTATCTTTTAGTAATTTATGATGAGAATTGTGTGTTAGAGATGTTTATGCGGTAAAACTTGCAGTGTTTGTCTTGCAAAACAAGGTTTGACATCGATGGAACTGTTATTTGGGACGGCGTTTCCCCATTACCCTTAACGCTCTCTCAATCTAACGAATTGTTTAGTATGGAACGTTCTTGAGGCAAAAGCCTTTGAAAAATCACACAAAAGTATCGATTCGTTAAAGAAAGCATGGGATGACCTCGATGGTCTCTATTTGTGCGTTATTGTGGACTTATTCACCCGTATCTTAATCCTTGTCATAAAGTACATGCTGGCTAACCTGTTGTAGACTGATCAAAAAATAGCTGGGGCTTATTCAAATAGATTTCTAACTTTGTATGTAGCAAGAGAGGAACAATCGATAATTCTAAAAAAAAGTATTCACGCGTCAGTTTATTCCACTTCTTTTGTTCAGAATCAAAATGCCTTAAGTTATGGTGTGGACACGACATAATGGTTCCCGTATTTTTGCAACAAAAATGTTTGCTTACATTCATCTTCAACACTTTTGATTGCTGTTCATTCAATCGATAAATTTACCGCCATTTTCAGTTTTTATACTGATGATTGCACAATTATTGCTGTCAGACCGGAAAAGTATTAGAAATAATTTGAAAATTCGTCCATTATTTTATTGCTATATTATTGCGATCCAAAAAAGAAACTGGCAATATTTAACATACAATAGTTTACTTACTCTTACCATTTAGAAAATTTTAAAATAGTTTGATGTATTCAATTATTGTGTTCGAATATTGTGTGGGTTAGATGGTTATTATAGATCAAAGATAAATAATGGTTTTTAAATCTATAATTTTAGACAACTTTTAAAATGTAAAGAATGAGCATTTTTATTAACGCTAAGAGCTAAAGATACCAAATGTTAATTTAAGGATGTGGACAAACAATTTAAAGATTGAATTATTGACAACTAATGCTCAGGTAACACATCCTAGTTTTTGCAACATTGAATTAACATTAAATTAATTATATGTGCAAGAAATGAGGAAAAAATTGACGATCACCATCCACTACTTATTAAAGGCATCATCAATTGTGAAATATTCATAAGGAGATAGGAAAGATAAGCAAATACCGCTTAAAGATATTCTAAATTTATATATAATTACAAATGACAACATTCTCGTTACAATTCAAATAAAAGAAATCAAGGCAAGAATTACACATGAAGGTATTTTAGCTTATAGCTTATTAGACAATACTCTACATTTTTTACATCAGTTTGAATAAATGTAAATTTTAAAGTGATCCTTGTGATTAACATACTCAGGAGTTTTTTTCTCCCGCTGATAGAACAAACGACAGGAAAAGAAAAAAAGACTACATAAGCATTAGCATAAAATAGCATATGTAAAATCGTGTTGCATTAGACAACCTTAAAGAGTTGTACGTAGAATTCAAAACAAGTTTTGAATTTTTCAAGTTTTGTAGTCTCAAACCTAAATGGTGTGTTGCAGCAGGCATCTGGAACCTATTAAATTTATGGGTGCAACTTACAATAAAACACAATTTTGTTAACAAAAGCTCATATGCAACATAAAAAGCAATGAGTGCATGAATCATAGATGTCGAAATTATCCTGGAGTAGATGCTTTAAATATATTCTTGGATTTAGAGCTATTTGACTTGATAACAATAAGGAAATCTCTTTTAACCAATAGAAAACTACTGATAGAACTGAATTAGCCAATGGCTACAAAGTAATTTTGTGTAAAGCTATTGACAAGCCTATGTCGCACTGTTAAATAGCCAATTGTCACACTCTAGTAATAGTGTGACTTAGTACCAAGTCTTAAACAAAATATTTTGAAAAATTAAAAAAAAAAAAAAATTTGCAAACTGTAACTTGTTTTTGTTGAAAGATATGTTCTTGTCGTTCAAGATGAAATTCAAAGTAACAATTGGAGCAAAGCTGAATGCTACTTGCATCCAGTATTATTTATTATTTCTGCTTTCAAAGGATAGTGAACATTACACTTGTTTTGTGTATAAAGTTTAAACTCAGATTGTTAATTGTCTAAAAAATTATCATCAGATGAGATAAATTCTTTTTCGGATGGTTGCGCTGCACAATATAAAAATCACAAAAGTTTTACAAACCTTTGTTATCATAAAATTGATCTCAATATTGAAGTTGAGTGGATATTTTTTGGGACAAATTATGGAAAGTCAGTATGCGACGCATTAGAGCGAACTGTTAAAAGGTTAGAAGTAAATGCTACTTTCCAGAGACCTTTAAGTCATCATATATTAAAGTGCAATAGCAAGTTTGACTTTTTGTGTTTAATATTAATGGCATTATTTTTAACAAATTGGAAAAAGTTAAATGAAAGTAAAGTTAAGTGATGGTATTCTTCAAGCTCGTTCTCTAAAATGTTTAGCCCATATATATCTAACGATTTGATCGAACTCTAAACGAACAAGCGAGAGCTAAAGTATAATGTTCTTTATTTAAAAGTGTGAAAAAAGAAGCAATTCAAAATTAACATCAACGTATTGAAACTCAATGGTTTTTTAATTCACTTTAATTTATTGCAATGGTAGAATAAATTTTGTAAAAAAAAAATAGACGTAAAATTTATGCATCCAAATTGACTATTTATACAGCTAAATTATCCAAATACAGCAGATGACAACCGAGCCCTGTTAATTTTTTTTTTTCCGTTGAAGCACCGACTACCGTAAATGTAGTAAAATCATATAGATTTTAAAAGAGAAACCGCACTATGAAGCGAAATGGCCAAAAAGCGGCCAAAACTTCAATTTTTTAAGCTAACATTTTTATCAAACTATTATCCCAATTCAGTTATAAACATAAAAAAATGGGTACTTTCACAGTTTTCAAGTTGTGAAATTCATTTTTTAGGGAACTCTGTGGAACTTTTGAGATGTTATATTTTCAAAAATCATATTTATCGGAAATTTTATATTTTCATCCAATAATTTAATTACTCATTTGACAAAAGCTTTCTTCAAAATTTTAAGCTTTTGCTTTTGAAACAGATAAAAGAACCCCCAAATAAGGCTTTATGACACGGCGATTTTTTTTTGCCTTAAAAATTCCCAAAGCTTTTTTTAAAGAAATACGAAATTTGGTCCAAAACGTCCGCAATCTTTTGATTTTTATGAAAAGTTGAAAAAAATTAACATCTTTAGCATTGAATTAGGGCTATAAATATAAATTTATGTATTTTTTTTTAAAGTGTAAATATATATCATGCGTTTTTTTATAAAATCTGCTAATTAAAATTCAATTTATCAAAAAACTAGTACAAAAACTAGAAATAATAAGCTGGATAGACTAAATGACGGTTTCTTTAACTATCAATGTTATTACTTATAAAGATAAATTTCAATTGGATCTCAAATTCCAGTTTACAACTATGTCTAAATTACAATTAAGTAGTAGTTTAATACAAAACAGACATAGAAATCACTGTTTTTTTAAACAAAATACATATATATTTACAACATCAGTTATTAGAAGGTATATGCTGTAAACTGGAATTTTAGATATACACATTATGAACCCATGTGTGAATTAATAGATCATAAGATGCATCGTGAATGAAGTCTATCCACGAGTTTCATAGTTGGTTATTTTATCGGTATAAAGATGGTTCAGAAACCATTTTGAATTTTTTAATGTTATTCGGAGAAATTTAAATTACTTGGCGCGTAAAATTATAAATAATAAGATTATATTATTCACATTAAAGGGTTTGGTGTGCAATTTTGTTCAAATTTCAAATTAAACATTTTTTTAATCAAATTATTGGCTCATATGGCGAGAGCCATTATTAAGTTAATAAAACCGTTAAAAAAACCGTTTAAAAAAATTATAATAAACGTTATTTTTTACTGCAAGAGGGGGTAAACTTTAATAATATCAGGGAACCCCTCGGAATTGGATGTTCAAGTTTTCAGATTTATTTTCTTGTAATAAATTCTCTCGGAATTCTTAAAATCAAGAAATTTAGAAATACATGGTGGCATGGCCTGGTTAAATTGATACGTGAAATTACCCCACAGTTAAACACCATTTCTTTCCTAGTTTTCATGAACTAAAAGATAATTTTAAAAAGTCCTATAACGATTTACTTTCTAAAGCTTTCTATCATTTTAAATTTATGACAAAAGGCGGTGTAATCTTAATTAATCGTAAGAATTAGGTCAGTAAGAAAAGTTAGAAAATTAAAGCGCCTTTTGTGATCCATCAGACTCATTGCATGCACGAACAAAAACCAAGCAAACTATTTGTATTGTTTGCTTTCAAAATAATTGGAACCTACAATAAATTATCACAAAAAACATTCTTAAATAGCAGAGCGATATACAAATACAATTTATATATTTATAAAAAAAAATAATAATAATTCTTATAATGTAAGACATTTAAAGCTTTATCTTTTAACATTTATTATTTTAACACTTATTTAACATTATTTAACATTATTTTTGTACGAAAGACAAATACTACTAATTATCCAACACGATAATTTACGTAAATATGAAAGAATCCAAGCTCATCCTTTTAGCACACTTCAGTACGCTTTAGTTAGATGAACAATATGCATTAAACTTTGTAAATAGCTTAATTTATCCATGGTCAGACAACACAACATAAATAAAGTTTGCCATAAAAAATGTCGGCTTTTCAAGTTATTAAGAATTATTTGTACATCACTAAAAACGTAAAAATCACATTTTTAAATTCGAGTTTCTAGATAGGATTTATTTTAGAACTTTTTTTTTTGAAAGAAAATAAAAAAATGTTTTAAAAAATAAATTATACTTTTATGATTTTACTTCTGCAAATGTTTACTGTAACGAAAGGAATCAGTAAAAAATAGAAAAAGACAATTATATACGAACTGCGGTCTTATTCTTCAATCTCAATCAGCAAATCTTCGATGCCCAGTAAAACTTTCAGCGATAAAATGTCAGATTTGTTTCGAATTGCAACATCATCTTCTAGTTCTTTGATTACTTTTGGAACTTCCACTTCGTAATAAATCCTAAATTGTAATTTTTGATACTCAATACTTATTTACAAGATCTCTAATTGACCACGATTGAATGCTCATTAGAGGCAAATCTTTTGAGAATGTTAATGGTTGTATTCACTTACAAAAATTTATAAAATGCAATTTTTTGGTAGAGAGAACAGTAATATTAAGTTTTTATCTTAAAAAGCTTGGGTTGCCAATACCAGAAATTGTCAAAAAATTCTACTCTATTTACAAACGTCATGTGATTCCATCAATTTGTTCCACAACCTACTATGCTTTATAAATCACATACAATCATATATATTTTGCTACATACCAATCACATATCCATTAAACTACTGCACATTGTAATATCATGACATACAAATTTACAAACTATTTCTAAAAACGTTTCGAACAACTACACTATTTTTACTACTTATTCACACTTATATTACACTTATATTATTACACTTATTTACTACTTATTATTTACTTATTTATATTTCAGAGCTACTTAAAGTCCTTTTAGATACTTTTAATGAGATTTTCAAGATTAAATACAAAAACAGAAAATAGACCAAATTAATTTCTTAATTTAAATAGTAAAAACGCTTTCAATTAAAAAACAGAAAAAGTTACGTACGTTCGAGAGTTTCCTCGATGTACGAGATTAAACACTAAAGGTACAAAGTTGTATATTTTGGCATGGGTTCAAGTAGATAAAAATTTGTTTTGCTTAAAGCTAAGTTATTAAAAAAACACTGATAAAGACAATGACATCATAATGAGAAACTGAGGATCTAAGATCCATACTTTGCAACAAACCATCTTTTGTAACTCGGACCAATTTCAAAATGCTTACATAGCATAACTTACTTAGATAACAACTTAGAGTCGATTTTTAATGTGAAATTTATACACTGTGGTTGGATGTTTTGTGAGAGATTTAAAGCAATTTCAATTTCTACATTTTACTGATTTTTACTATGCAATGACAGTGTTTACATATTGTTTGCTTCACAAAAAATGGGTCCTGTTTCAATAATTTGGAAAATCATTTTTAGCAACTTTATCTCATAATTTCTAAGTAAAAAATTTACCTTTAACAAAAAAAACCTTTGATATTGCAAAAAAAAGGTTACATCATTTCATGATTTTTTCTTTGCGATATCAAATGGTGTAGTATGTAGCATCTAACATGAAAATGTGTAACACAACAAAGACTCAAAGGAATATGACATTCATCTGGCAACAAATTTTTAAATGCATTAGAACTTTAAAAAAATTTTTTTTTCAAAACATTATAAAAATCTAATATGATATAGAAGTATATAGAAGAAAAAAAACTATTAAAAAAAAAGTTCAATCCTGGTAGGTCAATAAGCAAGAAGCAACACAAATAAGTGACAAATAATAGATTAACTTAACATAGAGAAATATCAAAAAAAAATAATCAAGAATTTAACACAATTCTCAGTTCTGAACATTGTGTTAGATACCCTGGGGGTTAAGAAGGCCTAAAAAAAATTGCTAAACGAAAGAATAGTCTTGCATAAAGTAAGAGCAAAGAAGTTATGAGAAACTTTAACTATAGCTAACTGTTAGACATTTTTTCTAATGTAATAAAAACATTCTAAAGAGAAAAGATTGGTGTGCATGGATCTCTGAAAATCACTACCCACTCCAAGGTTTAAAAGAAAAAACTCTTAGGTGATAATTTGTTGGTACATAAAAATTTTTAAAAAATTTCTGTGTACCAACAAATTATTACAAATTATTATTATTTACGAGTAATTAATTCAATTAATTCATAACTTCAATTAATTTGCTTGAATGTTTCATTATAACTGACATAAAACAACTAATTTGTTTGAAATTTCCATGAAAAAAATACAAGAGCCATCAATGAATTTATTACGATCCTTTCCTGTTAATTTGACATAAAATTTCTGGATTAACCATAGTTACATTGACTACCATTGAAAATTGTTCTGCAAACTCAATTGTAACTAATGTAACATCAAAGAATATTTTACAAATGCATTAGAAAAGTTAGATTTTTGTTAAAATCATAGAATTTTAAACTCTAAAAAATCTTAAACTAGTTTGTACATAATTCTTCTAACAACTTGTCAATTGACAATCTTAGCTTAGTGTTTGTTGTATTTCTTCAGTTGTTTCTTGGTTAGGAAACTGAGAACTAAAACTGAGAAGTGATTTGAGTAGAAACTGCTTCTTCGCTGGAGCCTTCATCATCTGTTTCTTCCTCAGAATCTGCAAACTCAATATTCCCTTTCTCTTAAAATTCTGAAAGTGCTGAAGTTGGTATCTGATGCATGAAGTGGTGTCCTTGCCATTTCAAGGGTGATTTGTTTAACCTTAGACTCCTATACCTTGCACTTGGGCTTGACTACCCTTGTTGCCATATGGGAGATCTTGACATGTCAATGATACCTGGACTGTAGAATGTTTGTATTTTTGAACTTAGAACTTAGAATGAATTTTGGAGGTTTGGAGGATCAGTTTGGAGATCAGTTTAGAGATCAGTTTGAAGGTTGGTAGGGTTTAGTCTTCCAACCAGTTTGGAAGTTTGTGGATTTTAATTAAGTTGAAAAAAATATATAGTCACATTTGAATTTAAGGCATAAAATTTCATTAAGGCATAAAATTTCATAAAATTTCAATTTGAAACATAATATTGACAAACATTTACATTTTTCAATCATAATAATTAAAACAAAAATAACAAAAAATAAACTTTAATCTCAATAAATTAATTCAATAAATTCAAATAAATACAAATGAAAATATCTGAGAAAATATGATTTTAAAAAATAAATTAAAAATTTATGAGAACTGATTTATTAAGTGGAGCACAATTTTGTAAACAAAGAAAATTATGTAAAAAAACACCATTTATAAAAAGCCCCATATTTTTACGAACTTTAACCCAAATTATTAATGGAATTTTTGTAACTACGTTAGAGATATTATTAAGATCTTATATTAATTCTGTTGAATAAAGTAAGATTGTAAATTACTAACCAAATAATTACATTTCTATGAAAAATCAAATTAATTAAACGATTTTCAGAAAATTGGAATTTTCCTTGTTCACAATTAAACTGATCCAATTTTATTTAATCATGAAAGTCTCTTCTCTAGTTTCAAGAATATAGGTTCCTACCTAGAGCATGGATAGAAGAGCATGAAATCAGATTAATACACTGGCCAGGCTGATTATCAGAGAAAAAACATCAAACAACATCACTGGGAATTACTAGCAAAAAAGTCTGAGCAGCAAAGAGCTGTCAGTTATCTTAAATGCAGATGCTAGAATATTAGGTTTTTTAAACAAGATTTTTATTTTGGATGACAACACTCATTTTATTCTGTCAAACTCCACAGTTGTTGGAAATGATGCATTTTACTCCAGCAACTCCAAGAACATGTCTCTAGACCTCAAATACAAAAGATAAGCTAAGTTTGAAAGCAAATTATTGGCATTGCTTGCTATTAGTCCCAAAAGTATGACTAGGTCATTACAGGGTGACCAGAAAAAAACGGAGACAAAATTTAATATATCCTGATAATAAAGTTTTTTACAATATCCAATTAATTTTATTGGTTTTCAGACTCTCCATGTTTTTATGTTTAGTATGTATATGTTCTTAGTTTGATATCTCTGAAATATATTACATTTTTAGAATGTCAAGTAAACGTAGTGCAATTTTGGAGTTGTTTCGTAAAGGAATGCGTCAATGTGATATTGTTCGCTTGCTTAATGTGCCTAAGCAAACTGTGTCCAAGGCCGTCAATCGTTTCAAGGAGCTCGGCCACGATGGTCGCCGTCCAGGAAGTGGTAGAAGACGCACCGTCAACACGTCCGTCAACCGCCAGATTGTCAGGAAGTGAGTCAAGCGAAGTTCGAGGGTCTCCATGCGAAAAATCGCCCTTGAAACCGGAATGAAACGTGAATCGGTGCGACAAATGGCAAAAAGGGAGCTTAACCTCATGCCTTACAAGCTCCAAAAAGTTCAATTGCTCACCGACGAAAACAAACGTGGGCGGCTCCAGAGATGTTGCCAACTCAAGCGTCGGGCCGCTGCTCAGCGATGGGAGCGCATCCTGTTCACGGACGAATTGTCGAACACCGCCAAAATCTGCAGTCCGTTATGGTCTGGCGCGGAATCTGCGCTAGCGGTAAGACCCCCCTCGTTTTCGTGGATCAAGGAGTCAAAATCAACCAAGAAGTCTACCGACGCGACATTCTCGAGACTGTGGTACTTCCGTGGGCCCAACAGCACTTCGGCGATGTGAATTGGATGTTCCAACAGGACTCTGCCCCTGCTCACAAGGCGAAAATGACTTAATACTGGTGTCGGAACCATTTTCCGGACATCATCACGTCTTCAGAATGGCCGCCCTACTCAGCGGATCTCAACCAATTACAGCGTGTGGTCAATTTTGGAGGCCAGGGCCTGTACTACACGCCACATAAATTTGGAGTCGCTGAAGCAATCGCTGCGCCGGGAATGGGATCGATTGTCGCCAGAAGACCTGCGGCCCATCGCTGAAAATTTCAAGACGTGTTTGGGCTTATGTATCGCCGCGGGAGGAGGCCAATACGAAACCGGCTGAGTATATTATTGCGGAAGATCCATGTTGTTGTTATTCATCGTTGTTTTACTTAACTTTTGTTGGTTTAATAAAAAATGATTAAAAAAGTTTGTCTCCGTTTTTTCTGGTCACCCTGTAATCAAGCAATTTACCTACTCAGTTAGCAAATATACATACAAAAAAGATTGGATTGAAAATATTTTAATTCCACTCATATTTGAACAATACCCTGATGACAATTTTTGGCTTGACTTAACTTCAGCTGATTTTGCTAAAAACATAATTTCTTAGCTGGACAGTGAAAGTACCACTTTCTTTTTTTCTTCAGAAAGCCAACTGAAATAAGGCTGATTTAAGACTTTTGGAGAGAGGACATTTTTATTAGAAAGGTTAGCCTATAAAGGAAAGTAGGAAGCCAAAAATGTTCAAAACGTTAACGAAAGAATAGAGGATTGTTTAAAAAAAGTCACTCGAGAGGAATTAGAAAAGTTGACAAGTTTGGCTAAAAGAAGATTAAAAGCAGTTCACCTTAAAAGGTTAAAAGAAAAATTTAAGTAACCCAATTAAAATTTACTCAATTTGATTTTAAAACATATTTATGCTTGTTTTATTATAGTTCCATTTTTTGAGGAAACACCCATTATTTTTAATATATAAAATACATTTCTTTATTTTCTGTAAAGTGCTAAACTTCAATGCGAATTAAAAATCAAAACAATGCTGATGTGGTTTAACCATATTATTGCATAACACCATCCGACTTGTAAAGTATTTATTTATTTATTTAAAAAAAAAAAACAATTTGTTTATTGATTCTTATTTCATAAAACTTTGTATAAAGCTAATTTTTTTTTATAAGTTATATCTTGAGATTAAAAGTTTGTATATATAAACTACAGAGAGATTTTTCTTTTAGACTTCTTCAACCCTTTTGTTTTGGAATAAACAAAAAAATATATATATATTTACCAATCCAAATTGACTGGAGATTCACAAATGGTGAATGATTTAAGAATGACTGTCAGAAACTGCAAACTGAACTTAAATAAAAAAACCATATAACATTAAAAAATCATCACAGTAGATGACTAATGTACAAGTAATAACCCAATATAAAAGTAATAACTTAGTATTAGAGTAACTTTTTATCATTCATTTAGTATACTCCTAAAATGAACATTGTCTTTTTATATATTCTTACATAAAATTTAAATACAAAATAAATTTTTACAAAAATAACACAAAAACAAGAGTTAGAATAAATTAGAAATAAATAAAGGATGATAACAAATTATAGTTATATTGTTATTCTATCTCTTCTTTAATTTATTTCATAGATTTTCTTATTTGTTTAATTTTTTTGTTTTTAGGAAATTGGAAAGAAGATGGAAAAAATAACTTAGTATCAATCTAAATAATACACTTACTTGGTGTGACAAAATAATTTTTAGGTTGACTTTTCTCAACAAATGAATGCATTTTATTTTGAAAGTCTCATTGCTTTTCATTATAACTATTCTTATCTTCTCCACCAATGATAACAATACCTACAATCAACAAAAGTTAAGTAGTTCTTATGATCTACAAACAGACAAAATCATATATAATCTACAAAAAGACAAATTTCATTTAGCACGTAAAACTTTTAATAGTTCACCTGCTCTTTGCTGTCCTTTTTTAGAATTGCAGGTAGAAAATGTATGAGAGCCACAATTATTGATTCAGATTGTTCCTTAAGTAAAATTTAAAAAAACAACTAAGTTTCAATGGAAGAAAAAATGATTCAAAAACAACCTGAAAATCTGTTTGTTACCTGATTAAAAAGTAAGAAGACTCTGGGAAGAAGCTTACGTGCTTTTGAGATTGACATAAGATTTAAAAAATGTTCAGCATCACTAAAAAAATAAAATGGCGTAGTTCAAAAAACTAACCATCGGAAAATATATTCACATAAAATTTAATAATGAAACCTTTCTTGATCAGTATTATGCAAACCAATCTTCATCATGCGAAATATATGAGTTATCTTTTCATGTCGTTCATGAAGAATTATTTCCCTGAAAGCAAATTTGCACAGTTGTTTTTTATTTTTTTTGAAAACTTTCAAATGTGCCGTAATAATGAAAATCTTACTGTTCTTCAGGTGCTGAATCTAACAAACTTCTTGCCAAATCACTTAGAGAAAGGTAAATGGAGTACATCTAAAGTTTTAGGGGATACTTAACTAAATAATGTTAAGACTAAAAAAAAAGAGATAATTTAATTAGGAAAGGCATGATTACCTTTTCAATGAGACCAAAAATAGCAAATTTCTTCCTTCCTAATTCAGGCATTTTTGTGAGAATCTAAAATATAGTCAAAATAAAATTGAGAAAAATAAAAACTTTTGATCTCTCTATGCAGTCAAGACTTCACATTTACACAAAACATGACACACAATGATAGTTATCTTAGAACTAAACATGTTTCAACATGTTTAACATGTTTAAATATTTGTGCTATTGAATTACATTTTGTTTTAACATTAACAGACTACTAATCTGCAGATTTAAAAAAAAGAAAAAAAATTATGGGAGCATAATCAAACCAAGCATAAAGAAAAAACCTTTATAGATCTTGCTAGAAATTTAAATACCTGGCTTTCTTGCTCTGAGTTACCTACATCCATTATTTGTCGAGGATGGTGCACAGAAGTTATAGAAAGCTTTCCCAAAGAACCCTCAAATTTAACTAAAAGAATTTTTGTTTCTTTGAGCAACTCAAAATCTTTCTATTACTAAATACTAAATAATAATAACAACTGATATTTATAAACAGATTTGAACATCTAAAAACAATTTCATACATCAAAAATTCATAAATTTTTAACAAAATTTCATTTAAAAAGTTCTATAAAGATAAAACTATCAACAAAAAAAAAAAATATCAAAAGAAAATAAACTTTTGTACTTTACATTTACTTAAGAAAAACTGATGAGCTTTTTTTTTTTGCAGATAAACTATTAAAATTAAGCACTGATGCGATCCAAATCAAAACAAACATTTTTTTACCTGGTTTGTAACTTTCCTTGGGTTGCTGCTGCTTGTTAGTATAATTCAAAAGCTGCTTTGTTTTCTCAAGATTTTCACAAAGTATTTCTTCATCGCTGCTACTCTTATTTGTCTCCTTATCTTGCTGTGACTTTTTTATTTGTTTATGTTCCATATATGACTTGAAGAATTGATAAAAAAAAAAAAATTTCACAACAATAGTCTTTTATTTGGATTTAATATTGGTTTATAAAAATTTTTTATCGACATAGGGAAATAAAATACTAAAATTATGAAACTTACTATGAAATAAAAATCAGAAATGTTTGAGTCACCACATAATAAACTCATGAGACTTATTTTAAATATCCATTCTTTTTCTTTGGCTGTCATTAATTTGGAAGGCCCCATTTTCATGAATAAATCTTCTTCTTTAAGGTCACTATCATTGTATTTCTGCCATGTTCGACTATTTCTTGGAGTATTTTGATATAAATTTCCTTCTCGACCATTGTGATTCCTCCATTGGTGAGGAGAATTATACATTCCAACTGGAATCAAATAAAGCTTTTATAAACAAAAAGTGCATCAGAAAGACTCTCCATTCATAAAAAAAAATTAAATAAAAATTTTCATTCTGCTTAAAAACAGCTGCATCAAAATAACCTTACTATATTGATATAGTATGCTTTACTGATAATGATCAATATTTTTACCTAACTCATAAATTATAATCATTTTATTAAATTTCATAAAATAATTTCACCTGGATCATGAAGAAAAGGATTTTGTGCCATTATATAAGGGGAAAGAACAGGAGGGGGAAACATCTCAATCATACCAGGAGATCTAAATCCTCCTAACTGCATGAATGGTCTATTCATCGTCATTAATGGTGATATATTGAACTTTTCAACTGAATATGGGTATGAAGATCTCATCTTAAGTGTAGATTCCTAGAAGAAAGAACACTTTCTGATAAAACATTAAAAGATATTTAGATTAATTTGTAAAAATGTAAACCAATGTTAAACCCTATATCTGATATTTATTGTGCCATTTTTTCACCAAGTATAAAAAATGAAAAGTATTACAAATGAAATAATATCATATGCGACAGAAAATTTCATAAACTCTTTTTTTGACAAATTAATGTAGAATGAGAAGTTGAAGTCAAACAAAAAAATTTATTTAATAAGAAGTGTTAACAATTACATTTATCACATTTTTATTCGATATGTCCTCCCTCAGCATTAATTTGACTTTCCACAGCTTCAAGTTGACTCCCGAACCTGGAACAGATGGTCTGGATTTAGTCCTTGGGCATCTTATTCCACTCCTTCTTGATAGCAGCTTTCAGGGAGTTGACACTGTTGTGGGGACAATGACAAGCTCTTGACTCCACACACACCCAGATTGATTAATCAATAGGTGACAAATCTGGAGATCCAGGAGGCCTCTTTCGACCAGTGTTTTGACAGGTTCTCCTGGAGCCACCTCTGGGTCTTCTGGGATGTATGTGGAGGTGCTCCATCCTGCTGGAACACAACATTGCCATCTGGAGAGTAGTAGACATCAATCTAAAGGTTTAACATGGTTCAGCAGGATTTGAATGTACTTATCCATGTCAATTTTCTGACCAGATTTGATGAAGACTGGAAGTATTTTGAGACCATCAAAAGAAATATGACTAAACATCATAAATGAAGTCAGATGTTTGGTTGTAAATGTATACTTTACATGCTCTGGAACTGCCTAAACTGGTTGATGACTAATAAAACAATTGGTTCTGCTATTTGAGACAGAATCAACAGTAAACAATTTCTCAAATGAGAAGAGGATGGCTGTTGGTCTCTTCTTCAGGAGGCTAAGAAGTTTCTTTGATCTTTCAAATTTTTTTTCTTTGACACTCGGGGAAATCATATATTTCTTAATCCTGGCTCTTGACTTTGCTTTAAGATCCTTCCTGACCCAATTTCTGATGGTGTGCTCACTGATGGATAGCTCTTTAGCCATTTTCATCACTGACCATGCTGGATTCCAAGAAATTTGATCCTTGACTAAGGATTCAGAACTGGCCTCTTCAAACCACTGCCAGGCTTCCTCTCAACACGATCAGTTATGAAAATGTTTAATCAAAGTGTAAACAGTACTTAAAGGTTTGTTTAGCATTTTGGCAATGTCTTTGGGCATGATGCCATTCATAGCAAGGACAATATTGGACTTGTTTTACTACTCATCTTCATTTTTTGGCTGCTTTTTTCATTTCTTTTTATTTTCAAAGATTTTTGCATCAACAATAACAAACTTTGGGCTTAAAAATAACAGCTAAACATTTACTTTGGAATCACCAAACTTATTACAAAATTTGAAGTCACATATGGTAGTATTATGTGTTTTAAGTAATATTGTGACTACACTGTTTAGATATTGCGATTATACAATTTTTCTATCAACTAATTTCTAGAAAAAAAAGCTTTTATGGCATAAAGTATTCTTGATAAGAACTTTATCTTACATTTTTAACTTTTAAAAAGATTTTTACTTAATTTTTGCAAGCTACTTTTGTAAACAAAAAATTTGAAACTTATTTTGCAAATGCTTTTGTAATTTTAAATCAACAACTTATTTAGTCTGCCATTTTTAAAAATGACTATTTGTAAGCAATTCATACAAAACAGAAAATTCTTTAGTAAACTTGCAAAAAAAACCGCAGACTATAATGATAAAGTAAATAACAAACTACAACTTTTGCACCTTAAGCACATCTACTATTAGGATAACTTTTTAGATCTAAAACAAGCAAATTATCAAAAAAGTTTAATATAATTTATATTAAATAAGAAGTATGTCTTTTACTCCCAACCCCTTCTCATGTATACTCCCACTTCTCATGTATACATTTGACACCATGATTTGGGTAATAATAGTAATACAACTATCTTTATCAAATTCACATGTAATCTAAAGTAAAACCATGTGACACCATGATTTGGGTAATACTAGTAATACAACTATCTTTATCAAATTTACATGTAATCTAAAGTAAAAAAAAATTATTTTTTTTGGTTAAAAAAACAAATTTTTTTACTTTAGATTACATGTGAATTTGATAAAGATAGGAAAACTACAAGATACAACAAAAATAAGCTGAGGTAGAAGAGGAATCTATTAAAATCTGGAACTACTCTTTTTTCTCACCTATCTTCTACACTGTAGAGAATACTTGCTGTCTTTTACAAATACTTTCAAAAAACCCTGCATTTTGTAATGATTTAAAGCCAGAATAGCTCCAAAATCAAAAAAAAGGGTTTTATTTTTTACATTGCCATATTCAACTGTCAGCCATATCCATTTTTACTGCAGACTCCCTACTACAAGGTGACATATACATTTATTTAACTATATCCAAAATTTCTGGAAACAATTATTTTCAAATTTAAAATAGTTATCTGCAGACCTGATGTTATTACAAATGTTTCATTTAGCTTAAAGACAAAATTACATTTAAAATATTTTACCAAGCCATTCAAAGGATTTTCAGATAGTGTTGCAGTAAGAAAGGGTGACATTTTCAGGCTGTAAGGAAGCTGCATTCCACCAGGTAAATTTGTTCTAAATAAAAGACTTTTTATTGACTCTTTATTGCACTAAAATTTAGTAAAAGTACAATATGATGTATGTAAATTCATTTGTCCATGAAGATTTTATTTTTAAATTTTCCAAAACTTTTTTAAAAGTAAATTGTATTTTTAAAGTATATATGGTTTCAAACAAATCAACTTTATATAGTCAATAGTCATTTACTTTTTAGAGTTGAGTTGTTTGAAACCAAGCCTTCAGAATAGATAAGCTTTTTTCATAGTCTTTCTTTTAAAAAAAAAAAAAAAAAAAATTCCTTATGTAATATAACCTGTAAAGTTTTAATTTTGTATACATTTTTTAAAGCTGAATCCATTTTCTCAGCTTAGTAAAAGGATTGATAAAATCTATTCAATAACTTGACAAATGTTTCAAAATTATAGCAACAAAATTATATAACAAACCTTGCAAGATTGGCTGGTGTATTTCTTTTATCTAAAAGTAAAGAAGTTAAAATTTTTTTGAAATTCAGTGAAGCATTTTTTACATTAAGTTACAAAATTAAGAGTATATAAATAAAACTACAAAAACACCTGTAGGGTTAAATCCATTTTCAAGATCTTCAGCATGAATAACATTGGTCATTGGTGCATGATCACCTCGACGCCCAGTTACAATATTGTGACCACCAAACAATTTCTTGATAATATCCTCCTATAATAAAAATATTCCTTGATAACCTCTTCCTATGATAAATTTCAAAACAAATTACAACAAAGATTTTTCTAGTTTAATATGAAGAAAAAACACATTTTTGAATTCACATGACCTATGATGATAAAGACTAATTGATAATAGTAGGTCTGATGATAAAGACTAATTAATAATAGTAATTGTTTTCGTAGATCAATTAAGTTGTGGTGAAGATTTGTGATAGCTATTGAAAGAATGATAATTACAAAAATAATCATTTTACTTAATGAAGTATGATGGATAAAATATACATTATATCATTTATTTATGAAATTTAATAAAAGCTATTTAAAGTCTGATGATAATAAAGAGGAAGACTTACTCCTTCTTTTCTTTGCATATCAGGAAAATCTTGTTCACCTTCCAAAGCCTCTCTTGAAGGTGAAGCCCATATTCTATCTCCAGGTGAAATCTTCACTCAAAATAAAAATTTTACTTTTATAAAAAGAGTTAAACTATAAAAAAAAGTCAGTATTTAGTTAATAAACATTTTACACACCAAAGTAAAAAAAAACAAAAATTATGATAAAATGACATAAAATATGATAAAATGACAAAAAATGATAACAAAAAAAGGTCATATGACAAATAAAACCAACCAGCTCATCTAGTGAGTTTCTACTTTTTAACCTTGGGGGTGACATCCATGATTCTTTGCTCTCCAAAAACTCAATACTTTGTGAATGATGAGTATCTTTTATTACAAAATCCTTATCATCCTTATCATCATCTAAACCAAGTTGAGAGATGCTATTGCCAATTATTACCTGAAGACAAAAAGGTTTGTGAAAAAATTATAACTTTCAAATGAGGTTTTTTAAAAACTGAGTTGGGTGATAATTTTTTAGGTTGTTAAATGAAGATAAATGCTGATGCTCTGATTACACACTGAAGTACTGGTTTGTTAAATTAGACATGGCAATTATCGTGGTTTGTAGTGATTTACTAGGATATTAAACTTGGCTTGATGGTGATTTACTGGTTTATTAAGTTAAAGTTAATATTACTTTTTAAGTTAACTACATTTGAATTTTGTGGTTTACTATTGAGTAAATTGATTGGAATTAATAGCTTAAAAATGCTAAAAGTAAATAGTTAGCAAAAGTAAACACGAACTTACATCCTCCTCATCTTCATTCTGCTCTTCTTCATAATATTCCTTTAAATGTTCTTTTGTGGGCACTTTCAATGGAGAGTTTTTTTTTACATTTTCATGCTCAATTTCAAAGAACTTTGAAACTTTTTCGTGCTGTACTTCCCAATCTAAGACAAGAAAGTTTAAATAAATGTCAAAATAAAATTAAACTTTTCTGCCTATTTACTAAAAAAAAAATAATAAAAAATTAAAATCTATCTAATTATTTCTGTTTTCAAATGTTTACTACTTTGCCTTGATTGAACCCCAATAATTTTCCCCCAAATGGTTATTAAATAAATACTTTGATAACTCATATAGTAGTAAGAATAGGGATTCACACTGAAAAGTAAGGATTCACACAGAAACCTGATTAAAAGTTGATACCACGATATCAATATAAAAGTCTTCTATAATAGTTATTTACTGCTTATTAATGCCTCAAATTAAAATAAATAAAGTACAACAAATAATGTAATGTAAAAAATATATGGAATAAATCAAATGGTTCAACTATAACAACAAATAGGTAAAACTAATAGGAAAAACATTGTAAATTTAAAAGAATATATAAAGCTCAGAGAATGGTTAGATCTGGTTCAATATCCGAAAAACAATAAATTATATCTCTAATTTTATAGTTTACCTATAACATGACACATTCAGCTCAAATAAACTTTATAATCTCCTTCTTTTTATCTTATTTTATTCTGTTTGGCAAAGGAATGAAAGGAATATTTTAAAAGAAACAAAATCTTCAATTTAAAAATATATATAACAAAATATTTTGATTTAAAAAAAAAGATATAAAACAATTATATATTTTGAATTTACAAATCTTATCTAAAATTTTATTCCCTTAAAATATTTTCAAAACTTTTTAGAATTTTAGCTAATAGGATTTTTTAATGAAGAATTTCCTAGAAATATAAAAAATTTTATTCTGTTAAAAGCAAAATATAATTTTTACAAACCCTCACCTGGTGGGACCAAACTTAAATCATTCATGATTTTAAAGCAAAATAAGAGACTAGTTAAAGAAGTGTTTTAAAAATAAGAAATTTATTTTAAAAAAAGTTGTGGATTATTTCAGGAAGTTGAACAAATTTTATTAGGTCCTCAGTGGCTCATTTGCATTGAAAACTAATAGGAAAAGTTTAAATTCCCTAGAGAGAAAAAGGTGATTATTTATAAAAGAATGTTTTTAAGCATTTTGGCAACAATGCAGTTTCATGCTACTGCAAAGTATATTCTTTGGGATATATGATATTATTTCAAAAATTTATTTTAAAGCAACAGTTGGAATTAAGAAATAAATTCAAGCTGTTACATCAACAACAACAAAAAAAACTTAACATTTCTTTAATAACTTTTTAAATTAATACCATCATTAAAGTCAGTGTCAACATCTACTCCAAAAGTCTCTTCATTTAACAAATCTGCATCTTCCTACAAAAATCAGTGATGATTATCTAATGAGATGTTGAGGTGTGTCAATTACAACTATAATTAATAAGTGTGTATATATACATACATATACACATACATATATACATATGTATTAATTATAATTGTAATATATATACATATATATTATGAAAACAGGTACGCTAGAACAATAGGTAGCTGCTTAAATATCAGTGTAATTAAAAAATATATATCATAGGTGAACGTAACGGTAGGAAGAAGGCATATCTTTTCTGATGTATGTTTTACCTACGTAACGAGTAGAACTTCTCAGTTTATTTAGAAGATGATTAATGACAAGTAAAAAATTAGATCAGAATTTGTTTTTTTTAGAAAATTTCTTAAAAAGTAAATTCCTTATAAATAGGTAGTTCGACCATACGTATTTACCTCAAAATAAAAGTCCTCCTCCATTATGTGGCGAAAAAAACTGTTTCACTCAAATAAATTCCGTGCACTGTGATGGTGGGTGTATGGTAGCATTTTTTTTTTTGGAGGGTGCGCTTTCTAATAAAATTGGAAAAGCAGTATTACTCCTTTTAAAAGTTCCTCCACGATAGTTATTCTTTCAGCAAGTTACTTGCTTGTCTGGTCAATTAAAAATCAATCAAATTGGAAAGAACTGACTATATACGTATAAAATTTTGGGTTGGTGGTTTAGGAGGGCTCGGGGGGTCGTCAACCCTTTCAGCTCCTCTAGGGCGCTAAAAAAATAATTTCAAAGATACAAAAAAAAAACAAACATTTTCAGTGGTAAATAATGCTGCATGATATAACACTTTTGCTAGCCAGCTACGTAAAATGGATTTGATAACCTTCCAATATTGATCTCAGCTGTACAACGTCAAAACACAGTATCTGTATTTTTCATAATTTGATATGAAAATGATTTTGTAAAGTACGTTGGGCCGCCAACTTAACTTCATACTTATCACTTGAAACTTCATAATATGAAGATTCAAGTGATAAGTATGAAGTTAAGTTGGCGGCCCAACGTACTTTACAAAATCATTTTCATATCAAATTATGAAAAATACAGATACTGTGTTTTGACGTTGTACAGCTGATCTGTTAAGTGCATTTTTTTTTTTTTTTTTTTTGAAATCGAGGAGTTTATAATTATATCAATGATAAAATGAAATATGAAAAAAAATTTTAATAATCGCTTTTACGAGAACTTATCAATTTTAACTGATAAAATTTAATGAAAGCGTCAATTATCTCAGATCACCTACCCATTTTTCAAAAATATTACCCAATGTGAGCAGGTTAATTTTCGTTCAACATATCAAAATGACAGTTTTTTATACTTAGTTCAATGCCACAGTTTTATGAGTTCAAAACAAACAAATCAAAAACAAAAAAACTTTCTCTCAAATTACCGCAAAAACTTTTAAGTTTAGTTTTAAAATAAAAGTTATAGTACAAGGTGGAATGATATCATATAAACGAAGACTCCTTAAGCGAAGTTCAAAATTCAAGTTGGTGCATGAGTGAGAATCTTCTTTGATAATAATATTCCGATGTTATCTTCAAAACAACCGTACCATGCGAACAACCGTACCATGCGAACAACCGTATAATGCGCGACTGAAATGCGTAAACGAATTCAGGTGAATTAAATCGATTGGTATTAATAGAGGTGCTCTAAGCTGAAAAATAATTCTAAGAAGTAAAAACACAGCACGAGGATTTTTCAAAAGTTAAAAAACCAACGATGTTTATTTAGGGTGTGATAAGCTTGTGCGAAAGGATGTGTATAAGGGTAATAACTTTTTCGCAACTTCGTAGGCCACGATGCTAGAAACTGAAAAGTTTATAATAAACTAACTCTTGTAATAAGCTGAGGAGATCACGATTAAGGAAAATCAATAAATCAAAAAGTAAATTTACGCAACTTTTTAAAGATGACTTTTTAAAATTAACTTTACATTTTATTTAGGAAAATAAAAAAAATATTTACATTTTATTTATTAAAATAAATTGTAAATACTTCCCTAAATAAAACAATTTCCTAGAGCTAAGGTGATTTCGTACATTTTTACACTGCATTTAGCACAAATGTTAAAACATGGATTGTCTACAGCAATTCATGCTATCTATGGCAATTTTAATAATCTTTGTACCTTTTTATAGGGTACTACAGCAGCAGACAGTGCTTTAAAAATATCTTGATTGAAATATTGCCTACAAAATCAAATGTCTGACGATTTCTTTCTTATAAAATCACAAACCTTAAAAAAAATATCAAAATAAAGAAATAATAAGACAAATGTAAAAATAATTTCTTTGAAATAAACATGCAGAAGTAGTACAAAATCCATAAGAGCAAAGATGGTCATTAAGGTAGAATTCCACCTACTTAACCTTGTTATACACCATAAACTAGATGTTTGGTCACGTAAACCAGTAATAATTATAATTCAACATTTGGCAAAGTTAGTTAATTCCTTTTTTCTTAATTTTTGAACTTAGAATATGTACTTCTTTATTACCTATCTTCTCACTATCAAAGTGAAGTGCCTATAGTTCATCTTTTAGAGGAGTCAATTTTGTCTAATTAATTTTGCACGCTTCTTCTTTTAATTCTTGTATAAGGGGTGTTCAATTTTTTTTTTTAGAGCAATAATGAAAAATAAAAATATTTTTGACATGAATAAGTTTTACTTTTCAATACAATCTCTCTAAACTTCAATATATTTTGTCCTAGGCTTTTCCAATAATTTAGTTCCTTTATTGTAAAACGATTCAAGTCTGTCTGTAAAATACCCATCCAAAGCTGAAAATTGCTTCTTCATTCAATATAAAATGTGCTCTAGAAATTTCTTCAGGTTTGGAAATAGATAATATTACTTGCGAACGTTTCTGTGAGCAGGTGCGTCTTGATAAAAATTTATTATTTTCTTTGCTAATTCAGGTCTAAGCTCCCAAATGTTTTCAAAGAGTTGATCCAAAAGACTTGTGTAATATTCGGAACTGGTGTATAGTGGTGAATCCAAGTTTAATCAACAATTATAAAATAAAGTTTGAAATCCTTTTTATTTTGCTTTAAAAAACTTTTAAACACTTTTTTGATCAATTGATCGCAAATACACCACCCATTTTGCTTAAACCTTTTTCAGTTTTTTGAGATTCCTAGAGCCTCAGGTCTTTTACATGCTTTTATTCGTTAATTAACAAACACACTATATACATTTAGACATTTCAAATGATTTCTTGTGCTGCGGCAGTTTCTGTTATGACGTCGAGCTTGTGGATCATCTTCAAGGTTTGTACGATCACATTTAAATTCAGTTATATTCCGTGCAATTATCAGCGCCATTTGTGTCATTCTAAGAAATTATGAGACGGTTTATGTAAATACCTGCTTGAGAATTTAATGGAACCTGCTGTTAATTCGATATTTTTGATGATTGCAAATAAATGTTCCTACTTTGATGTGTAATTAACCTTATATTTTTCACGAGGGATGAAGCAGGTGAAGTAGAGGAAAATCTCTTGTTCTTCCTGCATAAGTTTGGCTGGTAGATCAGGTTTGCGTTTAAAAATCTTTCATTTTAAGATTAATTTTATTAAGTATATCGATGCAATAACATATTCCTGCACAATTTTTTTTTTAAATCGTGCATTCTTAAAATACTTGATTTTACAACTCAACTCAAAAGTGATAACAACTAACTAACGATGTATTGAAATTGATAGGAACTAGTTTCGTCACAATAAAATTTGCAGAAAGTCACGCGGGTCGAGTGGCATGTGATGTTTTTTTAATTTTATTTTACCAAAACATTCACTCTGTTCTTGGTCACACGTCAAAAGCAAATAGTATGTGCATAGCTTGTTTTTTCAGCTGCTTTTTTCTCAAGAAAATAGAACAGATATCATCGACAAAACAACGTGCATGTATATGCGACTTGTGCAGACAGGAGGCGTTAGTAGATACTCATTTAAGAATATTATTTAAGTACTTTTTTTTGTTCTGCTATAACTTTTAAAATGAGCAGCAATGCATCTAATAGTATCCCTGTGCGACGTGTTCAAATTACTGAGCCACAAAATATGCCATCGCGATATTCTGAGACCCCTGGTGGAACAATATTTAGCACAACCCCTGGAGGTGAGATAGCTAGCTGACTTGGTTGGATATCTTAAGTAAAAGCATGCCCTTCTCATCATTTTATTTTTTTATACTTTATTAACTTTAAAACGTTTATATTTACATAAGTAACTTGATAAATATTTGGTAATTTATGTGGCAAATAAAATAGTAAAACTTGACAGTGACCTAAATGAAAAACACATACATCAACCAAGCTATGACAGCTACCGTGTTTTCTTTGGTATTTGCACATAGAAACTAAATACCTTGTGCATGTGCATGCTTGTTTCTTATACTTGTTGCTGATCATAAATTGTTCTTATTAGTGTGTAATAGAGTTTGGGGCAAGCTATAAAAAAGAAACTCTTTGAAAAAGAAGTTAGAGCTCTAAATTTGCAATCTTTATACCCTAAATACTTTGAATTTATAAACTTATATTTACATCTGAGGATTTTTATCCTATGCTCTTCTTCGTGTTCTCTAACGCTTGTGAAATAATGTGGTTAAAAATAGTTCATTTTTTGAGTATACATCAATTTGTGTGTGATATATTATCAGTAATTTTCTTTCCAATATTTTTAAAATGTTTATCTTATTTGATCATCTTTTAGTTCTTCTGTCTGTGCCAACTCATTTTAGATATCCTAAATATCTCCACTCTTCACTCAGTTAACTTTCTTTGCAAATATTAAGAACTCATTGCTAGTATAAATTATGTATGAAACTAAACCTAAGATTCATTAAACTACACTTAACCTCAAACCATACCTAACATCTTTGTAGATCTTCAATTATTTTTTTTTATATATATACTTATAGCTTACAGAAACTAAACTATTTAATATCTTGGCTCATGGTTAATCCTTATTTAATTGAACAATTTTTGTTACTAAAGGAACAAGAATTATTTACGAAAGAAAGTTTTTGCTGGATTTAAAAAGCTCACCTCTTTCCAGAACTCCCACTAATCTTCCAGTAATTCCTGGTGTTACATTGGATGATAATGGCAAAATTATTGAAGAAATAGAAGAAGTAAAAGAGACATCTGCAGTCCCTAAAACAAGTCAGTTAAATGGTGATCAGAAGAAAGCTACTGGTAAAAATTGTTTTGCCTAAAATATTGAATAGTGTGTGTTTGTAAAAAAAGCAACCTTTTTTTTTTAGTTTCAAATATTTTGATTCTCCTTTTTTTAATATTTAGATGACGATCTTTTTGAAATGGATATGTGAATGAGATCTCTAATCAAATACCTGGTTGTAAATAGCAAGGCACTTGATTAACCAGCTGATAAAATTTCAGTTGCGTTTGTTGTCTTATGTGTTTTGTGAATTTAATTATTTGAAGCTCAAACACATAAAGAAATCTTCCTAGAGAACTGTAAACTAGGCTATTTTATATATTTACATATATTTGATTTCACAACGAATTGTCATGGTTTTAAATTTCAGATCTCGTTTTTGTCTCTGGAATGCTTTTTCATTTTTTTCTTTTCTCAAAATTTCAGGTTTTCTTAATTAAGAAAATAATCTTGTGTGTTTTAATTGTTTGTAGAAATTTTCCTGTGTTAATACTCAACAATCATTTACTGATTTTGATTTCCATTTCCTCTGATTTTAAAAAATGGATTTTATGTTAATTCTTTAAGATCCTTGTTGGTAAATCTTTTGTTTTCGAACTGGAAAGTTTTGCATTTAATTATTGAATTTATAAGTGGGATTTATTTGCGTGGTTTTTAAAGTTTTTTTGCGTTTTTGTAAATAGTAGTGGTACGCGGCTATTTTATAGTCAACTTGATTAGTTTCTTGTAAATAAGCTTTCTGCTGTAGGTATTCACAAACAAAAGATAGTTATTTTAGAGAAGAGGCTTTTTGAATCTTTTTCTAGTTATTTTAGAGAAGAGGCTTTTTGAATCTTTTTCTAGTTATTTTAGAGAAGAGGCTTTTTGAATCTTTTTCTACCAAATGTAATGATAAAGTCTTAGAAGAAAACCAGAAAATCACTAACGTGTACTGATATTTTGCCATTTGATCTACAGAAACCAGAAATAAAATGACAAAAAGTTGACCATTTTGTGCTTTTAATCAAGTAATTTGCTGTTTTAGAAAGTTTAGTTGGAATTAAATTCTACTAATCAACTCCAAGTTTCTTGTACCATTTAGAGCGCATTCATAAAATTGGCTGTATAGTTTTAGACTTTTTTGAAACAATCTTGAGAATCAAAATTGTTTCAAAAAAGAACTAATAAAATACTAAAAATGGCTGGAAAATACAAAGATTGAAAATCCCTGATAATTGATGTTATAAGAAAACTCAATGAATTAAAATTTGCTCAAGACCTTTAGCAAAAAAAAATTAAACCAAGAAGGATTTTCAATTTCTCTTGATGAGTGGACTAAAGATAGGATTAAAAGACACTTGTATCTTAATGTATATTGTTCAGATAAATGTCACTATGATCTTGGAATGATTAGAGTAATCGCCTTCAGAGAGAGCATGTATTCTTCAGATATTGTTACCGACAAGTTAAATGAATTTGGATTAAGTTTGACCAATTATATCTTTGGATCTGTTACTGTTTGTGCATCGGTTATGAAGAAAATAGGACAATAGATGAGAGTTATCCATCAACTTTGCGATTACCATGGAATTCATCTTATAGTATGTGATATTCTTTACAAGGAAAAAAAGTCTAGCAACAGAAAAGCAGAAATTGTATCACTTACAACTTCATTAACAGGAAGAATTAAAGAACTAGCTTGTAGTTCATCAGCTCAAGAAATTTTGACTTGTATTAAACATGAAATGGCAGTACTTAAAAACACTGGAAAAAGGCCATGCTCTTTAGAAAAGATTTACAATGCCATGCTAATCTTCCCTCGGACAATATATTATTTCGATTTCATAATTTGACCAAAAGCCGTCCACGCAACCTCAACCTTGCCTTCGAAATTCAAAAACACCCAAATTTTACCGAAACAAAGCGAAGTGCTTCGCCTAAGATTCACCTTCGATCAGTGAGTAGTAATAGAGTTCAGGTTGAAATTTAAGCCTGTACTCATTTAGATTTTAAATTTAACGGTTTTAGAAGTTAAAATCTAAAAGTAGAGGTTATAAAAGTTATTACAAATATATTTTTTATATTTGCTACACTTTTTTTACATTACCCTATTTTTATTTATTATATCATATTTATTTATCATACTATATTTATCATACTGTTTATAATATAATACTATTTGCTACTATGTCATTATATACATTTATTAATATATTTAATTATTATATTTAGTAATCAGGTTAATACCAGTTTTAGTTCTTGTTTAATTATTTGTTGAAATAAATTTTTATAAATTTAAGAAAATCAGTTACTAATAATATATTACTAAATATTATTACCAACTACATACTCTTTTAAATAATAAAATGGTAACAAACTTTGAAATTGAAAAAAAAAAACACTTTTATATTTATCTACTTTGCTTTTAATAATTTCTCTAAAATATTTTTAACTTCCCCGAACGAGAGCGCATAAAAAATATTATTTTAAGTCACTTAACTGTAGCATTACCAAAATAAATTATTATGAAACAGATATTTTTACAAAGACTTATTGTTATTCATCGAGAGTGCAAAAACAATTCAACTTCCTGAATAATAATAAAGTATTAGGAACAAAAACTCTGACGCTCAAGGTACGAAGTCAAAAATAATTTACCACCAGAGTATTTCGATCCAGATACATGTTAACATAAGATATTACTTTTGAAATTCCTGAAGTTCACTAAATATCATCTTTAAATACGCGCTATCTTTAACTTTATTTACTTTCCTTGTCATTTGTTGTAATAAACGCATGGTAAATATTTTCAATAGAAAATGGAGCTTTCTTGATTTTATTTAATAAACCTACTTGATGATGAATATAGTTTGCTTGTCTGGAATCTGTTATATTGTTAACAACACAATTACTTGCGTTTTCCAATTGGGATTATTATCTCTTAATTCCTTTGTTTAAAAACGACAGTTTTAAAACAAAGGAAAAAATGAGATAATAAATTTTGTTTTCTAGATATACAGTTAATGTTTTTTTTTTTTTAAACATTAAATGTATGTAGAAGACAAAATCTCTCCAGTATACATACTAAGATACATAAAGAACTGAGATTTTATATTACATTCCCATTTATATTACTAACATGAATTGAGAACTAAGTTTTTATATTACATTCCCCATCTTGAGGAATGATCAGTTTAGCTTAAAAGTTATCTTTTAAAAGTATTAAAAACCTGGGATAGATCATACAAAAATTTAGAACTTTTGAATATCGTATGTAGGTACCGTCAACTGGGTTGACTTTGACTACTTTTTATAATTTTGTTTATTCTTTTGTTTAAAAATGCCATAATTAAGAATTTTATCCTCGAGTACCAAAAACTCCAAAACCACTGAAAGCTTCAAATTAATCTTGTGTTGTGATGCCATGACTAAAGGATCATACTGAAAGTGACCGAAGTAAAAAAATGGGTCATCACTTACAGTTTGCCGTTCTCCATGGTGGATAGCGAAGCCTTCCTTTCAATTATGAAGCAACGAAGGGAGTGTATGACCCTGTTTCTTTAAGATTACTTTCTCGTACTCGAATTCCTCAATTACATCAATTTAACATGTGACCATGTGAAGGAAATTGTTGATAAGGGAAAGCTCAACTTTGATGGCTTTCAAAACTGACGTCTGGGCTTCAGCTACAAATGTGCTTTCTAAACTCTAACTTCATTTTACTAGTCAGTTTATAATTAAACTTCTTCTTGTCAAATTTGAATCTTTTCCGGTGCAATGTTCTGGCGAAAATTTTGATAAAAATGTTGATTCATTAATAAAAGAAATGTATTTGGAGAAAGTAACATATACACAGATAACTATTGGTGGTTCTTATGTTGTGGATGATATACGTTTTAGCAAAGGAATCAACGACAGTTTATTGGTGCGCTGATCATCAGATCCATTTGATTGTAATACAAGTTTTACAAAGTATTCCTGAGTGGATTGTAATCCAAGAAAAACCTTATAAATTGGTAGGATAATTCAACTGAATTCAAATTGAGTCAACTAGTGTTTTTAAGAAAATTGCTATTGAGTGTAATGAAAATTGAACAACACTTGTTCAGCGCGTATCTACTCGCTAAAATTCAGATCTTAAGCAGTTGAGATCCATTCTTGACTTCGAAGGGTGCTTGGCTAAAATGGCAGAGACTTTAAGGAAAGATGCTTTTTTAAAGCCCTACTAGTAGTGCTTGCCAGCACCTACAGATCCCATTAATTACTTTGCTGAAGAAGATGCCTAAACGAATGCACTTAAAAAGCTTGGTCACAATCCTACCAAAACGATTGAAAAAATTCTTCTTTTACAGAAGCAAAATGTGAAGCTGTCCTATATTGTGATGAAGTTTCCCCAAGGACTCAGATATCCACGAATATTTCTTAGCAGACTAGCAAAGAAGTTTTTATGCGTCCAACCATCAACTAAAAAGAGTTGAAGACTATTCCTGACTTAATCTGGCCTGGATATGAAGATAGTGATGAATAAAAATTATAAAAAAAAATTACTAAGAAAAGATAAAAATAACAAGAGTAAAAGCACATAAAACAACGACAAAATTTAGTAATTTTGGTTGATTAGGTGACTAAAAAATATATTGGTATTCATTTAATTTTATTATTATCCTAATAAAAGTTAAAACTAAAAAGTAGCAAAAAAAGTAGCAAAAAAATTAGAAGAAAAAAAAAAAAAAAGAAACTCCATCATTAGGATACCTTTGACGTTGGCGATGGGCATTCGGGCTGGCGTCCGGAGGGGGCGCCTAGGAACAGGCCTATCTTCATAATTTCAGAATGAAGAGTCAGAGAAAGAAGATAAAGACAGTGCATAATCAACTCAGATGATGCAAGAAGAAGGTGCAACTACAGGTCAGAATTCTGATGACCATTCAGATATAATATTTCCTCCAACAACCTCTAAAGAATTTTGGAACAAAATGTCTTACAGTTTTTGAGAAGCAATTCATTTTCAGAGCTTCACCCGGAGGGACCATTTCTGAAACAGACTGAAGTTGTCAACAAGGGTCGTTTTTTCAGCGAGTATTTCTACAAACCCCACACAATGTCAGGGTTAACATAACAAAGAATATGGCTGTCTTATGGTGCAGTTGCTGACAAGTGCTACTGCAACCCGTGTTGGCTTTTTAGTGAAGCAACGCATCTAGCGTAGATTGAAGGTACGAACGGTTGGAAAAATCTGTAGCGCAAAAAGGCACGAGAACTCGGACACCGTGGACACCGTGGACACCGTGAGCAGAATAATGATGAAGACTTACATGGAAATTTCCTACAATTTATTCATTTGATTGCAAGGTATGACCCCATGCTTGAGAACCTACTCAAATACACAAAAGGATCAGCTAAATATCTTAGTGGGTCCATTCAGAACAAAGTTATCAAAATTCTAATCAATCGTCTGAAGCAGCAGATTGTTGATGATATTGCTGAATCTCCATTTGCTTCTGTTATAATGGACACTACAATGGATATATCGAAAACTGATCAGCTGAGTAAAGTCTTTTGTTACGTAACAATTGATATAAAAGATGACGGAATGCCAGCCGCTCTAAACATTAATGAGACTTTTTTAGGCTTCAGCGAAAGTCGAAAGCCAAAAAGAAGCCGAGTTAACTGCAACCACCGTTGCAGAAATAGAGAGCGTTACAGAAATCCGGAAAATTAGAGGACAAGGATACGACGGAGCGGCCAACATTTTTGAAGTGTACGGCAGAGTTCAAACGCTTATGAAGCAGAAAGCACCAAATGCCCGATATATTCACCGTGAAAAATGTTAAAGAGTTGAGGAATTTTTTTGACATGATGAAAAAACTGTACATATTCTTCGGTGCAATCAATTGGTGGAATCGCTTTCAGAAAGAGCGCACCTGTTCGATTACCTTGAAACGACTGTGTCCAACCCGTTGGTCATCATCTAATGAAACTCTAATCTCTCTTCCCAGTTGATTCGTTGACGTTATGAAGCTGTTGGTTTGTTATCACTCAGTGGGAAGAATAGTGAGGAAAAGTGTATTTGTAGATCTACTCTCTCAAATGCTAGGCCCAGTGGACACTATTTCTAAGGAAATGCTGTCAAAGTCAGGTGATCTGTCTACCACCACCATTCTGCTTGACTCACTGATACGAGACTTGACTGCACTGCGAAGTAATTTAGAAATAACGTTATCCTGTGCCAAGGTGCTGACCAAAAGTTGGGCCATCAAGTGTGACTCTACTGATAACAAATTCTTGTATGTACTTGGCTCTTTCGATTACGATGGCAAGCACGGAAAGAAGTTATTCCAAGTTAAATTTAATTAAGACATACTTGCGTGGCAAAATGTGTCAGGTTCGGCTAAGTTCTCTGGGAATACTGTCAATCGAGAGTCAGCACCTTATCGATCTGAACATAGACCAGATAATTGACAATTTTGCGGACGCAAATTCCCGCCAAAAGGTCTTCTAAATTTTACCAAATAGTACTTACCGTCTGGTAAGAGTAGGTAAGAGGTTCAATGTTAGTAAATTTTCATGAGAAATTGAGAAACAATGCTTACAATTTTTTTGTTTTGTTGAATGTCAGCTTTAATTGCATTCGGTGTTTCGTAGTTTTATACGACAGTGTGGCGTCTAACGTGGGGAGCAAAAGGGCGAGAGAAAGGAGAAAGAATGGGTCAATAATATCATGCCTCTGGCGCCTGGGATGAAGTTACGCCACTGAGCAGCCGAACAAATATATTTGCAAAAAGTATTCGTTTAACCAATGTTTATTTCGTTAAACGAATATTCGTAGGAATATTATTATACGAATATGAACGAATATTCCTTAAACGAATATTTGTTAATCGAGCAAATATTCGATGTACTGATTTATAACATCTTTAACTCAGCGTTCCCTCGCTGTATCCCTTCTGAAATTAGGGATGCAGTAGATTAACAAATCTCTTTAAACAGTTTCACTTTTTAATAATCATAAAACAGGATCTAAAGAGATTGTTTATGAATTAAAATTAAGTAGTTTAGTATCCTAAAGTTCTGAGTCAATTTCTTGCAGATTCAATATTTTTATCATACCTTTTGTGTTGGTAAGAGGAAGGAAAATGTTTTAATATCTTTACGATGTTAGGTTATTACGCCAACTTTAACCATTGAATTGTAATTAGTTGTCAGATGAACAAATGGAAGAGTTTGAATGAATCCTGCATGAAATCAGAAACTGTTAAAAATACAGCATCGTGATTCATTATCCTCATTATTATTTCATAAAATCCAATATTACAGCTCCAAGAACTTCGTAACGATTCCATGGATTTAAAAGGTTCTAAAAACGATGGATGCATCGTAGGTCGTAGGTGTAACGAAAACTTTTGAAACCTCTCATTAGGAGAGCACATTGTAATGTGCTCTCCTAATGAGAGACTGTTAACCATAGTTGGTAGGAAGTAAAAAAAAAATGTTTAAAACATATATTCAGAAATTCATGATGCAAAATAATTTCTCCGATTAAATAAACCAATAATTGAAAGAGTGCAATTTGTGAAACTGATGGAATGATGCTTTCGAAAGAGAGTTGTGAGTCAGGTGTTTTCATTGCACCGTTAGTGTGAATAAAAATTATTGTCCTAACAATCTTGTTTTTAATATAAGTGATATAACTCAATAGATATATAATTTATCCAATTTGTTTTTTTAACATCAGTCATCAGAGAAACTTTGAAGCCTTAAGTACTTTTTTTACTTGTAGTTTTTCTGTTTCGTTCGAGAAAATATTTAGTGTTGATTCAATGTTTTTAAGAAAATAGAAAAAGGTAATTTAATTAGCAAATAGGTGGCATGAAAAAGCTGTAAAATGGCAAATATTAGATATTGTCTCAGTACTAAGAATAACAATATTACCAATTAAAATGGTTACAATAACACCAAGGGACTGTTTTCTGTTTTTTTCTTTTCTGTGTGCATTATATATATCCAACAAAAAACTGTGCAAAATATAAACAATTACAAATATAAAGTTAAATTTTCATCTCTCGTCGTCATCATTCATTGGGGCATTCTCAGTTTTTGCTTCAACTGTGATGGGTCCAAACCCAACATGTTCTTTTGTATATACAAATGGATTTTTTTCCTCTGCAGCCTCATAAGGGAATTTGTTATCTTCACCATTTTCCCTGTTGTTTTGTCCATTAAAAAATGAACTTCTTAACGCGTCCTCCGTTTTTTTACCAATAGAGTGTCTGTACTGTTTCATGATATTTGAAAACTGAAGATTTTTTGTGAGCTCTTGATTTTCTGCACTTGCTCTAAGCGGGTTAGAGGGGTGTGGGTCTTGTTGGGTTGACTCGTCTCTGAACACTGTTTCGCTGGTGTGAGGATTGTATACTGGGTCTTTGTAGTAGTTCCCAGAAAAAGTAGGCTGCTTTGCTGTTATTTTTTCAAAGATGCTCAAACTTTCAGGTAATTCACTCTGATAATCAGTAGCATCCCCCTCTGGTCCTTCAAGGTGGAAATCTGTAAAACTATTTTGTTCTTTAGATAAATGAGCGCTAAATGGAATGGCAACATAACCTTCATATAAACCCTCTTGATTTATATCTCCTTGGAGAACTTTAAAACCGTTGATCATTACAGGTCGTTTGTTCTCAAAAGGACTCGCACGAAAAGACATCGGAGGCACTTCTTTATGTTCGCCGAGAAAATTTGCATTAGGGATAACGGTGTTTTCCAGTGGTTGATAACTCTGTGCCTGCGGTAGTAAATCTTCATGGAAGTTCTGATTTAAAGATAATGAGTTTTCGTAAAATGGAGGCAAATGTTTGAAAGGAAATAGGTTTTCATAATACGGACCATTTCGAATTTGATGATTAGCGATGTTATTTGGAATTATTAAGTTATTTTGAAAATTACTTTTATGAATAAAATCTTTTTCAAGAGTTGTCATAGTTTGTTCCATATTTGAAAAGTTTTCTAAAAATTTGCTATTCGGATTAACTACCAAATATCTTTTCCCTTGTTTCGTTTTTATATAAAATGGCGAATCTGTGTTTGAAACTAATTTCGTATTTTTATATACTTTTTTCTCTCCACTTACATTTGTATCATTTTCAGGTTTGGAAGCAACTTTGGCTTGCACTAATAAGTTTTTTACAACGTATAAAGGTATATACATGAAATTTGGAGTTGCTACTACTGTTCTGGCTGTGGAATTTTTCTCGAGGCTTCTTTTACCTAAACAAACGACAATTAGTAATTACAAATGAGTTGTTTGATAGCTTGAAACAATGGCTTTCAATAATTGAAATTTATATATTTTTTTCCATTCGAAGGATTTTTGAGCAGGGATTTTCAATTTAGCGGTTATAACACATAAAACCTTAATTAAACCTTATTTCGTTTGTTAATCTGACTAATCTATCCAAATACGACGTAGAGATTTTCATTGTAACGTATGCGTACTGTATTTTAGCCCGGGTTTCTTTCCGTCAATTCTTTAAGTTAAAATCAATTGAAATTGGTTCAATAAACTGGCGAAAGCAACTTGAGATAATATACATATATATTTAATATAAATTACAACATTTCATAAATTTATAGAAAAAGCTGTACTTTGTTAAAAAGCACTACTACAAGAATTTGTTATTTAGAACTTCAAACGGCTAAGAATATCTTCCTCATGCATGCCATTATAGAATACCTCATTCTTGAAATAAACATTCTGCAAGTCTGCTGACTATCTTTCTCTTTTTTTGTGTTTGTGCGTAAATTAAAGCATACCTACGTCTGATTTTTTTGAGCGCCGTACTTCTGGATCTTTTTTTGTTTTTTCTTTAGGAGTTCTTGTTTTTTGTTGAGAGTGAGGTTTGTTGATGCCTTCTCTACTGTTGGCAGAAGGATCATTTTCACCAAGTTGACTTTGAGTTGTCAATAGAAAACTTTTCCACAAACTTGAAAATGCTAAAAAGAATTATTGAGTTGTTATTGCTTTGAGCCTTTGCTTTTCGTTAAACGAAGAAGTATGCAAAATGTGAGTTTCCCTCATACAACACGTGCTCTGTCACAGTCTTCTTTTCACCAATTCTGTAAACTAAACTCTATTGAGCTTAGTTTACAGAATTCTTAGATTTCTTTAATCATAAAAACTTACGAATGTCAATAATCTTTTTAATATTCTAAAACAATGTTAAACTTGAATCATTTTATACCTGAACTGGGTACTTCATAATCCGAATTACTCTGCATTGCGAGTTTTGCATTTTCTTCCACAAAATCTGGAGATGGTGAACTTTGGTGGCCTGCAAAAAATATTTTTTCAATAAACTCCAACACTAATACAACTTCTCCTATGTATATTCAATAAACCAATGTAATAAGTATTAGAAAGTAAAATATTGTTAATACGAGTATTTTTTTATGAGAATATTTTAGCATGTACGAGAATATATAATAGAAAAGAATAAACTTTTGGCCTTTTGATTCCTTGCTCAACAGCTGCTTCTATTTTCCTATTAAGGATAATTAAACCACGAGCAATTTTAATAACGCGCAAAAAAATATCTCAAAACGTGCGTGTAAGTTGCAGGTATTATTGGAAAGCGATGTAATTTTATCAAGGGTCAAACATACCATAAGAAGGGCTTCCGAATTTGTCCCAACGTGTTTGTTCAAAGTTTTTGCCATCTAGCATCATGTCCTGATTCTTATCCTCCAACATAAATCTACCCTGAGAGTTTTTTAAATACCGATGCAAACTATCCATTTCTCCTGGTTGCACAGCTTCAATTTTGATTATATCATCTTCTGTGACGGAGCCGTCTTGTGGCAAATCATTATGATTAGAGAAACTTGATACAACAAACTTATTTCCTATAATTTAAGTTGCTTTTTTTTTAAACAGATAAAAATTTCTTGTTGGTTATCTGATGTTGGATGTGTTGTTTTGTATTTAATGCTAAACAGGTAGTTTTTAATATTTGCATCTTCTTGTTTTGCTTTGTATAATAAACTGCATTTAAAATGTTTTCATGTTTGTATTGACGCCTCTTTTTGACGCTGGTTGTGTTAAATGCTCTTTTTGATCGTGGTATTTGTGCGTTATTTCTTTTGATGTATGGTGTATAAAGTTTCACCTTTTTTTTTGCTTACTTTGCAGAAAGGTGATAATAAAGTATCCGAACAAACGACCAAGTTTAATTATATTTCCGAACAAACGACCAAGTTGGTCAATTATTCACCAAATTGGTCAATCATTAATAAGAAGTTGTTATTAGTACTTTGATAACCAGTTAAAAATAATAAAAAATAATAGTAATTGCATTTAAAAATTTCTTAGTAAATATTCTTTTTTTTTCATCTAACGTTCTTAGTACTTAAACATTTATCTGAACGCTTGTCCAAACGTTTACCGAAATTTTTCTATAAACACTTTAGTATTACCAGCCTCTTGAATAATTGTTACTACTTCTTCAAAGTCTCCTAAACTCTTCTTGTTACTTCTTTTTTACTTTTTCTATTACTTCAAAAAGAAATAAATCCAATAGTTATTTTTCTTGTCTTTCTCACCGTTTTTTTTTTTAATCTTACTTCACTACATTAAAGGATTGATTCTTTCTCAATTTTCTACAAAACGTGAAAACTTTTATATATATGTTTTTTAAAAATATTTTGTAAATAGAGCTGTAAAAATGTGTCTATGCTATAAAGATACAAAAGCTAAGACACAATTTATTAAAACATAAGGTGTTACAAGCACTTTTTCTTTTTTCTTTTTAAAAACTTACCCTTTCCCATACCATCTCCCAGATCTCCATACGGATCATCTTCCATTCCTCTACTCATGGCAGTTATCTGCTGTCCTTTCAACGATGGTACCATAAAATTCATCCGATCCGCTACAGATTGGTGAATTGCGTCCTCCATACGTTGGTTTTGAAATTTTGTCATTTCTTCGTCGTTTTCTCTTCCACCTGCATCTTCATTCCCAAGTAAACCGTCTCCTGGCATGCTTCCAGCAATTCTTCCGTTTAAATTATCACCTTCTTGCATATCCTCTTGCCCTAAAAATATTTTTTAAGTCAAGCAGACAAATACATATTTATGATCTAATTGTTCATCTCGTTCTTCGTCAATTTCAGGTGTTACAAATCCGAATAAAAATCTACCTGCGTAATTCTGCTCTTGCATCGATTCCGGCATAATTAAATCCATTTGAGGTTGCTGACCGAATTGTACAGCATCCGCCTGCTGCGTATACTTCCCGTGGCCTCTGAATCTTTCCGTATTTATATCAGGTTGTAGTCCATATTGGACAGATTTTACTTTTTGGGAATACGGCGAGTGTCCTCTAAACATATCCATTCTGTGAGACGGATCAAACTCAGGAGAGTTCATGTTTTCATCATTCATAAATTGCATTTGATCTTGATTGTTTAATTGAAGCTCATCATTGGGTTGATCATCGTCGAGCATTGGGTTGAATGACTTTTTTTTCCCTTTTGTGTTTTCCGTTTTTTGCGTAATTTTAGAAATAATTTTTCCTCTTTTTTTACCTGGACATAAGCCAGTTAGTTTACATTCAATTTCTTCCCCTAGATTCTTTATCTTTTTAAATTGTTCTTCGTATTTTGGGAGTTCTTCGGGTTTAACGTAATACTTTCTTGTAACTGGGCTTTTAAGAAGTGTTACGTCATACTCAACTTCATCGTAACCTTTTTTTGAAGCTTTTCCATCGAGCGGTAAACCGTGAGTCCAATGTAAACAAATAACAGCAAAAAGTAAAAACTCCATTTTATAAAATAAAGTTATGGGGACTTTTTTTTTTTTTTTTTTATCACATTTGCATTTCTCCAAACTTAGATGTTTTCCGCCATTTTGTTCAGCTACTTTTTTTTTTTGCAAAGTGCAAGCAGCGGGTGAATTCACTGAGTTCAATGAATATCGTACTATATACCTTCAGCATTTTTGATTAAAAAAAAAAATGCACAACTCGATGACTGAAAGCAAATCAAACTCACAAAGTGGTTTTTCCACGTTCAAATTAATGTATACTAAGTAGTAGTAACGCAAACATTTAAAAAAACTTTCTTTCATTTATTTCGACAACCGCTTATATATTTTTTTGCTTCTACGTTTTGCTTCGTCTTTTTGCTTCCTCTTTCCTCTTATTTCCTAAAACCATTTAACTACGCAATCGAATTTCAAAGAGTCTGTGAGATTTATCTACGTCGTTAGATATATCTATTTATCAAGTTTGCAATCAAATTGCAATTGCAATTTGATTGCAAATTTGAATTAAAATTAAGAATAAATGAACTACGCCAGATTGAAGCTTTCTAAAGAAAAATAGTGTTTTTTTTAATTACAGAGCGAGACAACTTAAATAGAAAACAAAGAAAGCTTTTAGGTAAAGGTGGACGTAGACTTACTAATAGCTAAAGGTGTAATAGTAGCATGTTTTTAGGTAAAGGTAGTCGTAGACTTACTAATAACTAAAGGTGTAATGGTAGCATGTTTTTAGGTAAAGGTGGTCGTAGACTAATAGCTAAAGGTGTAATAGTAGCGTGTTTTTAAATCTGCTAATCTGATAGTAAAAAATTATACAACGCACAGTGACGTCACATCTATAAAATGACGTCTAATGCTTTTAAAGAGGATATCATTTAGAGAAATAATTTTTTTTTAAAAAACATTTACAATGTCAGAAGGAGAAGTAAAAGATCAAACAGATGATCTTACGGAAGACACGCGTGCTGAATTAGTGCGCTTACAACGTCAATTCCGCCTTCTCGAAAACGAAAGGCGAGCGTATAAAGAAAATTCAGAAAATATTCTGCATAAACTGAAAAAAACATTATCGAAGTTAAAAAAGGAAAACGAAGAATTAACGAAAGAGCATAAGCTAGCTTTCAGTAAAAAAAATCAAAACAACGAGTTTCAAGTAACTGAAGAGCTGAAAGATTTGTTATTTGCAGAAGATTGCGCTAAGCGTGATTTCACAGAGCTCACAAAAAAGCACGAGCTTGTTAACAAAAAAATTAAAAATCTTCAAAAGATGATTGATTTGTTTAGAAAACATCTCAGAGGATCCAAAGAGTCAGAAACAAAGAGTGAAAGCATACAAAAGCTGAATAAAGTAATGGAAAACCGTTTAAACGAGGCAAACTTTAAACTAAATAATTCTCTCACTGTAAACAATAAGATGAAACAAGAGATTGACGATTTGAAGATTCAGCGCAATAAATATTTGGATTTGAAAAAAAAATTGCAAAAAAAATATGACGAGGGCAGAGCAAGAAAAAAGTTTTTAATTGAGAATGCAAAAACACATTTTAGCAAGTGAGCAACAGATTTTTTATTTAAGCGTTTTATTACATGTGTTTTATTACATGGGTTTATTTATTTATGCATTTTATTACATGCGTTTATTTATTTATGCTTTTTATTACAGCGTGTTACTTATAAGGTCACTATAATTTACTTTAGTCGTGATGAAGCTCAACATCGACTGCAACTTATTCGAGAGCGTTTTGATAGAGACGTAACAGCATACAATGCTGAGCTAAAGGACCTTTTACGAGTCATAGATCACCAAAACAAATTACGCCAGTTTATGGATACGAAGATGGAGGAACGCGCTGAATCTTATGACGCCTTAGTGAAGGAAAGGATACAAAAGAAACTGTTTGGTGACATCAGAGCATTAAACGCTGATGTTGAAAATTATGAGAATGTTTTTAAACAACTTTTTAAGGTATACATCAATGAATATCGCTTTTTAGGAATGAAGAAAAGTTTTTTTAAATCATTCAATTTGAGAAGGATTTGTATAAATTTTAAGGTTGAAGCAACCGAGAATATTGACGAGATGATAATTTCATTCAAAAAAGAAGAAGAAGATTTATTTGCTTTGTACAACTTTGTCAAAGAGCAATCGAACGACATCGAAGTGAACGAAAATCTCATCCAATCAATTAATAAACAAAAGATGTCATTCAACGCTGAGCAGTTGGTTGGTGAAGACAAACTAAACGACTCGCTGAAGAAACTTCAAGTTAAACAAAATAAGTTAAATGCAGAAATGCAAAATACTTCTTCCCTAATTCTTGCCAATCAAAAAATACTCATTAATTTAATACCAGTGGTAGAGAGAGTATTGTTTAATATACAATGCATTCATTCTAAAATCAGAGGAAAACTTGGATGTTCAAAAATTACTCAAAACAACCTGATATTATTTCTTGGACTAATCGAGCAATCAGCTACCGAAATTTTGCGAACAAAAGCCATGCTATCAGTGAAGTCGCCGGTCAACGAGCCAAAGAAAAACTCTCTTCTGTCTGTCGGAAAGGTTATGCAATATTTGGTGACTCCCCCAAGTATCTCATTAGAAGTTTCTGATTGCTACAACCCAACGCCAACGCATGAATGTGCCCATCATGCAACTTGAATGAAACAATTTTTTAAACTTGAAGAAATGTTCAGAAATATTAGAAATTAAAATAAAGTAATTTTTTACATACATAGTTGGTGAGATAAAAGCTTCAGGAAATGAAAAAATGGTACACTATAATAAACTAAGCGCCTGCGTCTCGGAATCGTTTTCTCGAAATGAACCGGGACAAGCATAACCCCCGTAAGTAAGCCCACCTAGAGCCGATTGTAGGCAACCTCACTTCGGTCCTAAGTGTGTCTGATGTTTGCTTTTTTTGCGGGACCAATATGGGCAAACACAATTAACAAATAGTGAGCACAACTTTACGGGACCAGTCTGGTTTTAGTATGGGCTTCCCATATATAAATTTAGAAGTGGGCAAGTCCACATAAGGCCTATTATAGGCTGACTTATATAGGTCATAAGTGTGTTTGATAGTTGGTTTATTTATGGGACCAATGTGGGCAAACGGAACAAAAAAAAATGTTAAAAAGCAAGATAATTCAACTTTACTGGACCTGTGTGGTTTTAACGTGGGCTTATCTTAGGGAGCGAAAACCCGACACGAATACCAGCGGGTACTCGTAGACGGGTAATTTTAATAACTTTAGTTACCCGATATCCAAGCCTTCGGGTCGGGTATTACCCGATTTAAATTAACCAAGTATTACTCGTAGAAGTACCCGATTAACGGGTAATTTTATTACACGATTTCGTTACCCGAAAATTGGGTAATAAAATTACCTGATAATTCGGATAATAAAATTACCCGAAATCAGGTAATAAACCCGATCCTCGAACCGAAATTTTCGCGCTATTGGGTATTTTCGTTCTTTTTTTTTTTTTTTTTTTCTGTGCTTTTTCAAAATTTAAATTTGTTTCAATTCTTTTAATATCACATTTATTTCTATTTATTAGTTCCACCCAGCTTGTGTAAGTATTAGTTTTTAACTAATTTAAAGTTAATACTTACATGGAGTGGGTGGAACTAATGCTCCATGTAAGTATTAATTCCACCTACTCCATGTAAGTAATAATTTTTAATTGAATAATTTCAAATGTTTTTAAACTATTTTCGAAAACATTTGGTGATAATTACATTTATTGTTTAGGATTGCAACTAGAAAAATTTCATCAGATTTTGAATCTGAAATGAAATTTGAAAATGACATTGATTATTTCCCTCTTAAGAAAAAAAAATTAGCTGGGAAAACTCAACTTAGTGCCACAACTCAAATTCTTCCCCCTTTATTTTCTGTGCCATTTTCTGTTACGGCGTCAAGTTCACCAACATTAATAACAACTTTACCGATTATGCCTATATCTTATGAAACACTATTTTCATCTCTTGATATAGCAGCATTGATGACACCAACCCAGTAAACTCGTTTATCAAACACGTCAACAGGTTGTATGTCAAAGACGGTAACAACGACATCACCAGATTCAAATATTGGTGAGTTACATAACTTAAAAAACTCATAAGGATGTCTACCTTGCATATTTTTTAATGTATTTGATCTCAAGCTGAATCAGCTGTTAGTAATTTGATTTTTATTATTTATGATTTATGGCATTATAGTACAGTTAACACTATTTTAGATGTTTTACAGTAAAAAACATTGGGAGTGCATTATCTTGCAGTAATATATCTAGTTAGTGATTATTGATTGTTGATTACTTGGTTTTTTTCAGATTAAAAGACTATATATGTGATAATGTAAGTAATTATTTACACTTTACCAAGATCAAACAATGCATGGATTGGTGGTACAGTTACTGAAAGTGTGTGTGGATATTCAGCAAACCCAGACTGTCCACACCAATATGCTAAATGCTATCCTTAGTCAAGGGAATAAAATGGTGCAGGCTTCACCTTTACCAGACGGGATAATATTTCCGATGGACACCATGGAAGCTTTTGATGCAATTAAAATGAAGCTAAAAGATATCAATATTGCAAACATAATTGTAAGATAATACTTATGACCTAGATATTAGTTTAATTTACAGTTCAATATAAAATAGGAAAGCAATATAAATGAGTAGAAGCAACTACTTATCTATATTTCTTTCCTATTTTATAATGAACTTTAAGCTTTGTTAATTTTAGCATAATATTTTTAGTCTATCGTATTTTAAGATTGCAATATCAGTATTCTGGTGTTTAGTAAATATCATGTATCATTCATGCAAACTGTATATGCATTTTTGCTACTATATAATAAATTTTTAATTTTTATATTGTTTAAAAAAACCTTTTTTAGATTATCTTAATGTGTTTGATTAAATGTTTTGCAGGTTAACTTTCTAGCCGGTATCGGAGGGAGAAAAGTCGACGAAGCTGTTCGCCGTATGATGCAGCAGTTGTTTAACAATAACTTAGCTCTGCAATTTAATTGTCAGCGAGGGCAGTCAAAAAAATTGTTAAAGGGTACTGAGCTATTTCAAGTGATTTATAGTGAGTATTCATAGTTTTAAATAAACTTTGGTAATATTTCTCTGCTATTTTGTCAGATATTAAATACAATTGAACATATGTAAATTTTGTTTGGTTAGTTTTAAAAATTGTGGACTCTATAGTTATGTTTAGTAAAAACCCTTAAGGTTCAGATCAGGCCAGGATTAACCATTAGGCAAACAAGACATTTGCCTCGGACACCAAGCGTTTGGTGGCACCACAAGTCCTCAAGAAATATTTTTTTTTAACAAATTTAAGTCCAGAAACAACTGAAAATAGAACAAGTGCTATGAAAATGAAGAAATACTTTATAATAAAAATTCACATTCAAGTTTGGTAAAATCTTGAATGCTTAAAAATTAAGCTATGAATGAGCCGGTTTTTTCTATTTAGCTTTATTTAAACTAATTATTTTTTTCGCGCTTTAATGACTTTTTTTTTTGCGCTTTAACGACTTCACTTGAGGATATTTTTTTATTAACAACGTGAAACTATTATTAAAGCCGCTTTATCATTTGTTTTATCATTTTTATTGATTCTGATATTAAGGAATTATTTATAGGAGCTTACACCTTACGTTTGTTGCTTTTTAGCCTTATTTTGCATAATTTTTTAACTTTTATGTAAATTACATTTTCGTTTTACATCATTTAATCATTTTTATTTACACATTTTTGCATACTTTTTTCAATTTCAGATCCCAAAATGAAGCGTGTTCAGTTTATTAACTATTAATTTTAATTCAGAAATACTTTATTGTAGGTTTTATATGAGTGATAGTAGTACAAACTACAAATATATTTGTTAACAACTGTTTTCTTTGCATAATATTGAACATACCAGCGGTCACAGTCAGCGAAAAATCAGGGGCCCCGGGCAGAAGGGGGCACCGATGTGGGTTTCTGCCTTGGGCACTAAAAAGGCTTAATCCGGCCCTGGTTCAGATTTTCAAAGACGATAAGAATATTGTGTATTTAAGATTCTTTAACTACTGGAAATGTATTATTTTTTATAGAAGCCTTAAAGCTTAACAACCTGACGTCGACATGCACGATGAAAGATTTCGAAATGTCCCTTGCAAAATGGCTTATTGGTGCTCGCGATCGAGATGGTAATAGAACTAAGCGTGGCGAAGCAAGAAAACAGTCTAACAAGCTCTAATTTATTCATACTTTTTTTTGTATAATATAATATTTACATTGATAGGAAATGTATATTATTCTCAACATATTATTTATTGTTTTTATCTAATATAATATTTAACATAGTAGTTTATTGATACTAATATATATTGGAATCCATATGGATTGACAAACTAAAGTTTCATATAGGTCCCAAAAAAAAGGAGTTTATTGGGTCCAATATGGGCCAACCATCGAATGCGCCATATAGGTCACAGTTAATAAAAGAAAATAGGAGTTTATTGGGTCCAATATGGGGTAACCATAAAAAATTATGTTTGGCTCAAAGTAAATAAAAGAAAAGAGGAGTTTGTTGGGTCCAATATGGGCAAACCATGAAAAACTCTGTTAAGAAAAATAAAATAAAAACATAGGAGTTTGTTGGGTCCAATATGGGCTAACTATATGGACTAGCCCATATAGGACCCGTTGATAAACCGCGGACAAATTTTTATGGGTCTAATATAGGATTCCTACATAGGGCCCATAAAACAACCCACATGGGTCCGATATATGACCCATGTACTATTGTTAACTGGGACGAGACGAGAAATGTCCCGGAAAAAAATAACGAGACAAAGGAAAAATTTGTCCCGGAGTAAGTTTTAAATCGGGACAATAATTTTGTCTCGGAATTCAAAAATGTGTCCCGGATATTATAAAACGTTACGAGACAGATCAATGATATATATCAACTAGATATCTAACTCGCACTTATGTAGTGAAGAAAATTTTTTTCCAATCAATTTTCTTTTGCCAGCCAGAAATGACACACTGTGACTCTAAACAACAAAAAAATGGTAGTAAAACCCTCACAACTTTTTTGTAAATATAGTCCCCTTTTTTTTTAAATTCTATTAAATTACAATGATTATTTATTTAAAAAGTAAAAACATTTTTTTCATAAAATTTATATTTTATATTTTATGGTTAAAAGAAGTTAATTATTTTAATATTATTTTCAAAGAAATCTAAAGTATCAGAGATTTTTATTTAGTAAAAATGGAGACCTTTTAATCTAAATTAAAGTCTATATTTACTTTTAAGACAATCTTTTAACTTTACATATTTTAAATATATTGAATAAAAAATTGCCACATGATTTTTTTTATTCAAGTTAGAAGAATTTTCTAAAATAACATAGAATACACACATCCTTTTTTGTTTTAAATATCATCTAAAAAAAAATGTTCCACCGAGTTCCAAGGAGATGTTTTTTTTTTTAGTTAATTAACACTTTTACTTTTAGAAAACAAAGAAATTGCTGCGGGCACCTTCGGTATAGGGAGTTGTTGAAGAAATACAAATGTTAATGAACCCATAAAAACTTTTTTTTCCGCCGTTTTTTAACAGTAGTTTAGTATATCAAAACAAATAAAAATGGCGGAAAACAAGGTTTTTATGGACTGATTGACATTTGTATTTCTTAAATTTGAGTTTTTTATTTGTATGACTTGTTTTAACATATCAAATATAGTTTCAAGAAACATATTTTTGTCATCATATGCGACTTAGAAATTTGTTAAAATGTTTTGTTTTTTAATATTGATTTATTATTCGAGAAGTACTAGATATTTGAAATAGCTTTACTTAACAACTTCAGTATTTCCTGTAATATACAAGTAACAGTATTTACTTAAACATTATAGGAAACTTAATGTTATAATTATCAAAGACAAAATAACATAAAATGTTAAAAAGTGTAAAGTGAAAAATTATATAAAGTACTTCAAAATGTTTCTGATATATATCAATGATTTCAAAAACAACAACAACAAAAAGATTAGATCTTATTCCGAATATACGTGAATTAGGAGTGGATAAATTACGATTATGGAGGGATTAACATAACGAAATGAAATAAAACTTAAGAAATTAGCAAACAGAACATAAATAAAGGTTACTTTCAATAAATTTATTTAAAAAGTGAAGAAAAAACTAAAACAATCTGGTAGAAGTTATGATTCTTTTATAGAAAAAGAATACCAATGGCTTCAAGAAAATCTAATGACCAATAAAAGTAGCTATTTTGGTTCTGGAAAACCCCATAAACAATGGATGGTCTTTAGAGAGTAAAGGAAAAGAGAAAAAAATAAAAGAACTAGGTGTTGAACATCATGCTCTATTGTTAGTCTCTGCAAGAATTACACTTTTTAAAAAAAGTAAAATGTTTTATAGATCAAAAAAGTTAAAGACACTTTGGATAAAACCTTTCCTTTAAATATGAGTATAAAGCAAGCTCTTTCATTAGAAGTGAATACTGACCTCAGCGATAAACAATATCAAATGATCAGAAGCTTAGCCCTTGGATACATATTTATCCCCTTCTTGCACGATAGTTAAGTGGAAAAAGTTAAATACGATCCTAAAAATTTTTTTTTTCTCTGATTTCAACTGCTACCATTAATTTTGCTAAAGCTGTGTTTATATAGATGGTATAACAATATCAATAGTAGCAGCTGAAATAAATGATGGTAATTGTGCCAGAAATTCATTATTTTAAATTTTATATTAAGGATTAACTAGTATGTCTCGTTATATCTCGTTATGTCCCGTTGAAAAGATGTAAATTCCGGGAAATTGTAAAGCTCCTATTTTCTCCGGGACATCTCGTCTCGTCTCGGTATCGTCCCGGATTTCGACTGAAAGTTTAAAATTGTCTCGATATTTATCGCTAATCAGGACAAAGCTTTTAGGATCGTATCGTCTCGTCTCGAATAAAAAAATAACGAGACCCAGCAAAATCTACCCAGTAAAACTAAAAATTATTATTGCGGTGTTAACAACTTTTGAACCGTAACAGCTATTTTGATAAATCTGCTAAGGTACCTAAGATAATATATCATTAGCCAATATTACTATAGGGCATTAAAAAAGATTTAGTATTTACGAAGATACTTTCACCTAAAATAACGCCCTAAAACAAGACAAATGTTAAATAGTTGAGGCAAGCTTTGGTTTTTTCTAAGTGTCTCGTTGATTGCTGATATGATGCTTTTGTATTAACTATACAAAATAATAAGTAGGGGTCTTAATATCTGATAAGAAAGAGAACCATTCCTCTCTCCTTAAAACTTTCCAAGCCCCCCCCCCCTCCCCTTCTATCTTTTCAGGCTATCTATCAATGAAACCAAAATTTATTTAGTGCATATCTGAGATATTTAAATGTTCTTAGTGCATATCTGAGGACATGTTTTCGTTCAAGTTTATGTCAGTAGGTATTGTATTGATGCTTACAGGGAATTCAGTAAGAACATTTGTTAACGCATTCAATGTTCATCTTCATTACTTAATGAGTCTTATTTGAAATCGATTAAATGTATTGGTTTATATACACTCTGCGTCGAAATGTTATTACCACTTCATAAAAATTTTTAACTTCTTTATTAAATAAGTATTTAAATGCTTATTTAAAGAATATTATTCTAATAAATAATAAATTTATTGAATTTTTAAAATTATACTTGTTTTAGATTATCCTGCTTATTTTATAAAATGAGCAAAGCAAAAAAACGTCACTGATTACGAGCTTGGTAAAACTGATGTTCTTTATTCAAAGAACATAAGTGAAATTGAAATAGCAAAAGTTATAAACCAATCGAAGACTCTTGTTCATAATTATCTTAAGGGAAGAAATAGAAATGTGTTAAAGAAGACAAGAGGGCGTAAAAAGATAAATAATAAATGGGCTCGACGAGCTGCTGAGAAGATAAAAAATAGTTTATCATTAGTTGCAAGTGTTCGAACTATTCATCGAGTAATCAAATCAAATCCATTAATTAATCGTAAGGAATTGAAAAGAAAACTGGCAATTACTCTAAGACAAAAAGAAGCAGGGCTTGAGTTTACTAGAAATTGCATTAAAACAAGGTTAAATTGGAATGTTGCATGGTCTGATGAAAAGAAGTTCAATTTAGATGGGCCTGATGGTTATCAGTATTATTGACATGATTGTTTGTGTATATACGTGCTATTACAGTGAATCGATTTCAAAATATCAAACTTTTTAATAAAAGAAACCTTAGGTGTAGTAAGGTGATTTTTTTTTTATCAGAACGCATTTTTGTTTCCAATTATGTTGATCCATATATTTTCTTTTTAACTTTCATATAGTTTCCATATAATTTTAGTTGAAGAACCGAAAAAATTTGAACCTTGTATTCATAAAACGTTCTTCTAATTCAACTTAAAGTTATTAAAAAAGAAATAAAAATTCAAACCACTTTGCATATTTTTTTTTCTGCTATCTCCTACTAAAATATCGTGCACATATTACATGAGGATAGCCTATCAGTAAAAAAAATCGGTATTCGCTAACAGCAAAGAAAAAGATACTACAAATATATATATATATCAGTTGTTGTGATATTTAAAATGTAGAAGTTATTGAGATTCAAAGCATAGTTTAAGATTGTAAATAAAATTAGATGATTTTTAATTTAGAAAAAATTACTTTTACATAATTTTGCTCTATCAACAAATAACAAAAAAAATTTATCTGCCTTTTTGCTCAACTTTGTCAATAAACAACAAAAAAACAGTTTATAGCAATTTATACTTTGCAAATTAGCAAGTTACTCATTTCTGAGCATTTATAAGAGAGCCACGAGTGATTGAGAGCAAGGTACTTTGTTTTATTTACATACTGGTTTACTTCTAAAAAACCTTAGCTTTTAAAATGGGAGACGTCCAATGCGCTGAGCTCGTTCGCTTAAAATAACGCTCCTTCCTTTTCTGGAATATTTTTTCCAAACTGCAAGGCGGCATGGCATTTATAAAAATAAGTTCGGGATCAACATCCGTATAAAATTGTTGCATTAATTGACGTTTTAAGTTTATACCCTGTGCCCACATGGGCACAGCTTTTGAAGGTTCACATTCGTCATCAGTCGAGTCATCACTATCTAAGTCCAGTCCATATGAAATATAACTTGTATCTTGAACAACTAATGGTATAGTCGGAGGTTTCCAAGTTGATGGCTGCTCCCTGAACGCAGCCGGAGATTTGATAAAAGGCATAAGAGCATTTGGTGGTTTAAGTTTCTCCACGTCATCTACATGAACATGTAAAGTTTTCATTGTAAGATTTTGGGCATTTACTGAGACTTGACCTGAAAATAGATTACTTTTAGCTTGTTTTTCGTTTTGAATTTCTAACTTAATATCTTCACGCAATTTTTCTTTCAACTTATCGCGATCGAGTTCATGTTTTTTTCCTTGTGCTATATCTTTTTCTGCCAACTTGTTTTTTTCTTCTCTGAGTTGCTTCTCAATCCTAATAAAAAGAATAACATATTTAACAATTTCAAAACAATAACAAAAAAGGTTACGTAATTTTTAACGTAATTTTTTTAGTTTATATTTTTAAAGGATCTCACTTTTCTTTCTCGCGATCCTCTTTCATTTTCTTTTCAACTTCTTGACGATGGTTTTCTCGTTCCGCAAACTCTCGTCTCTTGCGATCTGAATCCAACGCACGTTCTTCTTCTATCTGACGCAGACGATCTTTTTCAGCTTTTTCCTGCTCTATTTTCCTACGTTGGCGTTCTTGTTCTTCTAACTCAAATTTAATTTTCAAAGCTTCTTCTCTGAAAAGCAAAATTCAAAGTTACATTAATAATAAAAACACAACAACGAAATGAAGCGTAGATCTTTAATAGCGCCACATCTTACTTATCCGATAAAGAATGAAAAAACAAGTATAAAGTTGTCAACAATGTTGTACTGAAAAATTTTAATGCTTAAAAACAGTAATAGAAATTTGATCACCTCCTTTTCTCTTCTTCCCTCGCTTCAATAGCTTTTTTTTTTAACTCCTCCTCTTCTTTTTGACGACGAGCTTCAGCTTCAGCCATTTTTATATCTCTTTGCTTGCGTTTCTTAACTTCTTCCAATTCTCTTTGCTTTCGTACTTCATCCCGGTTTTGAGATGCTTGCTTTAATTTTAAAATCATTTGTTCTTTTCTCTTTGCTTCTTCTTCTTGCCGCCTTGCTATTTGTTCAGCAAAACGTTTCTCTCTCTCTTCACGTTGTCTGAAAGGGAATGAATTAGATAACTGTATATTGCAAAATTATACTATATTTCTGATTATCTTCCGAAAATAATTCAAACAAAGAAAACCTTTTTCGATCCTCTTTCTCTTTTTGTTTTTTTAAAAATTGTTCTTCTATAACTTTCTGACGAAGCTCATCTCTCTTCTTCAATTCGGCGTGTTTTTTCTGTTGCTTTTCCTGTATTTTATAATAAAGGGGTTTAGATAAACTAATTTTTAAACAACCGAACTTTTAATTTAACTTTTTATTAATAATTTTTAAAAAAGTTAATTTTATATTAAAAGATACATAAAACATTATATATATCTTGCGAATGAATCTTTCAACTTTATTTTGAATCTGGAGTCATTAAAACTCTGCTATAATACAGCTTTTAGTTAACCTTGAAGCTATAAGGACAGGAATATAGTAGACATCTTTTCTTATAAATTAATGTTTTAGATTAATGACTCTATCAGTAATTATGAGTATTTACCTCAATTGTTTCTTTTTTAGGGCTATCTTGATTTTTCATAAATGATTTAATACCAGCGCTTACAATATTTCCAATCCTCACAAGCTAAAAGATTTATAAACATATCAACTATATAACAAATATATAACAAATCAACAAAAACATTTTAGTAAGATAAATAACCATTTCATTCTAAATGTAACATCTTTAGAAGAATTATAGTAAAACTAAGTACAATTTTTTAATTGATTATTAACCAGATTTCAATAATGGTTAAACACTAAGAATCACAAAACTTCAAAGACTTTCAGAAACTAAGGATTGAGTATAGGAATTACATATAAGTAATATTTTTTGTGATGATTATGTCAAAAGCATTTGTAAAAGTTCTTCAAAGCAAGTTCCTTTCCTCTTAAAGTGATAAATAAATCCTTTTAAAAGGCATACTTTAAAAATAAAATGTCTTACATTTGTAGGTTCTTTAGTCATATCTTGCTTTATTAATGAATTGATATCAGATAAGATATTAGTGCCAGGTTTTGTTACCTAATACATGAAATGAAAAGACTTTAAACTAGATAATATACTAATGTATTATCTAAGCACAGAAAAAATATATAATGTATATTGTACCTTAACCATTTTGGTTTCATTCTTTTCATTATCTTGGCTACAATCACAATTGTCTGAAGAGGCCTCGGAGCAATCATTTTTGCATTTTACAGGATCTTGATCAGATTCATTGACATTTTCATCAGTTTCTAATAAGAATAATAGATAATATGATTTGAAAACAATTAAATGATTTAAAACAATTAAGTGGTTGGAATTTGAACAAAACAAATATCAAATATACAACAAACCTGTTTTATTTTCTTTATTTGTTAACATTGTGTAATCATATTTATCTTGTGTATTATTAGGTATTTGAATACTATGATATCCAACCACTTGTTCTGATTGTGAAGGAAAAGGTAAGGATTGAATATTTGAGTTTTTATCAATTTTATCGGTTGTCATAGGTGATCTAGGAGGAGATTGTGGTTTGACAAAGCAGGAATATTGAGTCTCATGCAAAATTGGAGGGGACAGCACTTCAGTTGGATTACTATCTAAAGGACTTTCATTCTCAACAGATGCATGTAGAGGCCTTTTATCCTCCAATGATTTCGATGGAGATAATACTAAAGTTCTGTTAGGATGGAAAGAACCTTTGTCCTCCACTGATACTGATGGAGATATTGATGGAGAAAGGGTAAGAGGACTGTTAGCATGGCAATAATTTTTCTGGATAGAACTGAGAACAAAAAATAAATATAGCTAAAACAAATACTTTTAAAACAAATGCAGATTATCAAAACCATTAAAACAAACAAAAAAAAATTCCAAAATAATTGTAAACCTATCAATGTTAGCATCAAGTTGATCATTAATGCTGATAAAAAGCTTGCTTTTTGCCAATTTTGAAGACCCATTAATCTTTTCAATAGGAGTGCTTTCTTTATTTGAGTTGGTGTGCTCAGGTGAACTTGATTGTGTATTTAATTGTTTTGGCGTGGTCAGTTTTTCCACTACAATGGAAAAACTTGTATGGTACAGTTGTGGTGAAGAACTTTTTGATGGAATGTTTTTTACTATATCACTTTGTCTAAAGATAAATAAAAGTATTAAAAATAAATATTAATCAAACAGAAACAGCTTAAAACCTTAAGTAAGCAAGGATTGAGATTCTTTATGAAGTAATTTTTTTTTTCAAGTTAAAGAAGAAAAAAAGTTTTTTCCACGATTATCATTTTAAACTTACTATACATAAAAATATACATAAACTATCTTTTGAAGCCTTAAAAAAATCATGCTTCTAAAGATAGTTTTTGATGTTGTGTTAATTTAAGCATTTGTTGTTAAATGCTTCTGTAAAAGTTTTTTAGGTTTAAAAATAGATATTAAGCTAGTATTTAAGCTAATTCTTAACTTGATTACAAAAAACTGAACTTTTTTTACCAAGCAACAATTCAATAACTTAAGTTTTTTTGTGCAATTTTGATTAAGTGTTCATCAATTAATGTTCATTAACTTTCAAGGGAAAAAATACAATATGGCTTTGTTTAGTATGCTACATTACTAATTTTCTATATTTTGCAGTCTGTAGATGTGGTTTTTCTGAAATTTGTTAATCAATTAAAAGATTATTATTGGCAAACATAGTTTAACCCTTTGTGGTCCGACGGGACATAAATGTCCCAGTTTACTTAAGGCTCTATGGCGATTCACTTGAAGTTAAGAAAGTCAAATATTTTGATTATGTCATTTCTATAATTGTTTGGCTATATCTCAAACCAACTTTTTGCGGCATATATAGTACTTTTATGGCATAAATACTAGTTTTTAAAAAGGTAAACTGATATGCGCATGTTTTTGATTTTAGTACGAAGAAAAAACTTTATTATTCATTATCAAATTATTACAGAATTCCCAAACTTTTTTGTTGTGTTCTTTAATAGTAATATGATCAATATATATTAAATTTTATAGGTGAAAGTTTGTTCTAGGTTGTTTATTTTCACTACTTTGTTGTGGGACATATATGTCCCTTCAGGTTTTATGGAACTCTGTTTTGGATGTATTTTATTTAATTTGGTATTATTAATTTGATTTTATTTACTTCAAGAGATAATAATAATGAAACATAAAAAGTATTATACTGCTGCCGAAGCTACAAAAATAATCTTAGAAGATATTCCCCTAGGAGACAGCAGTGATTTATCTGACTATTCAGATGATGATGAGAATTTTGAACTAGATAAACTGCAAGCTGAACAACAGTGTAATGATGACTTATCCAATCAAGTTGAAGTAGATGTTTCTGAATATGAGTCATCTGAGTATTCATATGATGGCAATATCTGTGATACTTATAATAGTTTTTCAGGTAAAAATGACTATAATGTAGAGCAAGATAGAAAGTGGAGCAAGATTGAAAAGAATGAATTTGTTTCAAGCTTCAATCAACCGGAAGGTACCTTTCTATTTATTAATTCAAAATGCTTTTTTGTTTTGCTTATTTTTCATCCAGAAAAAGCTCATTGAGAATATATACATATATTCTCTATGAGTTTTTTCTGAATGTGAATGTACACATACATTCACTAATCAAATAACATTTATAATTTGTTTCTTATTATTCTTTGTAATAGTTAAGCACATGATTTCACTTTATTTTACATTAATATTTTAGGACCTGTCAAAGTGCATTTTGCTGACTGCCAAAAACCAGTTGATTACTTTTTAAAATATTTTGATAATGAAATAATGGATTCCATCTTGTTCCAAAGTAATTTGTATATCAATCAGACACAAAAAAGAGTTTCTGCATTGTCAAAAGCTGAATTATTCGCATTTATGGGGATTAACATGGTGATGGGGTATCACGAGTTACCATCATGGAAACATTATTGGAATGGCGAGCAAGATTTGTCTGTACCGTTTATTTCAAATGCATTATCTAGAAATAGATTTTTGCAGATACTATCTAATATCCATGTCAATGACAATAACGCAGTTCCAGATACCAATACTGATAAACTTTATAAAATGCGACCACTAATTGACAGCTTGAATAAAAAGTTTACTGAACTGTACAGTGTATTACGTTCCGTTAGTATTGATGAAAGCATGATTCTTTTCAAAGGGCGCAGCTCATTAAAGCAATACAATCCTGTGAAACCAACAAAAAGAGGTTATAAACTTTGGTCCTTAGCAGATATGGATGGCTACCTTTACAAATTTGAGGTTTATCAAGGAAAAGATAATTGTAGAATTGATCCTGCTATGCCTAAATATTTTGGTTTAGGAGAAAAAGTCATTTATGAAATGACAAAATCATTGCAAGGAAAGTTTCATGAAGTTTTTATTGACAATTACTTCACATCTGTTCCGCTCATGGAATACTTACTCTCTAATCAGGTTCTAAGTTGTGGAACTTTGCGTACAAAAAGAAAGTACCTGCCACAAGACTTTATAAAAGATAGGTGCCTAAAGCGAGGCGACTTTGATTATCGAATATCCAAAGATGGAATTGTAGTTTTTAAATGGAAGGATAACAAACCTGTTCATGTCATTTCAAACTATCATGGAACGGATACATCAGAAATAAAGAGAAAGAACAAGGATGGAACCATATCAATGATTTGCGGTCCAAAAGCAGTAAAAGATTATAACGCCTTTATGGGAGGGGTTGATAAAGCTGACATGCTTTGTTCGCTATATGGCACTTCTAGAAAATCCAAAAAGTGGTGGCATCGCATTTTTTTTGGTCTTGTTGAGCGAACAATCTGCAATGCTTATGTTGTTTATAAAAAAATGTCCAATGAAAATATAAATCTTCTTGACTTTCGAAGATCAGTTGCACAATCCATGGTTATGAAAGGGAAGCCACCAAATCTTGGCAGACCAATAACATCATCTCCTTCCAACAGACTTACTACTAACAAAAGAAGAAAGTCAAATTATTCAGTAGTGCCATCAATTCGTAAAGAACATCTTGGAATTCATTGGCCACATCATGATGGAAAACGAGGACGGTGCGAAGTTTGTTCAAAAAAGAAGATTGAAGCAAGGCCATTTTTCAAGTGTAGCACTTGTAAAATTTTCTTATGTATAAATGATAAAAGAAACTGCTTTAAAGAGTTTCATGAATGAACAACTTTATCTGTACATTGTAAATAATATACACTTTTTGTTGGTTTAGATAATGCCTGTCGGGACTTATTTGTCCCATAGTAATTTTTAAGACAGCTAAAATAAAAAAATTAAATCTTTTTTTTTTTTTGTATGTAGATTTATCACAAATTAAAAAAAAAATAAAACAATTTAAAAAAAAAAATCATTGTCACACCTTGGACCACAAAGGGTTAAGATATTTTAGTAAGTAGGCGTAAACCATGTGTATATACAGTATGCAAAAAAAAAAAATTGTACACTTAAAAAAAACAACATAATTTTAAAGATTACATCAAAAAAATGAGTTTTCCGTTAAAATACATGAAATTTTTTTTAGATATCTTATTAAGTGTTGTTTAAAGAATTTATTTATGTATTGGTGAATTAATTGCTTTTCATACCTATTGAATTTTACACAATTGATCTAACGATGCATAAAATTGACTGCAAAAAAAATAATTATACGCTGACAAAATAGGTCGTTATTTTAGCATAAATCGAGCAAATTGAACGATCAAACTGAAGTTAGTAAAATTGAAAATAGTAATTTTTTAAATACACTTCTGTTCTAGAAATAAAATATAGTGTTTCAGCAAAATAGAATCTTAACAATTGAGGACACTTTCGTAAAAGGAATTCCTGTTTCTTTTTGGATCTGACAGTAGGAAAATCCTACCATCAGATCCAAAGAGAAACAGGAATTTCTTTTACGACAGTGTCCTCAATTGTTAAGAAGCATAATTTGATTGGAACCGTTGCTAGTGTGGCTGGCAGAGGACGAAAACGCAAGACCACCAGTGCAATTGATCGCAATATCATCATTAATGTGAAGAAAAATAGATTTGTTTCAGCATTTAAATTAGCTTTAAAAGTTCAAGAAGATCAAAATATCACATTAACCCCTCAAACAATTAGAAATCGTATTAGAGAATAATGATATAGAAGTAGAGTTGTTTGAAAAAAACCTTTTTTTACTGCAAAACAAATGAAACATCTATTAGAATTTGCAAAGTACGAAAAAATGCTGATTACATATTGGAAAAAAATTTTTGTGGTCAGATGAGTCAAAATACAACCTTGTCTCATCGAATGGAGTTCAGAAAGTGTGGCGAAAAAAAAGAAGAAGCTTATAAATTAAGTAGTTTGCTAGGTAGTGTAAACCATGGAGGAGGAAATGTGATGAGTTGGAAAGGAATGGGGAAATTGAAATTTATTGAAGAAAAAATTGATGTTTCAATGTATTGTGAAATTCTCAAAGCCAACTTGTGACCATCCACTAAAAAATTGAGAATGGGAAACGATTTTATACTACAGCAGGATAACGATCCAAAACATACCACTAAGAAATCGAAGGTATACTTTGAAACAAACAACATCAATGTTTTGGAATGGCCATCTCAAAGTTCGGATTTGAATCCTATAGAATGTTTGTGGTATATTTTGGACAGAAAAATTGGTAACTGAGCATTTAAACGCAAAGACGACTTGAAAGAAGCTATAATGAGCGCATGGGATAATATAACAACAAAGAGACTCAAACTTTGGTCAACTCAATGCCAAATCATCTAGTTGAGACCATCAAGGCCAAAGGAGGCCCCACTCACTAACTTTCATGAAGTTTGATTAGTATGACATTATTTTTTTTGCAGCCAATTTTATGCATCATTAGATCAATTGTGTAAAATTCAACAGGTATGAAAAGCAATTAATTCACCAATACACAAATAAATTCTTTAGACAATACTTGATAAGATATCTAAAAAAAAAATTTCAAGTATTTTAACGGAAAACTCATTTTTTAATGCAATCTTTAAAATTATGATTTTTTTTTTAAGTGTACAATTATTTTTTTACGCGCGCGCGCGCGTGTGTGTGTGTGTGTGTGTATACATAACAAAAATCATTTTATCTTAAGGATACATTAAAAAAGGTTTGTAATTCTCTGCCTTTTTTTGAGAATCCCATTTATGGAATTTGTTTCTAATACTTACAAAAATAATTGAATATTGTAAAGAAGATAGAAGTAAATGATTTTTCTTTTTTTTCTCTTTTTGTTGTAGTTAGCTAAATCCATTAACTACAATATATACAGATAAAACCAAACTTCAGGTGTTTAAAAGGGGTCAAAAAACAGCAATTTTTTTAATACCTTTTTTTTTATTTTTATCAAAACTAAAATAGAATATATGGTTGATTTATTTTTACATTTACACACTAGTATATATGACATACTTTACTTAATTTTCTGAATTAAATTACATTTAGGATAACTGCCAAAATGAAATAACAAATGTCTATTAGAGGATCTTTCCAAGGATTTAACACACATGAAAGGATACTAATGACTTTAAATGCACCAATCTACATGTTAAGTCAGAACTAGCACTACATGTTTCAGAAAGACAATTAGATGAACTATTGAGAGCCCATGAAAACCCAAACACAGTTCTAACTAAAACGAATAAAGCACCAAATCTGAAACCCATTCACAAGAAAAACCTCATAAAATTTGAGGGAGAAAATATGGATTGTGATTGGAATCGGGTAATTATGAAACTATAATAAAACTAACACTAATATAACATTTTCTAGTTTCAATTTAAAAAATTAAGGTGAGCTTTTCTGAAGAAAAGCAGTACTTTTCAACCAGAAATTTGGAAGGAGGCTCTTTAATAGCCTGGTTGGCAACTAAGCAACTGGAAAACTAAATTCAGTTTTCACACTATGTAGAATGAATAGTGGAAACTACACAGTTATTAGGGTCAATACTGATTTGAGGCAAAGTTATTTTTCTTATGTGATACACAAATTATACCAAGAAATTTTGAACTTTTAAAAAAAATAAAATTTTATGAATTTCAAACAAAATAATTGACTTCCAATATTGTTGCTATTTACTGACATCTAATGTTCAGGTCTATTTATGGATTGGATTTTTACATCTTTATGAATAGAGTGTTTAAAATTATGTGGGTCAACTCAAAGCACCACAATATTATATCAATTTAACTCAGTAAACAATTTTTCTTTATGCTAAAAAATTGAAAGAAAATATAAAACTTTTTTTCCTAGCTTTTTTCTTCCATCTTCTTGGGGACCAGAAAAGAGCATTTGTTTTATGACACTTTTCATGACAACACTTTTCATGACAACACTTCTCATGATACAATTTATGACATTTTTCATGACATAATAATATAATTTGAGAAGATAAATTCTCAATACTCTTTTACAGATTAAAAGAACTAAACTTAAGATGATTGCTCAAGCAGACTTATATTTAAAACAATTTGCTCATATTTAAAATCTTATAATTAATTTACAATAATAATTGATCTGAATAACAATTTAGTTCAGGTGTTATTTCCAACTGTTTTTGAAAATATTTGTGGCATCATTGGATAAATAGAATTGCTAAGACTTTAATCAAATAGGTAACTAAAATAATGAACCTTTACAAAATTTAAGAAACTCAAAAAGTTAAAGTTTTTGAAAGATCCAAAAAATTTTAAACACCAAAACAAGAAAATACATTGCTATAAAGCTCAAGTTTTTGGGAAAAACTTTACTTTTAGAAATAAAGAAGTGGTGAAAAAGATTTAAGAACATTAATTCTGGATACTTGTTGTACCTAGCTGGAATAATCCTGGTCAACAAAGATTTTTCATCAATAATCTGAATAAGTGAACTAGATTATACTTTGAACACTGATTTTAAATATGTTTTTCTCCAGCATCTTTAGTAGCAGATTATTTTATATAATTAATTATATCTTGCTGCAGTAGTGTAAAAATCATATTTTCTGCTATGTTTGTGGTTTACTTATAAAATAAAATATAAGAAACATAAAAAGCTAAAACAAAACTTACATTAAACTCTCTACCTCTTGACCTTTATTAGGATTTTCAACAAACAGTGCTTGCTTTACCATGTCTTTAGAATTTTTTAGAGAATAATCTTCTTTAGTAGTTTTAGCAGTTTTAGAAGATAAATTTAGTTTTTCAATAACTAATACAGCTTTTTGCTGGGTATTAGAATTTTTAGATGGAGAACTAAATGTTTGTAAGCTAGTATTAATCATGGAAGCTAAAGTTGAACTGTTTTTATTATCATTTGCATTCCAAGGACTTTCAAAATAACTTTTTGAAGTTTTTGTCACTGCTCTTTTAGGCTTTTTTTTAGCCAGTGAGCTTTTTTTCTTTCTGTTCCTCAATCGAGAGGAATAATCTGTTGAACTTTTATTTAAACTCTCCTCTAACATACTCTTTTCTTCAATATCAGATATATCAATCCGTATTTTTTTGTGCATTTGTAAATCATCGACAAAAGTTGAGTGCTTACTAAGACTGATGCTATTTTCAGTAAGCTCTGATTGCTTCTGAAATGGCCGTTTTCTTTTCATGCTTGGGGTTTTTGGAAGAAGAGTACATGTTTTGCTGTAAAAAAGAAAACATATTAGACTTAAAAACTATTGCATTTAATTTCTTATACCAAAAAGCTTTAAAAGTTATTTAATATCTTTTATAAAAAATTTTTTTACCTCCCAAAAAGTTTAACCGCAGTTTCTTGAACCTCTTGAAACCAACTTAGTTTTTCTTCAAGGATTTTATTAAATTGTTCTATATTAACTTGAGCATCAGTGTAAAGTGTGGTAATTGAAAGATACTTTGAAGACATTTTAAAACACTGTAAGACTTTTGTATTACTACCTATATTTATATTACTATCTGTAAAACAATAATCGCCATTTTAGTATTTTTGAAAACGATCGAAATTGTTTTAACATTTCAACCAATTAAATTGAATTGATTTTCAATTGCAGGCGCTTTCTAAAAGTTTTTGTAAACAAAGTAGATGTTTTAAGTATCCAACCTCTTATTACAATCATTTCGGCCAAATGCGTCCGCATTTGGAAAGGGAAAAGGGTACGGTTACTTTCGTCTGGAAATTCCAAGAATTTTTTTTTTTCTTTTTTCATATCATAATGTTAACATAGTTTACTCATAAAATTATTACTCATCATAATGTTAAGGTGGTTGTCTAGTAAAAAAAATAAAAAATACGATTTGTAGGAAAGTTTATTTTATTTTTCAACATAAAGAAGTTATATTTGTATCACGAAAATAAATTTAAAAAAAATTATTTACGTTTTTTAATGCTGAATCAGCAAAAAAATGCTTAAAATATTACCCTCTTAAAACAAAGAATTCTAGCAATCTGTACATTCGTTTTGCATGAAATTTGGTTTGCATGCAGGATATATATAAAATTGGTATGTGAACCAGTAAAAACTTTTTTTTATATCAATAATGGCAGCTCAACGTATTTGGGGAAATTAAAAAAGGGGTAAAATTCAACAAAAACCATCCCATATTTCCAAAAATACTTAAAGAATAATTTAGATTCTGGTTCACATACTAACTTATATGCAGATGAACAAACCCTGAAAATTTCATTTAAAAACAATTTATAGAAGCTGAAATGTGTGTGTTTTAAGTCTGAAATATCACAAACAGAGAAAACTAACAAAATAAAATAAAAAAACTTAAAATGATCCTTTTTCCTAAAAAAAATAACCTTCTCCTCCTTCCTGGCATTTTTCTTTATCAATGAATCTTTTCCTTATAGCTCTTAACTTTTTTCTTTTATTCTTTATAGTATCCGTTGATTTTTTTTTGTATATTTTTTACTCTTTTACTATCAAATGCTAATGCATGATCAAAAAATTATATCCCTGGTGTTAAATGAAGATTCTTAAGACATTAGCTAGAGCTAAAAATCCGTCATTAAAGCTTACTACTGATGGAAATGTACCCATTTCTAGTACATCTTTTGAAACAAAAGTGTTTTTTGGGCATTTCCGCCTGAGAATCTGATTTAATGCTTCGTTAGCATTTTGATTCGTGCCTTCTAAGCATTGCGACAAAAGCTCATCACTACTCAAATCAATAAAAATCTTTTCAATTTCTTTTTTAACAACTTCAGGAATAGCACCTTTTGAATTGTATTTTTATTATAAATTTTAGTTAATAATTTTGACCCCAAACAACCAAAAGCATTTGTTGCTAAGGGCTTTGCTAAGGGAAAAATTTTATGCATGTCTTTAAAATAAGTAAATTTTAAAAAAATTTAATTAAAAAATATGTGCAAAAGTATATATTTTCTGAAAGAGCACAAATTTCTCTTTTAAACTACACCAAAAACAAAAATTTGATTTTTTAATATTTTTTTACTAGACGACCACCTTAATATGTCCTCTGAGCAGATTTTTGATGATGCATTTCGCTAGGATGTAAAGCATTTAACTAACCACAAATTTCAAGATCTTTTAAAACAGCATATCGTTGTAGCAAGCAAAACGCGTAAGTCCAAAATACAAAATTTTACAGGACATACAAAAAACTGTTTATTTTGTCAATATCATGTAATCAGCTATAAATCTTTGTGAATTCAATAATCTTGTAACAATACTTGAAATATAATTAAGCTGCTATGATATTAACCACAAATGCTCCTTGTAAAAAACAACAGTTTTCATCAATAAAATAAATTTCGAAATATACTTAAGTGGTTTGCTTGAAACAATGACGATTTGTAATAAATTAGGCATCTTGATTGCTGAATTTTCCTCAATTAATAACTTTGCAAAGCTCTGAATATTGATTTCTATTTTATGGATCACTTGTGGAACGGAGTTCACCATCATTATTTTCCTTCTCTTTATCCTCAATCTAACTTTTATCAATATCTTCGTCATCTAAACTATCCTCCATTTCCAAATCTTCTGCAACAGCACTGGATCAATCTTTGTAACCAAACGATATGCAAACAAAATGTCATCAAAATATCTTCTCATGTCAGTTGCACAGTTTTTGAAATTTCCTTTGGAAAAACAAATACTGGGTGTCCACATTTATTTCTCGTACAAGAGCTTGCCATAATTTAGTAGTAGTTAACATTTAATAGTCTGTAAAAGAAATGATATCGATTTGATAAACATTGTTAGGCAGATACTATCACTAGAGATTATTGAATAATGGATACTATTATGTATATGGAATGAGCACTAGAGAGACACTCATTGAAAATTGTGCTCTAATGTAACAAATACGTGTATTTTTTATATAGTAACAGTTAATGATTTTTAAGTAATCCCTTATAATATTAATTCATATTTAGTGCTTATCATTTCTACTAAAATAGGTTGTGTAACACGTTTTTTGAAAGTTTTGACCACCAAAACATGATAAAAAAAAGTACTAAGACTTTTTCTATTGATCACTCGATGAGAGACCTTCTATTTATTATTGTCTAGCTAAAGCAACTTTTTGCCTACCCTAGATTGTACGACAATTCAAAAACGAATTTTATTGCTAAAAAACCGATTAGTTTTTTTTTGCAATAAAAAGAGAAAAAAAAAAATGAATAAATAAATAAGAAAGTAAACGAAAAGTTATTTGGAAAAGGGAAGTTAATTGTTTTTGCCTTTTTTTTCTGAATGTTAACTTTGTTATGATTGCTCTCACCAAAAATAATGGAATGGCATAATAGCATAATAGTTAATCAATTTATTTATTATGCTATAATGTAAAAAAATGAAAATAAAATAAAATAAAAAAGGAAATGTCGTATTTTAGAATTATTTTTCCAAAAATTCTATTTTCCCTTTAAAAAAACCAAAAATCCTTTTTGCAAACGTCACTACAGTTCTCTTAGCGCACATTTTGAAGTATCTTTTTCATCATAAAACTTAATTTACTTTCAGCTCCCTGTATGGTTTCGTTAGACTATACTTAATTTGTTAAGAAAAGAACGCCAACCTAGAACGTCAAAAGGTATTTGATCGAAGGAGGGTCTCTTTATTTTAGACTTTCGTATAGAACAAAGATTACTTTTAGTAATAATATAATTAATTAATATAAATAACACGCACGCACGTCTACACACACATATACACGTCTACACGTCTAACTTTAAACTTTTAACAAGCTATCCCTGCTTATTGCATGACTTTATCTTAATCAAATTTATGCAAGTAAGCAGGTTTTCTTTTTACAAGCTTCAAACGCGTGCATAATTAACCAGTGTTTTTTGTTAAATATTCTTTATGGAAATAAACTTGAGAAAATATTTTAAGGAGGTACTAAACTTAAATGATTCCGCTAAAAAACGCAGTTAAAAAAAATACTTTAAGGGAATTTAGCAAACATCATAATAATCGTTCATTGAAACTGAAATATGCTTTGTAAAAAATCACAATGTCTTTAGAAGCTGAAACTTATAAAAATTCATTTGATCAGGAATCTACTCTACATGTCTGAATCACAGCAAATAAATAGATAAAAAATTAATAAAATCAACAACATAATCAATTTAAATAACTAAAAATAGAAACTTTTAAAACTTTAAACAAATTTCATTCAAATTCAACACACTTCTTGCGAACAACAGAAACACGTCAGCAAGACGTTAGTATCTATATAACCGAAATAAATTTTATATATATATATTTTTTTAAATCCGTCTTTTAAATGCATATAAATATTATCTCCACGTTTATCAGCGTCGTAGAAGCTGGATCAAATAAAGTTAGTATATTAAAAATAAAATTATATCGAAGCCAGATTTTTGAATGCACGAAAATAAAAACTTTTAAAAACAAAACTTTTAACTAAGAGCAAACTATAAGAGCCTCCGCAAGGCTAATGAAATCAAAAATTCTAAAAATTTACATTAAACCATCTCTATTCATATATATTACTATGTTTTATATCTTTATCATTATGAAACGCTGAAACTAATACTTCGATAATTCATTCACACGCAAGCTTTCCATCGAAGCTACTCAGTGCTATTGAAAATGCTTGGAGAGCACAGAGTGGGTAGTTAAAATCCATTGTGAAAATATCGTCTGCAACACGACCGAACTGCATGACAATGTAATCCTCTAAAAATTTAGGTCTACTATCTAGTAAATCGAAAACTATATTTAAAATAACATACAAACGACTAATGGATACTTTGATTTATTTGAAGATTGGTCCGGGCAAAACCTACCTAGAAATTTGTTTAACTTACTCGAAAAGTCAACCGGACGAAAGTTTTAACTTCGGTTTAAAAATATTGTTGATTTAACTGTAAAACCCTTAGACACATATATAATTACATTTGTAACTAGTCAAATTTGCAAGCATAATACTAAAGTCATAGCAGAGATATGTACGTCCTAAATAAATTATCAATAGCACAAAGTAAATTTCCAACCACTATATTGAATATGCTAAGTAAATTCTAAGCATAAAAAAAATGTATTTAAATACCTAAACAAGTCAATCTTATTTTGGTACATGATATTTTTGTTATAAGAACAGGTAATAATATTTCTAAAATGATAGTTGAACAAATACTGAAGTAGACAAATACTGCTAGCTTCAAAAGCAACCATAAATTTAAACATGAGAGTATTTTAAACCAATTACTTTAGTAACTTTGGAAATTGCTTCTTGTTAACATTACAAAAGGGCATCTTTTCATGAAAGTTTATGAAACACTTTCTCCATGGTTTCTTAAAACTTGCATCAAGTGGTTGTAAAATACTGCTATTGTGTGCTGGCAGGTGCAGCAACTCTATCTTACTTGACAATGCCAAGTTAAAAAGTTTATGTGAAATGTAGAAACTGTGTCTGATGAAAATCAATAATTTTGTAAATAAACATAAGATTAACATTTGTGTGTGAGTGTCTGTGTATAAGTTAACTAAAAAATCACATTACTGTATTATTAATTTATGTTAACTTACGATCGTTTTCATGAACAACTTGGAAATTTTTTACTGACGCCTGCGTCACTCTTCCATGGAAGTTTAATACATATGATTGTGTGTCTATAATTAAACAAATTTCTATTTCAAAACATAGTAGTATCAGCAAAAAAAACAATCTTAATATTATCAGACATTTATGTAGAAGTAAATATAACAATTTTGTCATATCACAAAACTTAGAATAACAATAAGTAAAAAATAAATCCAGAAAAAATGTTCTTATTTTCACTTGAGTTTTTATCATTTTAATCTGTTGACATTTTGTAAAAACGAATGAACTTACCATCATTCCAAACTGGAGTTTTGTTATGAAGTTCAATTAAATTATCCATTTGTTTTGTTCTATGCTTCTCTAGTAATGAATCACTTTCCTAAAATAGAAATTTTTATTATTAAAAAGAAAAACATAAAAAAACACTAAATAAGGTTATGCAATTAACCTACACTTTGCGGTTTTATTGCCACTCTCTGATGATCAAGACCCATTCCTGGTATTATAACAGTCATTTTCCGCGGCCCTTTAAATCCAAGTACATTTGTATCCTAGTAAAGAAAGTTAAAATTTAACAGAAAAATAAAAGTAAGCAATAAATTGCATCCAGAACATAGTAATCACCTGTAAATGAATTTAAAAAAAAGTTGTGTGAAATAATTCTTAATCTTTTTTTCAAACACTACTCACATAAACTATTGCACATAATTCTTCCCTTAAGTTAGATCCATCTCCTAGCAATCCCCCTTTTTTTGGACTACACCCACCATCATAACAGGTGAATTTAGTTCCAACCAGGTTAGACCTTAAATCAAATTTAAGTTTTAAAAATTGTAAAAAATATATATTGCATTACTACAAATGTGGTTATTTTAAAGATAAATGAATAATATTAACCTTAGTTTGCCACAGAAGTTTTCACCTCCTCTAGAAAGATCTATTGGATCAGTAGCCATAAGGTAATTAGATGTTTTGCTCTTCTTTCTCTTCCGTCCAGCAAGTAAAAATATCTGCACAAAAAAATCATTTATCATTAGAATTTTTTTATCTTTTAATTGGTTATTATTTTCCATTAAAAATGATGATGAAGATGATAAAGATGAATATAGCAAATATTCATTTCAGAATAACTGGCACATAGTAATGATATCAATAGCTAAATATCTACTTTACCTTTTTCCCATCATCTTTTTCTAAATGCAGAAAATATGTAGGAAAAATTTGTCTGTCAACACCTTTTTTATCTCTTGTTATTCTACATTTCATTGTTTGACCTTGAGGCGCTGGTCTAAAATATATAATTTTATAATTCTAAGAAAAAAGAAAAATTAAATTTTTTTTTCATTGTATCATTTCATACAAATATCATGAATTTTTAGGATATAGCTAACAATTTGTATCATTATACACCATTCTAAAGTAACTGACTAAAATTCTGTTTTTTCTATATTCTTTGAAACTCCATTCTTTCTCTAAATTTTATGAGTTATACTTTTCTAAAATCTAATTCAGCAATTTTTACTTTGAAATTTTTTAAAATTACCTATGTAATTTAATAAAACTCGACATAACAAAAAAATTAAAAAAATAAATACTAGTTAAAAAAAAGCAACAAAATACTACTATATACTTCAAAAGCAGTAAAAAAGCACATGCAACTCAAATCAAAATATCAAAAATATTTTTTTTAGTTTTAGCGTAAAAAAAAAGAAAAGAAAACACTTACGCAAAAACAAACTCCTCAAGGATACCTATGTCAACATCAACAGCATTTTTTGTTGGAGAAGATTTCTGTAAAAATAAATGTATATAAAAATCAACTTGATATTTATCAAAATTAACTTTTACAATTGCTTTTTACAATATTTGTACATTTTTAGTTTGATCATGGATAGATTTGAAGTATTAAAATATAGACCTTATAAAAAAACATTAGTATTTTTAAATTTCTGGTATATGACTGATATTTTTTAGTATAACTGATTCCCTTCTGTAAATAAAAATAAAAAAATTTAAAAGCATGTTTAAACTCACAATTATCAAATATTAAAATTGTTTTGATAAACTACCTCTATAGACTAAACATATAGTAGTAATATTCAACAATTCTTATCATATTGAAATATTTTTAGATCTCCTTGAATCAATGATTAAATTACAAATTTATTACATGATGAGTAGTTAAGAAAAACAGCTAATCATACCACTTCTCCTGTGTTCCTTGCTATATCTGTAAGTACTCCTTGATTTAATGTTGACAATTTCTGATCAGTATGTTTGCTTGGTTCTACAGAAGGCAGTGAAGTTGATTCAATATCTTCCTCATCGTCTGAAGTTTCAGAGCGATGTACAGATGACATGGCTGTAGATTTTCGTTGGTGATTTTTTTCTTTGTTGTCATCAACAATCTAGAGCCATATAAAACAATTTAAAAATATTTCAAAAAACAAAAAATTTTTATCTGCCTCATAAATTTAACTGATGAACTGATTTTTTGGTCAACCAAAAATTCTTTGCCCTTAAAGTTATGAGAGCATTTGTTAATTTCTATACAAAATATAAAAAATAACTTTTAGTATAAAATATTGTAATGTGATGAAGCTTATTCTTTAAAGTAATAGAGATATTTCAGAGAAGCTTTATCTTGAATGAGTACATACATGTATGTACTCATTCAAGATAAAAATCAACTGAGAAAATTGCATAATGCCTAATGGCATCTTTAATGAAAAAGAATACTTGTATTTCTATGCTGGGTTCTCCAACCCCTGAAACTTAAAAATTAATTATCTCAAAATCGACTAAACCACCTACATTTAAAACTGGTTGAGTTTTTATTTTGGCTCAAAAAATATTTTTTTAAAATTACATAAAAAACCTGCTATTTACTAACTCTTTTCTAGTAATATTATTACATTACTAGAGAAGAGTTAAGTAATGCAGGTTTTTTTAGGTAGCAATTACATGTATATAACCTGCAACTATAAAAGTTTAAGATGAATGGATATATTTGATATAATTAATGTCTACAATTCTAATTTATTGGTTAGATAATAGTGTAGCTTAGCTTAGGCTTCTGAATTCAATTAATGTTATGATTTTTTACATTTTTAATAGAAATACCTCTGTTGGAATATCAAAGTCATCATCTTGATTTACTTTCATATTTATCTTGTCTGATATATAAGCTCCATTTACAACACCTGTTGAAGGGACATCTAAAAAAAATTGATTTGAATTATTTTGATAACTGTTTGAGTGACTGTTGTGTTTCATGAGAAAATATGCAAAAATATGCAAAAATATGCAATAATAATTGGGATTTGAAATGTGGATCACCTAAACAAATAAAAAAATTGTAAAGTAAATTTTTGAGATATTAGATTGTTGTTTAAAAATCAGGATGATCTTAACAGTCATAGTTTTTATCTTTAAAAACCCAAAGAAATAAAAAGTAAAAATTTAATAGAAACATTTTTAAAAACAAAAAACGAAAAAACAAATTATGAAATTTAAGTAGAAGATAAAATCATAAAACTTTTATACAAAACATGAAATGATTAAACAATATGAAAAAAGACATTAATGATGACATCTGCTCTTATTTTTATTTTGAAAGAGAATACAAATTAAGGAAGTGTTCTGTAATTTCATTTATATTCATTACTAAAAACTTTTAAATGCTCATTAAAAGAATTAAAAACCATCAGGTATATAAAGAACTAATATAATAAGCAGATCTTTTTAAATTGTTGTATAAATATCTTATGTTTGAAGCAAATTTATGTCATTTAAAAAATTATCATTTCATGTAGAATATATAATCTATATTTGAAAACATAAACTGAATGAATACACAGAAATAAATTGAATATGGCCAACAAAAGGTTTAATTTTTTGACCAAAAACATAATTTAAAAAAACAAACAAACAGAATTTTAACTATTTTGTTCTCATAAGAACAGATAATGCCCTATCCATATCTAACTCTATCCTGAAGCATAACTTTTCATAGAGAAAAGGTCTTCTTAAATTGAAGTTTAAACTATCTAAAGAAACTAGCAAGTATATGTGAACAATTTTTACTCTACCCATCTATTTAATTCAAGATAAGTCTATTTAAACCACAAAGTATTGATACTATCCTAAACACAATCTGGGTCTTTAATAAAGTTCTTTACTAACACAAAAAAATATATACAAACCTGCAGTCCAGCCTTTGCCAGCAGATTTTGGTCGAGAACCAGCAGTGCGAGGTCTACCCATATCATTTGCTTGCATCATACCTTAAAGTATTTATTGACAGAATAAACATCAAAACCTTTTTTGTTTTGTAACTATGCTTCCCATTAATTAGATAAAAAGATGCTGAAGAACAAACAAAATACAAAAAAATTATAAATAAACCTTAAAAGAAAAATTATTAACTTTAATTTTAAACTACTTTTTCAACAAAACACCTCTTTTATTTTAGAATTTATACCAGATTGACCTTTTACTGCATTTTTTGGCAGATTTGTGATTGGAATATTCAGAGTGACTATTATAATTGTGAGTGCATTTGATTTAAGAAATTATTTAATTTTACCTAAGCATTTTTTTTTAATTAAAAGTTACTTCCACAGTTTAAACATTAAATTGTAAAATTAACTTTAATAAAAAACGAATTAGAGAAAGAATACATAATAATAAAAATATTGAGAAAGATACTTTGCTTTGAATAAGTTTTAACTATGTGTTCAACATACTTCAAGAATAAATATAAAAATAATACTGAACTTTATACAAACAATCATAAAAAAAAGAAAATGGCTTCTTAAGAGTTTTTGTTTAAATGTAATAACAATTAGGTTACATCTATTTATATTTTTTTCTTTGGTGACTTATGTTACTATTTTTGCTATAATTGCTTATAGGATTGTTGTTCATAAAGTTACTTAAAACTATATAGATCTGAAATCTTTTAGTTTTAAATGAAGTACAACAAAAATCAGAAAAATTCTAATAGTAGCTCAAAACAATAAAACTTTAACTAAACCACAAGCAATAAAATTTGCAGCAAATTTGTGTAAGCAAATTTGTTTTAAAGTATTTTGCAAAGTACTTACCAGACCCCATTCGTTTTTGTTTTTGTTTTGCTGCCATTCTTTTTCTCTTAAAAAAAAAAGATAACCACATTATTACTAAAGACACAAGATTAGCTGACTCCAAAAAATACTCATGCCAGTTTATTAATAAAAAATGTAATTTTAGAATGATCAAATATATTTAAACAAACCTCTTGTTCAAGTTTTTGCTGACGAATGTTTGTGGGACTAAATGCTTGTACATCATTCTCATCCATGATACTGTAAAAATGTTTTAATGCTATATCATTACATACACTATCTATTCCAACATTGACTTTATAAAAAAAGTTTTAACTATCAGCTAAATTTTTAGGAAATTTTTAGCAGCAAAAAAAAAAAAAAGCACAACAATTGTTGTGATTTCATAATTGTGATTTTATTTAAAGAAACATTTTTTATTAAAATATTGACCTGTTTTATTAGTAAATTACGAGTTTAATCATTTTATTATAAGATTAGAGAATAAATTATAAAATATTTTTTTGGAGTATAAAACCAGTTTAATTTTTTTAATCATTGTAAAGACCATTTTGGATAAAATATTATTTGTAGGTAAATTAAGTGTTTTTCTGCTCTGCCCATGACACTCCTTTAACAAACAGCCTACTCTAGAGTTCATCAGTACAGTTTATAAATCTATATTACACACTGAATTTCCTTCCATGATGAAACAAAATTTTTGCTTTACTCTTTTTTCCTAACTTTTATGTGTTAAACAACTTTTAATGCTTGTTTTAAAAAAATATTAGCTTGAATGCTAAAAAATTTTTAAAATTCTTTTAGTAATTTCTAAAATCAAGAAAAAAGTTTTCAGCAATATTAACTATTTGTAGACAAACAAAAGTAAGAAGCAAAGCAGCTAATAGAGCAAATGCTAATAGAACAAAGCTAATTAAAAAAATTGAGTTGCAATATTGTTATCATATGCCAAGAGAGAAAAAGATAAGCAACTTATTTGGAGCAAAAAAAAATACCTTCCTGGAACTGCTCCAGTGTATCTAAAGTTGACAAGTAAAAAAATAAAAAGAAAAAAAAGAATGAGGTGCCATATGAAATCTTTTTACATATGATATATTCAGATTTCATCTAAATCCACATATATGTATGTATGTGTGTGTGTGCATATATATATATATATATATATATATATATATATATATATATATATATATATATATATATATATATATATATATATTCACATAGACACACACACACACACACACACACACACACACACACACACACACACACACACACACACACACACACACACACACACACATACATTTAGTGACTTATCTATTACCTTAGCTCTAATGAACTACTTAGCAACCTAGCTACACTATAGCGATTTTGTTATACGCACTTACCCTGTCGTTTCTTCTTTAAACGGATCCATGGTAATTGTTGCAAACAGGGATATTCTTTTTTCCTGCTAGTTTAATTTATAAAATTAAATAAAGATTTGAACGCACATATAACTACTTTATCTTTTTAATCAAACTATCTCTTTATTGTGATACCATTTTGTGTTTTCTGATTTATTCCGTATTCTTTGTTTTCTATTTTGTTTACATAAATATAATCAGTCTACACATAATTTGTTAATATGTTTTCGGTACACGGTCACACTGCCTGAAATAGAATTGAGAAGAAATAGATCGTCTCATTCTAATTAGAAACTTATTAAAACCCTCTATACTCAAATTTAAAAAAACGACAAATTATATTAAACGTTCAATAAATTTTTATAACAAATTAATACTAAGTTGAGCGTGAGAATTTAGAATAACTAAAAATTAATAAAAATTTTCATTAAGCAAAACATTTTTAAATATCGTGTTTTATAAATTCATCTCCATAGGGTTTTATTTAAAGCACTTACCTGTAAAAGCTTTTACCTTGAATCTCAACCATGTAACAAGCCTTGGTTTCAAAATAATCAAAACATTCAGCCAGGACAACCTTAGAATACTGGGGGCCCGGTGTAAAAAAATTTTTGAGGCCCTTTTTTTGCAAAACATACTATTATCATAAAGGCTTTTTTTTTTTTACTTTTTCCACCTCTGGTTAATATGGGGGCGCCTAATGAGCTGGGGACCCAGCGCAGTTGCATCGGTTTCGCCGCCTTAAAGCCGGTCCTGTATTTAGCCTAACCATTACTTGTAGCTCGGAGAGCTTTAGCTAATATCTTTAATTGTGTTATACTTGTTCGAGAATTCTTACCATGATAACTATGTAAAGCTTACTTTTGAAAATTATGGTTCTTTTCCTGTTTTATAATATTTTTTGCGATATTATTTACTTTTAACATCAAGGGTAAAATTCTGAACCCTTTTCTAACGTGGGTTCAATTGATGAGCAACTTTGTTATGATTTAATATGATTTGAAAAAAAAGAATTATTTACATAATTTGAAAATCACTTGAATTATTGAATGATTTAAAAGTAATTATAAATATTATTATTATTATATAATAATAACAATAATAATAATAATAATAATAATAATAATAATAATAATAATAATAATAATAATAATAATAATAATAATAATAATAATAATAATAATAATAATAATAATAATAATAATAATAATAATAATAATAATAATAATAATAATAATAATAATAATAATAATAATAATGATAATAATAATAATAATAATAGTAATAATAATAATAATAATATATATATATATATATATATATATATATATATATATATATATATATATCGTCATCATCATCGTTTTCATATTCACTTTCTATAACTTCAAACTTATCCGACTCCTTATCACTATCATTAGATGAGAGATTGAATGATACTGATGTAGATGGTTTGTCGGGTAATTTTCTTCTCTTTGAAGGATGAATTATTTCCTTGCCTGCTTCTTTATAAGTGGCATAACTAACTTTTCCTCGACTTTCTACTCGTAGATAATAGAATTGTTTATCTTCAGCTGGTACATCTACTCCGTTAGCTTTTGTGATAACAAACAGTTCGTCTAATGCGTCATATTTTCCTTGTTTCATGGTAAGTTTTTAACACACATGAAAGTTTCGCGTGTATTAATTGATCGGATACATGAGGAAAATTTAGTTAATTATTCCATAAACTTTGAACTTTTTTAGAAATGTTCGCTACTTTTGTATGTATGTATGTAATGTATGTATGTATGTAATGTATGTATGTATGTATGTATGTATGTATGTATGTATGTATGTATGTATGTATGTATGTATGTATGTATGTATGTATGTATGTATGTATGTATGTATGTATGTATGTATGTATGTATGTATGTATGTATGTATGTATGTATGTATGTATGTATGTATGTATGTATGTATGTATGTATGTATGTATGTATGTATGTATGTATGTATGTATGTATGTATGTATGTATGTATGTATGTATGTATGTATGTATGTATGTATGTATGTATGTATGTATGTATGTATGTATGTATGTATGTATGTATGTATGTATGTATGTATGTATGTATGTATGTATGTATGTATGTATGTATGTATGTATGTATGTAAACTTTTGTAGGGTTAATGTTATTAAAATTTATTACGTTGCACTTCGAGTTTCATGAAAACAAAAAAATTAACATACAATGAAAATATTTTTGCGATTACGAAAAACTACGAAACATCTTCGTGATAATAAAAGAAAATCGCAAATTCGCAGACGTTTGATTTTTAAACAAAGATAAAGTTGTTTAAACAGTTTTAGTATCGGTTTTTCTTTCGTGAGGAGAAAGTTCACGTAAATACGTATTTGTTTTAAAACATATATCCTGAGTCCACGCCGAGGTCATCCGTTGTGGCAACTTTCGAGCCTAAAATGCGCAGGATGAGCAACTGTTACTGTTTTCTCCGTATATTAAAATTATAAGTGTAGTTTATAAATAAAGACATGCGTACTTGTTTTGATACAAGCTTATCTACACTACAATTAGTAAAGACCTAAACTGTAAAATGTATAACTAGAAAAAGTTCAGTTACTGTTTGAAATTCATTAACAACGGCATGCCTTCTTTTTATTATTTCTCAGATTAGCCTATCATGTTCCATCATATATATCTTGTGTGCAGTAATCTATTCAGTAATATATAAATATAGTAAAGAATACATTATATTTTTAACAGGATAAATGTCATACATGATATGCCATATGGAAATTATTGTGGTTTGTCGTTTTTTCTTTCCTATTTAACTTCACACAGATAATGTGCAGTTATCTTTGACTTCAGTTTAAATTCTGCATAATTTAAGTTTCAAGTATTACTTTAGAATATTTCATATTTTTTGAAAAATGAATTAAATGTCCCCTATAGGAGCATGCGCAAGTTAACAATGTAAAACCTTGATGTTAAAAGTTATAGAATTTAATGAATGTTTCAGAAATTTTAGTGAAGAGAATATTATTTTCAAGATAATATTTGTTAAGTTTTATTTTTTATCAAAAATTATAACATGAACATTCTTTATTTGTAATTTAGCAATGGAAGCAGTTAATGTTTTACAACCCCTTTCAATAAATGAAATAACATCTGAAATAACTAAAAAATCAAAATTTGTCAATGAAATCGAATGCTTGCTCTGTGACAGCAAATTTCAATCAACTGAAAATGGCACTGGAAATCCAATTCTTGCTCATTTACTGTCTGTTCATAAGGTTGTGATTGCTGATGTTCAAAATATTCCTAATTTCCCAAGGTAAATCATTTAAAGACTATACCAGTTAGTATATTTATATTATAAATTAGGTTTTTTCAACTTTTCCATTTAAACTTTGATAGTGAGTTCATGTTAACATTGTGTGTGTAACATTAAGAAATTGCTCTCAAAAGTCGAGAATTAGAGAAGTTTTGTTTGTTATATTGCACAGTATTAATTCTGCTAAAAGCAGAATATTATCCTAAAGGAAAGCTTTTTTTTTATTCAATAATCTGTTGGATATTGTTCATGTGGGTGCTCCAAAGCAGATCACCATTCTAGAAGATAAGGATTTTATCATACAGTAGTGTGCATAAGTTTATAAACAGCGAAAATTTTCTAGTCTTTTCATCATAACTTTTTGCCTTTTCACTGAAAATGAATGGAATTTTTCACAATTGTTCTTCTAAAGTAATTACATAATATAATTTACTCAAAAAAATAATAATTCGTTATGGAAAGAAGAAATTCAAATTTTATTGAAAACATAATTGTGCAAAAGTTTATAAACAAATGAAAAAAACTCAAAAAAGAGAAATTATTTCTAATTCCTCCACATTTTTTCATTACAACACATCAGTATTTTGTTGGATAACCTCTAGATTTTAATATTGCTTGGCACTGACAAGGCATAGAGTCAACTAAGTAGATAAGCACAAGTTTGGGGATATTTGCCAAACAATCCAAAAGGATCTTGAATAAATCATTTTTATTGGTCAGTTTTTTGCTTTTCAATTGATGATCAAGATGTTCCCAAAGATGTTCTATTGGATTTAAATCTGGACTTTGAGAAAGCCAGTCCAAAAGTGGAATTTTTTTCGTATTTAAAAAATCTTTGACAGAGTTTGCACAAAGCTTTGGATCTTTGTCTTGCTGAAAAATCCAACCACGAGGAATTTTGTCCTTTCCATGTGGCAGCATAACATTCTTGATTATATCTAAATATACATACTGATCCATTCTGTCTTCAATGCGATATGAGTGGACCAATAGAATCACGACTCAAAGTGGACCGATAGAATCATGACTGAAAGATCCCCAAACCATTATATTGCCACCACTATGTTTAACTCTTGGTATTTAATACTAAGGAGCAAATCTTTTACATTTCAGATGTCTCATGTACTTGATACCAACGCTACCAAATATGTAAAACTTTGATTTGTCACTGAATAAGACTTTTGACCATTCTTTTGAAGTCCAATTCAAATGATCTTTTGCACATTTCATTTGTGCTAAGCGATTATTTAATAATATTATTGGTTTCTTGGCAGAATGACGACCAAACAAATTATACTGACGCAGGCGACATTTTGTAGTATCTACGCTGCACTTAACACCATAGTTCTTGCTCAAAATACCATTTAATTCAACAGCATTGTCTTAGCAAAATTCTGTCTTGATGTTCTGTAGTTATCCTTGGCCTTGCTAGACGATGTTTGTTTTTGAGTGTATTACAGTCTCTATATCTCTTAACTACTTCACTAATTGTTGATTTAGCCACATCATAAAGCTCAGAAATTTACTTATAAGGAATCTTCTTCTCTACAGCACCTATTATAAAATTTTTCTTTTCTAGTTACAATTCCTTAGACTTTCCCATTATTTTTTTAGTTCAATTTAAGTTAAATATTATCTCCAGTAATTTAGTTTTAATGATAAAATGTTTTTCTTACTGAAATTTTGATTTTTTTAATGGGGCATGGAACTGTTTATAAACTTTTGCACAATTATGTTTTCAATAAAATTTGAATTTCCTCCTTCCATAACAAATTTTCATTTTTTTGAGTAAATTATATTATGTAATTACTTTAGAAGAACAATTGTTAAAAATTCCATTCATTTTCAATGAACAGATAAAACGTTGTGACAAAAAACTTGGAAATTTTAGCTGTTTATAAACTTTTGCACGCTACTGTAGCTTAAGGATTTTATCATAGCAAAGAGAACAACCAGGGTTATTAGGAACTATGGACATTAGTTTTTCAAATTTGCTTTGAGCAGCATGCAAAGCAGCTTTTAGATGTTGAATTTGAACGCTTCCAACAATCACAAGTAGATATTGAAGCATCAACCAGCCAGGCAGATCTGATTCCTTGCCATCATCTAATGCTGAAAAATATTGTGATCCTTTTGCTATATAATGCTTTTATTGGTGCTCAAACTCAAAGAGATTCAACATTATGTTGCCTAGAATGCTGTACTATCTCAAACAAACCTTTATAAAATGCAACAAGTGGCGAAGCTGTTGGTTTTAAAGGTATGCTCTATAAATGATTTGGGATACAATAGCAGTTGATTGACTGCAAGAATTTTCAACCAGCTTAAACAGATAAATCAGTGGAAGCAATGGTAACACCATCTTGAGGTGATAATATTCAGTTTACTTAAGTCTACCTAATAGTAAAGCAACGACAAGATGACATGGGTTTCTAAAATTATCTGTTATCTTTCTTGGAGGCAATTCTAAATAAGTCTATTTCTAAGCGTCAGACACCATACATTATGTCTGATGAATAGCAAGTCATATATATGAAATCAATCTAATTTTTATGTGACCATTTCACTATGACTGCATCAGAAAAGTGAGGGATTTGTGACCTGGCAATTTGTGTTGTTTTCATCCACAAGGCCTGGATTAGTATCATAATTACAGTTTAAGTACCTAATTGTCACTAATAATTGTAACTGCTACTTAGTCCTTATTACTTGCACTTAGTGCATCTTTTACCTCTAGTCATAATGCAGTACTATGATTCCAGACTGAACACTAGCACTATGATTCCAGACCAAGTACTCTCAGAAATTCTCTATAGGAGACAAATAGGCTATTGAGGTTGCCATGCTATTGTTTTGAGTTCACCTTTCTTGTTTCTAGAGAATGAAGTTCTTGCCTGTGTTTAATTTTGTGTTCTAAATATCTTACTCTGTAAAATTTTATTTGTAAATTTTAATTTCAAATAAAAGAAAACAAATGAAACAACTTCTGAAACAAAACTACTCAATATAAGTTTTAAGATTAAGTTAGTAAACTTCAGTGATATATCAGTTGTAAAGAAATCTCTTTCAGCCAAGATAAAGGCTAGCTAAGATAACTCTTTCAGCCATGATATAGAGACTAGCTAAGATAACTCTTTCAGCCAAGATAGAGACTAGCTAAGATAACTCTTTCAGCCAAGATAGAGACTAGCTAAGATAACCCTTTCAGCCATAAAGATACTTTTTTTTCTTTTATTAGGTATATAAGCTATTGGAAAGAAAAATTTACTACTGTTAAAGATTTAAAAGAAGTATGTGTTGTGGTTAAATCAAACAGCTCACCTGATGATAAAGGTTTTTTTTCTTTGTTTTGGAAAATAAGCAAATAGCAAGTCATTTTTTTAATTCTCAATAATTTTGATAATGTCCTGGTTTTGTAATTATCAAGCTGTTAAAAAATTTTCTTTATTAGCAAATTAGGATTTAAATTATTGGCTCAGTATTGAAAAGTGGCAGGCAACATTATATTAATTGGATAGTAGTTAAGAAAATAATGTTCAAATTAAAAAACAAAAACTTTTAGTAAGGTAAGTCAAATATTGGTTAAAACAGTTGTTTTTTTTGTTCAGACAAATGTTTCAATAATTATTTTTAATTTTACTACATAAATAATAAACAAATTTTTATTTTTAGGTAAAAAAAATTACACCCACTATAAAACAAAAAATATATTCACCTAATATATATATATATATATATATATATATATATATATATATATATATATATATATATATATATATATATATATATATATATATATGTACACCAAAAATAGTTGAAACTCTTGTTCTAAATGTTGTCAACACCGCTGATAGCATAAGAAAAGAATTAACCAATACCAATTTAATAATAAAATAAGAAATTGCATATGAAAACTAACATTTTCAACTTAACTTACAACTTAGATGCCTAAATATTCTGTTGAAGTTCTACTGAAAAGGAAATTTTTTGCTAAAATTTAAAAAACCATAATTATTAATTTTCATGTGGAAAACATAAATGTCTTTTAAATTAAATTTTAAGAAACCACTTATTAGTGTCTTAAAACACTTTGCAGAAATCTTTTGTTAACAAAGCTTGTAATCCGTGGTCTTTTTTGTAACTTTTCATTAACTTATGTTGTTTTAGCTTTAAATTTTAGATATAATTATTTTTTCTGATTTTTCAAAATAGTAAATAACAACATTTAAATGAAGTAAAAAAAAGATAAAATTGAACTTCTTCTGGATTGTCAAATTCCTTTGTTTGTATTTATCCTAATTATCATACTTTCTTTTTTTTTTTTTTCTACTTTCTTTTTTATTTTAGCTCCATCAGAGTATTTTTATTTTAGCTCCATCAGAGTATTTTTATTTAAGCTCCATCAGAGTATTTTTATTTTAGCTCCATCAGAGTATTTTTATATGCTAACAAATTTCATTCCTGAAGATGAAGCAATCCGTGATGAACTTACACTAGAGAAGCTGGTGAGTTTTATGGAGTTGCTTTTAGATTTTATTAATGTAAGATGTGAATCTATATAATGTGAAAATAACTGTGTACCTTTCAAGAACCTTCTTTTTTAATTGTTAGGAGAATGTACTTGAGGAACAGCAACTTGAAAGAAACGATGCATCTTTCTCAAAAACATGCTTGTTTTGTAAAGAAACATTTCAGGGAAATAGGTATAATAAAGTTTCTGGTTATTGGTAATAAACCATGCACCATATTAATTTTTTTTGGTACAAATAAATTGATACTTAAAGGTGAAGATTTTGAAAATCTTCAGCATAAAATATTTCTAATTGTTGTCAAGCATATAACTCTTGTATAAAAATTACTCTTTTTTTTTCATATTTTTAAAAAGATAAGTTTACAACTAAAACTTATTGAAATAAATTTATCATCCAAAACATCAGCAAGAAGTTTATTTTAAAATGTTGTTTTTCTTTTTTTCTTGTAGTTAGTTATGTCAACTTTTTGTACAACTAGTTTGCATTAAAAAGACAGAATAAAATTTATTGTCTTTTTAATGCAAAAAACCATCAAGATATTATTAGATTAATATTGTTAGATTAATTCAGATTAATAATATTATTAATCTGAATTCTAATTATTATCTATTAATCTAATAATATTAGATTAATCTAATATTCTATTGATTAATCTAATAATCTATTAATCTAATAATATTAGATTAATAATAATATTATTAGATTAATCAAGATATTATAAGATTAATATTAAAGTGCTTTTATTCAATAAAAGCACTTTAATATTAATCCAATAATATCTTGATGGTTTTTTAACAAAAATATAATTTGTTAGTATTTGAAATGAACTTTTTGCTTATAAAATAATTATTGCCTTCTAATAAAATCAAGTTGATTATGAACTGTCTAAAATATTATGCCATTCTGCCATCACTATCATCATTCATGCCAAAACTTTATTCATGCCAAAAATTAAACAAATGTTTTAAACATTTCTGTTAGTTTTTAAAGCAATATTTTATTACACAACTTATGTTTAATCGCTAATTCTTCATCATATAGCTACTGTTGGAATAATTGAGTATTTGTCATTATTTCATAACTACTACTAACTATTCTTGTATACCATGCCTTTCAACAAATTCTAGAAGTCTTAGACTCAAAAAAATATAATCCTCAGAACATATTCTTGCATAGTTTGAGGCTAAACCTTTTTTTTTGAAAAAAATTTGCATAATTAGCATGACTCACCAATTCATGGCAATTTGTTGTCTTGAATGATATTCTTGAATGATTACAATTGTATGAAATATGTTTAATTTATTTTATTGCAGAGCAAAGATTTTTAGGCATATGGCAAAGGAGCACAGTTTTAATGTGGGAAACTCAGACAACATTGGTTTTTATTTATTAATTATTTTATTTATTATCTTAAATTTTTTTTTTTTTTCCTTTGAACAAAAAGTGAGCAAATTTTCTGATAGTTTAACCTCTTGACGTTATACTATATATTGTTTAATCTGGTTTTATTTTTAAACTTTTTTTTTAATTTCTAGTGCATGCATCTGAGTTTATTGACCTAATAAAAAGCAAGTTGGATAGGTATTTCTTTCTACTGCAAATTTTATTTTAAAAATTTCCTAATATGCAGGGGTCACACCACAATAGAACTTATCATCAAGTCAACGAAAATAGGACCCCATCAAACCATATAATTTTAGAACGCTGGTATTACCTAGATTATGATAAAATAGTTCATAAAAACCTTTAAGCTATACATCTGATTTCCTGATTTTAATGTATACTTCTTTATTATAAATACTAACATAAGTAGTATACACTAAAATCCAAAAATAAGTTAGTGAGTCATGATTTATTTAAAGATATTTAATAATTTCAAAGATATAGCATGGTAATATAAACATTTTGTAATCTATTAGATAATAGTGTTCAAGAGTGTTAATATAGATAATTAAGTTTGCTGGGCTAACAAGGAACAGCTAAAAAGCTATTTTTACAAATATAAGGGAAAAAAAGTTTGTCATGTGAATGAAAAAAGTAAAATTCTGCAAAGAGCAGAAAGAAAATTCTCTCTGCTGTCTGCATAATATAACTTTTTTATAGTTATTTGTGACTAACAAGAAAAAAAAGATTGTTGCCTTTTTCATGACTTCTTTTTAAAGTTTATTTAGTTTAAAGATAAGAATTTAAGTTGGGACAAACTAAGAACAAAAGTCAAAAGCATTTGCATTAGAGATGATGCTTTGATTACCATCCTCAAAAGGTAGGCTAGTAAGACATCATAAAACGCCTGCATTCTGCTTATTAAAAGATTTTAGGTATTGAAATTAAATTATTTCTTCAAAACTATAATGGTGCAAATAACAGCAGAAGATCTTAAGCACATATCTAATGTTTGCATGATTGTTTTTTTTTCTATTCATACTCAATAGCAGTTTAATGTTTGTTTATAAAGTTTTTTGTAACATTTTAGAGGAATAAACTTATTCTGTTGATGTTTTGTTTTTAGTTTGTCCTTTAAAAAAACAAGCTTTTTTTTTTAACAATGCATTTTTTTGAATTTTTTCAATTCCTTATTTAACAAGATATTTTGAAATATAGACATCTTTATTGATTGCATGGCCTGATGGAGCAATAAGGTTAAAAAATTCCTATCACGTAAAATGCAACCAAACAAATAGTTTTAGCTCTGATATTTCTTTTCTTTTTAATCTAATCATTTGATTCTTTGTTAATATTTGAAGATTAGAATCCAGTATTCCTAAAAAGCTCAGTATTGCTCATAAAATTATTTTTTTTAATATTTGGGATGCAAAGGTTTAAATCCATGCTCTTTGTTGTGCTTTAGTTTTTTTTTATTAAACGTTTAAGCTTTATAATCTGATAAAGTTGGGAAAAAGTTAAAGATGTAAATCAAAATCTTTCACCATACCTTTTCCCCCATCTCCACCCCCTATCTCCTCCCCTGTAATGTGTTGAATCTCTCCTCCCCTGTATTGTGTTGAATCTCCCATTTTATAAGCCAAACAAATGTTGATACAATTCTTTTTTTTTCTATATAGTTTCACATGTTTGTGCTGCGAGAAACAATTTAAAGATTGGAATACTCTCAAAGATCATATGAGAAAAAAAGGTCATAAAAGAATAGACCCACTAAATAAAGAATATGACAAATTTTACCTTATCAATTATCTGGTAATATAACAATTATTTTTAGTAATACGAACTTATTATTGGCACTTAATGTTTAGCTCAAAAATTTAGCACAATTCATCCTATATCATGTTTAAAAAGTTAGGATTTATTTAAAATAAAATGCCAAACAGGATTCTTAAATATCTGTTCTATTTGAAATCTCACTTCAAAACAGATTTTAATGTGTTTTCATAATTTGTAAATCAATTCAATGAATATTTCAAATAAGTTTTTTCTCATACTCACAAGAAATTTATTTTGTGAGTATGAGAAAAAAAAAAATTATTTTCATAAATATTTTCATAAAATTATTTTAGGCTCCAGGTAAATACTGGAAAGAATTACAATCAGAACCAGAGTATGAAAAAGAAAACATAGAAGAACAAGAAGAAGAGAACACAGAGAAGTATGAAATTGTTCTGTCTTTAATTACTTTTGAGTTTTATGAAATCAATATGCAATTAGTGTCCCTTTCAAATGATGTGAATTGTTGCTGTTTATTTGTTGTTCAGAGCATGGGGTGATTGGACAGAAAGAAAAGGAGTTATTTCACTTTGTCTGTTTTGCATAACAACTGATGTTGATGTTAACAAAATTATTGATCACATGAAGGTAAATTGTCGCTTGTCTAGTGGAGCAGACATAATCTAGAGGAAAATTTCCCCAGGGTTAGGAGTCTTTTTCTTTTCTATTAGAAGCTTCTAATAGAAGCTCTAACTTAATTTTTTAACTAAGAACCATTTGTTTCTTTAAAAAATAGAGTTGGGCTATTTACTAAATAAAAATTTTACTTTATTACATAGAAAAGTTTAGAAGTTTTTATTTGACTACTTAATAAAAAATAATTTAAAAATTTTTTTGGTTTTTATTTACTTAGAATGATCATGATTTCAATTTAAGTTTATTGAAGAAAAAATATGGTAAGCAGTTGAGTTCTAAAAGTTTTTTTTTTTTCTTTTTTAAAACTTTGTCTAACTGTTGCTTTTTAAATCCAAATCCAGATTTGAATTTTTATCACCAAGTAAAGATTGTTAATTACATTCGAAAAAAGGTAATAAAACCTTATAATGGTAATACAAGTTATTGTTAATTTTTGTCTTAGATATATAATTACATACATATATAATTACATATATAATAGTATTACTTTACAAGATCCAGCATAACGCAACATGGAAAGAGTTTACTTTCAAGAACAATTATTGACACTTTCGTTTTGTTTTTTTTTTCATTTTCAAAAACATTCTTGAACAATAGTTTTATAAAAAAAAGTTTTTTAATTAAAGTTTTAATGTGTAGAATGTTTTTCTTTAGGTGTTTGAGTTGACTTGCCCTTATTGCATGGACAAATTTGCTAATAGAGGAGAGTTAGAACTTCATTTGTCTGCAAAACGCCACTGCCAATTACCGACAGATAAAAATAACTGGGATCAACCAAGGTAATTTTAAAGTTGGTTGTGTCAATGCTTTGATTTGTATTCATTTGTATTACTATTACAACATTTAATCTTCATTCTTTTTTAGCTACTTCTTTCCAACGTTTGAAGATGATAGTCTGTTATGTTTTCTTGAAGATGATGGCGAAGATGAAAATCAAAATATCACTCTTTCATGATCTTATTTTTTATGTCATAAAGGAAAGTTTTATACATAGATGAACTGAGCAATAAATTAGTGCTATAATGTGACTACTAATTTGAAATCAATGGGAATGGTTCTGTAAAATGCATGTGACAAGTCTTTTTAAACTCATATAGCCATCTTTTAAAATGCTTATGACCAAAACTCATCTTATTTTGTCAATTGACCCCTTCTTTTGAGAACAAAAAAAAATTTACATCCGTGTTTTTTTTTTTTTAAACTTTTCAAAGAAATTTGGAGATTTTATTTATCAAATAAACTTTACAGTTTGTGCATAAATCAACATTTATGCATGTAAAATGGTTTAGTGTCAAGTTATGCAGTGGTACACTCAGGAATTAAACTAAGGGTGATGGAGGAGGGTCTTCCCATGGTAAACAGTTTACAAAATGATCTAAGTTTCGGAGTAAAAATTAAGCACTATCATCTTAGGTTGATATACATATCAATGGATATATATAACAAATTTTAAATGAATATTTTGAGGAAAGTTTTTTGGAAAAAGCTCTTTTTTTTCTTATTATGGTCATTTTTGGGCTCCATCATTCCTGAGTGCATAACTGAAGTCATTTCAACTGGCCTTAGTTTTATAAAGAAAATTTATGATTTTTTTCAAGTATGCATTTTTCAAAGATTCTTTTAGAAAACTAATAAATGTTGCAGTGTGGTCAGAACTTTCGTCTTTCAAAGTTTGGATTTTTTTGCTTAATATCTTTGAGCTGCTTGTTTTTTTTCTACGTTCGTGGATTTTCTGTTTCACAACTTTTTATGAGGAATGAAGACACAATATCTCTTCGGCGACTCCTGTTAACATCAATTCAAGCAGCAAAACAAGGTGGAATAAAAGTCAAGAATGTCAAGGTGTCACAAGACTTGCAGGTAAACATCAAGTTTGGGTTCTTTTCGTATCTTTACGTTTAAGACTTTTTTTTAGTTACAGTTGGTTTTGACATTCGTTGATTAAAACTTATTAAAAATTTAAAATACTTAATAAAAATAAAACAAATCGAGTTTTATTGTTACTATTTTTACTGTTACTATATGTTATTGGTATTTTTATTGTACTTTATAATAACTATTATTGCAAATAACTATGAATCCTATTTCATTTGTTAAGTTTTTTTTTTTTTTTTTTTATGGTTTAAAAAATGTTTTTTCCATACATTTTAGATGGAAAAACGGAAGTTGAATTTTTCCATGAAATTTATTACAATGACACTTAAAAGAAATTATTTGATATTTTTGCAGGTGAAAAGTAAGGGGTACACAAAAGAAGGTGCTAATGATCTTGTTACTCTGGGAGATATGCTTTCTCATAAGCAAATGTACTACATCTTGAGGAAAGAGTTCCCTCGTTTGCATATCGTTTCTGAAGAAGTATCAGACAATGAACCAATTCCTCAACAAGACACCTCTTCTTTGGATTTAGATGCGAACGAAGAAGTGAGTTTACAATTAGGCAAGTTTCTTTGCGATTGCCCTTAGTATAAAAAACTTTCTTGTTTTTGAAATTGTTTTTGATGAATTTTGATGTTTAATTTTCCGCATTTGACATTCGTTTGACATTTGTTTGACATCAGTTTGACATTCGTTAACTAAAACTATTTTTAGTAGAGATTTTGTGAAACCGAAGGTTTTGTTAAAAATAAAACCTTTTTTTTAAAAGATAATTGTTTTCTCTAATTTGCGAAATATTTCCTCAAAATATTTTACTAGAATATTTAGCCTATTTTCTTGTGAAAAAGTAGGTAGATAGATAAAGTTTGAACTTCAATTCCTATCATGCATTTTCGCTATGTGTGTACTTCAATCTGAAAATGTTATCTACTTGGAAGTTAATTTTTGTTAGGACAAAAATTCTCGGTTCCAACAAAACTGTTTTATTGTGGGCAAAAGAAAAAAATCACGAAAAAATCTTTTTTTAAGTAACAAAGTTTTGGCGTAAAGATTGCATTTGCATGTAAATAAAAAATGTGTTTATATTTAGGTAACCACTATGATACATTAGTTCCAATTGAGGACTTAACTGTCTGGATTGATCCACTCGATGCAACGCAAGAATATACTGAAAACCTCACTGAATTTGTTACAACTATGGTTTGCGTAGCTGTTAAAGGTATCCTTGTAGACATGCGAAAAATTCTAAATATGTCGAAGTACCTATCTCACCGTTTTTTGTATAGTTTTGCGATTTTTCATATCTGGAATTTTTTTTTATTATGATCTAGGCGAAGCTGTAATAGGCGTGATTCACTTCCCATTTGAAGATAAAACTGTCTGGGCATGGAGAGGAAATGGCCATTCTAGTAATATTGATTATATATCAGAAACTGCACCAACTCAAGAATCTCATATGAAAATTATTGTGTCGCGTTCTCACAGCGGAAAAGTAAAACAAATCGCGAAAAAGGTATTTGGTGAAGATGCTGAAGTTATTTCGGCTGGAGGTGCTGGATATAAATCCCTCTTTGTAGCAAGGAGGGGTGCAAACGCTTACATTCATATCACTGCCATCAAAAAGTGGGATATTTGTGCTGGTAATGCACTTTTAAAACAACTTGGTGGTGATATGACAGATTTGAACGGAAATGCGATTAGCTTTTCCGATAAAACTCGATCAAACTTAGTTTTAAAAGATGGAATCGTCGCCACTTTTAAAAAGCATTTAAAAATTGTGGAAAAAATTCAAGGAGCAAACATAGCACTAACTAGATAGAGCTAATGTTATAGCACTAACCAGATTAACTTATAAGTATTCAAAAAAGTGTAAAAATATTTATTTTTTTTTAATTCACCACCATTTTATTTAATGTTTTAACGTAGATATTTAAATTTTGTCCTGCTGAATGTTTTTAAAAACCGCTTAAAAATAGTTTTTTAATATCGGCGATGTTTTACAATTATCGAGTACTTTTTCAGCACTTTTTATATTTGTAACATCGAATAAAAAAAGTCCTCAGTTATCAAGATATTTGAACAATCTTTTATTTGTAACTCGATGCTTTGCTGAAAAACTGCGAAGATTTTTTAAATATTACGTGGAAACATTTTAAGTTGTAGAAGGTTATTCTTTAACTCTTAAAATATTAAAATTAGGTATTAAAATATTAAAGTTTGACTTAAAAGGTTAAAACGAAAATGAGAAGTTTCCGAGATCGTGGAAAGATTTTAGCTCAGTGATAGTTGCACAGGCATTGTAACTGGATGCGATCAAATGTGAAATTCTGTTTGCTTCGGAACGTTCTTCAGATAACTTCAAATAATTAATTCGAGCTTGGAGAGTTTTTTCCGATTTTATTCCTGTTAAATGTATTTGTTGAATGTATTTGTCCTCAGCAATTAAATCATTAAGATCAACAGTTTTTGCATTTAGCCCCTCCCTTTTCTGGGGTTTTATCTACTTTCTCCCTACATTGGCAGCACTTACTGGTCAGCTCGAAACTCACAATCTCGAAATCTTACAGTAAGTGACCCGGAGTCCATTTTAAAAGAATTGAACAAGGCTTGAAAATAGATAATTCTCATTTTCGTCTATAAAAATTTGTTTTTAAACCTGTATTAAAACACGAACACTCATAAATAATAAAACGAAAAGACGTAAACACAAAGACTCATCAGCCTGCCATCCATATAAATGATGAATTGCAATCAAGTATAAATTTAGTAACCAAGGTAGAAAGCAGACAGATGTGAAGAAGGCTGCTGCCTTAACGATATTTTTTTCCTCCTCGATCTTTGTAATCTTTTATCCATTATTCTCAGGATAAGAAGTTATAGAGCATCAACCATAAGCCTGAGGAATTTATAACTATCAAAATTTATTTTAATTGTATCCATTATTTATGTGATTTCTTTGTCATATTTGTGTTGCTTTATTTCAGATTGTAGCTACTAACAAAGTTTGTGGGCGTATACCTACTCTATATCGGACAGAAACCGAAGGAGTAAAGTCAACCATATCTTTAGCACTTATGGTTATAATTATCCTAGACTTGTTGGAACAACTGAATCTATAGGAAAATCTTCATCATCTGAAGAATCTAAATTTAATTCAGATCAAGAATCAGGTCCAGAGAAATGAAAAAAAACCTCAAATTCTTTGGGCTTTACTTCATTCGTTTTCATTCCAAATTTATCTATTGCCTCCTTCATCCATCTGAACCGAATATCCTTATTCTCCACAGATTTTTGGAATGCTTACTTCAACTCTTTCGTTTCAAATCTAGGTAAAAATGAATATCCTCCTCTTTGGCAAAACCCGAACTCTCCTCATAAAGCTCATTCTGTATCTTAAAAAAGTTCCCAGCTCTGGAATCCAAGGATTTTAGACAATGCAGATTTGTGTACTTATTATAGAGCTTCAGTAATTTTTTATTATCCTTTTTCCTGACACTAGATCTACTGATGATAAAATCTTGAAACCCTATTTTCTCCTAAACATCTATTACAGCAGATTCTTGCAGAAACATAAGAACAAGAATCTGATTTCTGCATATTAGATCCTTGTACTTATGCCTGAGAACAGATTACTACCAACTTCCTAGATTGAAATCTTATTGATCTAAAATAAAAATAGAAAAGTTATTTATCTTTAGGGTTCTGTTGTTCTTATATAATTGTTTGCTTTATTGTGTCATATTTTTTGAAACTTAGAAGAATATTGAATCAAATCTGCATTGCATAAAATAGGCCATTGTTAATAACATTCATATAATTTTAGCATTTTTTTGTAGTGCATTTATATAAAAACTTAAATTTATTTGTTCTACCTAGGAAATTTCAGAAACTGGGTGTATCTTAGAATATTTCCATTGGTTGGCAACTAGTTTATTGAAAACTCATTGATTGGGTACTTCAGGAGAAACAACTCATTGATTGGCTACTTTAGGAGAAACAGCAGCCTCCTTGGATTAGTTGATACTGTGTATTTTCTCTGCTCACCCTTCCTTTTTGTTTTTGTTTTTAGGTAATAGATTTATTATTTTATACTGTAAAATATCAATAACTTGTACATTTAGCGCGTCATGCCCCTCTCCCTCAAAATAAAAAACAAAAAAAGTTACGTTTTACATAAATTACATTACATGATATCTTATACAAAAGTTAAAGTAATATATCCACATTGAATATATATATATATGATTTATTTTAAAGATATCGCGAATTTTATATGACAAAATAAGTTTATATACCATTAAAAAAGCATTGAATAATTACAATAAGCAGTTAAATTAAAATGATAAACAGTAATCACAGAGGTTGTTTAATCGGTCACTAGCATCGAATCCATCTGTAAATCAGGGTTTATTGAATAGTCTGTACCAGACCGTCCAGATCAATGATTGCCACCTAGCCTAATCATGTTGGCTTTCCCAATCACCAAGGGGAAAGGGCCAGCAAAAGCCGTTTAAAATTTTAAAAATTTCAAGCTTTATCAAAAACGAAAAAAACTGAAATTTTACATAATGCTGAATTTGAGGTCATATATATATATATATATATATATATATATATATATATATATATATATATATATATATATATATATATATATATAGCAATTTTTTATGTTTATTTATACTAATGGTTAATCAAATTAAACCATTAGTAAAAATAAACATAAATAATGCGGACCTCATCTCATCAATTTATCGGGTTATCATTTCTTAAAAGAATTATACACGTTAAAAAAACAAGTGCGTTTAAACTTTCCGTACAAGGTGTATCTATATATATATATATATATATATATATATATATATATATATATATATATATATATATATATATATATATATATATATATATATATATATATATATATCTTTGATTATTTTAGTACATAAGTCCTTTCAGTATTGACCAAATATTTTCAATTGGCCTTCATTCTGGTAATTTTGGCCGATGATTTATTTTTGGTACAATTTCAATCTTTTCAGCCAGTTCAGATAATCAAATACGCTTATGGCGTAATGAGAAGATGCAAGATTTGGCCGAACACATATTTGTCACTATGATGATGCTCTCTTATAAAAGGGATGAATCTCTTGAATACAATACTTCAAGTATAAAAATTGGTTGATAGCATTGCCAGATTCTTGAAAATACGGTTTAGAGGTCCCTTAAGGCGAATTTGCGATCCAGATTTTTTCTGGAAACTTTTTGACTGTATTTAACATTTGATCAAGTCAATAAACTATTCCTTGAGTAAAAATTTTACTCAAGGAATAGTTTATTGACTCGATCAAATGTTAAATACATTGAGTGAACTGTGATTTAAAGTGAAATACGATTCATCATCAACGATCCATTCTAAGTCCCAGTAATTTTAGTAAAATCTACCGTAACATGTTAGAAATCTTTGTATTATTCGATCATCTCGCTTAATAATTTTGTCTTTTATAGCATTTGATGGGAGACTTATTTTTAAGTAATTTATTCACATATGATTGCGAAACACTGAATTTATGCGATACTTTGAGAATTACCATCTTGATCAAAAATGTTTTTTAGTTTTTAGTTTTAAACTTACTTTTCGGCTTCACAATCACCTCTAGCCTTTCATGTCCAAATTTGTTTTCGGCTCGTTTAATTGTCATAAATTGTCCTTCTTGGAATATTTAGCTAGGAAATGCTTTTCGTGTGTTTTTCCAAGGTTCATATTTTCCAAAAACTTAAACAAACGTTTTCAGCGTTCATCTTCGCTTATTATTTTTTTTTTTTGCACCTTCATCTGTAAATATTTAATACCAATTCTTTTTGTGTTTTCTGAAAACTAAAAACTCTGAGGTTAACAAATATATATGCGTGGCGTCACATATAGGTATTTTGAAAGGAGGCAAAATTAAACTGTGCTGACTTTTAGTGATCACCCGTTAGTAAGATGGCCAATCTCATGCTTGCTCATCCTGGGTTAAAATACTTCTAATCTTTAAACACGAATACACAATAATGCTGTATGTTCCGCAGATAGTACTAAGCCTTTCTATTTTGAAAGCTCGCTAGAAAACTTACATTTGTATAATAAAAATAACAACCAGAATACCCGAGAGTAGAAAACGAGCAGTAAAGACGAATTATTCAAAACTCTGGTAGCTAAAACACGCACACCATCTGCTTGTATTAGGGGACAATAATGTATCGAAAACTGTTAACTTATCTGTACTCCAGAGTTTATGCTCGTAACACCATATGCAAGACAATAAAAAAAAACTGTTTCTACCATAAATTTTTAAGACATTTTTACCGAATCTCCATTATCTATCGAAAATATTCATCGGAATAATAAAATACCGGCTTTTTAATAAATAATATACTTAAAAATTACAACAATGATAGAAAAAGAAACCTTTTACGAATCAAAACGATTTTTAAATAAATAAATGATTTGCTTAATCGACAAACTCAAAATACTCCCGTGTATCCACGCCCATAAATGCACACAATTTCTTATTAAAAACCCTTCAAGCTGATTCAGGCAATAATCAACAATGAACTTAAAACTTATTGTCTTTTTTTTCTTCTCTCTATTAGAGCATTTTAAATGTATCGCAAATAAAAATTTTTAAAAAAACCTAATGACGTCATGATAACGTTGAGAAATGTCTTTGTTTCCCACTTAATTCTCTAACTTACAAAAATTCCGTTATAGCAATATAAAAATATATTCAACTACTCCAGCCCCAAAAGATAATTAATTCCACGCACACTTACTACAATTATTGGCAGCCATACAACAAAGTAACGAATCCAGTCAAGAAGTTGTCCAAACAATAGATGCGGTCGTTCCCATCTGTGATAATCGAGGTAAAAGAAACGTAAACGAATTTCTTTATAAACATATTTTTCGTTTAAACCTTTTAGCTTACCCAAAAATTATTCGTGAACCTCTTACACTGAGCGGAGTTTCCATTGTTCTGTGTAGTTTTTATAAATTTTAGGTGGAATGGATTTTTAACAAAACTGAACATAATTATTTTTATAAGAACTGTTCTTTACAGATGCGTTTTATGACAATTTTATGCGTTTCTGAGAAAATTGAAACAACTTTCTAGAATGTTTTTTAAATCGAAATTTCCATCAAATTTTTTTGATCATTTAATTAGAGTTGATTGAAATTTATGTAGGATTTTGATTTGTTTGTTTTTTATGGAAGTTTTGTGCATCTTTAAGTAACCTTTGTTACATAATTAGAAAGCCACGTGGAAGAGTGTTAAAGATGGAAGAAAAAGCAAAAATTGTTGTTTACAATAATGTAGGCTTGTACAATTGACAAATTGCAAAGAAAATCAGAAGGTCTCTTATAATGCAGTGATTCATCTCTTAAAAAGTTTAAGTCAAAATCAGAACAAAAATCTCCGTTAGGAAAAAAAAAAACAAAAAAAAACAGAAAGCAACAAAATTTCGATTTTACGTTTGGCGTCATTAACAGCAAAATGAGTGAACTGGACTTATTTGTGCCCAAGTGTCGAACATGGAACGTAGAATGGGAAAACTTTCTTTTGATGATTTTAAGTACAATTGGGATGATTTGATAAAAAAAAAAGATACAATTGCTATAAGCTGTAACTTCGGAAAGGACATATTATAGTATGAGCCGCATTTTGTTTTCACTGAAAAAACTAATTCATACGACACGAAGTGTAAAACAATGATTCTAAGAAAAAAATATATGTGCTTTTGGATTGGCCAGAACTTTCAGCCGACTTGAACCCTATTGAAAATTTATGGGGAATATTTGCACGAACTGTATATAGAAAATCTAGACAAAAATACGATACAAAAACTTAAAACTTCTATCCAGCAAGCATGGAGTGATATGTTGAATATTTGCTTGGAAAATCTTGAAAAAAGAATGAATAACCGAATCTTCGTAATATCAGTGTAAAAGCCTCATTTGTCTTTAAAATGTAATTAAGAAATTATTATCTAAAACAAATATTCAAGGTTTATTTTCGTTGGAGCGATAGAAATTTCGTTAAAATTTTTATATAAATATGTCAATAAAAATGTTTTATTGACATATTTACACAAAATACTTTTTTCAATTAAAATATTACGTCTTTACTGCAATTAACAAAATAAAGGCCAAAAGTTTCGTGTATTTATTTTTATGTACAGAATTGTAATTGAGAACTGTGGAAATTTCGCTGAGTGTAAAATAGCATTGATATTAACTTTACCACGTTACATACAACGAATAAGAGCTCTCATTTTGCTTGAAAAGATACGGATTTTTGAACATTCTTTTCAGATCCACTTTTTCTTTGCAATACGGACATGTCTGTTTCTTTCCTACTATGCACCAACCACGAATGCAAAATTCATGAAATCTATATTTAGTTAAGAGATTCAAATCGGTAGGATGTAACTATAACCTAAAATTATGTTTCAACGAATAATTCGCGATCCGACATAACATAAAAAACAACATCCTAAAAAGATACAAGTGACCACAAGAGAGTTTATATGTTTTCTCCTTATTTTCATCCTCCATATCTTCCATACCAGATAATGACAATTCTTGCCCACACACTGAACATATATTTGGTAAGAGACGCTTAGAAGGAAGTCCACCTTCACTAAAATACTAAAAAATTAAAATTAACCTAAATAATATAAATTTACTTAAATACTAAAGGAATAAAAATTTAAAGAAAGCTTATTATAGTGTAAATTTTATCATCAAATAAGAAATAACGTTAAAGTATTTAACGTTAATTTATAAAGAGGTGTGTGAGAATGTTAATAATAACTCACTCCCATTTTTGCTGCCATTTTCTCAGTGCATACTTCTGCACAGTCTCTCCCCAAAACTCCAAAATACAACCCATAAAAAATGATAGTAACTCCAGCATTCATAGTAACATCAGGTGGTAGCATAAGCAATAAGTTGATTCCAAAGAATGTGCACATAATAATAACATAACCAAGAATACCAACAGCATATGTCAACCGGTGGACATTTAAAAACCATTTATACACCAACCTAAAACACCCTTTTTATAAACCAATCCATTTTATACACACAAAAAAGTATACATTTTAAAAATATTCCTTGCAACAAAAAAGGAATATTTAAGAATGAATAAGAAAACACTCACCTAGGTGCATGTGGACTAAGTGGATTTTTTGTTGCAATACGCAATATAATTATAGTTGATATTGTAAAAAAAAGCCAAACTATTAATATCCTATACCAACCAACACGCAAATTAAAAATCAATGGGAACAACCACATTCCAAACAAGGTAGTAGCCTACATAAAGTGAACAAACATCTCATTAGGTAACATAAAGTTGACATCAAAAGCATTCTTTTTTTTATTTTAAAACTTAATAGTAAGATTTACTAATTTTCAAAAAATAATAAAGCCTGTGATCTTAGTTTTAGTATGAAATAGCCTGGAAACAAAGGCTATCAAGAACTGATTTCATTCTCAAAGCTGAAATTTCTAGAGCCATTTGACTGAGAATGCATTAATCTTTGAAAATAAATATTTCTAAGAAAACCATGAACCTTGAAGAACATGAACATGATGGTATTCTGTTGCCATTGAATTATGTTGCCAATTCTGTTGTTGCCAACTCAGTTCCAATCTGAGTTCAAATCTGAGTTCAAATGTGGAATTAACTGTCATTATTCCATGTTACTAAATCAAGTGCTTTTTAGTGTAACTTTTGCTAAAAAAAAGTTGTATATGGAAAGACAGCCACCTAGGTGCCAAGCATGAGGTGCCAAGTAATGGATAAGGAAACTATTGATTCCTTTTATCAGAATGAGGCAGAGGAGATCCTTCATCATCTTTATTTCAATAATATTTAGGGGTCATTCCATATGAAATCATCCAGACCATGACACCCTTATGTCTCAGAATATGTTCATTTTTTTCTCACTTACAGTCCATATTAAAAAAATAATAACTGCAAAAATTTTAGTTAAAAATACACATGGGTTCCAGAGATATCGTCAGTTAAAATAATGCTGACTCAGCATTTTAGTAATTTTCTGAAGCAACTACAAAGCAACTTTGACATATAGTATCTTTATAATGGCTTGGGGAAATTTCCTAAAATTTGGTACCCCAATAGATTTTTACTTGCAGAATCCAAAAGGAGCACTGTCAAGACTCCATTGTCTCAGGAAATGCCTCGTTTATCCAATTTTGTTCAAAATTATTGACTTGTAAGTTCATGATTTTTGGAGGTAAAATGAAGGCTCTGGCCCAAAATCCCGAATAAAAAGTTTAACTGTATATCATTATTTTACCTTAGGTCTACTGAAAAAAATTAGATTCATCAATTGTCTCTCTAATACTTGATCAAAATTTGCGTTTTAAAATTGTGTCTTTATAGAAAAATTTAAATTTTGAAACGAAAGCAAGTGAAATGTTTTTTAAAACATTTATTTGAATAAAACATCAAATAGTGTTATTTATTGACTAGTTTAGGACATTTATAGTCATAGGCCAAGGGAGGGCCAGCAGGATCTGACCAGTTCTTCTCCCCCCCCCCCATCTCCCTGGATTTTTTTTTTTTTTTTTTAATGCATTAAATGATATAATAATAAATAATTATTAAAATTCAATTTAAAGCATAATTTTTTTTTTAGTTTAAGTTTGAGAAACAATTCTTTTCATTATTTACCTCTTATTTTAAAGTAAGCACAGTAAACTAATATCTTTTCACGATTTTAAAAATCATAAATTTTAAAACCAAAAATATTGAAACATTTTTTAAAACATTTTAACAATCAATATCTTTATAGTATTATTTAGTAGATTAATACTAATATAGTGATTGACATAATAAGGTGGACAGTAGAATTTATTTAAACACTACTCAGCCTTCCATCCAAGGATTTGAAAAAAAGAAAGACAAATTCTAAATCCAAAATAGGTAAATAAAATTACAACAAAATTATTTTAAATGTATTTATATATTTATTTTTGTAACCAACTGCTTATATTCTCTAAATCTAAATCAGATGTTTTACATACAACCTGATATTGTTGTGGGTGTAAGAATTTAGACATATAACTTCAGAATTGAGCACCCAACACTCATCATTTCTCATTGGCCAAAAGAAGTTTTTACCTGGTCCATGTGGATGCATGAATCTGACTTTTATATCAAGCTCACTTACATCTTCAGCAATCACTACCCACCAAAATCCGTCATAAAAACATGCAATATAATCCTTTTTTTTTTAATGTTTAATGAAATCTCTTTATTATGTTTGCTTTTTGGAATGATATCAAATATTTCAATACATGTATCAATACTTGTTTTTTTATGACTTATAGTGTTTGAAGCAATTGGAATAAAATGATGATATGTCCTTGTGCCAGGAACTGTTCTTCCACCTAAATATTTACTGCAGAATTTCCAACCTGGGGTTACATAAACATTATTTTGTTGCAAAAATTTTGCCAAGTCTAGGGAAATCTTTATATAACCTAAGAAACAAATTTAGTTTTAAGTTTTTAAAATAATTGAAAATATAAAATTTTTTATAAATAATAAAATGTTTTTCTTTTATTTTAATTTCCATATAAACTCTGTTGTAATTAATGTTAGATTATCTTTTATAGTAATTTTTTTACTTTCCATGTGTGTTCCAAAAGGATTGCAACACTTTGTAATTTTTCTCTCAAAATATTTTCCATAGAATTGCTCATGATAACAACATATAACTCTTATTGAACAATATTTTTCCTTTAAATTTGCTCACCATATTATTACTTCTTGTTTTTCACAAGAAAGATCTTTGAATTGAACAAAACCTTGTTTTCTAGAAAATCCAGTTTTGTGGCAATAAATGTTAAGACTTTTTCTAATTTCACATTTCTCCATATTAAATATGTTTATTATTTATAATACCAACTGCTAAAAAAATACAAAAACAATAAAATTCACAATCATTTTTAAAAAATACAAACAAGGAAAGTGCAACCTTTAAAAAGAACAAAACAAAACATTTGCTTGTTTTTGATATGATAAGAGGTAAGCATTCACCGATTTGAATTGAAATAATGAAAAGAATTGTTTCTCAAACTTAAACTAAAAAAAAAATTATGCTTTAAATTGAATTTTAATAATTATTTATTATTATATCATTTAATGCATTAAAAAAAAAAAAAAAAAATCCAGGGAGATGGGGGGGGGGGGGGAGAAGAACTGGTCAGATCCTGCTGGCCCTCCCTTGGCCTATGACTATAAATGTCCTAAACTAGTCAATAAATAACACTATTTGATGTTTTATTCAAATAAATGTTTTAAAAAACATTTCACTTGCTTTCGTTTCAAAATTTAAATTTTTCTATAAAGACACAATTTTAAAACGCAAATTTTGATCAAGTATTAGAGAGACAATTGATGAATCTAATTTTTTTCAGTAGACCTAAGGTAAAATAATGATATACAGTTAAACTTTTTATTCGGGATTTTGGGCCAGAGCCTTCATTTTACCTCCAAAAATCATGAACTTACAAGTCAATAATTTTGAACAAAATTGGATAAACGAGGCATTTCCTGAGACAATGGAGTCTTGACAGTGCTCCTTTTGGATTCTGCAAGTAAAAATCTATTGGGGTACCAAATTTTAGGAAATTTCCCCAAGCCATTATAAAGATACTATATGTCAAAGTTGCTTTGTAGTTGCTTCAGAAAATTACTAAAATGCTGAGTCAGCATTATTTTAACTGACGATATCTCTGGAACCCATGTGTATTTTTAACTAAAATTTTTGCAGTTATTATTTTTTTAATATGGACTGTAAGTGAGGTAAAAATGAATAATTCTGAGATGTAAGGGTGTCGAAAATTTTTTTTTGGGGATGAATTTATATGGAATTACCCTTAGGTAAGAACAAAATTAACAAAAAATGTAAAAATGGAGTTCAAAGTGTTTAAATAACATAATTCAGCAATAGTAGAAAAAAACTTTTTTAGTGATTTTCGCTGATTAAGATTCAGTTTTTGGGTGTTTCCCTGATTAAGAATCAGTTTTTCTGAGTCTGAAAATAATAATAAAAAAATATGTATTACCCACCATTTTAAAAATACAAAATGTAAGAAATTCATTTTTCTTATCCATTAACTAGGCATGCAAGAATCATTTATTTTAATAGTGTTTTGTAGCCCAAATAATTCTGTTTTTAGATACATAAAAGATTTTTCAAATACCATTTCCAAAAGGTTCATGGAAAATACTGTTGGCATGAGTCAAAGAAAACTTGCTTCAAAGTTCAATCTCATGATCTTGTATTTGTCAAAATATTTGGTCAAGGAAGAAAAATTTTTCATGATTGAAAACAAAAAATATTTTATATTTTCAGATAACATGCCTGGGAATGCCAGATTATATTCATGCAATAAACTAGACCACCAGATGTAAGATTTAAATGCAAGGAGAAGATTGCACCAAAAGTCCTTGTATGATTGACATTATCCAGTAAAGGTGTTTATGTGCCATACATAGGGAAGACTAATAGGCAATCAATCCAGATGTGATGGTTAAAATTGTTTGTCAAATTTGTTGAAATTCATCAACAAAGATCATTTACAAGAAAATATATTTTTTGGCCTGACCTAGCCATGTCCCATTAAACAAAAATAACAACAGATTGGCTCAATAAGCACAATGCACCTTTCATGCTGAAGCATATGTATTCACAGAATGTTTTAAAAACCAGGCCATTCAAGGACTTTTCTGTGATATGGTTTGTAAGCAAGGTAGATCAAACAACAATTAAAAAGATTGATATGAAAGTTGTCCAGACCACAATCGAAGGCATATACAGTAAATTACAAAAAATTGACTTTAAAGTAGTCTGGGTACTATAAGAACATAAATTCATAAAAACAATCCAATCAGCCAGCCTTTTTTAGACCATTTACTTCAACTATAGTTAAAGAGAGTCATTATATAAGTTATATAAGTATACCAAATCATAACACAATGTTTTTTATAAAAAAAGAATTTTAGCAGATAGATATATAAATTTGAGCAGAAAATATAGAACAGAACATCTCTGGTTTACTAAAAAAACAACTGGAAAATTTAATTTTGCATATAGCCATAAATTATAAGAATAAATACTTTTAAAACTATAACAAAAATATAATTATTAAAAATAATATAGCAAATAATAACATAACAAATTCTTTATAGAAATAAGAAAACACAATATTTTTGTTGTGTTTAAAAAAAATATGATTTCAGGAAGCACATGGCAGCAAAAGTTTCATCACCCAAACAGTGTTGAACTTTAGTACTGAATCCAGCAAAAAAAAATGCCTACTCAGACTCAATACTTGTCCATTTCACAGTCATTAAAATTGAATGAGCTCTTTCTAAATAATTACCTTGTGTACACCCCATTGTTAAATAGTACCAATTTCTAATAGCTTTTTACCTACAACTTTTTTAACAGTAAGTAGATACTTAGAAATTTTTTTTCAAATTTTAAATTTTCAGAGAATCAAAAAAAAAGTGAAATAAATTTCAAGTTTTTGGGGTTATGAAAAATACTGGGACTAAAAGTACTATTGCAAGCCAAATAAAATCAGATTTATAAACATAACCAATTAAAATCAGATTTATGTTTATAAAAAAAATTAAAAATGTACCTGATAAGACTTTAGATGAACTTGTCTCCATTTGATGAGCAAAACTTGGGAAAGAGCAAGTACAGCAAACATTATAATTACCATTTCCAAATGCATGGCCTCATGTCCTTTATGCTTTGCATGTAACTTTTCATGATCAGATCTAAAATAATAAAAATAAAATTAAAATAAAATAAAATCTTTTCTAATACAATAAGGAAATTACCTTCAATTACAAATTTTTACATAAATTAGCTTTTTTAAACTTTTCACTTTTAAAAAAAAAAATTTTATTTTCAGTTTTGTAAAACTTCTGTCTTTTACAATAATATAAGTTAAAAAATGGATAAACTTACATTAAATAAATACACTTAACCACAAAATTAACACACCAATTATACATTTCGATTCATTTTAGTTGTCATCAATATTATCATATATTTTGACAAACATATTGAGAATATAACACATGAACACAATTATTTCAATCACAATAATAAAATTGACTTTGAGGATGGTGGAAAAAAAACTCAAACCAAAAATATGGTTTGTTTAACAAAATAAAGTAAAATGATTGTTATTGTTATGCACACTAACACAGCTTAAACTCAAACATTTTTGACTTATCAATAACTAGTGTTACCACCTCTTGATGTTATTACAGCCTGACGGTGCCGTGGCATACTTTCAATTAGAGATTTAATCATTTCTTGAGGGATATCTTCCCACACGCAGATAAGACTTTGTTGCAGCTTGTCTAGGCTGTTAGGTAGTGGATTTTGGCTTCTAACACAACATCTCATTATGTCCCAGATGCTCTGTTGTGTTCATATCTGAACTACAAGCTGGCCACTCCAAAACCTCAATATTAATATTATTTAAGTATTCAGTAACAACGTGCCATGTGCCATATGTGGTCTAGCATTATCCTGCATAAGAAGGAATCCATCTCCAATGTACAGTGCAAAAGGTACCACAAAAGGTTCTAAAATGTCTTCTATGTATTGTTGAGAAGTCAGATGCCCACCATCAACAATAAAAAGCTCTGTAAGAGTTGTTATTGTGCCCTATACCGTCAATGAGCTACCTCCATATAAAGTGGTTTCTCGAATGCTAAAAGCAAAATATCTTTCATTTGGTCTTCTGTAGACTTTTGGGTGGCGATCAGAACTCACAAAGCAAAATCTTGAAAAAACTCATCTGTAAATAAGAACTGTCCCCAATCATGTATTTCCCAATTGATATGCCTCCTTGCAAAAGCCAGTCTGTTTCTTCGTTGGTCTACAGACAATCTGGAACCAGCAGCTGCTGCCCAAGGTCATAAGTTTAAAGCACGAAGTCTTCTTCTAACAGCAGTTCCACGAACTTTAGCAAGTTGTATTTGAAGACTGCGAGCAGTAGTGAATCGTTCTCTCAGTGTTCGAAGCATTAAACATTGGTCCTCCACGGAAACGATAGCTCATGATCTGCCTTGGCCAAGTTGTCTAGTGTGATCATTGGTCTCTACAAACCTTTGTAGAACCCTACTGACTGTTCTATGTTCTACCAAGATCACGATTTGTTAATCCTTTGGACAAAGTAAAAATTGCTACACATTCATCACAACTTAAATTTCATCTAGAACGCTGCATTGAGAACAAATGTGTTGCTCAAATGACAGCTATCTTTTCTACTGTTAAAACAATTTAAAACCATTACATACTTTTCTTTCAGAAGTGAGGTTTAATTACAGCAAAACATGCTACTTATGAAAAGCTGCTATAATTCAAAATTAAATAAGGGAAACAGAATAAATCCTACAAAAGGCGTAACAATAAACATTATTTTTTTAAGTGTTTTCTTATAAAAAGAGCCTGCCCTTTCTCATCATTACGTAATTACTTAACTATGGATGCGACAGTTAATTACTATGATGTAATAAATATTCAATTAAGTAACAAAAGTACAAATCTTAAGTCAATTTTTAAGCGTCCTGGACTTGAAAGATATTGCAATTTTAAAAACTATTCTATATTGAATACGTGACTCGGTCATCAACATCATAAATATCTTTTTCATTCTTTATTTTCTAGATTTCTTTATCAAACAAAAACTTGCTGAAACTTAAGGCGTTAATGTTACCATTCACCTAGAATCCATTATTGTTGCTATTATTTACTCGATGTTGGAGTTAAATTTTTTTTAATGTTTGATTATTGAAAATAACTTTCGTTAACTTCTATCTTAATACATACATACATACATACATACATACATACATACATACATACATACATACATACATACATACATACATACATACATACATACATACACACATACATACATACATTCATACATACATACATACATACCTACATACATACATACATACATACATACATACATACATACATACATACATACATACATACATACATACATACATACATATATACATACATACATACATACATACATACATACATACATACATACATACATACATACATACATACATACATACATACATACATACATACATAAAAGTGTAACCCAATATAAAATTTATTAGAGTTATTGGTGACTGAGGACTATATAACCTATATAGACTGCATTTTTTTTTTGATGAAAATTGTTCAACATTTAGTGTTATATGGTGGATAGACTTTTATGAATTGATCTAAGTAAGTTATAACCAACAACTTGCATCATATATAAGGCAGTGCACCAAAAACAGACTGCATTTGTGTGCATGTGAATATTTACATATAGATAGCTACAAAAAACCACAATACACCACAATTGCTACCTGAATTGTTTAAAAATTTAGCAAAAATCATAGATTATAGATAAAATTTTGCTTCTAGTTACATTAAGTTTGCATCATGATTTCCATAAGAACATTTTCCACCTAATTTTCTGGCATTTTAATGATAAACCAAAGGTTTCCAAGGGAAGGTTAATTGATGCCAGACCAAAAGGGTCTTAAAAGTCTTCCTATAACATTAGTGTCATAAAAATAGATACAGATTCATTTGGGGTAAAATTAGCTCAATGATTTTTTAGCATTTAATTTCTGTTCTTTATGGCAGCTTGAAACTAGCAGCTTAAGAAACTTGAAGCGAAAATTTGTTAGAAGCATTTTTTTGGTCAACTTTTACTTAAATATTCAAAAATAAGTGTTGAGCAGAATTTTTTGCATCCCCTCGTATATATTTCTCTACTTTTGATACTATTGTACTGTACACACTGCATGCATATATACTTTCATAAAAAAATTATTAACTTTAAAAATAAAAAAACAATTTATATCAACCTTTATACATAAATATATGCATAATCATACAAATTGTATAGAAATTTGATACTTAGAGCATAAGGAACCAACCTAAACTGCATTTCTGCTGTCAATTCATCAGTTTCATTTTTGAAATCCATTCTTGCATACTATATCATACACATATCATACACGTAATTGTCTCTAGATTTTGCGGATTTCTAGAAATGAAATAAAAAAACTGAACTTTCAACATTCTTATGAAACATTTTTTAATTATTTTTTTAACTTTTAAAGTTGATTTTGAATATCATAACACCATTATTATGATGTTAAGAAGAGATGTATTTATACAATTGCCCTGGTATATTTAGCAGGGCTGTGGAGTCGGTAAGCTGCTGTTCCAACTCCGACTCCTTGATTTTATCATGGACCAACTCCGACTCCGGCTCCTTCATAAGTAACCAATTTGTAACAACAAATATACTGTAGCAAAATGTTAACATTGGCTATTTCGTCACTATGATACAAATAATCCAACCACTTAGTGCTTTAAACAATATTAGAAAACAATTTCTAAACAAAAAAATTTTCTTAACTCTTGTTATGCAATAAACTCTTATGCAGTCACTAATAACATTATGAATTTGTCAAAATCATGTTTAAAATACTGTCAGTTGGACAGAAAAAACTTTTTCTTCTTTAGATTCATACTCTTTAAGAACCTTTTCTACTAAGACCTGGAGAAATTATCTGATGTGATTAGCTTTGGTGTCTTTTACTGCCAATGTCTTGGTAACTACTTCATTTTTTCAAAAAAAAATTAGACATTGATTGCAAAATAGTTCACTATGTTAAGAAACACAAAGCGTCCCTTGAGAGATTCATTAAGTTCTTCTTTTTGTTTAACAGCTTCTTCAATCACTAATTTTCTAATAATCTCTCTTTCTCCAGAGAAACAAAGTTAATTAAATATTTACAGTCTTTCTGCTTGTGGAACAGCTCTTTGGTGCTTCATGGTGGCACGCCTAGCTTTCTACTAAAAAGGGCTAGAGTTTGATACTTGTGCTTTAGACTGACTGAACATAAAATATTTTAATGAATAACATTTATAAAATCATTATGAAAATTATGAAACTTTGAAAGATTTTTTTTAAACCGGAGTCGGTACAATTTTTCCAACTCTGACTCCAGCTAAAATGAGCTCTGACTCCACGACTCCGACTCCACAGCCCTGATATTTAGACATAAATGAATCTTCATTAAAAAATTGACAGCTTTCATTTATCTGCATTTGAACAGATTAAGAGTTCAAAAAAATTATTTTCATTTATTTATTAATGATTATACTCATATTTTTAAAAGAAACAAGTTATTTTATAAAAAAACAAACAAATATAAATAAACTAAAAAATAACAACAGACACAATGGATAATGGATAATATTTAAAAGTAGGTATTAAAAATAGAAGCAATGAAAATGTCAGTATTTAAAGTTAGCTTTACAACATACAACAAGCAGCCTTTAGATTTGAAACATGCTCCGATGCATTCAGGCATTGACTTAACCAATTTTATGAAGAATTTGTATTGGATATGTGACCAAGTTGAACATCCCACATGAATCTAACAAACCTAACACTTTTTTTGGCCCTTGGTGCATAAAATTTCTTCAGATACTTCTCATTTTTCAGCTGTTTGATAATCACTTGTGCTTTACACTTACACACTTTAAAATTCAACTTTTTACTAAAAAGAAATTTTTGACCAATCTTCTACAAACCATAGCAAAGTATCTTTAAACCACTTACATCACTTTGATCTATCAAAAAATGTTCTCAATAGCTCACAAAACTTCAGAAACTGTTTTCAATAGCATTAAATTGAAAAATAATTCTGAATAAATGCTATAAAATCTAGCATTTCAGAGCTAGGTAAAGTTTGGACCAACGCAAGAGTGCCAACAACTGAACATACAAACTAAACTTGAGAAGATATTTAATGATCACCAAAACATTAATTTTAACAGTAGAAAATTTCCATAACCAACTGTTAAATAGAGAAATTTCTTAACCAAAATTAAGCCAGGGAAAAAGCAGGTAGTACAGTCATAGAAGTGTCAAAATATATTACAGGGATATCACTTAACATAACTTTAAATAAAACTTATCATAAAATGATGCATGTGTTTTATTAAAGCAAAAAAAAAGTCATATTTAGTTGATGAAAGATTTCAAAAGAACATACAATTTTATCTAGAACTTAAAGAATCAAGCCTTCATGGGGGTAATTTTAAATAGTATGTTACAATTAAAAAAAAGAAAAACCTTCTGTTTTAACATATGCACTATACACACATATTCCTTTATGTGTATACATATACATATATGCATATACATATATGTACATATTAAGTGTTGTGATAAAGTTAAGGTGTTGAATCAAACACCATCTGACAGTAGCCAACTGTGATTTCTTCTATCCAGATATACTTGAATGTTTATGAAGTCTGGTAAGCGTTCTCTCCATTACTGTTTTTTATGCAGTCCAAAAAGTTTTTCATGGCTTTAAAATCTGTTGATTTACCAGGCCTTTCAGTGAGCAGCTGAAAAGGTTGTTATTGAAACCATTTAGTGACAATTGGGACTGTATAAGGAGTAGCTTATCTTGATGGAAGTAAGCGCCATTTTTTATCATAAAAAATTATGGCACTTTTTCTTAAATGATTTCAAGATACTTTTGTATGCTGATCTTTTGATCTTTAGGCAAAAAATATATATCACAATATCCAGTGGAATTTATAGCACCCCATACCATAACAGATAGAGAATGTTTCACAGTTGGACTTGAGTATTTGTGATGATATTGTATGCACTCAACATGCCTCATAAGGTGTTAAATGATCTAAAATGCTTTAAAAGTCAACTCATTAGAAAATACTACATTACGCTAATCATCGACTGTCTGGTTTTTGTATTGCATTCAGAAAGACACTTGATATTCTTATTTGATAAAACTGGCCTTTTCACAGGTTGGTAGTACACAACTGACAATGTATAGTTGATGCATGTGTTTGTTATTAAACCCTTTAATCAGTTTATGGAAATACAATTCATGTACTTTCTTTTCTTGCAGCAGATGAATAATCACCATATTCATTCTTCTGAACACTATTGATTTTTTTCTTGACACTATTGATTGATTTACACCAGTAGTTCTTGCAATAAAATTAAGAGAGTAACCAGGATTGTGCAAAATATTGATTTGGTTTTGTTTTTATAATGTCAAGTCTTTCTTATTACCCTTAAGACACAAAAATATTGCACAAAATCCAGATTTCAACTTTTTATTTAGAGAACACAATCACAATAGCTTGCTTTATTATAGAGTGATTTAACTATGTTTATGTAAGCAACGTTACATATAATGAACTGTGTTAAACTTGTTTTTATTTGAAGTTTATGGGGGCTGCTAAACTTTTACACACCACTTTTTGTATATGTGCATATGTAATGTAGGTTTACATAAAAGAATGTAAACTTAAGTTAACATAAAACATATTTGAATAACTTTATACAAACCTTTATTTTGGCAGGATACCTATATAATATTTTACACAAAAAAAACAATTGTTTTGAAATCCTGTGACTCAAACGTCCGTCCTCCTACACGCATGCGCCAAGTCATACATTGATTTTATTAGTTTCTGGGATTTAACTAACTGATTCCAGGTTGTTTCAGTTTGGTAATAGCTTAATTCAGTGTTTTTGTAGAATTTACCGATTCGTCAAGGAAAAGTGACTATTTTGAAAAACTATGATCAGTTCATCTCGTCCTTTTTATCAATTTATGGAACAATTTTTTTCTGTGTGATGATTTTATGATAAAAAGTCAAATCAAAACATTAGATTTCTAAATTGTATTTTTATTTAGTGGTCTTATATTCTTGTTTACTATTAAAGTTAATGATATGTTTTTTTTATCTTATCTTAATTCATATTATTATCTTATTTTTAAAACCCTGAATCAAAAGATTTATACATCGCTTAGACTTTTTTCCATCGAATTTAAAATCGATTTTTAAAGCGCAGTATGTCATAAAAGTTATTTGCTTTACTAAAAATGAATCACAAGAAAGTTAATTTTTCCTGACTTTAGATGTCAAAAGTTAGATAGAACCTACCAACAGTAACAACAAATATATTTGAAACTTTTAACCCTAACCCTAACCCGTACCTCTTGCATGAAGCACGTACAACCTCTAAAGGTATACTGTTCCATATTTTGGTCAAACAAAACTATTATCGAAATTTATTGAACTCAATTTGTTAAGCATTTATCTCTGTATGCAAATGCTAACAGGGTTAAGATCTGTCCCTGCTAGCACACAACGTTGAAAAAACGTTGAAATAACGTTGATCGACGTTGATCAACGTTGTTAAAACGTTGTTTCAACGTTGTTTCAACGTTGTGTGCTTGCTGGGGTTGAAGGTGACTGATAGTTTTATGGACCAATGAAGTTGGTCAAATTTTTTTCCATACCTTTCACAGTCATTTTTACTTGTAAACGGGTACTGAGTCCCGCTGAAAATGATAATAATCATTTTTACATGTATTTTTCTCGTCTTTGGTAACAGGTGATCCTTCAAAATATGTTTCCTTACAGTTTACATTAATTTTACCACTTAGTTCAATAAAAAGAAGAGGTTTTGTAAAGTATTTTCTGATGATAGTGTATAAGCTCAGCTATTTTGGGTACACCCAAAATAGATGAGCCTATGCATTATCATCAAAACGTATTTTGGAAAACCATCATTTTCTCATTTGAAAAAAATAACAGCAAGCAAATTCTCTGAATTTGGTTGCCGACATGGCCGCCGAGAGGAGTGGGAAGGGTAGACGGGGAAGATTCCCGGGGCCCCGTGTGTGTACAAATCATTTTTCAAAATAATTTTTAAAAGAATAAATAGTTTTGACTTCTAAAAGATTTAATTAACTTTTATTTTTAATTTTCAATGACCAGAGCACACTTCTTTTGGTCACGGGTATATAATTGATTATAATGAGGGCCCCTTAATAAAACTTCCCCGGGGCCCGAAATTTCTCTCGGCTGCTATGCTTGCCGACTATCAACTTGAGTATTACATCACTAACTTGCTTCTGGTCTTTTTTTTAAAACCTGTTTTTTTTGTAACCTCAAAATCAAAGATCTATTTGCACGTTTGGTTTTAAATGTGCATGTTTGGTTTTAAATGTGCACTAATCCCGACCGATGCTTCTTACTGGTTGTACTGGATTTCGAAATATGGTTTCATTACAGTAATATAACTATGGTACAACTAGAATTTATTCATGGGTGCTAGAAGTTTTCAATACAAAGTTTGATAAAATTTATACAGCTTTAGTAATGAAAGTTAAAAAAGTTATAGATACTAAAACATTTAGTTGTAATAATCGATTTTAAATTTTTAGAATTTAAAGAAAATTTTTCACTTGTGTGACATAGATGACTAAAGTATACATGCTTAAACCTAGAGCTCTGCGTTAGCCTAAAAAATTCCGACTTTGTCGGTTCGGAACGTAATCATACCTAATGTTACGACCTAATGTCGAAGTCGAACCGTAATCTAACCTAATGTTACGACAAAGTCGGAATTAAGTCGGTATGAACCGTAATCTAACGTAATAGTTCGTAATAAAACAAGACAAAGCTTTTAGTCAAAGCTTAAAAATGATTTATTGCAGTTTAAGTCATAATATAATTCATTTATTCAATTTACTAAAACTAGATTAGGATATCCAAGATTCAACATCAACTCATAAATTTCATCATCACGCAAAATTTTTAGTTGAAACCTTGAACCAAGGTAGATTACGCAAAATTACGACAGCTTACGATTCATAACGCGGGAAATTCAAATGTTACGACTTGACTCGGAATGGAAGTCAGAATTTCCAAGTTTGTTACGAGTAGGTGTCGAACTTCCGACAAAAAAGTCGGTACGAGCCGGAATCGGACAGTCGTAACGCAGAGCTCTACTTAAACCCTTTTCTTTTCCGTTTTATTCTTCAGGAAATTTTCTGTATGTAAAGTTGCCTGAAGGCCCGAACGCAAGAATCGGACGTGAAATTTCAAGTCAATTCTTTAAATTTCAAATTCAATTTTCACATTCGGGCCTTCCAATTTACTCATTGTGTTTTCTTCTGTGGCTTTTCTAAGAGTAACAAAACAAATTTTTTACTTATTATAAACCATCTCAAAATAATGGCAGCACGGCTACATCAGTAAGCCTCTAATGATAAATATATCGAAATGAACTGTGGGTAATATAAAAATTCATTACCGTGCTTTGGTAAATGGTAGCTCTTTTTAAACCGGCAACATGGGTACGTGAGATCTTTTAAAAAGCAACGTTTGTTTGGTGTAGCATGTATAATTTTTTCCATTAACACTCACTGAAATTATAAAAAAAGGTTTTAATAGAAGTTTTTTAAAAATGAAGTTAGTAGTACAGGCTTGATGATTCAAAATAACTTTCTTTTAAATAGTAACATTTAAGAATTAGATAAACGAAGTATTTTATTTTTTCTTAACTGAAAATTTTAAGTAGTTGTTGCAAGAATTGTTAAAAGTTATACTTATGAGTTTATTTAAATTATCAGGTAAACCAAGAGGACTGCGAACTGGTCGTAAGTTAAAAAACCATCGACGTGAGCAGAGATGGCACGATCAAGATTACAAAAAAGCCCATTTAGGCACTGCTCTTAAAGCAAATCCATTTGGAGGAGCTTCTCATGCCAAAGGCATTGTACTTGAAAAAGTGTAAGTGTTTTCTATTTTGAAAGTTTTGATATTGTTTATTAATGTGTTAAATACTGTGTAAGAAATGTGTAAGAGATAAATCAACTACTGACATCAAGTCAATCAAGCAAATAACAGGTAACAAACTATGAAAATGATTTCTGGAAATTAGATATTTAACCTATTTAGTGAAAAAAAAAGTCCCATTAATGGTCTCAGTTAACTATTTCTAAGTAGATTTGAGTCCACAGAAGTGATGTAAGAAGGTTTCACCATAAACTGTTACACTAATTTATATAAACTAGTCATTTAAGGTTTTATCTATTGAAAGAACTAATATTTTTTGAGTTAAATTATTTAAGTAAAAAATTTAGTTTTAATTTTAAATTTCAAATCCAAGATTTTTTTTATACCTAGTGACAAATTTTATTAGCAGTTAAATTTTTACTTTTTATATATATATTGAAACTAGAGTCACTATTCTGAGAACTTTCTCTGACAGAGCTAGTGCTAAAGTGTTCAAAAATTATGTTGATTTCTATTCACTGGTAGGCCTGACTATCTATGCCATAACTCAGATTATACCAGTCACCAATAATTCAAACAATAAAAAGGTTTTATAAATGAGGCAGGTTATTTATTGACACAAGAGTCACTACTTTGAGAGATTTCTTTGACAGAGTTTGCTATAGTGTTCATAGATAATCTTGATTTCTATTCACTGGTAGGCCTGATTATTTTGCCAAAAGTCAGATAATACCAGTCACCAATATATCAAACAAACTTAACATTTTATTTTTTATGAACTTGGCTTATGACTTATTGAGTTACTACTTTGAGACATTACTTTGACAGAGTATGTACTGAAGTTGTCAAATATATCAATAATTTTTATTTGCTGGAAGGGTTGATTTTCTTACCACATGTCAGAATATACCAGTCATTGTTATTTCAAAAAAATTTAGAGTATCAGTTATAAAACTCCTAAATTGTTGACACTAGAGTCACTACTTTAAGATTTTTCTCTGATAGAGTGTGTGCTAAAGTTGTCAAAAATAATGTTGATTGCTATTCGCTGGTAGGCCTGATTCCTCTATGCCATAAATCAGATGATACCAGTCACCTGTATTTCAAACAAATTTTAAGTTTCGTTTGTGTTTAAATTAAACTTCTGAGCTATTAACAGAATCACTTCTCAGTATGTTCTTAAGTTGTTAGAGATTGTTGATCTCTACTCAGTGGTAAGCCAGGTTTTTAGATTATATTTGAACAGCATATTATTTATACAAATTGATGGTACATGGGGACAGTTTTCAGTTAATTTTTTTGTTGTTGTTTTAGTGGTGTTGAAGCCAAACAACCTAACTCTGCAATTCGTAAATGTGTTCGTGTACAATTAATCAAGAATGGTAAAAAGATTACAGCTTTTGTACCTAACGATGGTTGCTTAAACTTTATAGAAGAAAATGATGAAGTTCTTGTATCTGGATTCGGACGTAAAGGTCATGCCGTTGGTGATATTCCTGGTGTTCGTTTTAAGGTTGTTAAAGTTGCAAGTGTATCCTTACTAGCTCTATTTAAAGGCAAGAAAGAACGTCCAAGATCTTAATTATAAAATTAAAATTTCATCAGAATGATAGAGTTTTTTCTTTAAAAATATATCTCCGACTCATTTAGGTCTTATGCAAATCCTAATTTAGTTGTTAGTGGACGTTTTGTTAAATTTATGATATCAAGTATTAGGATAAAATCTAATATTTTGATAAGTTTACCATGCACCAAGCTTGTGCTGTTTAACTCCTCCTTGATGTATTCAGATCCAAAATATTTTGAATTCTTGTCCTATTTTTCAGTCGAGATCTTATGCCTGAAATTATCTTTTCAACATAGGATTTAGTGACGACTAATCATATCTATGTATACGTATCATATAGATCGTTTAGATATAATTCACATCTATATAAACTTCACACTATCTGAAAGAGTTTCTACTCGATTATATCAAGACTATCTCAATACTTACCCGTTTTATTCTCATTAAACTAATCTTTGTAACCGAGCACATTAGCTAATTACCCTTAGTTATAATATCTTTTTCGAAGAAATTAGATATTAGTTGATTAAACAAAAAAGATAAGAATAAATACAGATCAATTATATCCAGAAAAAAAGCATGGTGTACAGGACAGGGTGATTCTTATTAATCTTGTCAGAAATTGACAATCATTTTTTTTATTCATGTTCAGTCTAGTGTTATACATCTTATCTTGAAAAAAGTTATTCAGCTCTCTGGGGAAAAGAAGTCTGTTGCTTGTTCTTAAACTTAGTTCAATACCCCAAAAGGCTTAAACTGCAGCCTTTTGGGGTATTGAACTTTTTTTGGCAACCTCCCATAGATCTTTTATGTTCAAAGGTTGTTGTTTTGCTGCTCTCTTCCACAATTAGATTGGTCATAATTCCCAGATTTAAATTGAATAGCTAATTTATAGATATAAATTAGCTATTCAATTTAAATCTGGGAATTATGACCAATCTAATTGTTTTACACCAATATGTTGGAAACATCACTTTGCTTTAGAAGCTGTACGTTTTGGATTGTGCATGATATCATGTATTTCTTTGGGCATTTCAGCTGGATAACGATCAATTCAGTCTCTGCATCATGTTTGCACTTATGCCAACACGTAGTTATGCCAGCACACATATGGAAGTATTTCTTCAAGAAACATCCCAACACCTTATTTCAACCACCAAATTTTTTAATTTTTTTAGTGTAACGAGGATCAAATTATTTAATGGTCTGCATACGCAATGCTTACCATTGGTTCAAATATTTAAAATTTAGATTCATCTGTCCACCCATTTTCTTTTATTCATATGCAGAATATTTATGGAAAAACTCTTTTCTGACATTTTTCAATAAAGGCACACTTCTTGGTGTTCTTGCCATTAATTTTCATCTACTAAACATCCTCTAATCCTACGTTACATTATAGTTAATTAAATTCAGTGTTTAAATGGTGCTGCTGGAAATTAATGGGTCCATTTTAGTTTCATAAATAATGATTTGTTATTTATTCTCGTTTTAATGCTCTAGTTTCAACACATTTTTTTTTTTTTTTTGTAGTTTAAAAGCATTCTGTAGCATTTCAACAGAACCACATACTTATCTTGAAATCTCTTCAAATGACTTTTCACTGTTTTTGTGTTGAAAAATTGTTAAGAGTTCAGCCGAGGTACAATGTGTCTTTCTCCCCATAACATCCTAAATTAGATATTTCATACGACATTCAACGTCCTTCTTTTTCATAGCCTCAAAATACACTCTATAAAGATGAATTAAAAACTACAGAATTTTTTTCTCATCAATTATACAAAAAGTTATAATAAATAATAAATAAATAAAAAATTACAAAAAAGGCATAACAAGAACTCCTAAAGTTCTTATCATGCCTTGGTGCAATTTTAATCCACTCAATTTATCACAATTAATGATTAATGACTGGTAAAAGAGCATTTTTAAAAATAAAATAGAAAAGTCATCGTTACCGAATAATCTTTTACGCTTTGTGTGTTGAAGGAAACCATCGTAGGGTTAGCTTCCATTTGCCAAACATCAACCTCAATAATACTCTTTTTGGCTCTTGAGATATGCACAGGCCATTCAACAGTTTAATTGGTAGATTCAAAGCCAAGGGGTTAAAAAAAATCAATCAATAGATTCAGGAAAAAGTTTACAAAACTAATAGAACTTCTTTAACTTGAACAGCGCAATTAAAAAATAGTTTTCGTGTATGTCGCTCATTACGTGTTAAGTAGAAACTTTAAAAAATTTTTAAAAAAGGACAGAATGTTCAATCTTTTTCTGTCAAATAAGGGCTTTTTGTTATTTTGTAAAAAGTGATTTAAATTCCATCTGATATTAGCTTATACAGCTTTCCTCTAATAGGATGAGTAAATGAAAAATAGTATGAACAGGTAAAATCATATTGTGCTGAGAATTTAGTTGCTCTTGCTATCGAAAAGATACGTTTGATGTAGATAGGGTAGATATCTAGTAAGATGTAGATAGATGCAGAGAAAGTACACCTGGGGCCAATGCTATAAACATTTCGAAGTTTTTTTCGAGAAAAAAAATCTTTCGTAAAAACGCAATTTTTTAAGTAAATTACTTTTTCGTAAAAAAATGCGTAAACTCGAAGAATTTATCGCTGTTTGTAATTTTTTCGGTCATTGCTATAAAGCATAAAACGTATACGTCACTAAAATTCACGCACTTTTTTTATCCGAAATGCGTTATTGATAGCAACTTTTATTTTAATTTTTATTTAGTAGGCCTACTTAATAAACTTTATTAGTTATTAAGCAGGCTGTGCTGTCTATTCTATTTTTATAAATATTTTTACATTCTAGTATTTGGTGTTTAAAAAAACTGTGTAAAATTAAAATAGGAACATGGATTTAATTTTTTCGGATGAAGACTTAGATTTCGAAGTTGAAGAAAATGAGCTTCACCACCGATTGCCTCGAGAGGTGGTGTTTAAAACATTACTTAAAATTACTAAATTTTGATGTTTTTTTAATGATTTTTTATCGAATAAAGTCAGAAATCATACTAAATAGGCTCAGAAATTATATATTTGTTTTGTTTTTCAATTTCATTTTAGTTTAATGGCCGCTTTTTTAACGAAGATGTTTCTAACAACGTTTTTACGAGAGCAGTATCAAGTCCCAAGAGCTTTATTAGATTTTTAGAAACTAGGCTCAAAGATGATTTGCAACATTGCACTAAGCGAAATAAAAGCATTTCAGTACGTTTCCAGATAATGGCATTTCTTCATTTTATTGGCACAAATGTTTTTTTTCATGTTCTCTGAGGCTGTCATGTTATACACAGTATAGGAGAAGCTATTTTCAATGTTAGTGTATTAAGTTAATAAAACTATTGTAAGTATATATATATATATATATATATATATATATATATATATATATATATATATATATATATATATATATATATATATATTCATGTAATTATACATACTTTTATTAAAATAGTTTGCTAATTAAAACATACTAAGCTTCCCAAGAAGAACCTCTTTGTTTTCTTTGATCTTTATTGCTAGTAACATTTTAAGTTCTTTAGACAGCATTTTATTTTGTTGTGTATTTGTGTATTATGGTATATTTTATTTTGTTGTGTATTTGTGTATTATATGGCATATTTGTCGACTATTTACTTTTCTTTAGCCAAACACTATGAAAAATTTGTTTAACCAAAATAGCTATGGAGAACCTACATAAATAAGCATGGAATGTTAAACTCATGCATGCATTGCTAACGAAACACAACAAGGAACTGAATAATCAATTAAATGCAGATTTTAAGTAATTGCTTTATCATGGAGTTACCAAAATCCTTTTCAGTTTAATCTATAAAAATTCTACATAAAAACACAAAGAATGTTCAATGATTTTGAAGCACTAACGTTGTTCCAAGAATGGCCGCCAAAAATCACGAAGAAAATATCTAAAATTGAGATCAAAAATTTATCTGAAGTTTTTTTTTCGAAAAAACGTAATTTTTATCTGAAAAGGCGATTCCCTGGTTCGTTTATAGCATTGGATTTAATAGCGAAGTTTTTATCTTAAAAACGGAATTTTTTGAATGTTTATAGCAATGGACTTTTTTTTCTTCGCTTTTTACGGTAAAAACTTCGTTTTTTATGTTTATAACACTGGCCCCTGGTTTTAATATTTGAATTACACAGGCAAAAGAGTAACGGCTAATAGAAACTATATTATAAAATTGAGCAGCTTTCTCATATAAGTTAGTGACACTAAAAAACATCGGCTGCTGCAAATTAGAGCAAGGGAGGATTTTTTATTCCAAAGTTAAGGATATCTTCAAAAATAATAAAAAATTAACTTCGTGCGAAGTTATTTTTCGAAAACATCATTTTCTCCAACATGTTTTCTATTTCGGAAAAGTTCTCTACGAAAAAAGTTGTAGGAGCTAGTAAAGAAACTTTAGGGTAATTACCAGACTCCTAAATAATCTTTTAGACTGCCAAATAAATCTTAGATAAAAACAAATATGCATTGTAAAAATACTACGCTAACAATAAATATGACGCTCATTCAGACAAAAATATTTAGAAATATAACGCTGAAAATGTTAAAAAAAGAAAGAAAAACAATTCCAAAAAAGGATAAACAACAACCAGTAAGATAACCAATAAGAAACTTCGCCTGATTCCATCGCTGAATACTTTTTAAAAACAGCTTTTAAATTAATTAAAAATATAGCAAAAATATAAACCATTTGTGAGCTGCGTAAAATAAATACCGAAAAATTTCATATAAATTTCATATAAATTCATTAATAAAAATTTTTTCCTTCTTCTTTGACGCAGTAATTTCTATTAAATCTAAACTATAGCAACAAGTAACTGGGTCCATCAATTTATTTATTTCAATTAGAATGAGTTCACATACACTATAGGTTTTTTAACTGAGTCCGATTATCATGAAAAGAAATTGCTATTAAACACCAAACTCTGGGGCATCATCTTCGGTGAAATCACCATATCGCCAAATGTTTAACTAAATAAAAATTAGTTTGCATTTTAAAATAAATATAAACCTAAAAGTACCTAAAATTGTAAAAGTTTAAGTGCTTAAAATGAACCTACATCACTAAAATGTAAATCTTAAATTAGTGCGTAAATTTCAGAAAGGAACTTACTCTAGCTTTTCTCGCCTTATCTTGAGCAAGATTATATTCATTGACTAGCTTGCTTAAGCGTTTCTCTCTACGATTTTCAACCATTACAACGCCATACGCAAGTAACACGCTCGCTAGGTCTTGCTTAGTGTCTACGTTGGTTAACGAGACAAATTCTTGACCATTAACTTTGTATTCAATGTTAAGTGAAAACTCTTTGTTCTAGAAATAGAAAAAAAAAAGTGAAACTTTAATTTAAAGAAAGAATTAAAGAGTGAATTGGTATATATACAAAAGCATAGAAAGTATGCAGATGACGTATAAAACTTCAATAATACATTTCGGACATTTGCTGTGAATACCAAATAATTATGAAGCTTATGGAAAAATCGCCCGGATAGAAATTGTTTTTTGCTCATCATAATTTTCATGCACCCATATACAATATACTGCAAATTATGAGATTTTGTTTACAATCTTTTCATTATAGTTAGCTTATTACTATCTTCTTTATATATTTTTTTAAAAAGAAAAATGATTTTAAAAAATTTCGTTTGATAATATAAATTTAAAATTATTTTAAATGCTAGTTCTAAACAGAACAAAAAGTTTAATTTTTAAAATATCAATCTTACCAAAGCTTCTTTAGCAAACATTCGACTGAGATCTTCAACATTGTCCTCCTAAATATTAAAACAATCTCTGAAAAAACCTTTGAAATGTATTCTATCAAACAATTATTATCAATTCTGGCGAATAATTTTTTCTAATAAGTCATCGAAAGATGTACGTCATCAATTGGTATTGTGGAACCATGAAAAACTTTGATTAAAAGGCTAAAATTTACTGAATACTGAAAAATGTAATATTTGCTGAATACCAAAATACAACATTTTCATAGTTATTATGCTCATACAGCCCACTTAAAAAAATATGTAAAAAATTCCTTTTCTGTAAAACATCAAGCATACTTACATCTTGTGGTACCTTTAAACATGCAAGTGTGTATTCACGAGCTTGAGGGGGGAAGCTGAAAGAAATAATTTGAAGTATCAACTAAAATTTCAAACCTAACTTATTCGAAACTTGAGACACCAAAACAAAAATATCATTTAAAAAATATTTTACCTCAAGTAATTTGAGGGCAGCGAAGCCAATTTTGTGGAGGAAATAATTTCACGCTGAAAAAAAAAAAATCTCGTTAATGAAATGAATTTTTAAACATTTTTAAAAAAATTATAAAAATTAATTGTCTTACGTTGCCATAATCAATATATAAAACATGAACTTTTTCTGCTGTTTCAACTTTCTCAATTCGAGCACGATACCTAATTTAAAAAATTGTAAAAATCATATATGTATTTCAAGACTAGATGAGTGTTTTTAACAAATAGTTTTAATATTCAATAAAAATATTTAATAAAAGTACTGCCATTAAACTTAAGGTGAGCTTCCACTCATCCGTTTTTGCTACGGGAAAGGGAAAGGGATGGGAAAATTAATCACTTGAGCATGTGCAGTGATTAATTTTCAAAATTAAATTACTAACTGTGCACGCTCACGTGATTGATTTTTCCTTCCCTTTCCCTTTCCCGTAGCAAAAACAGATGAGTGGAAACTCACCTTTATACACTTAAGGTACTTACTAAAGTAGATTTTTAAAACCATTATAGGCAGGATAAGACAAGTACTAATTGTTCTTATTGACCTTAATAGATCTTATAGAATTAGAAGTTTGACTTCAATCAGCAACTGGTATAAACATTTAAATTTATAAAATAGCATTTGATCCAGAAAAAATTTTCAATGTACCATAATCCATCAAGAAAGAGAGAAGCAACAAGCTCTCCCTTTCTAGGAACCAATGATCCAGGTAGAGGGGGATTGTCGACTAAATCTGTTCTTAGCTGTTGTTGCATTTGTTCAAATGCTTTAGCTGAAAATGAAAAGTATTTTTAACAGTTTAACACATAATCAAATCCTCATTACCTTCATCAACTGTACAGATTTTTGTTAAAAGGGGTTTAAAGAGTTTTAAAAGTTACCATTGTCAATGTGTTGAGCCCAGAAATCTGTACCACGAATTACTTCTGTTACAATTACCTTTAAAAGAAAGAAAACAAGCATTAAGGACTGGTTATTGTTATCTGAATTAAGTTTTATCTTATATGGCCACAAACTTTATTAACTGAAAAAAATAATAACATACACAAGATAATACAAAAAAGAAAAAAAAAAAATTTATAGAAAATATACTTTTTTGTATGTGGGTTTTCTTTCTGCTGAATCTTCAACAACATTATTTTCACGGACTTCTTCAACATATCCCTGCCAAACTCCTTGCCTCTTAGCTTTAACAATTTCCTCAGCATTTTGTAACTCCTTATAATAAGCAGACTTCTCAGCAGAGAAGTGAACTTTAGCTAAGCCTTTTTCGACCAAACAGACAGAAAGATTGACATTTCCAACAAACAACCATCCCACAAAGTTACCACCTTTATCAATGCTCTCAACTTCTACCTCCACCTTAAAAAAATTTTTGATTAAGTAAAACATTTTGATTTATTTAAAAGTATTACTTTTAATTCTTTTGTTAAAAAGAACAACTATAAATATTTACAATACAAATACATTTTTATGAACTGTGAAAATTTACATTGTAAAGAAATCTAATGACACAAAAGGTTTGGTGTCACAAAATGTAATGTTTGTAGTTTGTGATTTTTTCTTATTGTTTTTCTAGAAAGAGCTACATTGAATATACAGTACTGTCAATATGTTTCAGACCACTTGTATAATTAGACGTATTCACAATTTTTTTTCCTAAGTAATTTTTTAAAAGTGTATTTAAGCTTAATAATATATAAGAAAAGTTGAAAGAGTATGCTATTTTGAATAAATAAATAAAATTGATGGGGGAACATGAGGGATTTGTTTATTTATTAAAATGATGTGTCATAATAACTACCGACCAAGTGTTCATCTATATAAGAAATAAAAATAAACTGGTTTAAACTGATTTGGGTTCATACTCCTTCATTTATTGTTTTTGACAGTATAAAGTGCAGTCATAGAATGAATTTAGTACAATAGTTATGGGTTTTGGTACATTCTTAAAAAATTGTTATTTTTTATGAACACAGTTAAATAAATAGTTAAAAATAATTAAACAAAGTTATTAGTTTGCATTTTTGGATAAATTAAGTGGGTAAAATATCTTTAATAGAGACAAAAAGTTAATGAACTCCATGAAGAAAGTTATTCACAGCGCCAAATTTCATCCAAAACAGGAAATTCAAATACTGCTATTACAGAAATCATTAAAAAGTTTAGAGAAACTGGCTCCTTGAAGATAGAAAGAAAAGTGGTAGACCTCCTAAGCTAACAAAAGATGACAATAAATATTTAAAAACCCTTTCTTTAAGAAACTGGGAAAAATGTCAGCTCTTCTTGTATTTGACAACACCTACTCAAATCGAGATTAAGAGGGTGTGTTGCAACTTGAAAACCATTATTACAGTGTGGCAATAAAGAAAAACGACTTAAATATGTGAAACAACACAAAGATTGGGCCCAGGAAATGTTTAAACAGGTTCTGCACACCGATGAGTCCACTATCGAAATTTTTGGAACAAAAAGATGCTAATATGTTCAAAGAAGAATTGGAGAAGCCTATCAGCCCGAGTGTTTAAACCCTACTATTAAACACGGAGGAGGCTCTTTACAAGTTTGGGGCTGTTTATCTTCATCTGGAGAAGGTGATTTGATCAAAATAGAGGGGCTACTCACCAGGGAACATTATGTGGATATCCCAAGGCACCATGTTGTATCATCTGGAGTGAGACTAATTGGTCATAATTTTATTCTGCAACAGGACAATGACCCAAAACATTGTTCCCGAGTGGCAAAAAATTATTTAAATGAAATGGCAGAGGAACAAGTACTGGAATTTATGATCTGGCCTCCCCAGAGTCCAGGTTTGAATATAATTAAGCATATTTGGGATTACCTGGACAGAAAGAAAGTTGAACATACTCCCCAAAATGTTATAACTAATTTGTATGAATCTATTCCCCGGTGAATATCGGCTGTGATTAAGGCAAAAGGAGAACATAGTAGATATTAAGAGTTTTTTATGAAGTTCGATATTAAAAAGTTTGTTATTGTTCGTTATTGTGTTTTACTTAGTTTATAATATAGAACTACAAACTTAAATATCAGAGAAGAATTCTCCGGGATTTTTTGAAAAAATGTAAGTGGTCTAAAACATATTCACAGTACTGTACATCTGATTCATTCTCATCCATTAATTTTTTCTTTAATATATATATATATTTTCAGTTTAAGTTTTGATTATGCTGCCCTGCCATTTTGTTCGTTTATATATATATATATATATATATATATATATATATATATATATATATATATATATATATATATATATATATATATATATATATATATATATATATATAGCTATTACCTAATATGGGCTCATTTAGACAATACTTAAAGTTTTTAAGTTTTGTCTAAATGAGCCCATATTAGGTAGTAATTGACAATGACAGACAACTTACTGTATTTTTTAAATCAATTTTTAGTTAAACTTCTGATTTGATAAAAGAAATCTGATTATAATACCATGATTACTATACTGTGTAGCTTTGTGTAAGATTTCATCTAGCATTTTTAGGTTATATGTTAACCCTAAATGATATTTAATAAATGTAAATACACAGGGTAATCTGAATAAACTTATTAAAATCAATTATCATTCTGCAATATAAATCCAAATTTGAATGAAAAGTATGTTTCATTTCTAAAAAATGTAATTTTATTTTGATTTTAGATTAAAATATCAATAGCAACTAGGTTTAAAACCCAGGTGTAACCACTTGGGGGTTCTGTGGCTTAATTAACTGGATGTAAGCTTATAGCTATTATATTACTATTATATATACAGGATGTAAGTTTATAGCTAATATATAGCGATTATAAGCCTATAGCTCTTGAATTTTTTTTGTATCACCACATAGATATAAAAAAAATCTAAGTCAATTAATATATGTTAATAAGTTATGGCATAAGGTTGGAATTCCTATGAGAGAACACAATTATTGTCAAATAAAAAGCAATTGAAACAATCATTTGAAGAACAGCATTTGCTAAAAAAAAAAAAGAAAGAAAATCTGAAACTCAGCAAGCAGGGGCCAATGCTATAAACAATTCGAAGTTTTTTTCGAGAAAAAAATCTTTCGTAAAAACGCAAATTTTTAGTAAATTATTTTTAGGTAAAAAAATGCGTAAACTTGAAGAATTTATCGCTGTTAGTATTTTTTTCAGCCATTGCTATAAAGCATAAAACGTATAAGTCACTAAACATCAATTCCAGATACATTTATTGACTTTCTGTCAACAATGTCTAAAACAACATTATCTAATTCTGTGAGCTCCCTGCAGCACCTTTAAAAATATTTATATATTTGTATATATTATATATATATATACAAAAATATTTAATTAAATGTGTATGTATGTATGTATGTATGTATGTATGTATGTATGTATGTATGTATGTATGTATGTATGTATGTATGTATGTATGTATGTATGTATGTATGTATGTATTTATATATTACATATAAAATTGATATATACTATACATTATATCATGTTATCATTGTTAATTTAATATATTGTAATATATCTTTGCTGTTGCTACTGTTTTGGAATATAATGATTAAATTGCCATTATTATTACCCTTGTTATGTATCATTAGCACTATTAGTAGTTAACTTCACATTAGTTTATAACTATTTGTATATAAACTTGAATATAAAATCTTTATTTAGAAATATGATTGATTGATTACATACTTAGATTATGTTAATATATACTATACATTACATACTTATACTATAATATTTGTAAATATATATATATATATATATATATATATATATATATATATATATATATATATATATATATATATATAAAAGATATAATGTAATTATACATATTTTTATTTAAATAGTTTGCTAATTAAAACATACTAAGCTTCCCAAGAAGAACCTCTTTGTTTTCTCTGATCTTTATTGCTAATAACTTTTTAAGTTCTTTAGACAGCATTTTATTTTGTTGTGCATTTGTGTATTATATGGCTAATTTTATTTGTTGTGTATTTGTGTATTGTATGGCATATTTTATTTTGTTGTGCATTTGTGTATTATATGGCATATTTTATTTTGTTGTGTATTTGTGTATTATATGGCATATTTGTATGACATATTTTATTTTGTTGTGTATTTGTGTATTATATGGCATATTTGTCAACTATTTATACTTTTCTTTAGTCAAACAAGAAAAATGTGTTTAACCAAAATTACTATTGAAAACCTACATAAATAAGCATGGAATGTTAAATACATGCATGCTTTGTTAACAAAACACAACAAGGAACTGAATAATCAATTAAATGCAGATTTTAAGTAATTGCTTTATTATGGAGTTACCAAAATCCTTTTCAGTTTTATCTATAAAATATCTACATAAAAATACAAACAAAGAATTTTCAATGATTTTGAAGCACTAACATTGCTCCAAGAATGGCAGCTAAAAATCACGAAGAAAATATCTGAAATAGAGATCAAAAATCAATCTGAAGCTTTTTTTTCCGAAAAAACGCATTTTTTATCTGAAAAAGCAATTCCCTTGTTCGTTTATAGCATTGGATTTAATAGCGTAGTTTTTATCTTAAAAACAGAATTTTTTGAATGTTTATAGCAATAGACTTTTTTTCCTTCGCTATCTACAGTAAAAACTTTGTTTTTTATGTTTATAGCATTGGCCCCAGAAGAGAATGCTTTTACCTCCAGATTGAGTGATTTATTTGATGAGGCTCATGGTATGAGCATGAGTACTATTCAAGAAGACAAATACTTCTTACTTACACAACAAGACAAAAGGAAGGTGTGGATCAATAGTTGGATTAGATCTAACATTAACAAGTAAAAAATAATAATAATGGGCAGCTTAAAAAAAAAGAAACTTTATTCCAGGCATGATTGGAGGATCTAGATATGCAGTATGTAGAGATTGGACCAGAATAGAGCTTATCATCTGAAGGAGAAAGTTCAAATGTAGAAACTGAAGATGTGAATGCCCACTGCATTGCAGTGTAAAGCAGTTGGAGACCACACCTTTTGCACTCCAAGAAGAAGAAAATAAGCTTCACTCAGGTGTATATATATACACCTAATATATATATTGAGGTTTCCACATTCAGTTTGAAAATGTTTTTTTTTTTAAAAAAAAATATTGGTTATGACTAGTCTTTGGTTAAATCTAAGTTAAAGCATAACTAAAATTAAACATTAAGGGTCAAAATTGACTCAATCAAATATTAACATAATCAGAATTAAAAGATTAAAACAAAAGCCAAATTTCTTTTGAACGATTCTAAACCAGTATAAAACTGGTTTAGAATCGTTCTAGGACTATTCTTTAGGTTTAAAAGTAAATTTAATAATAGTTAATGAAAAAACTTATGGTTGAGCTTTTTTATCAAGTAAAGTATTAGAAAACTAACATAACATATTTGGCAGGTAGATCCTAACAATACAAAGTTTGGCCTCAATAAATAAGAGTAAGAAGATTTTTTGAGCTTAGAAACATTTTAGCAGATTTAATTTACCAAATTTATTGTAAAATAATAGATTTATTATAAACCAATTTGACAATTTAAATTCAATGACTTAATTTTCAATGCCACATTTAAAATTAAATACTTTTTGATGCAGCAATAATAATGTAATATTTCATTTATAGGGTTTAAATGTATGCATTAAAGCATAACAGTTATATTCAAAATACTTCAAGAATCTATGATACATGTCCAAAAAACTTACCTCTCTTTGTAAAACCATGTCTTTACTCAATGCATAAGCTTCAACTCCCATAGGCTCATCTTCAGAAATTTGTGTTCCAGCTGGATTTACAGACTTAACACGAGGACAAGAAATTCCAGCAAGTAAGAATGTCAACAAACAAGTCTCTTTGGGTAAATACAATCGCATTCTAGATCCACTTGCTACAAATTCCACAATAGCAGCTGATCTGCCAGCTCTTTGTAAGAATGGCAAAAATTGTTTTGACTTGCTTACATCACCAGACAAATCAGCAATACGATGTGATGGAGGCTCTTTTTTGCTATGTATACCTTTCCCATTCTTTGCAGCTCTGCTCTCTGCAGCTAGTAAATCATCATAAAATGAAGAACGTTGATCATCATCTTGGCGGTGACGTAAAGCACCGGCCAGGCCTTTGCTGACCATGGCTTCAGCAATATTGATATCTCCAATTTTTACAGTAGCACAGAGACGTTCTGGGTAACCATCTCCAGCAGGTTTTATGTAGTCAACAATAACATGAACCTTTTTACCAATTAGCTTCTTACGCAAAAACTCTCGGGCTTCAAACATGTATGGAATATCATAAAGGGGTCGGCCACGCTTTCCATCTCTTGAAGGTCCATTTTCAACAACACCATCGTCCTTTGGCTGGGCACGTGGTGGGCGTAAACTACTGAAAAATATTTTCTTTGGGTCACCACCTGAAACCTTGACCATAATGGCATCACCATTAACTATTTCAACAACCTAAATAAATAGCAAAGAATTAAAACAAGTCAAGAATATATTTAACAATAATATTTATATGTTTTCATTTTGCAAAGTAAAAATATATAAGTATTATATTAAGAAATGATAAAAAACTATATTATCTCTTAAAAATGATTACTTTGCCATGGAACTCTTTGTCTTTGATGGCTAATGAAGGTGTGGACAGCTTGTAATCTTTCCAAATACGCAATTTTTTCTCTTTAGCAAACCTTTTCATTTAAAAAGTATTGAAGGTATATTACTTTTACACCTAAAATTTGTTGTTACACTAGTTATTCTGTTTTAAGTAAATTTTCTATTTATAAAGTAAAATTTAATTCTTACTAAATTTATAAGTTTGTTACTCCTCAACAACTATTATAAAAAAAAAAAAAAAAAAACAAAACAAAAAAATGAAATACTTTTCAGCTTGTCTATATTTCTCATGACCAACTGAAAGTACACCCATGCTCCAATCAACACATTTTGCAAATCCTTCACTTAAAAGTAATTCAGCAATATTTCCAGCAGGATGTATAATGGTACCTAAGAAATTTTGATTAGAAACACCCTCAAAGACAATTTGTATTTCTCTTTGCAACAAGCGACAATCTGTAAAGTATTTTGCTTCCATTGCATATGGTTCTGCTACTTCCTCATCACCTTCACGCTTAAACTGTGGACACTGAAAATAAAAATGTACTTTTAAACTTTTTTTTTTTTTTTTTTTTTTTTACATATACTAAATTAAATTAAGTGAAAATCTCAAGTTAGTACATTATAATGAGAGTATTGACAAAAAAAAAACAACAAAAAAAAAAAACCTTAATCCCAGTAAAAGACACTGTGACATACTCAAAAGTAGGAAGAAGAAATGCACGAACAGTGCTTCCATCCCTAACCATTTCAATCACAGCTATAAAAGATAACATTCTAGTGTAAGTATACTCTCAAAGGATCAAGATTTTGTTGTTTGTTTAAAACAGTTCACCAACAACAAAATTTATGAACAAAAGGAGCATACAATGTTTTTTGAACTGATATGAAAATTATTTACTATTTTGTATAGCTAGCAAAATATTCAGTACTCTTATTACTACTATTCTAATTTTAATTTAGATATAGTAACTTGTACCATTTACGGGTTTCCCTTTCTTTTGGTCAACAAAAAGTCTAGGATTTTCTATATTCCATGTAATATTTCTGATATGTTCCTAGAAGTAAACATAAAAACCCATGTTATAAGTAAAAATGATCACGTAAAACAAATAGAATAAACATGAAATAGAATAAGTCTTTTTAGAGTTCTATCTAGAATCCTTTTATAAATCACAAATTATATCACAAAGTACACAAAAATGAAGGAGAAATCAAATAACTAGTAAAGAAATCAAATAACTAGTACTATTAGCTATGATACCTTTTTGAACTTATAACATGATAAAAAACACTTACTGCAGTTTCACCTGACCATTTTCCTTTCTTTGCTGCTTTAGCTTGGTCTTCTAGTTCAATCAATTTTGTTTGATCACTGAAAAAAAAAAAGATATTCTTTCTATTGATAAAATCAAATCAATAAGGGCTGGAGCGTTAGAATTTTTCATGATAAAAATATCATACAAATTTGTTTTTTAAGTTTATCATTTTTTTAAAGTTTATATATTAGTCTAATGAAAGTGATTACTGCCTAATTATTCTTGAATATCTCATAAATTTTCTCACTTTGCTGAACAAAGTTCCCATTTTGCATTGTGCTTTTGTACAATTGATGTTCTGAAGAATTTTAAGACTCCATTTATATACAAATTGTCTTAAGTATTTACACTCTAAATCTCTTCTTCAAAACCACTGTGATAATACTCTAATAATGCAACCAGGCAGATATTAAGACTATTGGGAAGATAAATATGCTTTTTGGCACATAATTGGTGTCATCTTTATGGCACTTTAGACCCTTAAGGGAATTATAGCAAAAGGTTGGATCAGGCCAAAAAAATGAAGGTTTCTTGAGAGCCTTAAGAAAGGCCAGATAGAAAGAAGGAAGGTATTTCTACAGATACTCTTTTGCATACCTTTTGGCACTTATAGTTCCAATAGAGATAGTTGCTTTTATTTCCACACTGATAAATAGCCTGGTAAACAAAATATTTTTCTAGGAAATTCTTCTTTTGACATAACTTTGTTCAGCCAGCTTTATGACATTTCCCATAATGAAAACTGTGATCTGAAAATTCTTTCAAATTCTTTTTTTAATGTGTAGTTTTATCTCTGATAACAACCTACAACTCCTTGTCATCAACAAGACAACGATGAGTTTTTTCCATATATTTCAGCTTATAGGCTTTATTTTGAGTCTTTACCTGAAAAGGATTGCACTTTATTGATGACTTTATGATCAAGCTTTTCTTTTGTGTCCAACATCTAAATAATGATTAACTGTGCACAAGATGAATGTTCTTTAACTGCAACTACTTTAATTTTCAAGTTTTTTGTTCTATGAAATCAGGACATTTTAAGAAAAACTGATTGATTAAAAAATCTCCTTAAAAGATTTACCATTTTAATAAAAATTCTAATGTGCCAACCCTTAAAAAAAATTGTTGTAAACAAGCAAATATGACATGAGATTAAAACTTTACTCTGATGGTTTAATCCCTCCACGACGAACTTCTACCAAACCTTCTGATACAAGTTCTTCAGTAATGCTTTGCATTTCACCAGAACCTTAGATAAAAAAAAAACAACAACTTTAAGAATCTTTATAGAGAATGACATAAATCTTTAAAGTTAAAACCCAATTATTAGTAGATCAGTTGCTAAAATCAATAAAGTTCTACTGAGTATTTAAAGTATAAATATGCTTTGTATTATAAGGTTGAAGCAATTTTTTGCAAGAGCCAGCCATGCTGACTGGGAAAGTGTTTATATCTGCTATATCTGATAAAATCAAAAATATGTAACCTTTAGAAAAAAGAAAGAATACAATTATAGCTGCAGCCTATGACCCTATTAAAGAAATTTAACTTTTGTATTATATCATTCCATTTAAACAATTGTCTTTTTTGGTTTACATAACTTGTATACAAAATTTGGCTACAGCAAAAGATAAAAGATACTATTCTATGAATTAGTAAATTATTATGAATTTCCTTTCTTAATGATAATTGAAGTAAAAAAAAAAAAGATTTGGTATGCTGATACAGCCAGTACACACTTCAACCTAATCCAACGAGGGATTTAAAAATTAAACGTAACAAAGGATGATTTTAAAAAATTAGTAAAAAGAACTTCTAAGAAAAAAAAATCTTTAAACTTTTTGTAGAAGAAAAAACTTATTGGACAGTATTAAGTAGAATGGAATGAAACTACAAAAGTTAATACTTTTTATTAATTGCTTGGTTGAAAACTCTTTTGTCATTTAAAATTTTTTTTCAAGGACCAAAAAAAAAAAAAACTTTAAGTCTAGATGTTAGGTCCTTTTTGCTTTGTGTAGCTATTATAGCAGACCATTTAACTTTTTGTGGATTTGTTCCTTTCTGTTTAATACTGTCCAAAATTACTTCAAACTTACTTGATTTTAAGAAAATACAACCATATTCTCTTCCAGATCCAGGAACTTTATACTCGATAAAAAATTCGATTTCTTTTCCAATAAGTTTCTTTCTGAGGAATTCACGACTCTCCCAGGCATATGGCTATGAATCAATATACCTAATTGGTAACACCTAACAAATCATTGTCTCAATACTTTAACATATCTAAAGATATTCGTGATTAAAAATGGCCCACAAATCTTTTGAATAATGCTCCATCTTAGAAGTCAATATCAGTTAAGATAACTGTGTCTACCAAGTTTACAACTTTTGACTGTTAAACACAGTGAACAAATTCTGGTTAAATCAAAAACAAAAAAAATTGAACAAATAGCCTCACCTCATCAGCTGTAGTTTCAGCATTTCCTACTGGACGCCTTGCTAAACGAGGAGCAACCACATTTGAAAGGGCAAGTTGTTTCTCAGGTGGAGGCCCACCTTTAGGTTGACCACGTATTACAACACTGTCACCTGATAAAACCTAAAGTTTTAATGGAATAAAGTAATTCTAGTATAATATAAAATTTCAATTTTAAAGTTATGCATATAAAATCCATACAAAAGTGTTCAAAATTTTATTATTTTATGACCACAACACCATATTTATTTCATAAAACAATCTTAAAAATTTATTAATACTCAACTGACTTGAATTCAATCACTTTATGATTTAATTTAGTTTTACAATTTATAATTTTAATTTAATTTTTATATATAAAAGAGAAATTAATTTAGTTTGTCATCTAATGCATGCTTGTATATGATGCTGGATTTTAGCAATGGTAAGCTGTAACATACCATTTAATCATAAAATCGTTGTCCAGAATCAAATCATAAGTTCTGCTGCAGAATTTCAATGCTTATACATTTAAGTAATCAAGTTAAAAAATTTTACGATAATATCAAATTTTTTGTAAAGGCTTTTTTTTTCTAACTTAATTTTGGTAGATGAACACCTTATAACCTACGTTAACTATAAATATGAAGGGATAGCTGTTTATAGACCGATAGTGAATTACAACTTGGTCATTGCAACTGCTGATGCGATTCATTAAAACGGTGAGTTAGATCTTTAACAGAAATTTTTCTTACCCAAAAGAACTATAAAACCATGAAAAAACACAACTTATGGTAATAATACGAACCGACTTTACAATGCCTTTGTGAATGGTAGGTGTTTGTGCCATTTTAAAGAATAAACAGTAAAAGTAGAGCTTAGGTTAGGTTTAACAGAGATCCTACTTCTTTCTTCCGGGTGACTCGAACAAAAGATTTGGTTCAAGTTTAAAAAACTTCCGTGATAAAAAACTGGGTACAAGTATACTACGTGGAAAAAAGAAAACAAACGTGCTGGGGATTCCCTTTGCATAACGCAAGTAAAATTGCAACAGAAAAAAGCCAGACGGCCTTATTTTTTTTTTTTAAAAAAAACCCGTTTTTTACAAATAATTATTACTTATAAAAAATTTTTATTGACATATTCAGTCAACAAAAAAATAAAGATTTTAAATAATCTCAAAGAAAACCACTTGTTGATACTTTAAATACTACACTTAAAGGTTTCAGTCAGCAAAAAAAAAACAAACTCGTTTTTTTTCTTTTTTCTTTTAGTAAAAAAAAAAACATCAAAAAAAAAATTTTTTTTTCTTTCATTTTTTGGTTTAATTTCTAAACATTTTCAATAAAATACATCAACAGTTTGCCTATGTAATGTACTTTTAATCATTATGACATCTGTGATGACCTAAATTTTTTTGATACAAAAGAAGTATTCGGCCAACTGTCAATTTATGACGTCCCGCTATTATATTTAACTACAATATTATTAACTATTAATAACAGATGAATTGTAGTTATGAACTCTATACATTGTGAAATATCATGTTATAAGAATTTTGGGGCCTCCTGGTTGGTGAGGGCTTATCAATTGGAGATAACAAAATCAAAGCCGAGCTGGGTAGAGAAAACAATAACATCAACAAGCGATTGAATTATCTTTGCAAGTCATGAAAATAATCTTTTTAGAATAAAGTAACTTGGTCAGATAAAAGATTAATAAAACTATTTTTGTAAAAAAAATGTCAAGTTAAAGTGTAACACAGGGGCCAATGCTATAAACAATTCGAAGTTTTTTTCGAGAAAAAAAATCTTTCGTAAAAACGCAATTTTTCACGTACGAAAAAAAGTTCGTAATCTCGAAGAATTTATCGCTGTTTGTATTTTTTTCGCCCATTGCTATAAAGCATAAAACGTAAACGTCACTAAAATTCACGAACTTTTTTTATCCGTAATATATAGTAGTAATATAATAGTAATTTTTATTGTAACTTTTATTTATTAGGCCTACTTAATGAATTTAATTAGTCATTAAGTATGCTGTGCTGTCTATTCTATTTTTATGAATATTTTTAAATTCTAGTATTTGGTGTTTAAAAAATCTGTGTAAAATTAAAGTAGAAACATGAATTTAATTTTTTCGGATGAAGACTTAGATTTCGAAGTTGCAGAAAATGAGCTTCGCCACCGATTGCCTCGAGAGGTTGGTGTTTAAAACATTACTTAAAATTACTATATATATATTTTTTTTTAATGATTTTTTATCGAACAAAATCAGAAATCATACCAAATAGGCGCAGAAATTATATTTTTGTTTTGTTTTTCAATATCATTTTAGTTTAATGGTCGCTTTTTTAACGAAGATGTTTCTGACAACGTTTTTCGAGAGCAGTATCGAGTCCCAAGAGCTGTATTAGATTTTTTAGAAACTAGGCTTAAAGATGATTTGCAACATTATACTAAGCGAAATAAAAGCATTTCAGTACTTTTCCAAATAATGGTATTTCTTCATTTTATTGGCACAAATATTTTTTTTCATGTTCTCAGAGACTGTCATGGAATCTTTACCAACACAATTTATAGTATTATACAGTGTAGGAGAAGCTATTTTCAATGTTAGTGTATTAAGTTAATAAAACTATTGGAAGTTTTACAATGTCATATAAAGTTGCTTATTATTTTTATTTTAGTGTGAAAATTAAAAACTAAGTTTAGTAAAGAGAAAAATTGTTATCTTATAAGATTAGATTCGACAAGAGATCATAAAATGGCCGAATGATTGCTCCACTCTTCCACAAAAGTTTATGGAAATCGGAGGTTTTCCGTGCGTATGTGGTGTTCTGGATGGGTCTCATATACTCCTTTCTAACCCTCCTCAAGCAGATGAAGATTCTCTAATCAATCGCCATCATGTCCATAGCATAAATGCAATGGCAGTATGTGGACCCGACACGTCCATATTTTATGCATCGACCAACAGTCCAGGAAGGTGGCATGATGCACATGTAAGCCTGTCACTAAGTTATATTTTACAACTGTTAGTTCACTAATGCTGGGTATTCAACTAGTACGTGACATTCTTCGGTATGTTCATATTGAACATACTATTTGAACTATTATGATTGCTAATTAAAATGTAACTTAGACTAACTAATATAATGTATTATAATGTAACTTACAGTAAATTTAAATATTGTGATTTTACTACTATTAGGTTCTAAGAAATTGTAACCTATGGAACAAGTTTGAAATTGGAGAGCTTCCATTTAATGGAGCTGTAATTTTGGCTGACTCTGCGTACCCATGTCGAGAATGGTTAATTCCACCTTTTCCTGGTGATCCAGACGGAGCTCAAAAACGTTTCAACAAAGCACAGAGAAAAACTAGAAACATAATTGAGCGATGTTTTGGCATTGTCAAAAACAGGTTTTATGCTTTGAAAACTGGAATTCGTTTGCATAAGGTCGAAGATGCCTCTAAGCTTATCATGTGTGGATTTGTTATCCATAACTTGTGTATTCAACATGGAGACAACGGTAATGACTTTGAAGAACGCGAAGAAGAACAAGCTGATGAAAATCTAGCTCAAGAAAATCAGAATGATGGAGCTTTGAATAGACGATTACAGCTACTTAACTACTTTACTTAAAAGTATTGTTTAAAAATTCATATACAATTTGCTCTAGAGCATAGGATCTATCAAAATAGTTTGGACATGGATCATAGATTTGTGCCTAAATTAGTTGAATTAAAATTGGAAAAAAATTCACACAATGACTTTTTAATAAATGCAAGAAATTTTTATAAAATATTAGACCATAAAAATATATGTTTATATCTGTTTTTATATAGTATGTGTATTTTGTTTTTTTATAGAACACGCTTAAAAAAAAATTAGGAGATTTGTTAGCTTTTGTTGTTAGGAGCAATTCTTATTAAGAGTATTTTAAAAAGGTAAAAAATGCTTAATAGCATAAAATTAAGATATGATCGTATTAATATTAAACTAGATTACAAAATAAATTTAAAATATGAAAGATATTGTTTTGTTTAAATTTTAAAATCAACCACTAGCCAATGCAATACCTTATATATAGTTATATATAGTTGTGATGCTTGTATCTATTTCACATCGCAACAGCATTGGTCTTAATGTTTGTGTGAAGTTTTACAGAACTTATTACTGTAAGGTAATGGTGATAAAAAAAATGAAATAACAAGAACAATTTCAGGTTGAAGTTATATTTTTATTGTTACTAAAAAATGTAATTGGTCATGGCTTTACAGTTAAATACCTTCAAGGTGAATGTTTAAATATAGTTATACAACATTTTTCGAAATTTAACATAAAATTATGATGTAGCTCTTCTCTTAATGCTCAAGAATTTCCTCCTAAAACAAAAAAAATTTGTTAATGATAAAGCTATACTAAATACAAGCTACAAGTTATACTAAATACAAAAAATTTGTTAATGATAAAGTCATACTAAATATTATTACAAATTAATTTTAAAATACCGTTTCTGTATTTACAAAATGTTGCTGGTTTGAAGGTTGCAATTTCTCATTCATTAGCTTTGTTGCTGTTGTGTAATATATTGTTAAAGCCTTTTCTTTTCGAATTTGCTGTTGTCTGAGAGCAACGTCCAATTTCAGAAGTTTTACTCTTAATTCTTGTTCTTTTTTTAATCTTTCTTTTTCTAACTGTAAAACACTTACTTTCAATTTTTTAAAACTTCCATCTACCAGGAGACTTTCTCTAGCTTGTTTTCTTTTTAATTTTTTTAATGCCCCCCTTGATGGTTTATTTTGAATTGAATCTAAAATTTAATTCTAGGTGTCAAAACAAGATCAGTTAACTAAAATAATAAGAAAGGTGGTTTAGATTCCTTTAAAAATAAGAAGTTTTTAATGGTTTTGGAAATACTAGTTGTGTAAAAATTAAGCACAAATTGATGTTGTCTGTTATATAATTATAAGTCTAAAACCTACAATTAACTAAATTAAACAACTGAGATTTAAAAAAAATTAATTTATAAATTGCATTACCTTGAAGTATCTGACAACTGTCACTAACAAGAGTGGTATTGTCTAAATTAGGGGAGGACATACAATCAAATCTTCCATCTAATATAAACAATCAATTAACTCTATAAACTATAGAAATAGAAATATATATATATATATATATATATATATATATATATATATATATATATATATATATATATATATATATGTATTTTATAACACAACTAGTCTTAACCAACAAAGAAAAATATACCAGACATAGACGAAATAAAAGAAGCTGTATCAGAAGATTGTTTCAAAGTAAAGTTTACTTCTTTACTTGATGAAGAAAGGGTGGCAGTGGGAGTGGAAAGTTGGTTGGGAGTGGATGACAATGCATCATCTGTTGTACAAAAAGAGATATTAAAATCAGGAACATCGATTCCAGATACATTTATTGACTTCCTGTCAATAATGTCTAAAACAACATTATCTAATTCTGTTAGTTGTCTCCCTGCAGCACCTTAAAAAAAAAAAATTATATATATATATATATTTGTATATATAATATATATATACAAAAATATTTAATTATATATATATATATATATATATATATATATATATATATATATATATATATATATATATATATATATATATATATACATATACACACACACAGACATATATAAATATATATATGTATAACAAAACTATACCTGTTTTTAGACTCTTAGCAAAATTTTGCATTGTAGCTCTTCGCAAATAATCCCACTCTCTACTACGTAGCTGATTGATATCTTCAATTTTTGCCCCTAAACTATTTAAATGTGACATTATGTCTTCCCAAATTCTATTTCTATGCCTCATAGTAATAGATGGACCTAAAAGTAGATGAAATAAATAATCAATATATAGTATAATATAGTCTTATATAGTAAAATACTAAATATTCTATAATAATATATTATTTTATAATAGGAATCATACCTAAAAAAGCTTACCTATATATATATATATATATATATATATATATATATATATATATATATATATATATATATATATATATAAAATATAATGCAATTATACATATTTTTATTTAAATAGTTTGCTAATTAAAACATACCAAGCTTCCCAAGAAGAACCTCTTTGTTTTCTCTAATCTTTATTGCTAGTATCATTTTAAGTTCTTTAGACAGCATTTTATTTTGTTGTGTATTTGTGTATTATTTTGTTGTGTATTTGTGTATTATATGGCATATTTGTTGACTATTTATACTTTTCTTTAGTCAAACATTATGAAAAATTTGTTTAACCAAAATTACTATCGAAAACCTAACAAGGAAAAACAACAAGGAACTGAATAATCGATTAAATGCAGATTTTAAGTAATTAGTTTATTATGAAGTTACCAAAATCCTTTTAAGCTTTATCTATAAAATATCTGCATAAAAACACAAACAAAGAATGTTCAATGATTTTGAAGCGCTAACGTTGTTCCAACAATGGCCGCCAAAAATCACGAAGAAAATATCTAAAATTGAGATCAAAAATCTATCTGAAGTTTTTTTTCGAAAAAACGCATTTTTTATCTGAAAAGGCGATTCCCTTGTTCGTTTATAGCATTGGATTTAAAAACGAAGTTTTTATCTTAAAAACGGAATTTTTTGAATGTTTATAGCAATGGACTTTTTTTTTCTTCGCTTTTTACGGTAAAAACTTCGTGTTTTACGGAAAAAACTTCGTTTTTTATGTTTATAGCATTGGCCCCAGGTGAGGCACAACGTTTGAACCAAAAAATTTAACGGTAGCCGTTAAAACTGTAGCTCAAACGTTGTGCTCCTATTGTAAGAAAACTAAGCTTTTTGTTAATGTGAAAACAGACCAATATCTAAAAAGATATTCTCCTACAAATGCTATTCTTAAGTGCTCAACAATTGAACATTGAACCCGATTTGGTTTTCCTGCATGACAACAAACCTGCACGAAGCACATTGCACAAAGTATTAAGAAATGGTTGTTATTTATTGTACCTGCTAAAAAAAATCTTTTTTGATTTCTTTCCTCAATAGGTCTTAAACAAAATAAAGATGTTTAGAAATTTAGAAAAAAAAAATTAATGGATTAGGGTAAAGTAGGGTAATTTCGGCGTATTAAGCTATTTTGTTGTTTATAGACAATGGTTGCTTTAATAACGTTAAAAAATCATGCATATCGATGTCCTGCAGATATATCTATTAAGTAATAGTTAAAAAATTGTTTCAAACTTACAAAGTTTTATGTAAAATTTGTTTTACATAAAACTTTGTAAGTTTGAAACTCAAAAATGAAAAATACTCAAAAATGACGAAATTAGCGACCTAGTATGGTAATTTCGGCACAATGATACGGTAAATTCGGCATACTTAAGAAAATTAAGATGTTCGTTGAAAACGCATTAATATAATTAAAATATTATAAACAGCTATAAATCTGCATTGTATAAAGTAATTGTCTCTTAAATGGAATTTGTTACACCTAATTGACATTTAATTAAGGGCGTTGCAATTGCAAAGATTCATATTTTTTGAACCACCTATTTTAGTAAAGTATGAATACATCACCCAAAACAGAAACCTTATTAGAAAAATGTGCCTGTAAAGTAAAATTGTAAATAAAATGATTACTAATTTCTATGATTTCGATGATTATTTCTAAATTCTGTTTAAATAAGAATTCATGTTTATAAGCTCATAAGTAGTTCATAAAATAATATTTTACATAACTACAATAGTTAAACATAAAAAAATAAAATACAAAGAAAACTTTATAAAAAGAGATTTATTTAAGAAAGTTAAAAAACAGCTTAAAGAATCAGTGTTTCATACAGTCATCACAAGTAAATACTTTTTTAGCATAAACACCACATATAGCAGCACATGTCTCATGCCACCATCTACAGCATTTATGGCATTTATCCCAATTATCCTTTAAGTATGGATCGACAGGATCCCCATAACTGTATTGACACATTGCACAAAGTTGTTTATTAATTGCACTTTTAGCATCAAGGTTACTCAAACACGTCTTTTGATGTGTAGATATATTTTCTTTAATGCACTTTTTACGTGGCTGCCTGTTCTTATATTTCAAAGTTAAAGATTCCTCTAGCTGAGATTTATATGGTGATCCAGTAATTTTTTCAGCATGATTTACCCTCCTTTTTATACCTGTTCGTTTTTTATTTTTAATGTCAAGTCCAGCTAGTGATCCGAATGTAACACCATGAGGTTGTGAGGTTTCATCAGAGGTGGCTAATTCTAATGACTTCTGAAGTGTAAATGATGAGTTTGGTGAAGCAGATTCTAAATAAAAATATTTAACTAAAAAAGGTGAATAAAATTAGGCAACATATAAATTATAAAAAATTTGAACTATTTGTTTAAGAAACTTTTTTTTAGGTTAATAAAACAACAGATAAGTTATTATTTTGCTTGATTTTAAAAAAATTACATTTGTGTTTTAAATAAATGGTGGAAGATAGTAAAAATAATACATCTTTTAAAATGATTTACCTTTTTGAGAAGCAATTACACATTCTGTGACAAAATCAACATGATCTAAATCTTTAGCAGAGTCTAACCCATTGTCGAGAGTAGGGTGCATTTCAGAGGTAATATTTGGTTTTGAAATTTTTGATACAATATACGAGTGATCAGTAGCCTTAGCTGCAGCAAAGTCTTCTTCAGTAAACACATTTCTATCAAATGGATATATTCCACATTTTTTAAACCCTGACTGACAATTTTGAACAGTTGCAGCTTTCCCATAAGCTATTCCAAATAATTCACTAACCTCTAATTCAGTTACAGGACGACCTGGATGGTGACGAAGCCAAGTACCAACTTCTTGATCATAGAATATTTTGAGACTTTTAAAAAATGAAACATCAAGTGGTTGCAGTTTGTGCGTGCAGTGAGACGGAAGTGATAGTATAATAACATTTGTCTTGCGAGCTTTTATAATAACACTAAGATTTTTTTTATGACTTGAATGTCCATCTAAAATTAGAAGAACTGGTTGGTCTCTTGACTGTGGCTGGACTGCTTTTAAAAAATGATCAAACCATTTTTCAAACAAATCAGTTGTTATCCACCCATTTTTGCTGCCACCAGAAATAGAACCGATTGGGGCTTTATCTAAAAATTCAGGTCTCACTCGAATACGTGGATAAATCAACATTGGAGGGACAAAAAATCCGCTTGCTGATTGGCAACAAACTATTGTGATTGTTTTTCCTCTTTCAGAGCTTGTTAAGCCACCAACACTATGTTTTCCCTTCAGGGCAACAACTTTTCCTGGTTTATGGCATATAGACAATCCAGATTCGTCTACGTTGAATAAGTTTGCTGGTGGAATAATCTGCATTTCATCAGCATTAAACATTATTTTTTCTAGTTCATCATAAAAACGATTAACTTTTATTCTATTAAAACCAATGGCTCGATGCAATGACGTTGATTCAGCAACTCTTACAGAGAGTTTATTATGACGTTTCAAAAAACCCCTAAACCATTCTTTTCCTGCTGACTTAGTTGCACAATTAAACTTATGAATAATCCCATTTTCTTCACAAAACTGGAATACCATTTGTTTTACATCTTTTGGAGACAGACCAAATAATCTCTGTGACATAGTCAGAAGAACTTCAACAAGTTCTTTTTCTTGAAAAGCTGAGAGTGTTATTGGGTGCCCTGCTCTTAACTTTTTAACACAATTATCAACAGAAACTCGTTTTATATAGTCATGTAGCGTTTGCCTTGGTATTTTACATTGTTTAGCAGCAGAATATTTCGAGCATCCATCAACTAAAACTGCATTTACTGCTAGTTTTAATGATTCATTTGACCAATTACCATATTTTACACGTTTTGAATCCATTATATAATGCTAACACACAATAATATATATATATATATATATATATATATATATATATATATATATATATATATATATATATATATATAATTAATGAACTATTAATTTATTGTATGACATAAATTTAATTTATATGGTGGGGAACTATTATTTTATTAAGTTTCACAGAGACACTAACGAATTCAAGTTTTTCCTAACTCGTTATTATCTTATTACTATCTGAATTACTAAAATCAACTTCTTCTATACATAATATTTCAAACGGTTATTTACATTTTGGTTTCAGAGAAAGCACAGGTCGGCAAATTCGGCACTGCCGAAATTAAAAACTATTAATAAGCCGAAATTATCTCCTTAGAGCAGTCCTTGGAGAAACTTTTATATCTTGTAACATACTTTGATTTTTATCTTATTGCTGCTCACATTTTATTCAGTTTATATTTTTGAATAAAATAAATAACAACTTTTGGTAAAAATTTTCGAGAAAAAATCATTTATCCAACATTTTCAAATAGGTAAAAATGTTAAGAAAAAGCTAATAATCATAAATTAATGCACCTATAATGTAAAAATAAAAGTTTAAAGCAATATTTTTAGGAAAATTGTTTATCTTGCTACAATACCCAACTATGATTTAATTATTCCAATAAATAAATATTTTTAGGTGTTTTTTGAAGGGGTGCCGAAATTATCTCCCTGCCGAAATTACCCTACTTTACCCTAATTACTAAGTTATATAAACTGCCAGGTTTCATGTTGTTTTACTCGACCAAAACCTATTTTATGAGTTTATTATTAATGTATATGGTTCAACAAAAATATTTTAAAAATCTGGTTCGCGTGCTAAGATTTGAAAATCAATTTTTAAGTTTTTATGTTCATCATATTAGAGCAAGACTCTTCATTCATAAAAATCATTTGTTGATTTCCAAACTTTTTTTCAGATCTTATCGTAAGTAATGGTAAACTTTTCAGTATGATTTGAAAAAGCTTTTAAAAATCTAACAACAACAAGCTGAATTTTTTTTTCTTTACATAAATTTCCTCCATACTTTACCAATTTGCGGACCAGTTTAAATAAAACTTTTCAAATATTACAGAAAACTTTTATGAGACTTAGAATGTCTGTAGAACAACAAAAAATATATATGTAAATTGATTAATATATAAAAGGTTTAAAATTTAAGGAAGTATTGACAGTCATCTCAAATATTTTTTTCCGGCCCTTTAGAAATTAAAAAATCATAATTTGTAATGTAAACATAAAAAATAGTTTCAGAATAATAAAGTTAAAGCATCAAACATCATTTTTAAGGCATAAAAACGTACTGCATTTTATGTCTATTCTAAATATTCAAAGCTTATTTTCTCCTAACTTTTATTTCATAAAACAAAAAAATGTTAATAACTTTTTTGTTTGTTTACACTTTGCACTAAACTAAAAATGATTCAAAAAGTGAAATTTTAAAGAAATTGTGAAACAAGTAATCAATGCTTTTTATACTTAAAAAATATTAAACAAAGTTGCGTAAATCTTTTTAGGAAAAATCTTTAACAACTGTTACCTTAAGGGAAAAAATCGTTTGCGGAAGACATTTTAACGGAAATTGTTTTTTAGAAAGAATGAATGACACTAAAACGCTGTATTTTGCGGAGTAAATGCTGTATTTTGCAGAATAAATGTTTTTGGATGATTAATTTTACCCATGGATTTACCTGTATAAGATGATCTTAGAGCTGGACGTGCAACTCGTTGTTTTACATCAAAGAGGCCGCAGAAATCAGCAAAACATGCGAGTTTCCGATAAACTCTAAATTTTCACCCGCCCACAGTTTTAAAACAGAAACCCTGATCACGTGGTATTAATTTAAACTTTTATAGCATTTGTTTAATAAGACTGTTCAGGATAAAGTAACGACTTCAGACGTTGACAAATTACTAAACAAATTACACCTAGGTAAAGGAAATTAGTTGTCGGCACGAACAGATTTTACCATTTTTTCAAGATGAACATTTGTAATTTGGGGAACTTTTTTCGTGTAAACTAAGTCTGTCAATGATAAAATAGACCTGTAAGGATAATTTTAAAATGACTAGAAAAAGTATAGCGAAATATAAAAAAGCTTAAATAAATTTTTTTTGTCAAGATCTGGTTTCATTCAATTCCTTGGTCCTTCATTCACCAGCCTTAATTTTTAGTATTTTTTTAGTATTTTTTCCGATATGTTACCATCGACTTTTTGCCTTGACTACTCTATAAGCCCCATAATTTATATTCCACTACGCATTATTTTTTTAGTAGGACTTTGATGGACTTTTTTACAATTCATTTGATAAAGCAAAACCTTTTAAAAACTTATTCAAACTTATAATTATCTTGCAAAATGCGGCCAGATATTTCATGTTTTCTTTTTTCATATACTATTTCATTTGTCATAAAATGCACATAATAACCCATTAGTTTTTGTCAAATAAAATTTAGTTTATATATAGCTGGTAAATCATATTATGTTAATATTAAATAGTTATTCTTCCAGTTTGCCATAAATTGGCTCTGCTAAATTCTATAAAACTATGACAAATTATTTTTTTCTTTATTGCATTTACATTCATATTATGTATGAGTTATTTATCCTTAACTGTATATATTTCTGTTGTTAAACATGAAAATAGCAAATTCTTTAATATTCATAAACTGGAAGTCTACAACTACTCATCTATTATTTTATAGATGGAGTAGTTCCCTGGACATGAAACAGTTGTGCTCCAGGTAGCTACAAAACTAGTTGATACTTTGTATTATTTATTTTATCTCTAGTTATACATGTACTAAAGTAGTTAAGTAAATAATCTCAATTTCTATATCATCATCAGTATTATTTTTTAAAATATTAAGAATGTCTAGTTATATAAAATTAAGCTTAAAACTTGCTTCTATTGCTGTTATCTTTAATAATTAAAATGAAGTTGATGTGACCGGTTAGAAAATACCAAAAGGTTTCGACGAATCCGACAGACTTTATTATAATATAATTACTATTGTTTAAAATAAAAGATTTGTAACAATACGCAACGATCGTGGCTCCCAAAAAAAAAACAATATCGTCGCACGTCCGTCTCTTGTACATCCATGATTTTACCGAAACTTGCGTAAATTATTTTTGCTGATGCTGAAAATTGATTAACAAAGTTAAAATTTATCATGCATAATATTTACAACTGAAAGTATTCTTAAGGTGGTCCTATACTAATAAAACCAAAATTTTAAAAATACACTCATATTTTATGATTTTCATATAAGAAATAGTGTTTTATATTAAAAGCACAGTAAAGGAAAAAAAAATTAAAAAATTTTTTTTTTGGTCAAAATTTTGGGTCCATGAACCCTAAAAATGGACTAAGCGCTGCGATAAACAGCCTGAAACTAATAATGGTATGATCATGAAATTTTCACAGCTTTTTAATATCAGATGATTACACTCACCCTGCCAAAATCAAATAATTTAACAAACTATTGAAGCTTTTGTAAGAAAACAGGCTTAAGGCCTAAAAAAAAGCCCTGAAAAGGCTTAGAACCTAGACCTTATTTTTAGAACCAGTTAACTAACATGAATTCTTTTGGTAAGGTGAATGTGCATATATATAATAAATAACTCCTGAAAATTTCAACACAATCAGACAAACCAATCAAAAGATATTTATCGCAGCGTGCTTAAAACTCACATATTGAGAAAAACAATTATAAAGATTTTTAATGAAAAAAAAATTTTTCAATATATAAAAAGGTCAAAAAATTATTGAAAAACAAAACGACTTGAGCATTATTGAAAACACAGAAAAAAAAAAAAGTGAAAACTCTGATATTTGAAAAAAAGTTAACCAAAATAGAATTATTCAATGAAAAAAAGCTTGAATATAAAAAGATAATATACAATAACTACGTTCTTGATTCCCATGATGTACAGGCATTGCATATTTTTGAAAGAACTCGATAGTCAACACATTTCCCTGAGTCACTAGCAATAACAGTAACAACACCATTAAGTGAGGAATGACCCCTTTTTTGCCAAGTTCCATCACAGGAAACAACTACATCAGCTAATACATTAATATCAAAATCATTTGGTTGGATATTGTTGTTAAGATATCGAAATTCATTTGCTGCATTTTTCATTTTCACATCAGCTACACTTTGGTATATCATATGAATTTTATCTTGAATATCATTAAATGCTTTTATGTTCATTGGAGGAGGTAATTTCATTAGACCACAAAATTTTTCCAAACCAGAATGACCTTTTCCTATCTCTCTTATGGCAACAACAGATCTATAATTTATTTCAGATGGTGACATTCCTGGACCTTGCTTTTCAATCTCTTTGCTAGAATAAAAAGACTGTTTCCAATCGCACGAAGATGTTGTACAAGAAATGTTTAAAAACACAGCCAAGCCTTTCTTTTTTGATAAATCAGTTGAGATTTCAATTGAATTATTATGACATTGAGGACAATGTCCAATCAAAGTAACAATTGATTTTAAAATGTCTGTGTCAATAAGTATAAAGCATGAAGGCAATTTATTTGAATCATTATTTTTTGCATTACTATTTTTACTGCTATGTGATAACTTTTTTGAAGATGTTGATGTCAAGATATTTGATTGAGTTGAGTTAGTGATTTCCAATTTAGAAGTTAAATTGATGCTGACTGTTGATGCTGAGGAAAATTGATTTCCTCTAAAGTACTTTTTTTTGAAAATCCTGTTACCACCTGCTTTCCTTCTTAAATTTGAATCACATTTATTTTTTCCCATAATAAAAACAAGCACGAGGCACAAAGTATAACTCAAAGCTGATTTTTCTATAAGTAATATATGTAAACATAGTAATTGTACTTAAAAATCATGGCTTATTTAGGAAAATAAACATGAAACAGTTACTGGCACCAGTGTCAAAAACTAAAAGTAAATGGCGCAATATTCTAAAACGCCTATTTTCTAATATAAACAACCCGTTGCTAAGGCCGTTGCTAAGAAAATTATTTAACTTCACTGTAAAACTTGCTATTTTAGAGCATTTTTAAATTCACTCCCTATAATGATCTATATATATTTAGAATGTAGAATGTTTGGGCTTCAAGAATATGCAATTTTTGAAAAATCGATTTTTTTGATTTTTTTTAGTATAGGACCACCTTAACTTAGCCAAATAACCAAAGAAAAGACGACACCAAAATGTAATTCCCTTTTTATTATAACTATAGTTTTTTTTTTGTTTTGTTATAAAATTTAGTGATTTCTCGACAATACTTGCAAAAAGATTTTGCAATGTTTTTAAATTTAAAAAGTTGATGATATTCTATGAAAAATACAGATTTTTAATTTTGGCTTCGATAACAATAAATTATCACCTCCTGAAGGGTTCTTACTCCATTTTTGATTTATAACAGGAGGTGAGTTTTGTATGTTTTCATTTTGTATGTGCTGCAACTGGTATTTTTCATTTAAAGCTTTGTGAAAAAAATAACTAAACACAATTTCCGTCCGCTGTCAGAGGATTTCACTATTACTGCCGATATTGACAACCAAAGTTTAGAAGAAGAAAAGTTTGCAAAACGCGAAGAAGAAAATCCGTATGATTTTTTCGCAATAAAGTTTTGTTTGAAAAATACTGGCATGATAATTGGTCATCTGCTGATGAAATTCCCCAGAATGTTTATAGAACAAATGAGTCACTTTATTCGTTGAATTGACATCAAATAACTATTATGTCTCACCCCTTGTTCAGGAAGGACTCATAATTCCACGTTTGATTAAAATACTTATGACACATTATAGTAAAGAGCCGACAAAAAGAAGACATAAGGACATTCAATACGATGCCAGGGAAAAAGATTCTGTTGTTGGGTCCTAACTTTATTTAGATGAATTTGAATCAACGCTAGAAAATTTATCTGAATCTAGAAAATCTACATCAAACTAGAAGATAGTGCAAGAAACAAAGAAGATGAAGACACGTAATGTTAAATAACGCCAATGTTAAATAATTTTTTAAAGTAAAAACAACAGTTTGCAGACAAAATGGTAAAAAACTGTTAATATTACTGAGGCTCATTGTATTTGACAAATAGAAATAAATAAATATTAAATATTTTTTATTGGATTTGGGCAAAACCCATAAATATAAGTTCCACAAAAATAAGTTCCGCAAACAATTTCTTCCTTTCAGGTAACCAAGAGTTATTCTTACATTTACTTAACATCGATGTTGACTATAAATATGCTTTTATAAGTGATTATTTCTTTTTTTTTAAATATATATAGAAATCGTTAAGATATCGCTTCGAGTAGAAACATTAATATATCGCTTCGAATAGAAACATTAATATATCGCTTCGAGTAGAAACGTTAAGATATCGTTTCGAGTTGCAAAATTTTTAAAAATGCAGGACATAGCTGTTGTACCTGGAGTGGAAGATACGTAATAATTGCTGTAAAAATATGTATAGTATATGTGAATATAAAAGTAAAAGAGTCAGCATCACCGGATATATTTGGTGGCCTAAAAGAACTTGAAAAATAAAGTCAACGACAACAACAGCGTGCATCATTTAATAAAAGTCTTGAAATTTGGCATTGATTTCCATTTAACAAATGATACACCTTAAGCAGGCGCGGGTTTAGCTTTTTAAAGAAGTTAGTTAAGAAAAGTTAACACTTCTAGGTATAGAGAGGGGCGGGGGAGGGAGCCTAACTTAGCCTAAAGTTACGCTGCCGAACGATGAAAAAAACCTTTAGTTAAATGAACTTAATAATTTTTTGGACTCTCGTTTGCCGAATAAACGGGCCAAGTTAAGCGCAAAAATGTTTTACCTAACTTGACCTGAAGTTACGTTACCGGAGGATAAACAGGAAACAATTTAATAAGAATTTATACGATTTCGAAATCTCATCAGCCAAATAAACGGGCCAGATTAGGCGCACCTAATATAGTCCGAAATTACGCTACCGATAACAAAATTAGAATCCACTTTACAAATATCTCTTAAATTCGAAAGCCGGTAAAAAACGAGCAAGATGGGGACTTTATACTTATAAAAAGTCCTTAGATATCGCTAACTTACACCCAAAAAACCACAAAATAAAACTGAAGAATGTATTTTTTTAAAATTAGAAAGCTTTTTAATTAAAAAGTGTTAACCAAAAAAGATTTTAGTCAACACGCCTAACAAGCCTAACCCTAAACCTGCACCTGCTAAGTGAGTCATTTATTAAATATAAATCAAATCCAAATTATAAATAACATCCAGCTCCCATAATGAAAATTGACCAACTTGTGGAAATAGCAATAAACAATATAACGATTATGAAAATGATTGAATGACTACAATCACATCATTTTGTTTAAAATCATATTGATCGATTAACGAACTAATAAATGAGCTCGAAGTATCGATTTAGCTTAAAATAGAAGGCCAAAAGAGGAAAAAGATCATTATATTAACCATTATCAAATATAGTCGCTTTCACATAAAACAAATGGTCATGCGTGTCGCGATGGGGAATATAAAGACGATAAGTAGAACAAGATTTAAAAAAATAATATCATCTCAAACTACGAAAGTTAATAACATTGATACCATTAGCGGCCACTTCTGGTATTGTTAAACACAAAGAAATGTAGAATATCTATTCGTTTCTACTGCTCTACATACTGTTTATACTACTCAATGTACATTCGATTTCATTAAATTATACTACTTCTGACATTTATACATTATTTGTACCACTCTATATACATTAGATTTTCGTTTCGCTCGACAGGATTAAACCCTATTTCGTCTCCTCGAGCGTTAAACAGTCACCGAAACAAATTACGCTGACTGAAATCATTTAGAACAGAAAATCCATTTGGTAACCTTGTTGCACAGTAAATTGTGGTCGATACGTCTTTTAAGAGAACAAGGAAGGAGAGTGAAGCTATAGAAGTTTACAGAAAATCTCCAAGAACGTGCTTGAAAAGAGCCGTAGAAAGTTCTTTTTGACAAACTTTTATGCATAATTATTAAGCTGTTGGAGAACAACGAAGGAGAGTAAAGTCTAGAAAGATTAGGAGATCTCCAGAAATTTTTTTGTAAACAACAGAAAGTTCTTTTTTCTTTTACAAAAACGAAATAAAAACGCCGACGCTATCCGACGATGCAGTAATAAAGTTCAATCAGAAAATCTGCTTGATCAGAGTCTGTCTTGCAAAGTATTTTGCTAAAAGATAGTTTGCTTTACTTGTACGTTACGAAAAATCGATAAGCATGTCACTGTGGCACATACCTGTTCGCGAATTAGTACCAAGAGATCCGTTCTTGAACGATATGCTGGAAATCACGTTTCCTCCCTTGAGATATTATCCTCTGTTCGATGACAGATCGAGTGCTCGAGGGATCAGCAGAGAGTTGGATCGATTATACAAAGACGTGCTGGAGCCTCTCTCATACATATCTCGTCTGAAGGGGAACACTGCTGCTAAACCAGAAGGTTTCGTTGTCAATCTTGATGTTAAACATTACAAACCAGAAGAGGTTTCTCTAAAAGTTGAAGGTATGCTCTGATGTTGAGCTTCTTGTTAAGTCTGAGTTTCTGTTAAGTTTCTCTTCGATGTTGAGTTTCTCTTAAGACTGTACGCTTGCTAAAACTGTGACTTTTTTGACTTTTTAGGTCATGTTCTTGAGGTGAGCGGCAAACATCGTAACGAGAACGAGAACGGTTTTGAGTCGAGCGAGTTTCATCGAAAGTACACCATTCCAGACGACGTAGATCCGACAGCCCTTACTTCAAACATCAGCCAAGAGGGTGTTTTGCATATTGAAGCTCCTAAGAAGCTTCCTTTAAGCTCAGCTTCTGACGGAGAGTCGAGCAAGGACACTTTTAAGTACGCTTTAGACGTACAAGGCTTTAAACCAGAAGAGATTTCGATTCAAGTAAAGGGTAGAAACTTGATAATTCACGGTGAAACAAAAAGCGAAAACAAAGGTGAGCACGGATCGAGTTTACACCAGAAGCAGTTTACAAGAAACATTGTCTTACCTGATGATGTCGATCCATCTCAGCTGAGCTCTCGTTATACCAAAGACTCAAAGTTGTCTGTCGAAGCTCCTCGAGCACTTCCTCAAGCTCCATTGAATCTCGAAATCAAGATGGAGGAATAAAGACAAAACTTTAAAAAACGGCTTTATCTATTGTAATTATATATATGAACATACATATTTATATCTATCCAAATTTTTTACAGTTAAAAAGAAAACTAGTTTATTTTTTCACCATGTTCGGAATTATAGTTTCAGGGCTTAGTGTTCTTCTCTTAGTACTTGTTTTTTAATCAGCTTTCAAATGTTCAGTGTATTTTTTGTTTTCTTTTGCAAAGTTTTGATGTAATTAAGTTCTTAATAATGTCTTTAACTGCGGTTGTATCAGTACTTTTGTAACGTTTTGAGTATCTTTAGATTGTACTTAGTTAAAAAAGAAAATTCGTTAAACAAATCCAATGTCATTTGTGAGCTTCTTCCCTAATACCGAAAAGAACAGACATTAAGCAAGGCTCTAAATTGTAAATTCGTTTTAGCATAAGTAGCGTGGTTTTCCTGCCTTTTCTTACGGACTAAAAACAGTCATGGGCTGTTGCACTGTTAACCTATCCTCGTTATGCCCCAGCAGCTTCTTTGGGGAACAGACATGATTTTTTCTTTTCTAAAGTTTCTTAATTGACCTTGGCATTGGTGAGTCAAAGAGTTTTTAAAGATCTCTTTCTAAAGTGAACGTTTTTGCTGGTGATGAACTCGTCCTTTCACAAGGACGAGGTTATCATCAGCAAAAAGGATCCATGATCCTACTTAATGGTCTCTAGATGTTCACGCGTAGTCATCACAGGTATTTGCGCTTTTGATGCTTCTGATAGTGTGCAACCGTTAGGAGGGTAAAATCCGTATACCACATTTGTGCAAAAGCAAATTATTGATGAGTTTTGACATCTACTATAACAGACCATACTAATAGATTGAGTATGACATCTGTAAACTAAAATCTCGAAAATGGTAATCAAAGCCTTCCTCTCTTTCTATGAAATCTGCATGAACGTGGGTGGGTCACACCTTTTTTACTTTTCGTACTATTAGTGAGGTTTACTATTAGTGAGTATTAGAGCAAGTAAGGAGAAATTACTTTGAGATTGCACAAGGCCATGAAAAATACGATTCTGTTTGCTGAAAAAACTTTAGGATAATACGTGACTGGTAACAAAGTAAAACTCTTATTCGTATATATTCGTATATTATCGTATTTTTCATGACTTTGTGCAATCCCAAAGTAATTCCTCCTTACTTGCTCTAACCTCACTAATAGTACGAAAAGTAAAAAAGGTGTGACCCACCCACGTTCATGCAGATTTCATAGAAAGAGAGGAAGGCTTTGATTACCATTTTCGAGATTTTAGTTTACAGATGTCATACTCAATCTATTAGTATGGTCTGTTATAGTAGATGTCAAAACTCATCAATAATTTGCTTTTGCACAAATGTGGTATACGGATTTTACCCTCCTAACGGTTGCACACTATCAGAAGCATCAAAAGCGCAAATACCTGTGATGACTACGCGTGAACATCTAGAGACCATTAAGTAGGATCATGGATCCTTTTTGCTGATGATAACCTCGTCCTTGTGAAAGGACGAGTTCATCACCAGCAAAAACGTTCACTTTAGAAAGAGATCTTTAAAAACTCTTTGACTCACCAATGCCAAGGTCAATTAAGAAACTTTAGAAAAGAAAAAATCATGTCTGTTCCCCAAAGAAGCTGCTGGGGCATAACGAGGATAGGTTAACAGTGCAACAGCCCATGACTGTTTTTAGTCCGTAAGAAAAGGCAGGAAAACCACGCTACTTATGCTAAAACGAATTTACAATTTAGAGCCTTGCTTAATGTCTGTTCTTTTCGGTATTAGGGAAGAAGCTCACAAATGACATTGGATTTGTTTAACGAATTTTCTTTTTTAACTAAGTACAATCTAAAGATACTCAAAACGTTACAAAAGTACTGATACAACCGCAGTTAAAGACATTATTAAGAACTTAATTACATCAAAACTTTGCAAAAGAAAACAAAAAATACACTGAACATTTGAAAGCTGATTAAAAAACAAGTACTAAGAGAAGAACACTAAGCCCTGAAACTATAATTCCGAACATGGTGAAAAAATAAACTAGTTTTCTTTTTAACTGTAAAAAATTTGGATAGATATAAATATGTATGTTCATATATATAATTACAATAGATAAAGCCGTTTTTTAAAGTTTTGTCTTTATTCCTCCATCTTGATTTCGAGATTCAATGGAGCTTGAGGAAGTGCTCGAGGAGCTTCGACAGACAACTTTGAGTCTTTGGTATAACGAGAGCTCAGCTGAGATGGATCGACATCATCAGGTAAGACAATGTTTCTTGTAAACTGCTTCTGGTGTAAACTCGATCCGTGCTCACCTTTGTTTTCGCTTTTTGTTTCACCGTGAATTATCAAGTTTCTACCCTTTACTTGAATCGAAATCTCTTCTGGTTTAAAGCCTTGTACGTCTAAAGCGTACTTAAAAGTGTCCTTGCTCGACTCTCCGTCAGAAGCTGAGCTTAAAGGAAGCTTCTTAGGAGCTTCAATATGCAAAACACCCTCTTGGCTGATGTTTGAAGTAAGGGCTGTCGGATCTACGTCGTCTGGAATGGTGTACTTTCGATGAAACTCGCTCGACTCAAAACCGTTCTCGTTCTCGTTACGATGTTTGCCGCTCACCTCAAGAACATGACCTAAAAAGTCAAAAAAGTCACAGTTTTAGCAAGCGTACAGTCTTAAGAGAAACTCAACATCGAAGAGAAACTTAACAGAAACTCAGACTTAACAAGAAGCTCAACATCAGAGCATACCTTCAACTTTTAGAGAAACCTCTTCTGGTTTGTAATGTTTAACATCAAGATTGACAACGAAACCTTCTGGTTTAGCAGCAGTGTTCCCCTTCAGACGAGATATGTATGAGAGAGGCTCCAGCACGTCTTTGTATAATCGATCCAACTCTCTGCTGATCCCTCGAGCACTCGATCTGTCATCGAACAGAGGATAATATCTCAAGGGAGGAAACGTGATTTCCAGCATATCGTTCAAGAACGGATCTCTTGGTACTAATTCGCGAACAGGTATGTGCCACAGTGACATGCTTATCGATTTTTCGTAACGTACAAGTAAAGCAAACTATCTTTTAGCAAAATACTTTGCAAGACAGACTCTGATCAAGCAGATTTTCTGATTGAACTTTATTACTGCATCGTCGGATAGCGTCGGCGTTTTTATTTCGTTTTTGTAAAAGAAAAAAGAACTTTCTGTTGTTTACAAAAAAATTTCTGGAGATCTCCTAATCTTTCTAGACTTTACTCTCCTTCGTTGTTCTCCAACAGCTTAATAATTATGCATAAAAGTTTGTCAAAAAGAACTTTCTACGGCTCTTTTCAAGCACGTTCTTGGAGATTTTCTGTAAACTTCTATAGCTTCACTCTCCTTCCTTGTTCTCTTAAAAGACGTATCGACCACAATTTACTGTGCAACAAGGTTACCAAATGGATTTTCTGTTCTAAATGATTTCAGTCAGCGTAATTTGTTTCGGTGACTGTTTAACGCTCGAGGAGACGAAATAGGGTTTAATCCTGTCGAGCGAAACGAAAATCTAATGTATATAGAGTGGTACAAATAATGTATAAATGTCAGAAGTAGTATAATTTAATGAAATCGAATGTACATTGAGTAGTATAAACAGTATGTAGAGCAGTAGAAACGAATAGATATTCTACATTTCTTTGTGTTTAACAATACCAGAAGTAACCGCTAATGGTGATCAAAGAGTTTTTTAACTTAATAATGCCAAGAAAAAATGCTACTTCACTTTCAAACGTTTTTTTCTAAGGTTTGTTTATCTAAGCCGTGATCATCTTAAGAGACACGACAAATCATTTCGAATCTCTCAAAGTAAGCATGTTTTGCATTTTTTTCTTTCAGGCCAATATGTTAGAAACAAGCCCCCATGTTTAGTTTTGTTCTGATTAGATAACGATTGTACCTCTCGTTTAATTTAGACGGTCTTTCAGATCGTTGTCTGTTCTTTAAAATTGATTTTCGTTCTCACCTCTTTTTGTCATCATTTTGAACTGCTCTTCGCTGTCTCTTAGTAAAATTAATGATATATTTTAGTTTCTTTTTTCGTTACGAATGCTATTGTAATTTTGCTCTCATCGGCAGTCCTTTCTTTTCGTTTCGGAGATTTTTTCACAAACTAGTTTCGAATCATACTTTGCATTATTTTTTTTGTAGTTGTTGTTAGGGTTATCTTTTTATTATTGTTTGGTTTTGTTTTTTGTTTAAAGTTTGCAGTGCGAGGATTGGTTTTTGAAAGTTTTGGTTTTCGTATGTATCGGAAGGAACTTGGAATTAGGGGTTGAGATTGAGTGTTCGTCCCCTGTAGTTACTGTTTAACAATAATTTTCATTATGCTAATTTATTAATGTGTAATGGTGGTCACCACTGTTTTATTCATTTAAATTACTAATACCCCATTCACACCAACAAAACCGAGTTTTAACAACACTCGCTTTTAAAACGGTGTTTTATTTAGCTACCCGTTTTTTTAAACTCATTTATTTGAAACATAGTTTTAAAAAGCAGTGTGAACGGAAAAATGCGTCACAAGTTTAAATAACCACGATTAAAACAAGTTTTATTTTTGGTGTGAATGGGGTATAAATTTACAAATAATAAAATTTTCTTTCTCTCTTTCTAGTGTCACATCAATTAAACCTCTTTTTTCTTCTTTTTGTTTAACGAGCATCTTTTTTTCTTTTTCTTTATTATTCTTATTTTTCTTTTTCTTTCATTATTCTTCGGAATCGCCGAAAATCTGCTTACTTTTTTTTGTTCCCCTTTAAAACTTTTTGTTTACTCAAAAACTCTTCTATCGCAAAACTTTCTTTCTCAAACACTGATTTCCCCCAAACTCTTCCCTCCCTAAAACCCTCTTTAAAAACTGTCCTGAACTTTGTTTTGTTGCGCTTTTCTTAGTTTTTCTTGTTGTTTTTTTTTCTTTCCCTTTACTTCTCATCAGCCATAGGTAGCTGTGGAAGGTGGGATGCTCGACGCTAGCCTTCATCACCCCGTTTAACGTCTCGGCGACAGATAATCTATTACCCCGACGGATCCGCCTTGAGAAATTCTGTTATAGAAAATAGACGAGTTTGAACGAAAGCAAAAAAAAGAGATAACAAATAAAAATCCAGATCCTCTACCCGACTTTAGCAGCCAGATAATCAAGTTAGTACCACCAGCTCATCACTTTGAAAGTGCCTTACGATGCAACACTTGATCTTAGCCATTAGACCAAGAAGCGATTTTCTTGTTTTCGATAGTTACTCGTTCTCTTCATTTGTATACAGTTTAGTAAGTCTCTGTGTGTTTACCTTTTCCTGATCGGTTGTTTTTATTTATTTTTTTCTTCATTACGCTTTATATTATCTTCTTATCATTAATCTACATTACTAGTTAATAAGTCATCGTGTGTACTTTCTTTTCCTGATCGCTGTTTTTAATTTATTCTTCAAAGGTTACTTTTCTTAGGCACTGGCCTGAAGATATATGGCGCCCGTGGGCTACGAACAAAATGCGCTCCACGTTTTTAGTTTCAGGCTTTTTAATTATGATGAGTTAGTTATTGCATTAGTTTATCATGCATCACAGCCATAGCTTTAACATAATATATTCTTATCACGATATATTGCATTTAAGATTCTGACTTAAGATAGTATTGAAATACTTTAGTATCATGTTACGTGATTTCAAAAAATATAAATGGGAGGTGGATGGGGCACAGAGAAAGTCCTTCTTGGGTTTCTCTTTGTATAAATCTGATCTTGATTGAAATGCTGGAAATGTTGAAAAATGTTTTTATGCATATATTAAAAAAAGTTTGTTGTTATTATCTTTATTATGTTATTTTTACAATTACTGTGTTTCTTGTGCTATTCTTATTAATATTGTGTTTCTTGTGCTATTCTTGTTAATACTGTGGTTTTTGTATTATTTTTTAACGAATTTATTTCTTTTCAGCTCTTGTTTTGTTTATTTTTTGTTTTTTTTTTATTTGTTTTTTGTTGTCTAAAAAAATAAAATCATGGTTAAGAAGTTAACTTTGTCATCAGTTTTTTTATCAGTTTTTTTTTTTTTATCACTTTAACTTCGGTTCAGTTTTTTAAAAAATAGACTTTTTATAAATAGATTCAATTCACGACACTTTCTTTAAAGCAAACAAATTTCTGAACCTGACGTCACGTCTTTGAAACTTCAACACCCTATGCAGTCGTCTGTCCTACCACGTGTTGTAGCTGCAATATCAAGCTCACAATTTCCGACATCATTATAGTATTTGCAATATGGTACCTGAAATGGACCAACTGAGCAGAATTCTTCGTTGTCCACGATAAAAACGTCTTCCACAATATTTATCACAAGGTTCAACAAAACGTTAATGCCTTCTTCTAAGTGATCTTTCAGCCTGTTCTTTTTAATCTTTTAGATATCTTAGACCAGGGACCTTCTTCATAGGATGGTTCTTAATGTTCTTACATTCATCACGTAGTCTTTCGGAGTTTTGATTTTACAGGCTACTAAATGTTCACTAATGTATGGGTTGCAAATGAATCCTTCATCTTCTTTAGGTGTTTACTAGTTAACACAGACAACACCATAAGGTTTCAACTTTTGATGAACTGTTCTGTATTTACAGTGTTCATCTTAAAAGTGTTGGATTGTTGACTTGCAATCTCGATTATTGTTTCTATTCTTCTTGAACTTATCGAGGTGAACATCAAGAACATGGAGTTTTACAAAAGAAATTTGCTTCTCGTTTAAGCGTAATTCTTATGAGAGTCTGAACCAGTTGCTCAAAATGTTCAGCCTCGTGTTAGCCCAAGAGCCCATGAACCACATTGTTAGAAATGGAACTTTACTTAAACAGGGAAAGTTTTTGGTGTGACAACTTTGTTTGAAGGCCTGAAGTTGTTATTTTTAAAAACCAGATTAAACGGAATTAATCAAATAGCAGTTCTGTGCAATATCTTGAAATGTTTCAAATCAATTAACGCCACAAAACCCCGATGCTTAGTTTTAAGTGCGAGGAGTTACAAGTACTAACATTAGAAGGCTACTTGATGCCTTAAATGCATTGTAATATCATAGCCGATAAACCTGACGGACATTCTGCCCTTGATTACTAAATATTGTTTGTTTGAACAAGAAATGTTTAGCAAACTCTGATAGTCTCTGAATGTTGATTGGTTCAAAATGATTGTGCGATATTGCAAACCTGAATATGTTTTGTTCAAGCTTACTTTTTCTTTAATGTTGCTCTGCAAAAGGTCAATTTCTACTTTTGAAAAAATGCTATAATACTGAAACAAGTTTATTGTGAAGAATGACTTTTATTTTTCTCATTTCCTGGAAATTAATAAAATGAGCAATGAGCTCTATTTTATTCCCCGCAACCGGCCTGTAAATCTCCGCAAGTGTAATTTAAAAACTATTAACCATAACAAAAAATCCAAAATTTAAAAGGAAACTTACATGTAAATACAACCTTAAAAGTTCTTTTTCGACGGTATTGTAGTAACTTTGTGTCGTGGTAAGTCATATAATGGCTGACCAAAAAGTTCCTCCGAAAGATATTTTAAATGTTTTTAAAAGATTAAAGGCAATAGGTGAAAATAAGGTGAAAATATGAATTTGACTGAAATAATCATTCTTTTTTTGCCAAATAATTAACGGTTATATTTTCAAGCAATTAGGATTTAAGTCGTGACAATTTTTAATCAGGGAACTACTTATTTGTCTAAATCTAAGTTTAAGCTGATAAGAATAATTGATAGAAAAATTAGTATGGAGTGCTCTAAAAAAAGTTGACGATTAACTAAAATCAAGCAGCAAATTCTTCAGAATACCCCTGATTTCTTTATGCAGGATTATCTTCTTGATGTATTGCTTGATTAACTGTTTAGCATATCTTTAAAGGCGAGTGTTTATAGGTTTTTTATTATTTTGTTATTTTTAGAGCTGCTTTGACTGTAGAGCATCAAACCCTACTTGGGCATCTATTACATATGGAGTATTTCTTTGCATTGATTGCTCTGCTGTTCATAGACACTTAGGAGTTCATCTTACATTTATTAGGTACTTTTATACATCATGATTTGATTTTTTTTTTTTTTTTTTTTTTTTTTTTTTTTTTTTTATAACCTTATATTTGTGTTTTTGTATTTCTTCAAACTATGGGAACATTTGTATTCATTTTTCATGAAACTAGATTGTTTAATAGTTTTTCTGAATATATTTCACTTTTTTATTTTTCTAAATGGTTCAAGTTTCTTTTGTTTTTGCTTTTATTGACTTTTTTTATAGGAGGAGAATTTTTAAATTTTTTATTTATAGGTCTACACAGTTAGACACAAATTGGACATGGCTTCAACTTCGTCACATGCAATTAGGAGGGAATGCAAAAGCTGTATGATCTGTTTTAAGTTCTATGAATGCTCACATCATATTTGTCATAATGATTAAGTTTTTGAAATGCAGTTAGTTATTATTAGCAAAGTTAGTTTAAAATCCTAGTATGGAAAATTTCTTCACTGATTTACTAGCTATTGTTTATAGATTCTTCTTATGTTAGGGTTAAGATCTTCTAAGTTATGATTTTAGCAAAATCATAACTTAGCAAATCTTAACCCTATTAATCCCAATGAAATTATAACTTTAATGAAAGCCTAATCTTAAAAGACAGAATAAACAAGCTAAGCTTGTTTATTCATTTAATTTACTATCATTAAAATAACTATCCAAATGTCAGTTACTCTGAAGGCAAATAATTGAACCAGCATAGTTAAATAATCAATACTAAAATGGTAGCTGTAAAATCTTTTAAATAGTATTTCTGGACCTTAAAGTAAAAAAACTTTATTATTGAGTTATTGAAACTTAAATTCTGAAACAATATCTTTAGAACTCACACAGAGAACCTAAAGAAAGATTTTTAAAAAAGTGTAAATTTGGGAATAGAATTTCATTTGCTCAGGGAAAATTATGTTAGAATTTATGGATAATCTTCTTAGATTTTTTACATTAATTCTAATAGTTTGAAGATCATCCAAATCAGATTACATTAAAAAAAATTAAAAATAACATTACTGTAACCATTATAAACTTTAGTAAAACTTAAATTAACTAAGAAAAATCAGTAAAACTTTTTAATAAAACTGTTAAACTTTTCAATAAAATTGCTGAATCAATTTTTACACTTCTTTAGGACTAAAAGCATTGCTAAATTTATTTAAAGTTTTAAATTAAAAAATAAAAATTTTATTTCATTTTTCAACATTTTATTTTTATAGATTTCTTGGCAAATTTACTTGATATAATCTTAGTAAAAAATATTTACTATAAAAAAAAAGGCTGCTGCAACATTTTTTAAGTCAAATTTTCTTTTTAGAATGCTTTTTTTCGTCAGCATAATCTAACAACACAAGATGCTGCTGCTAAATATAACAGGTACAATTCTTTTGTTTTAACAAGCAGTATTCTTAAAAACAATCAAAACTTTTAAACCATTTTTATTTACAAGAAACACTATTGCGCAAATGAAATTTGAAACTAGTAAATAAAAATGGTTGCAATCTTTTTTCTGAATTCAAAAGATTTCACTCAAAGTACACTGCAACAATTATGGATGCTACATGGTTGCATGCTGCAGCAATTACACCATACTATATGAAGACAGTTGCTTCAACATTTTTGAAAAATTTCTTGAAATTATTTTTATTGTATATTTTAGTCGAGTTGCTGCCATGTACCGTGATAAATTGAATTCAATAGCTATAAGACACTTAAATGAAAATGGTATTTCCTCGGTACAGTATTTTTTTTAGTAAATTGTTTATACTAACCCTCCTTTTTTGGGAGAAATATATCAGTTAATAATCTTTAAAAATAAAATACAGTTTTTATAGAATTATGAAGAACTGAATTTTTGTAAAACCACTTGTAAGTCACTCGCCTTTATCTATTGCTGTCATCATTTAGCAATCATTTTTAACTTCTTTAATGCCCTAAGTTAAAAATGATTGCTAAACTTGAGTTTATCAGCAATTGTATATCCCATGTAAAGAATGCTTAATTCTGTAAACAAAAAAATCTTTATTATTATCTAATTTTAATATAAGTATAAGCATAAACCTATTGTTTATCATTTTATTGTTATGGCATTTTTTTTACAGTTATTTATTGATCAGCAACACACAGCATCAACTCCTGAACAAAAAGAAGTGGACTTTTTTCAAAATATTGAAGAAAATGTGCCATCTTTAGAATCCTCAAATGCATTAATTGGGAAATCATCTTTTACTAATGAGCCTGGTATGTTTTATTCATTTGATGATTAGTCTCAGAATTTTTATTTTAATATTTCGGTTAAATTTGTAACAGCTTCTAAAAAATTATTTGTTTACAGACCACCAAGATGTTGATTTAGGCCATTTAAGTACTTCTCCACCAAAGAAAGGTATCTTTTTGGCATAATTGCTTTTTGCATTTTCAATTTTTAAGTGTCTTAAATTTTGTAAAGATGAGTAAAAAAGGGTTAAAAAAAAATGAAGTAGCTCAAGTACTTATTTTAGCCTTATCCATATTATAACATAAAGAAAAAAAAAATGTTAAAACCAATTACATTAATTTTATAACTAAACTTTATTATCTTTTTGTTTTTTTGTTTTTTTATTTATTTTTTTGTATGTATTAAATTGTACTTTTTGCAAGATTATAAATAACTGAGGTGTTTAAAATCAACAAAATTCTGAGGGAAATTGGGGGCATTTGAGCTATTTCATGCAATAGTTGAGCAATCTTAAATATCACTCTTAAATATCATCTACCAAAACCAAGAAAACACATTGAAATTTACAAAATTCTTATAGTATGTTACCAACTATTTTGATTTCAATACAAAAAAATATTCTATGCAAGTTAGACATGTTGGCATAACTACAACAAAAAACTACAGAAAAGAAAAACTTTTTCAACTCCAAAGTTAAAGGAATTTTTAAAAGTATATTTGAAGTTCCTGATACAATTCTTCAAAATTTCAGACATAGTTTAACATTAAGTTGGTTCCATAAGTTCTCCATAGGATTTAGGTCAGGAGATTGCACAAGTCATTGCATTACAGTGATTTTGTTTGCAGCAAACCATAATTTAATGAGTTTTAATATGTGTTGCATTTGATTCTCCAGAATTGACTTATTTAGGTGACATTTGATTCTCCAAAATTGAATTATTTACTTATTTGTCCATTATATCTTCTATGTAATAAAGTAGTCTAATCCAGAAAATTTTGAAAAGCCTCCAATCAAGCTTTTGCTATCACGTGTTTCATGGTTCTAATGGTATACACTTGTTTTAATCATTGGTCAACTGGTCTTCTCACCTTTGATTGCAATCTGAACCTTTCAGTTTAAACTTTGACTCATCTGACCATAATACTCATATCCACTCTTACCTTCCAATTTCTGTGAGCCTTTGCCAACTTCAAACATACCTTTTGTTACTTTACTGATATCAATGTTCTTTTGTGTTTTTCCAGCATTATAATCATCAATAATTTTTGTTTTAAATTGCTATTATATTTATTACGTGTTACTCTGTCATCTTTCAGCTATAGTTTTACTTAAAGTTTTTACTAAACAACACTTGTAGTGTTTTATGTAACAAAAGACTAATTATAAAATATTTACTCCTTCCTTTATTAAAACTAAGATTCAAAAAACGGATTTATGATTAAATTACAGTGCTGTTTTACAATTTATGATTATATTACATTGTTGTTCTACAATTTAACTAGAGGAAAGACTTACAAAGTTTTTATGAACATAAAGATTAAAGATTAAAATTATGTGCATTCATAAAGTTAAACAAACACAACAATTAACATTATTAATTAAATTTTAATATTGAAATTCCATTAGAAATTAATTCAATTAGTTTGTAATTTGCTCTAAAGTCTCATTTCTGTTAAAACCTACAAGAGCTGTCATTGAATTTATTTCAAAACTTTCCTATTAAATTGTCATAATATTTTGAAACTGGCGATGCTTACGATAACTACTATCAAAAATTTTTTTAGAAACCCATTTGTTAATAGCGTACTATTAAAGAATATTATACATACAGTGGCGAGCAAAATAATAGGTGCGAACCAAAAAATTAACAAATACGAGAATATCTTTGAAACAAATAAAATAAAAATTTGAATTTTTATTAGAACTTTTATTTTATTACATAAATAAACAGAAATTAATAAAAATTAAGTTATTAAATATATATAATATGTTTTAATTTAAAAAAAATAAATTCCACACCGAGCAAAATAATAGGTGTAAAATAAAAAATGAAGATGGAAGTCAATAGGGTTGCAAATTATTAATATTTTGTTGCATACCCTTTATTTTTTAATACTTCCGTGCATCTTGACAGCATTGAATCCACTAGTTTTCTGCAAACGTCTACAGGAATGCTGTACCAAGCCTCCTGGAGCATCATCCACAGTTCATTTCTATTTTTTGGACTTTGTCCAGAAATTTTAAGTTTTAACTGCCTCCATAAATTTTCAATAGGATTTAGATCTGGTGACTGAGGTGGCCATTCTAAAACTTTTACATTATTGGTCGTAAACCACTCTTTCGCAGCTTTGGATGTATGTTTTGGGTCGCAGTCCTGTTGGAAATGCCAAATTATTGGCATATTTTCTTCGGCAAATGGCAAAATGACATTATTTAGTATGTCTACGTATATATATTGGGTCATAATATCTTTGATCCAAAAAAGTGGCCCCACACCGTACCAGGAAAAGCAACCCCACACCATTATATTTCCTCCGCCGTGTTTCACTGTTTTCGCAGTGAAGCGAGGTGAAAGTTCTTGCTTTGATGGTCTTCTTACATACTGTTTTCCATCAGAATTAAATTAATTAATCTTAGTTTCATCACTTTACAAAATATTACGCCATTTTTTGGTCATATCTGGTCCCCACCAAGCAATATGATTTTTTGCAAAAATTTTTCTTTTCATAATGTTCTTTCTACCAAGTAATGGTACTTTCCTCGGAGTTCGAGCTGGCAACTTACTTTCTAAAAGCCTTCTTCTAACTGTCCAAACACTAATATTTTCATTAATTTCATTTAAAATTTTTGTTGCTGGCTTGAATGGGTCTTTTTTTGAAATAATTGTAATGTGATCATGTTTTGAGTGGTCTTCCTCTATTCTCACGTGATTTTTCTGGTTTTAAGGCATTTGTAACTTTATTTTGAGAACATTTCCTTGTAAGTTTTTCCTTGTTTTCTTAAATTTCTAATAAGTTTTCTTTCTATCGCCGTGCAATGTTTTCCTTGTCCCATTTTATATCTAATTCTAATTCAATACAAATATGATGTTATTATTTTATATAAGTTGCATAAATATTGACCTTACCTTTATATCAACAACAAATAAAAATAATAAAATGTTTTTAATCCTACAGCAAACAGGTTAAAATAAACACACACCTATTATTTTGCTCCACCAAATTTGTAGGTTAAATATATAAATAGGGTATTCCGCTCATAAATTTGTAAGAAATTGGAAATATACTGCTCTCTGTTATAATAAAATAAGCATAGTTTGTGTAGCAATCAGTTCCTAGATGTCACTTTATAAAATATACTGTAAAATGTCAATTTGAGTGAAATTTATTATTCACACCTATTATTTTGCTCGCCACTGTATACATTAGCACAGTTTCACTTTTATTAAAATTGTCAAAAAAATGTATAGAATTTTAAGATATCTAAAGCTAGTTTGTACATGCATTATCTAACAATAATCACAACTTGTCATTTGACTGCCTTGACTGCCTTGACTGCCTTGACTTAGTTCTTGTCATATCTACTCAGTTGTTTCTTGGCTGGTGTCCTGACACCTTTGTTCCTTAAAACTGAGACTAAGCGGCAAAGAAGCATTTTAAAGAGCAATTGCTCCTTTACTGTCTTCATCATTTGTCTCTTCCTCTGAATCCACAACCTTTTTTTTTTCTTTTTTTTCTCAGAGTCATCAATTGGAACCTGAGGTACCAAAATCAATAGCCTCTTAATGTTCAACTGAATGAAGGCCAGTCTCTGAGCTGTATCAGGCTTCAATTTTGTTCCTTTTTGGGTGATGATCATTCCAGCTTGTGAAAAGGCCCTCTCTGAATTTGATAATGTGGGTGGAGTACACAGGAATGCACATGCCAGACTAGCAAGCAACAATAGATGCTTCTCATTTTATCTCAACCTGTCCAGAGGATCAACCTTGAGAAAACTCTCACAACTTTAAAAAAAAAATTAATAATGAGCAAAAGCACATGTTATCAAAAGTTTCTGTCAATAACAAAATATTATGTTTGAGTGAGTATTATCATCAACACTTACTGATGAAATGTTATGTACATCTAATAACAAACTATTAGTAAATGTCTTTTTTATTTCAAATTAAAACTTATATCTAGGTCAAATTTTGAAAAAATAAAATTATCTTTTAAATCTCTTTCCAATCAAGGTTGCTGATCCTTACTTTAGGTCCAGTGGGAAAGCAATCTCATCCAAGTGCATTATTAAGCTTTTATCAATGTCTTTTTCTTGTTTTTGATAATCTTTTTCACTAGTTCATCCTTCTTTTTGCTGATGATCAAGTTCCTGTCTTCATGTTGTCTCTGGAACTTTGCCTTTTTTAGAAATGAACCTCTAAACTGGGGGTCAAAAAAGTTTTCCATGGTGTATGCTTCTACTTTAATGCCTCCCTCAGGAATCTCTTTTCAAGTTCTTCCTTAAGAAATTTGCACCATTGCACCATTGGGTCATCAGGATCCTCACCAATCTTTACCTGCTCAATCTTGCACCTAAGGAAGCTGATGTAGAGTAGCATTTTGTGGTTGCATACCTTTTTGTTTGCTGAAAGACTCTGATGTCACACTAAAACCTAACAGGATCATGAGTATTTTTTTCAGATGGTTGACACATTCTCTCATCCTGGAGTGCTTTCTTTCAACTGCTCCAGTGGTTCTCGCAGCTGTGTGAATGCAGAGATCATCATCTGATGACTGTTTTTAATGTGAAGCAACCTGGGGCAGGGATAGGAATATATTTGCCTAATTTGCCAATTGGATTGATCCTTTGTTAAACGATTTCCCTTGTAGGGACAGGGAGAGTGCAGTCTTCATGTTGTGTGTTTGGTCAACTACAGCAAGTTGACGCTTGACAGAGTTTAAGGCTTTGCTACCCTCTATAAGCTTATCAAGGTATTCTGCTATGTTTTTACCAGTATGGCGCATCAAAAAGGGACTGATCCCCCCCCCCCCCCCCCAAAGCCCATCTTAACTTGAACTTATAATTGTTGTAGTACAAAGTTGTCACCTGATAGGCATTATTAGAGCAATAGGTCCAATGATCCAAGGTTATGGCCACTCGCTTGCAGTTGGGCAGTTTTGCATTCAAGATTTCACTAAAGCACATTTTCATGGCTTGGCACAGCAATGGTAGCTTGTACCTAGAATAGAATAAAAAAAATCATTTTGAGTGACTTAAAACTAGTGATCAACCGGAACAGGAATTTTGCCTGAACCGGAACCAAACTGGTAATAGATTCTAAATATTCCTAACCAGAACCGGAAATATATCCAAACCAGAACAGGAACAGGAACCGGAACCGAAAATAAGTAATTTGTTAAAATGTTAGTTCTAATTTAAACAAAAATTAAGGTAATAAAAATAATTAAACATTTTCATTTTTTTCTGAGTTTTTCCGAAACTCAAGGCATAGAGGAGCATTTGGACAATCCAAAAAATCATTTAACACTTAAATGATTTTTTGGATTGTCAAAATGCACATAAATGATTTTGGAAGTTAAATGTGCATTTTCCCCTGTTCGAGGTTGTGCAATAATTTTTACAATGTGTGAAAAAGATGGAATTTTTTTTCATTGTCGTCAGATTTTGAGCTGCAAGAGCCAATTCATCTTTAGGAGGTTCAAAATTGTCCATTTGGGTCATGACAATGTATTTAAGCAAATGAGTTGGTGAGAATCAGAAAGGTGTAAGCCCAGCTCAAATAGTAACGATAAAAAACATTACAAGATATGAATATTGATTTAAAATTAATTTAAACAAGAAAATTAATTAGTTTTCAAACAAAGCCAAATTTTATTTACATTAATTCTCAAGCTTAACTACTAATTAAAAAAATTTTTTAATCATTTTTATCAAAATGATAATAACGCTATTATGCTAAATAAAGCCTTATAATATATATTTTCGGCAGCATTTTGAACCTGAAATCTGGCCGGAACTTGAATTTTAAATATACCCAGAACCGGAATTTCGGTTCCGGCTGTAAATTGGGCCGGAACCAGATCCGAACTGAATTCTGGTTGATCACTACTTAAAATTAAAAACATTGATTGTCAGTGTCAAGAGTGACAAACTCTGACCATTATCACTTGCCAACCATTCCATGGTTGCCATATCTCTTGTAAGCTGATCAACTGAACAAATAAGCAACTTGTTTGTGGCTCTAGCACGCTTTCTCTTCTCACCATGGTTAGCATCGTTGACATTAGCATTGTTGTTGAAAGTTTTTTACCCATATTTTTAATTAAATAGTCGAATTATAAAATTAAAAAATTTTTTTGAAGATTTTTTAATGTAACCATCATTAATACCAAATTAAAGCTAAACAAAACTAAATATTCTTAATCAGTTTAGTCAGCTATCATTATATTATAAATATAAAAATATCAAGTGTCCGGAAACTTTTGGCCTGCAGTGTATATATAAAAAACACCATTTTTAAAAAGACTCATATCGTTACTTACAAATTTTAATGCAAACTGCTAATGGAAGTTTTTTAACGCTTACAATTAATTCTGTTTATTAGAACATGATCCTAAATTACATTTCAAGTAATGGCATTTTTACAAAAATTTAATTTTTGGAAAACTAAAATTTTCCTCATTTTCAAATAAACTGACACAACTTCATTTAATTGCAATCTAAGTCTCTTCTCTAAATTTAACAGTGTTAAGATAAAAGCTCCTTTTGTTTTGAAATGTTTTTTTTTTTTAATTGTTTTATATTCATACAAAAAAAAACAGTTAAAACCAAGTCACACAAGTAAGAACAAAACAAGAACATATTCTACATTTACAAACAAGTAGTATATCTGTTTGGTCTAGGAATTAATTAGTGCGGTTTTTAATTGAAAATTGAAGGTTTATTTCAAAAACTAAATGGATGAATACATTAATGAAAATAGTGTCCATTGCTAGTCACTACTTTTGCCCATCTTTCTGGCAATTTACGAATTCCATGTCGAAAAAATGCTTCATCCTTAGAAGTGATCCAATCAGAGACCCATTTTTCGATATTTTATGAAGAAGTGAAGCGCTGTCCAATCAAATCGTTATTCATGCAATTGAACAAGTAGTAGTCAGAAGGAGCAATGTCCCGAGAATATGGCGGGTTGGGTAACACTTCCCATCCGACATTTTCCAAATAGTTTTTGACAGGTTTTGTGACATGTGGTCGAGCGTTATCATGCTGAAAAATGAGTTTATCATGTCTGTTACCCCAATCTGGTCGTTTTATGATCAGAGCTTGCTTCAAATGCATTAATTGTCGTCAATAACGTTCTCCATTAATAGTTTCAACAGGTGTCAGAAGCTCATGGTACACCACACCTTTCATATCCCACCATATACACAGCATAACCTTTGCACAGTGAATATTCCGTTTGGGTTGTGATGGACCTGGTTCACCTGGCTTTACCCAGGCCTTTTTTCATTTAGGATTCTCGTAATAAATCCATTTCTCATCACCAGTAATGATTCAATGCAAAAATCCCTTTCTTTTCTGTCTTTCAAGCAGCAATTAACAAATGGTCTTTCTTCTTTCCACATCTCTGTCTTTCAATTCATGTGGAACCCAATGAGATATTTTTTGAATCATACCCATGGCTTTGAGGCGTCTGGAAACTGTTGATTGTTCAACTTCTAACGATTTTGCAAGGTCCTCTTGCATTTGACAAGAATCCTGATCGAGCAATGCTGCCAATTCTGCATCTTAAAATTTTTTCGGCTGTCCTGGTCGCTCTTGGTCTTCCAAACAAAAATCACCACTTTTAAACTGTGCAAACCACTTCTGACACATTCGCTCAGCTAGAGCATGGTCACCATAAACTTCAACCAAAATACGATGACTTTTGGTAGCACTTTTCTTCATGTTAAAGTAATAAAGAAGAATCCCCCGCAAAAACACTTTATCAGGAACAAAAATCGACATTATCAGTTAAATTAAAAATAGTGTTGTTTACGCTTAAATCAAATGATTTATAATGAAAATGATGCGCAATAACAGTGATCTTCGCACGCATGTGTGGCTAAACGAAACCCTGAGACAAAAAGCTAGTTTTGTAATCCCTTGTCAAACTGCACGAATTAATTCCTAGACCAAATAATAAAGGTTTTTTAAGTTGGAACTGTTTTATGAGTGTTATTATTTCCTGGAAAAGAGTTTTATTTTAAAGTTTCCTTAGTTTTAGAGGACAGTATATTCATGTTTTTAAATACTTCTTTTTCATTTGATTATTTTAAGTTAAGTTTGCGATTTCTGTATCTTAAAAAAAAATTTAAATCATGGTCTCTATATTTGTTGAGTGAAATTTTTATTTGCTTATCTAAATTATTGTTTTAAATTATTGTTTAGTTATTTCTACTATTTTTTATCTAATATTTATTTAAAGAATTTAAAACAATTTAATTTCTTTCTTTTTTTATTTGTCAAATTTGAACATCAAAATGTTTTTTTTATGATATAAAAAATACATAAATATAGGCTTTAGTTAGGAAACTATTTACCTGTCAGAGCAAATTCAATTTTAAATCTTACATACATTTAAATCATTTGCTTTTAAAAAATTTTAACTTTTTTTTTTTATTATAGATATTAGGGTATCAACTATTGGCGGTCGGAAGCCTGTAACATCTAAAAAAAAAGGGGTATATTATTTCACTTCTTCATAGGATTCAAGTTGTTCATGGGTAGTAACTTTTTTATTACCCTTTTTATATTTTGAAATAATTGTGTTAATTTTTCAGCTTGGAGTAAAAAAAGGTGGTCTTGGTGCTGCTAAGGTAATATTTATGTTTTTTAAGGTAATTTGCAAAATATAATTCTGACCCAAAATGATTTATGAAACCCAGAAAGATTTTGAAATAGAAAAAGTAGTTTTTTTCATAAAAATGTTAAATTGTTTAACTGGAGACTTAAAAGTTATCACAAAATATGTATTTTAGTGGCTAACTTGAAAAATTTAAAAATCCTTGAGTTATATTCTAATTATATTGTTTCATAACCAAACGACTACAAACCAGATAAAAAAAAAATTCCATGAGAATTTTGAAATATAAACATTTAAATGACTTTCAGATTGTACATGATAATACAACAACAAAACTTAATATTTAATTGGTTCAACTTTTTTCATTTGATGATAATATTGATATGAAAATAATAAAAAGGTAACATAGAACGTATAGAATCAATTTAGTACACTATCATCCCTGATAGCCTGCAAACTATTTTCCAGGTCCTTATATTCTGTAAAAGGAGGAATACGGATCTGATTTTAGAACATACCTTGTTTTAGCTTATGATGTTGATGGATTTAGTTTCACTAAATATAATTGAGCTTATGATATTGATGGATTTAGTTTCACTAAATATAATTTAGCTTATGATGTTGATGGATTTAGTTTCACTAAATATAATTTAGCTTATGATATTGATGGATTTAGTTTCACTAAGTATAATTTAGCTTATGATGTTGATGGATTTAGTTTCACTAAATATAATTTCAATTTTAATTTTCAGTCAAAAGCTGATTTTGCTGCAATTGAAAGTGAGGCTCAAGAACAAGACAAAATACGACAGCAAACTAGTTCATATTTTGAAACCGATTCAGCCAAAGTATCAGAAGACACTCCTCTTTCTTCTGTATTTATTTACAAAACTGCTTCTATGAAAAGAGAAGAAGAAAAAATAAAGAACTTGGATCCAAAAAAAGCAGAACAGTTAGAAAGATTGGGTATGGGTTTTGGGGGCAAAAGGTAATATTTAGTGTTTATGATTATATTGTTTAAAAAGTTGCAGTCCTTAACATTAGATTTTGATACTTTAAACTATTTTATAACTATAATACGTTTACTTAAAAGATTTTATAAATAGACTTGGAAATTTTATTAAGAAGTTTAAAATCACTCCTGTTCAAGAAAACATACCATAATTTCATTTTTCTTAAAATAACGATAAAGGTTCTAAATTTTTGTTTCTTTAGCGCAGTGAGCCATTCAGTTTCAGATAGCATGAAAACTGTTGAACAAGTAAAACCAAATAAGTCATTTGAATTGAATAACAAAGATCGATATGATTCAGGGAAATCAGATTTTTTTGATAGGTTAGATTTTTTTTTAAATTTTATTTTTAACTATGTTTACCTAGTTTGAGAAGTACAGGGGTTTTAATTCTAGCAAGATTTAGGGTTCTACATGTTTGGTCAAAAATTGATGGTCTCAGAATACTTTTTGGCTTGACAAATTAGGTCTAAGTGCCTAACTTGGGTATGATGCTCTAGCTTTGGACTGATCTATTTACATATGGAACACCCTTGGGCCTCTTCTTTGTGATACAGTGGTAAATGCATCTTTTACAAACAAAATGTGTGTTTTTAAAATCTCCAGAATCTTCTGAGGTCAAAGTCCTTACTTGTGGTTATTGAAGAACTTTAAAGACCAACAGTTTGACATCAAACTTGTGTTTGATTGACCCTTAAGACTGATACTTATGATATTCAAAAAATAATAAAAATACAAAGGATAATCTAATTTTAAAAAACATTTTTGTGGCATTAAAATAAAACTAAATTAAAAAAATATTTTATGATATTTTTAATTAACAAAATAAGTGTCACAAAAGTGCTTTTTAAGTTGAATTATCATTTATATTTTTATTAGTTCTTGATGCAGTTAATGATTTTTACATCAATTTAAATCAATGTTTAGTGTCAGTGGATTTGATGGAACGTCTGCGTTCAGTTACAAAGAAGATATAATTGAGGAACCTCCCAGGTTTGTTTTTTTTTTTTTTTTTTTACAAAAAATAAAAAATAAAAATTTATTTTCTTATAATTTAATATTCCGATGAATAATCTTGAAAATAAAAAGCAGAAAGAAAATTTTATAATATTTTTCCTATTCCTTTAATATATTCTGGATTCTTGTTGTTCAGTTATGAGAGTCGTTCTATTAGAAAGACTTCTTGGGGATCTGATAGTGGGTATGTATATCATTAATTTGAACTTAACTTTGCTTTTTTTCTTTCTCTCCAAAAAGAAACCTGATTCCTTACTTTTCACTGATTAAATTTATTGCTAGTTAAACTGGTTTTTATTGCTAGTTTGACTGGTTATTGACAAGCAGACATGATTCCTACCTAATCAAACTGATGCTATGAATTTCGGCGCCGATTCACTTTAATTACTAATCATGTTATTGTAAACAGACTTTTATAGTGGTCCTGTTTTTTACTTTTTGTTCGTTCTTTTTATTAGATCTAGACAGTATAAGTCGGACAGAGAAGAGAATAGCAGGTAAAAGTTTTTTTTCTTTAAAACAACTTTTAGTAATAAAAAAATGTACGCCTATTGAATTTCAGATACGAAAATATGAAGATGAATTTAAACTTCATTTTTATCATTCAAATCTTTTACTACATTTTTAGTCGTTCCCGTAACAAACCGTCACTTGCTGAAGAGCCCGTTAGTGGTGCGTAACTTATTTTTTACCGATTATCTCAATTGAAACACCTCAATCTCTTAGCTTGATTTAAAATGTCTTATAAAATCTTTTATATTAAGATGAGATGCAGAAAAAGTTTGCGAATGCGAAGGGAATTTCATCAGATCAAGTTTTCGGAAATTCTCAAGTTAGTATCTGTGGCTTTTTTTTCGTGAAAGAAATTATGTTTTTTAAATCGCTTTCAAATCCAAATTAAATTGCATTAAATAGAGTGATACGACGCGTGGAAGACTGGATCAGTATCATTCTTCGAGTGGAATTTCAAGTGCTGATTTATTTGGAGAAAAACGTAAACAAAGTAAGTTGTAAATTATATATAATTATGTAATGATATATAATTATATAATTATGTAAAAATCTTTGATCGCAATCAACATTAAAGGAATGTATTTCTTAAGAATCACGAAGCCGTAAAATTTTTGTGGATTTTAGGTTCGTCTGTGGACATGCAGAATATCAAAGAAAGTGTTCAAAACGTTACTGGAAAAGTAATAAAAATAAGTTTTGTCGTCTCTTAAATTTTGTTCTTTTTTTTTTTTTTTGTTTTTTTTTTTTGTTTTTTGTTTTTTTTAAAAAACACTCAATTACTTTCTTTAGCTGTCAAATTTAGCTTCTGGAGTTATTGGAAGTTTGCAAAACAGATATAGTGGAAGCGGAAATCATTAATTTAAATTTGTTATTGATATTTTTTTATCGAATCGATATGTTTATAGCTAACTAAATCAATTGGCTATCTACTTTCGCGCCTATTCTATTTTCGCGCCTGCGAAATACACGATCAGCGTTGCGCTCGATTTACACTAAGCGTATTTAATGCTACAAAATCCAACATTCAATATTAAATGCTCCCCCTGTTCCAAAATTCTGTTCTTATTTCTATTCCACGTCTTTTATGAAATGGGAACAATATTTTGGAACGGAGGGAGCAATATTAAATCACAACTAAAAAAAATTAGGAACTAAATTAAGTTAAAGTTTATTCTTTTTTTTTTCTCGGATGTGCAATACCTAGAATGATCGTTTGTCTTTTAAAAACAATTTTATGTAAACTCAAGTGACTTAAACTTAAAGACAAAAAATCCTGTTTTTGAATCTTTAGAGGTTTTATTGTTTGCATTAAATGTTTAACAACTAACGCGTTTTTGTTTTGTGTAACAAATTGTGATAAATCAGTTTTTTATTGTTTTACGTATTAGCTCGTCTGAAACGAAAGGCGCATATTTGTATAGTTTTCACGACGAAATTAAATTTACAAAGTATGAACCTGTCAATATATTTAACAAAATCTTTTTCGTTTATTTTTCCGAGTAAATTTTTATACATTTCCTTAAGTTGTATACCAACTCAATTATGCTTATCATTTTTTATGATTTATAAATTTTGTTTCGGCAAAGTATGTAATAGAATTGAAAACGATAAATATGCACATGTAATAAATACCGGTGTATAAGTCGAGACATTTAAACCCAAAAACGTCCCTTAAGCTATCAGTTTCCTTATGATTTTTTGAAAAAAAAAACTACTTTTTTAAATGTAATTTTATTTCAATAAAAATTTCAAAAGTTGTAGCTCCAATCTTTGCTGTGACTGGAAAAATTTGGTATGGTTAGCAGCACGCTTAGTAACGGGTTTATAATAAAAATTTCATGGAACTCGATTAGGAATTTGCTCCTATTGTTGTTACCATTAGCTCTTGTTAATGGTGATGAAAATGATTAAAAACACTTCGTTAAACTTACCTAGATCCTTAAAAGAATTTAAAATCAAAAGAAGGTAACCTACATCCTGATCCTTGTTCATGTTTATATTAGATTTTAAATTGGGAATTTTATTGAGAATAGTTACACCTGTGAATATAGTATTTAAACGCTTTTTTCTCAATATATAATTTTCACCTCCGACCATCTAAAAGTTTTAGATGGTCGAAGGTGAAAACTAAAACTAAAAGTTTTACAGTATTGTTAAGATTTCTTTGTTTACAGCAAGTCTAAACTTTCAAAAATTCATACTTTGAACACACCTTTTTTGAAAATATTAGTATAAGTCAAATTCTTATTGTTTAAAATAGTTTTAATTCAGTTTGTAGATCAACATGTTAACCATGGGCCAAAAATTGATATCCCATATAATTTCAGTTATTAAGATCTGCCGCGATGGTTTAATCATTTTGGAATGTTGGCTATTTTAATGGTACCCATAACAAAAAAACATGAAATATTTTTAGATATTTTTTTCACAGTCTATCAAAAATATACACTCTGCATCTCAGATTTGTTAATAAAAAAGCTTTCCAGTGTCTAAATTATTTCTTCAACATGAACGAAGCAAAATGAAGAGTAAGACTCGTGGACATTATAAGAAGGAATTCAAAGGGCAAAGGTGGAATGTACAATTTTATTAAAAAATGAGATCTATTTCATTCCCCGCAATTTCATATTTATTTCATTCCCCGCGAAATGTGTATAGATACACAAGTTAAGTCTAAAAACAGTAAACCAAAACAAAAAATCCAAATTTTAAAATGAATGCAATCAAAAACTTAAATGTAAATGCAACCAAAAAAACTGCTCTTTCGACGGAATTATAGCATACAGTCAAAAAAAGTAACTTTGTGTCGTTGTAAGACATATAACAGCCGACCTAAATGTCTTCCGACCGATATTTTTAACGTTTTTAAAAGATTAAAGGCGACAGGTGAAAATAAGGTAAAAATATGCATTGAACAGTAAAATAATTTAGAAGAATAATTTAGAAGCACCGCTTAAGATTTTTTGCTAATTACGCTAACTTCTACATACAAGTTGATCTTCTTGATGTAGAATCTTGATGTAGAAGGCGACAGGTTCATCATAAATCGCAGTAACATTTTTGACATAAGTTATTCTTGCAACGATGTATTGCGTTCAACAAATTTGCTTGAGACAGTATTGAAATATAAAACTGCTTTGTTGAGTGAATCAAAAAAAACAAACAAAAAAAACAAACAAAAAGCAGAGTATGGCTTCAAAAGTAAAAAAGCGTCAGGCCACACTTTATCAAAGATAATCTCAAAATATTAAATCCCCCTCCTGCAAATCATTCTTTTATCATGCAATTTATGATGCAAAAGGTGATGGTGAAAAAGTTTCCGAAACAAAAAGACTGCCGATGAGAGCAATATACAATAAAACAATATGAGAGCAACATACGAAATGACTGCAGATGAGAGCAATATACACTCGCATTCGTGATCAAACCAAATCATTCAAACAAATTGCTAATGTTACTGAAAGACAACAAAGAGCTATTCAAAATGATAACAAAAAGATGTGAAAACGAAAATCAATTTCAAAGAACAGGCAACGATCAGAGAGACAGTCTAAATTAAGCGAGCGGTACAATTGTTATCCATTCAAAACAATTCTAAACATGGGGGCTTGCTTCTAACACATTGACCGGAAAGAAAAAAATGCAAAACGGGCTTACTTTGAGAGATTCAAAATGTTTTGTTGTATCTCTTTAGATAATCTCGGTTTATATAAACAAATTTTTGAAAAAAAAGCGTTTGAAAGTGAAGTAGCGTTTTTTCTTGGCATTTTAAAGTTAATAAACCCTTTGATCACCATTAGCAGCCACTTATGGTGTTGTTAAACACAAAGAAATGTAGAATATGTATGCGTTTCTACTGCTCTATATACTGTTTATACACTCAATGTACATTCGATTTCATTACATTATACTACTTCTTACATTTATACATTACATTTATACCACTATATACACATTAGATTTTTGTTTCGCTTGACAGAAGTAAACCCTATTTCGTCTCGTCAAACGTTAAACATTCACCGAAACAAATTACGCTGACTGAAATCATTTAGAACAGAAAATCCATTTGGTAACCTTGTTGCACAGTAAATTGTGGTCGATACGTCTTTTAAGAGAACAAGGAAGGAGAGTGAAGCTATAGAAGTTTACAGAAAATCTCCAAGAACGTGCTTGAAAAGAGCCGTAGAAAGTTCTTTTTGACAAACTTTTATGCATAATTATTAAGCTGTTGGAGAACAACGAAGGAGAGTAAAGTCTAGAAAGATTAGGAGATCTCCAGAAATTTTTTTGTAAACAACAGAAAGTTCTTTTTTCTTTTACAAAAACGAAATAAAAACGCCGACGCTATCCGACGATGCAGTAATAAAGTTCAATCAGAAAATCTGCTTGATCAGAGTCTGTCTTGCAAAGTATTTTGCTAAAAGATAGTTTGCTTTACTTGTACGTTACGAAAAATCGATAAGCATGTCACTGTGGCACATACCTGTTCGCGAATTAGTACCAAGAGATCCGTTCTTGAACGATATGCTGGAAATCACGTTTCCTCCCTTGAGATATTATCCTCTGTTCGATGACAGATCGAGTGCTCGAGGGATCAGCAGAGAGTTGGATCGATTATACAAAGACGTGCTGGAGCCTCTCTCATACATATCTCGTCTGAAGGGGAACACTGCTGCTAAACCAGAAGGTTTCGTTGTCAATCTTGATGTTAAACATTACAAACCAGAAGAGGTTTCTCTAAAAGTTGAAGGTATGCTCTGATGTTGAGCTTCTTGTTAAGTCTGAGTTTCTGTTAAGTTTCTCTTCGATGTTGAGTTTCTCTTAAGACTGTACGCTTGCTAAAACTGTGACTTTTTTGACTTTTTAGGTCATGTTCTTGAGGTGAGCGGCAAACATCGTAACGAGAACGAGAACGGTTTTGAGTCGAGCGAGTTTCATCGAAAGTACACCATTCCAGACGACGTAGATCCGACAGCCCTTACTTCAAACATCAGCCAAGAGGGTGTTTTGCATATTGAAGCTCCTAAGAAGCTTCCTTTAAGCTCAGCTTCTGACGGAGAGTCGAGCAAGGACACTTTTAAGTACGCTTTAGACGTACAAGGCTTTAAACCAGAAGAGATTTCGATTCAAGTAAAGGGTAGAAACTTGATAATTCACGGTGAAACAAAAAGCGAAAACAAAGGTGAGCACGGATCGAGTTTACACCAGAAGCAGTTTACAAGAAACATTGTCTTACCTGATGATGTCGATCCATCTCAGCTGAGCTCTCGTTATACCAAAGACTCAAAGTTGTCTGTCGAAGCTCCTCGAGCACTTCCTCAAGCTCCATTGAATCTCGAAATCAAGATGGAGGAATAAAGACAAAACTTTAAAAAACGGCTTTATCTATTGTAATTATATATATGAACATACATATTTATATCTATCCAAATTTTTTACAGTTAAAAAGAAAACTAGTTTATTTTTTCACCATGTTCGGAATTATAGTTTCAGGGCTTAGTGTTCTTCTCTTAGTACTTGTTTTTTAATCAGCTTTCAAATGTTCAGTGTATTTTTTGTTTTCTTTTGCAAAGTTTTGATGTAATTAAGTTCTTAATAATGTCTTTAACTGCGGTTGTATCAGTACTTTTGTAACGTTTTGAGTATCTTTAGATTGTACTTAGTTAAAAAAGAAAATTCGTTAAACAAATCCAATGTCATTTGTGAGCTTCTTCCCTAATACCGAAAAGAACAGACATTAAGCAAGGCTCTAAATTGTAAATTCGTTTTAGCATAAGTAGCGTGGTTTTCCTGCCTTTTCTTACGGACTAAAAACAGTCATGGGCTGTTGCACTGTTAACCTATCCTCGTTATGCCCCAGCAGCTTCTTTGGGGAACAGACATGATTTTTTCTTTTCTAAAGTTTCTTAATTGACCTTGGCATTGGTGAGTCAAAGAGTTTTTAAAGATCTCTTTCTAAAGTGAACGTTTTTGCTGGTGATGAACTCGTCCTTTCACAAGGACGAGGTTATCATCAGCAAAAAGGATCCATGATCCTACTTAATGGTCTCTAGATGTTCACGCGTAGTCATCACAGGTATTTGCGCTTTTGATGCTTCTGATAGTGTGCAACCGTTAGGAGGGTAAAATCCGTATACCACATTTGTGCAAAAGCAAATTATTGATGAGTTTTGACATCTACTATAACAGACCATACTAATAGATTGAGTATGACATCTGTAAACTAAAATCTCGAAAATGGTAATCAAAGCCTTCCTCTCTTTCTATGAAATCTGCATGAACGTGGGTGGGTCACACCTTTTTTACTTTTCGTACTATTAGTGAGGTTAGAGCAAGTAAGGAGGAATTACTTTGGGATTGCACAAAGTCATGAAAAATACGATAATATACGAATATATACGAATAAGAGTTTTACTTTGTTACCAGTCACGTATTATCCTAAAGTTTTTTCAGCAAACAGAATCGTATTTTTCATGGCCTTGTGCAATCTCAAAGTAATTTCTCCTTACTTGCTCTAATACTCACTAATAGTAAACCTCACTAATAGTACGAAAAGTAAAAAAGGTGTGACCCACCCACGTTCATGCAGATTTCATAGAAAGAGAGGAAGGCTTTGATTACCATTTTCGAGATTTTAGTTTACAGATGTCATACTCAATCTATTAGTATGGTCTGTTATAGTAGATGTCAAAACTCATCAATAATTTGCTTTTGCACAAATGTGGTATACGGATTTTACCCTCCTAACGGTTGCACACTATCAGAAGCATCAAAAGCGCAAATACCTGTGATGACTACGCGTGAACATCTAGAGACCATTAAGTAGGATCATGGATCCTTTTTGCTGATGATAACCTCGTCCTTGTGAAAGGACGAGTTCATCACCAGCAAAAACGTTCACTTTAGAAAGAGATCTTTAAAAACTCTTTGACTCACCAATGCCAAGGTCAATTAAGAAACTTTAGAAAAGAAAAAATCATGTCTGTTCCCCAAAGAAGCTGCTGGGGCATAACGAGGATAGGTTAACAGTGCAACAGCCCATGACTGTTTTTAGTCCGTAAGAAAAGGCAGGAAAACCACGCTACTTATGCTAAAACGAATTTACAATTTAGAGCCTTGCTTAATGTCTGTTCTTTTCGGTATTAGGGAAGAAGCTCACAAATGACATTGGATTTGTTTAACGAATTTTCTTTTTTAACTAAGTACAATCTAAAGATACTCAAAACGTTACAAAAGTACTGATACAACCGCAGTTAAAGACATTATTAAGAACTTAATTACATCAAAACTTTGCAAAAGAAAACAAAAAATACACTGAACATTTGAAAGCTGATTAAAAAACAAGTACTAAGAGAAGAACACTAAGCCCTGAAACTATAATTCCGAACATGGTGAAAAAATAAACTAGTTTTCTTTTTAACTGTAAAAAATTTGGATAGATATAAATATGTATGTTCATATATATAATTACAATAGATAAAGCCGTTTTTTAAAGTTTTGTCTTTATTCCTCCATCTTGATTTCGAGATTCAATGGAGCTTGAGGAAGTGCTCGAGGAGCTTCGACAGACAACTTTGAGTCTTTGGTATAACGAGAGCTCAGCTGAGATGGATCGACATCATCAGGTAAGACAATGTTTCTTGTAAACTGCTTCTGGTGTAAACTCGATCCGTGCTCACCTTTGTTTTCGCTTTTTGTTTCACCGTGAATTATCAAGTTTCTACCCTTTACTTGAATCGAAATCTCTTCTGGTTTAAAGCCTTGTACGTCTAAAGCGTACTTAAAAGTGTCCTTGCTCGACTCTCCGTCAGAAGCTGAGCTTAAAGGAAGCTTCTTAGGAGCTTCAATATGCAAAACACCCTCTTGGCTGATGTTTGAAGTAAGGGCTGTCGGATCTACGTCGTCTGGAATGGTGTACTTTCGATGAAACTCGCTCGACTCAAAACCGTTCTCGTTCTCGTTACGATGTTTGCCGCTCACCTCAAGAACATGACCTAAAAAGTCAAAAAAGTCACAGTTTTAGCAAGCGTACAGTCTTAAGAGAAACTCAACATCGAAGAGAAACTTAACAGAAACTCAGACTTAACAAGAAGCTCAACATCAGAGCATACCTTCAACTTTTAGAGAAACCTCTTCTGGTTTGTAATGTTTAACATCAAGATTGACAACGAAACCTTCTGGTTTAGCAGCAGTGTTCCCCTTCAGACGAGATATGTATGAGAGAGGCTCCAGCACGTCTTTGTATAATCGATCCAACTCTCTGCTGATCCCTCGAGCACTCGATCTGTCATCGAACAGAGGATAATATCTCAAGGGAGGAAACGTGATTTCCAGCATATCGTTCAAGAACGGATCTCTTGGTACTAATTCGCGAACAGGTATGTGCCACAGTGACATGCTTATCGATTTTTCGTAACGTACAAGTAAAGCAAACTATCTTTTAGCAAAATACTTTGCAAGACAGACTCTGATCAAGCAGATTTTCTGATTGAACTTTATTACTGCATCGTCGGATAGCGTCGGCGTTTTTATTTCGTTTTTGTAAAAGAAAAAAGAACTTTCTGTTGTTTACAAAAAAATTTCTGGAGATCTCCTAATCTTTCTAGACTTTACTCTCCTTCGTTGTTCTCCAACAGCTTAATAATTATGCATAAAAGTTTGTCAAAAAGAACTTTCTACGGCTCTTTTCAAGCACGTTCTTGGAGATTTTCTGTAAACTTCTATAGCTTCACTCTCCTTCCTTGTTCTCTTAAAAGACGTATCGACCACAATTTACTGTGCAACAAGGTTACCAAATGGATTTTCTGTTCTAAATGATTTCAGTCAGCGTAATTTGTTTCGGTGAATGTTTAACGTTTGACGAGACGAAATAGGGTTTACTTCTGTCAAGCGAAACAAAAATCTAATGTGTATATAGTGGTATAAATGTAATGTATAAATGTAAGAAGTAGTATAATGTAATGAAATCGAATGTACATTGAGTGTATAAACAGTATATAGAGCAGTAGAAACGCATACATATTCTACATTTCTTTGTGTTTAACAACACCATAAGTGGCTGCTAATGGTGATCAAAGGGTTTATTAACTTTAAAATGCCAAGAAAAAACGCTACTTCACTTTCAAACGCTTTTTTTTCAAAAATTTGTTTATATAAACCGAGATTATCTAAAGAGATACAACAAAACATTTTGAATCTCTCAAAGTAAGCCCGTTTTGCATTTTTTTCTTTCCGGTCAATGTGTTAGAAGCAAGCCCCCATGTTTAGAATTGTTTTGAATGGATAACAATTGTACCGCTCGCTTAATTTAGACTGTCTCTCTGATCGTTGCCTGTTCTTTGAAATTGATTTTCGTTTTCACATCTTTTTGTTATCATTTTGAATAGCTCTTTGTTGTCTTTCAGTAACATTAGCAATTTGTTTGAATGATTTGGTTTGATCACGAATGCGAGTGTATATTGCTCTCATCGGCAGTCCTAATTATTCTATAATAAAAATAATCTTCTAATTACATCGATTCTTTTGTTAGCGAGTATTTAAAAACATGGTACGCTCTTCTTGTCGTTTTTTTAATGAATATTAAAAAACTTTAATTGCATGATGTTTTCGTATTCATTTCTTATTAGCACGGTAAGTTGACAGTATTGTCCTTTTTTGAAAAAATGATATTTTTTGTTTCCATGGCTAATATTGGTAAATTTTAAATAGTAAGGAGAAACTAAACACGGCCAAAATATATATTCAACACTTTTGTAATGTTTTTAATAAATTAAGGTAATATATTTCCTAAACATTCTTCCTTATAAATATTATCGTTGAGCCCTCGTCTTTTGGGCATTATGAAAGCAAAATAACTGCAATGAACTGAATGTAACTCAAATTATTTTTCTAAAACGTAGGAAAAAAGTAATGACTTTTGGTGAAATTGCCTCGCTGTCCTCTTTTTTTTTTTTTGTTTTTCATATTTTGCTTTAATTTTTTATACCATCCTACGTTTTAGAAAAATAATTTGAGTTACATTCAGTTCATTGCAGTTATACTGTTGATTGTAATTTTTCCCTGCGTCTCAAACAACCAAACCCTTGCTGTCTATCACTATGATTAACAATGGGAGCATTAAAAAAAAACGTTTACAACAATACGGCCATGATGTTGTTGGTTATAGGTGTATTAATATTTGACAATAAAGCTGCAGCATATTTACGACAACCAGCTGAAGATGTGAATGGTACTATGAACGAAGTAAACCGTTGATAATATTGGAACTGGCAAGCCTTCTCAGTCTAACTGCTGAGTGATTTTACTGCATAGAGTAAGTCCTTCTGTATTATCAGAATTCTCGCTGCTTGTCATTCTTATGTCATTCTTGAGTTTTAAAAAACCTACAACAAAAATAACCTTAGTTTATTATTATTGAAGTAGCTAAAAAGATCATTTGTATGTATCAAAAAGATTATTTGTATGTATCAAACTGCCATTAAACTGTATCAGATTCACAGTGTCATGCGTCTTTACCTCCTGTAGCATCTTTAGGGATTGATATCGAATTTCAGTATCTGATGGAGTAATTGTGCCTTGACAGCAGCAAAAACATCGCTGATGTTGATGGAAAGGTTCCCACCAAAATGTTGTCTTGCCTGCTATTTTGAATTTGGTAGCTACAACAAACGCGTTGGCAGTAAACTTGGTCAACTTACGACATCCTTTTCCAGTCCCTTTCCCTCTACAGGCACTAACAACATCACAAATAGTCTCCAATTGTTTGAAACTGTCTCAATCAATTTTTGTTTGCTGGGTTCACACCAGCCATCTTGGAGCTTTATGTTACTGTATTTATCCTTTAAATTAAAGATTTTGAACGAACTTTTTACTGTAAAAATTAAAGTTTACTGTAATTTCAATTGTCCTTAACCGTTTCAAATGCTACTACCCTACAGTCTTGTCATCAAGCATCTTCCATTCAAATGCTACACTTTTCTTTTGCAGAATTGCTGGAAATACAATTGCATGTGTCATTTTTGTCTTTCTTAGCGGTGTTTAGCGGTCTGTTTTATACAGATCATTGATATCTTTCTAGCAGACGTTGTACTCTATCTTATTCAATTGAAATGATAACTGTTGATCTGGTTAAGTTATCCAGTTGCTTGTAATATTAATATGAACAAAGCCATATACCAGATACATTTGCAATATCATGGGTAATAAAATTACAACCCGCTCCCTCCCTATTGGCACTTCAGCTCGAATGCCAGTGTGAGTATTTAAAACACAATGAAGTAACTAACTTTTGTTGTATAAAAATTCCTTATCCTTGAATCATTTTGTACGCAGGAGGTAATATACACAACAATTCAATAAGTATTAGAATATACTTTTCATACCTCAAATTATTAGGAGGAATAAGTAACATTTCCTACTGTGATATCAGAAACTGTCCTTGATACCCTTCTTCAATTGTTTAACGCTCCCCTTGTTCCTTGTTCATATCCCCAAGTTTCTACGGAAATTTGTCAAAATGACTGCATAAATAGTGAATTTTAATACTTATTCTTCATCCAAGATCTTGCAGGCGCATTAATTGCTCTTCCACAATCACTTTATAGTTGTCGGTTTTCTTACTCCTGAGAAAATTCTGCACCACGTTACAGAATTCCAAGCTCTTTTTCGGTCTATTTCATTGATGTGATAAAATTTGGATCTCTCATAAATGTTCTTATTTGAGTCCATCAAATATTTTAGCCTTTTTATTCTCTTCACTAAGACCAGGAATAGTTGAACATATAACACTGAAGGTATGTCCACTGCGGTCAAGAGCTTTGAAAAACTGCGTCATAAATCCAAGTTTAATGTGCAAGAAAGGAAAGGCAATGTTTTTCCTATTCACTAGAGGATCATTGATGACATTCTTATTGCCAGATGCCGAAGTCAATTGTTGCTCTGTTATATCTCTACTGTTCCAGTAATACAGAAAATAGGGGTATTTTGTGTACCCACCTTGCTGACGCTAAAAAAAGTTAACTATTTTCAAATTGACAAAAAATAAACCACCAATAAACGTGATACAGCAAACTCTCCAGAACAATCTAGATGTTGTTAAATTCTTCATTAAGTTTTAATTTCAAATTCATTGATAAAACCCTACCTGAGTTACTAATATTGATAAAAACGGAGATGTAACGGATATGCGGACGGAGATGTAACAAATGTGCGAAATGCGGGAATCAATGGTTTATCTTATAAGCGAATTTTTTTTTTTTTTTAAAGGGAGTCTCTTTTATTTCCATTAAAGTTATCATTGACGTACGCTATTTGAACTTATCCGCATTTTCTTTACTCAAAAACGAGATGTGATTGAGAAAATATAAGCTCAGATTTAAATTTAGTACTCTCAATTTAGTTTAAAACTATTCTTAAACTCCAGAGAAAAAAATTTTTTTTTTGGTATAGCAGTGTAATTAAACTCAATTCAAAATTTTGAAGGTTTGTCTTCTTAAGTAAAGTCTACACAATATCAACAAATGCGATGAGAAAAAATGAAATATAGGGTAAAGTAGGGTAATTTCGGCGTATTAAGCTATTTTGTTGTTTATAGACAATGGTTGCTTTAATAACGTTAAAAAATCATGCATATCGATGTCCTGCAGATATATCTATTAAGTAATAGTTAAAAAATTGTTTCAAACTTACAAAGTTTTATGTAAAATTTGTTTTACAAAATACTCAAAAATGACGAAATTAGCGACCTAGTATGGTAATTTCGGCACAATGATACGGTAAATTCGGCATACTTAAGAAAATTAAGATGTTCGTTGAAAACGCATTAATATAATTAAAATATTATAAACAGCTATAAATCTGCATTGTATAAAGTAATTGTCTCTTAAATGGAATTTGTTACACCTAATTGACATTTAATTAAGGGCGTTGCAATTGCAAAGATTCATATTTTTTGAACCACCTATTTTAGTAAAGTATGAATACATCACCCAAAACAGAAACCTTATTAGAAAAATGTGCCTGTAAAGTAAAATTGTAAATAAAATGATTACTAATTTCTATGATTTCGATGATTATTTCTAAATTCTGTTTAAATAAGAATTCATGTTTATAAGCTCATAAGTAGTTCATAAAATAATATTTTACATAACTACAATAGTTAAACATAAAAAAATAAAATACAAAGAAAACTTTATAAAAAGAGATTTATTTAAGAAAGTTAAAAAACAGCTTAAAGAATCAGTGTTTCATACAGTCATCACAAGTAAATACTTTTTTAGCATAAACACCACATATAGCAGCACATGTCTCATGCCACCATCTACAGCATTTATGGCATTTATCCCAATTATCCTTTAAGTATGGATCGACAGGATCCCCATAACTGTATTGACACATTGCACAAAGTTGTTTATTAATTGCACTTTTAGCATCAAGGTTACTCAAACACGTCTTTTGATGTGTAGATATATTTTCTTTAATGCACTTTTTACGTGGCTGCCTGTTCTTATATTTCAAAGTTAAAGATTCCTCTAGCTGAGATTTATATGGTGATCCAGTAATTTTTTCAGCATGATTTACCCTCCTTTTTATACCTGTTCGTTTTTTATTTTTAATGTCAAGTCCAGCTAGTGATCCGAATGTAACACCATGAGGTTGTGAGGTTTCATCAGAGGTGGCTAATTCTAATGACTTCTGAAGTGTAAATGATGAGTTTGGTGAAGCAGATTCTAAATAAAAATATTTAACTAAAAAAGGTGAATAAAATTAGGCAACATATAAATTATAAAAAATTTGAACTATTTGTTTAAGAAACTTTTTTTTAGGTTAATAAAACAACAGATAAGTTATTATTTTGCTTGATTTTAAAAAAATTACATTTGTGTTTTAAATAAATGGTGGAAGATAGTAAAAATAATACATCTTTTAAAATGATTTACCTTTTTGAGAAGCAATTACACATTCTGTGACAAAATCAACATGATCTAAATCTTTAGCAGAGTCTAACCCATTGTCGAGAGTAGGGTGCATTTCAGAGGTAATATTTGGTTTTGAAATTTTTGATACAATATACGAGTGATCAGTAGCCTTAGCTGCAGCAAAGTCTTCTTCAGTAAACACATTTCTATCAAATGGATATATTCCACATTTTTTAAACCCTGACTGACAATTTTGAACAGTTGCAGCTTTCCCATAAGCTATTCCAAATAATTCACTAACCTCTAATTCAGTTACAGGACGACCTGGATGGTGACGAAGCCAAGTACCAACTTCTTGATCATAGAATATTTTGAGACTTTTAAAAAATGAAACATCAAGTGGTTGCAGTTTGTGCGTGCAGTGAGACGGAAGTGATAGTATAATAACATTTGTCTTGCGAGCTTTTATAATAACACTAAGATTTTTTTTATGACTTGAATGTCCATCTAAAATTAGAAGAACTGGTTGGTCTCTTGACTGTGGCTGGACTGCTTTTAAAAAATGATCAAACCATTTTTCAAACAAATCAGTTGTTATCCACCCATTTTTGCTGCCACCAGAAATAGAACCGATTGGGGCTTTATCTAAAAATTCAGGTCTCACTCGAATACGTGGATAAATCAACATTGGAGGGACAAAAAATCCGCTTGCTGATTGGCAACAAACTATTGTGATTGTTTTTCCTCTTTCAGAGCTTGTTAAGCCACCAACACTATGTTTTCCCTTCAGGGCAACAACTTTTCCTGGTTTATGGCATATAGACAATCCAGATTCGTCTACGTTGAATAAGTTTGCTGGTGGAATAATCTGCATTTCATCAGCATTAAACATTATTTTTTCTAGTTCATCATAAAAACGATTAACTTTTATTCTATTAAAACCAATGGCTCGATGCAATGACGTTGATTCAGCAACTCTTACAGAGAGTTTATTATGACGTTTCAAAAAACCCCTAAACCATTCTTTTCCTGCTGACTTAGTTGCACAATTAAACTTATGAATAATCCCATTTTCTTCACAAAACTGGAATACCATTTGTTTTACATCTTTTGGAGACAGACCAAATAATCTCTGTGACATAGTCAGAAGAACTTCAACAAGTTCTTTTTCTTGAAAAGCTGAGAGTGTTATTGGGTGCCCTGCTCTTAACTTTTTAACACAATTATCAACAGAAACTCGTTTTATATAGTCATGTAGCGTTTGCCTTGGTATTTTACATTGTTTAGCAGCAGAATATTTCGAGCATCCATCAACTAAAACTGCATTTACTGCTAGTTTTAATGATTCATTTGACCAATTACCATATTTTACACGTTTTGAATCCATTATATAATGCTAACACACAATAATATATATATATATATATATATATATATATATATATATATATATATATATATATATATATATATATATATATAATTAATGAACTATTAATTTATTGTATGACATAAATTTAATTTATATGGTGGGGAACTATTATTTTATTAAGTTTCACAGAGACACTAACGAATTCAAGTTTTTCCTAACTCGTTATTATCTTATTACTATCTGAATTACTAAAATCAACTTCTTCTATACATAATATTTCAAACGGTTATTTACATTTTGGTTTCAGAGAAAGCACAGGTCGGCAAATTCGGCACTGCCGAAATTAAAAACTATTAATAAGCCGAAATTATCTCCTTAGAGCAGTCCTTGGAGAAACTTTTATATCTTGTAACATACTTTGATTTTTATCTTATTGCTGCTCACATTTTATTCAGTTTATATTTTTGAATAAAATAAATAACAACTTTTGGTAAAAATTTTCGAGAAAAAATCATTTATCCAACATTTTCAAATAGGTAAAAATGTTAAGAAAAAGCTAATAATCATAAATTAATGCACCTATAATGTAAAAATAAAAGTTTAAAGCAATATTTTTAGGAAAATTGTTTATCTTGCTACAATACCCAACTATGATTTAATTATTCCAATAAATAAATATTTTTAGGTGTTTTTTGAAGGGGTGCCGAAATTATCTCCCTGCCGAAATTACCCTACTTTACCCTATCAACACAATATCAACACAAACAGAGAAAAAATGAAACATAACTATCGATAACTTTTATTCATACTGTAAATGCATCATCAATTAACTGACAAATAATGTGGATTATGAGAATGTGAGATTCTTGAATTCTGGAGGTTTCATTGGATGGAACAATAAGAGATGTATTACAATAAGCTTTTAGTTCTCCGCCGTCTTTTCCAAGAAGACCAATAATATATATTCCTTTATTTTGACACTTTTTTGCCGCGTTGATAATGTTTTTAGAATTACCAGAAGTGGAAATTACAAATAAAATATCCCCTGTATTCGCAAGACCTTCAACTACTCTTTCATAGTATGAACTGAAGTCGTAGTCGTTTGACCACGCCGTTAGACTTGAAGTATCGCAGTGAAGTGCAATTGCTGGTAAAGGTTTGCGTTCTGTGGTAAATTTTGCCATAAGTTCGCCTGAAAAATGTTGGGCATCTGACGCAGAGCCTCCGTTTCCAGCAATTAAAAGCTTTCCTCCATTTTGATACATACAAATAATCTTTTTAGCTATTTCACTAATAACATTTACGTCTAAATTCGCTTTTACAGAAATCGAATCAGCAATTATTTGCTTCACTTTTGTTTCGCCTAAAATCTCCATGAAATTTTCCGAAAAAAAATAGAAATGAAAAAAAAACGTTAAAGTTGCGTAAATTATCAAATGCTGACAACCAAAAGAATATAAAATGTTGGCATTTACAAATCCTAAAAGCAAATTATTCAAGTATGAGACAACGACTAATAAAAACAATAGAAAGCGCGGTCTCATTGAAACGACATCAATTAAAAATAAAAGCAATTCTTTTTTAAATCTTTAGTTTAATTAGATAAGAATATCACTAACAGTCTATTACTACATCAATCCAACAAAAGGGTTACTTTTTTCCGTCTTTATGCTCGAAAAAAATTCTTAAAAAAAAACACGATTGGGTACCTTAAGCGCCACGGATAATGTACTTGACGTCTTTCAAATAATATTTTGTTTGACGAAAAATAATCTATCTAATCTAATTTTCAAATTCCCTCTTTAAAAACTTTAAAATAAAAACGAACTTAACGAAATTATTTACCAAAAACTCATACTTAGGTCAACGTAAAACTAAACAGCTCTTCCGTGAAGTTCCATGTCAAAATAACAAATATTTATATTATGCAACCTAATGTCATAGAATTTCTTCAGAGTGATACTATTGTATAGACATCTGAGCTTGGGCTGCACCAAATAAAAGTAATACTTCTGGACATATCAAAATTTTTAAAACCATTAGAGATTTTCAATATTGTAAATAAAATAGGTTCTATTCTTAATTTCTTAATTATGAACTAAAAATTGTATTCATGATTGAAGACTACACGGGAAAAACAACAGATGTCCCATTTTGATAAATTTTTGCATTTGCTTCCTTTTCATCATATAATGGTGCTTACCTACTTCTTCTGACAATATACAAGTCAAAAACCACTTTTGTCAAGCTTTGTCGAGCTTTTTAAAAAGGTTTAACATGAAAGACTTCCTAAGTCTTCAAACACAAAATTCCATTTTTCTCAAAAGTAGAAAAAGTGGGCAACTTTGGGTCTTCCCCTGTAGCCTTCAATTTTGATTTAAAAGAAATGGTTTTTTTTGGGAGGAAAAAGGATTGTATGTTTCGGAAGCCTTTTCTAATGAATTGAGAACACATGAATCACAAGTGCCACCTTAGCTTTCTTTAGAAAACTGAGGTTTATCATGTAATTAATTGCCACCTCATAAATTGTTTAAACATGAATTACAAGTGTTTCCTCAGTTATAAAAAAACCCAGGTAACGCTTATAATTATGGCGTATGATGAATTTTTTTATGTTGTAAAAAAAAAACAGTAAAGATAAAAAGTCATAGTTTTTAAAATCATCCTGTGTTATACGCACTCCTTCCATAATAATAAATTTGATTAAACTTTAACAGCTTCACTTGTAAATATTCATGTGGTTATTATTGAAAACTTGATGTCTGCCTTTCCAAAGGTATGACTGCCTATTCAAAGCTATAGGTCTTTACATTGAACTCAAAAATGATGCTTTGAATTAGAAATATGAAGCAGGTTCTGTGACATACAGCCAGTAAAAATATAAAAATAGAGAATTTTAATCAGGTTTATACTTTGTTTGCGTCACAACTTGAGTGCAACAATGTAAGATTTAGTAAGTGATTAAAGAGGCTCAGAAGATATAACTCGATTATGTTTAACTTTATGATGTTCATGTGCTTTTTATAATAAAAATTTTTTTTTCAAAAAACTGAAATTCACAAGTTACGAGTTATATAAGTTAAAGTTGATAATCAATACAACGTATAAAAACATTTTATCTTTGTTAACAAAAAAAATTGATGTAAAACAAGAGGTTGTGATAAATCTCTCTGGAAAATGGAGTCCTGGGAAGTAAGTCCACCCAATGTAAGACGTCTTTAACTAGTTAAAGACGTGTTTAAGACGGCTTTTGCACACGTCATTAAGACATCTTCTGACAACCAGTTTAAAAGATCCATAAGACATCTTAACAAGACGTCTTTTGGAATAACCAGTTTAAGATGGAAGTATAAGAGTCTTCCAGTTTATGAATATTACAGAATTTTCTATTTGGGATTACTCCATCAGACACTATAGCCCTTACTTTAAGTCCAATGGATTCTAATGTCTCTATATATACAGTACTGTGAATAAGTTTTAGCTCACCATAAGTTTATAATTATTTTTGATTTTATCGTAAAAATATAAAGGACTTATGAAGTAAAAAAAAAATCAGGTTTATAGACACATATTATAAACAAAAATATCTAGAAATAATTTGATAAAATATGATACAAAAAGAAAGAACAATTATTACTTTGTATGTCCGCCTTTTGCGTTGATCACAGAAGCGAATCTCCTGAGAATCAATTCATATAAATTTGTAATGAAATTTTTTGGAATATTGTCCCACTCTCTTTTTAATATTCGAAAACATTCTTCGACATTTTTGGGGTTGTATGCAGCCTTTTTTTTATCCAAATAATCCCAAACATGTTCAATAATGTTCAAATCTGGACTTTGAGGAGGCCAGTTCATTACTTCGAGAACTCCCTCCTTACACATGTCCTGTAAATATTTTTTGGTCGCTCGGGAACAGTGTTTGGGATCATTGTCTTGCTGTAGAATGAAATTATTGCCAATTAGTCTCATTCCAGATGGTATTGCATGATGTCTTAAAATTTCTTTATACTGTTCTCCTGTCAGTTTGCCATTTCTGATTAAATCACCTACTCCAGATGATGAAATACAACCCCAAACTAAAACAGAACCTCCCCATGCTTGATTGTTGGATGTAGACAAACAGGCCGATAAGCCTCTCCTACCCTTCTTCTTACATACTGTCGTCTTCTGCTACTGAACAATTCAAATTTTGATTCATCTGTGTATAGCACACGGTTTAACATTCCTTGCGTCAAATTATTATGCTGTTTTGCATACTTAAGTCTTTTTTCTTTATTGCCACGACGTAGTAAAGGCTTTCGAACTGCAACACACCCTCTTAACCCAGCTTTTAGCAAATGTCGTCGAATGCAAGATGAGGAAACATTTGTCCCAGTCGCACCCTGAATGTCTTGGGCTAATTCACTGGAGGTTTTTTTTCGATTTCGCAGAGACACCTTTTTTAAATACTTTATGTCATGTTTTGTAAGCTTTGGAGGTCTTCCACTTCGAATTTTATCCACAAGAGGTCCCGTGTTTTTAAATTTTTTTATAATTTCTCTAATGGCTGTCCTTGAATATTTTGTTTTTTGGACAATTTGTCGTTGGGAATAACCTTCTTCATGAAGCACGATAATTTTATTACTTTTTAGAAGTGGAATTTTACCCATTTTATTACTTAAATAACAATAAAAATGATAATAAAAAAAAACAAAAAAAACAACGTAAATAAAAAGTTTCGCTCTTAAAAAAACAAAAAATAATATTAAACACACAATATCTATGAAATATATTTGTAAACTGTACTATCATCTAATATGAAGCTTTTACAGCAATAAATAAACAAAAATGCAAGAGCAAACTATAAACAAACGAGCTGATACGAATTGGGTTTAGATCAGCATACAATAAAAATAAACACGTTAGATATCTAAATTCAAAATTCTATGTAAAATTTTGATAAATATTGCTTTTCTTTGTTAAAGTAGTGTTTAGTATTGTTTGAATTTAGACATTATTTTATATAAAAAAATAATCGGTAGCTATTATTCAAAATCTGTTAAAAAAAAAACACGAGTTTTCATAAGTGGGCTAAAACTTATTCACAGTACTGTATATGGCCAATTCCATAGTTCAGTGACGCATAATGCGGAGACATTTTTTTTAATAAAAATTTTTCTATAACTCAAAAATTATTTTTTATTACTCTAAATCAATCTTGAATTAAAATTTTATAAAATAAACTAAACACAATTGTATTAACATAACACTGCTACATAGCAAAAATTAAAACATGAGTTCAGTGACGCAACGCGGAAAAAAGTGTTTTTTTATCAGCATACTTTTAAATGGAGTTTTCGCTGAAATTTTAATTCTTGCAAGACTAATTAGATTTTTTTGTTGTAATTTATTCATTTGGCAATAAGGTAGTCATAAAAAAAGCCACAAACAACAAAGTTTTCATATCGTTTTATTTTACAGAAAAAAAACTATCAGTTCAGTGACGCAACGTTCAGTGACGAAACAAAAAGATGAAATTAAAATTATTTTAAAAAGTTTTGTTATTTTCTAATAAATTTTAACTATACTCAGGTGAAAATAGCATCGGAACAACGTTATCATTCTGAACATAAAAATAATATGATTTTGATATATCTTTGATTTTTCTTGAATAACTTAAAATTGAACTGAATCCAAGTTCATTTTTTTGTTGTCTTGTATCGTTTTCTGACATGTGAATTACAGATACTTGCAAATCTTGTAATGCTAAGGCGAAATCTGCTGCTGACCTGATCTCGTATTGACTAGATTTAACTCTCAGGGCTGCGATTCGCTTAACAGTAGCTCCTATTCCGTCAACCACTCCTTTCCCGTGCATCACTGCAAAGAAATGCCAGAAGAATTTTTTATGAAAATGTTTTTCAAACACAACGATTGCAGCTATAATGCTTTTGTTTTTGAACTGAGAAGTGGTATTATTGCTGAACATGTGTACTTCTTTGACTTGATCAGGAATAAAGTGAAGGATTTTGTCAATGTATGGTATAACGGAAGACTTAGTATGATCAGTTGAATCAGAAACTATGGCAAACGTTTTTAACTCAATGTTCCAGACTGCAAGGGTCATGATAGAAACTTGATTTTGACCAAAATGAGCCGCTTGTGGTTCATTTTGATAGAAACACCTTGCGTTTTCAGCCCAGTCAACTTGGATTACCGCAATTTCAGAATTAACACTCATCGAAACCTCCTTCAGTTTCTTAAAAATTGTTGATTGGTTTTTCTTTACAAATGCGTGTTTAACGAACTTATCACGCATCGCTGATATGTGTTGGATGAGTTCTGTTACAGTAGACTTTTTTGAAATTTTTAAAATGTTTGCATATGTTTTAGTTTCAGGCTTTCTCCACTCGTCCCAGGATACTTCGAAACCAAATGTATTAACAGTTTGCAAGTGTTTATCGAACTGTTTCATACCTTTGCATGCAACGCATTTGTCAAAGGCGCAATCGTATGTGTACGGTTCACAAACAAAGTTATTTATCATTTCAGATCCAGCTTTGATTGAAGACGCTTGAATTGATTTTGTTAATGCATTTAAGGCAAATCGCATATTTTCATGCAAACTACAAACACAAACATTATGCGGAAATTTTGTAACTGATTTCACATTGCGTAGACGAAGGTCGCAAAATTTGCTGAGTCCAATTTTTATGTGCTGATGCTTTTCCTTGAATAATTCGAAAGCTTCTTTTAGCGTATAATATAAATGACGTATCTGAATATTGTTTGCTTATCCGTCAGATAATTTAATTCAAGTGACATCTTTTTTGTTTGGTGATATTTGGGAAACTTCATCTTCATTATAAAAGTTTACAACTGCTAAAACATCGCTTTCAGAAGGACCATACAGCTTTGAACATGCTGGAGGTAGATCCGAATTATCTTTACAAGCAGAGCTATTTGAAAGAATAGAAAGAATTTCAGAATGTTTCTCCTTTGAAGTTGGTAGTGCTTTTAAAACTTTTTTCAATGCTTTTCCTCTTTGTTGAACGTTTTTAAAAGATGAGCTTGGTCTTTGAGATTGATTTAAAAGTTTTCTTTTTAGAGCGCGACTTTTTAAAACTCTTAATTTTGATTTAGCAGCATAAACTGCCTTTTTATTTGGATCGGCTTTCAATTTTTCTCGATATCTCTTAGATCTTACTCTGGACATTTCTTTCTTTTTATCAGCATTCCGAGAAACATAATTAGCTTGGTATTCTGCATAACGTTTTTTTTTTACTTCTAATTTTGATTCCATTTCTTAAAAATTTACAACTTTATTAGAAAATGTTAACATAAATCTAATAGTTTACTAATATTTACTTATTGCCCTTCGCAATACTAAAATGCAAAAATTTATTCGAATTCGAAAAATTCGAAAACCCACAACGAAATCCGAACGTTTGGATGATATTTTGACTTCCTTATCGCGCTATTTTATAAAACGCTAATTATCCCGTTGATGGGTTTAGTGACGCAACAACTTTTAAACTATTACTGTAAGTTAATATAATGCTTTTTGAACAATTTTATTTAGTAATGATGAAAAGTTTACATTAAAATATATAGTTACTAAAAAAATCTCGCCTTAAAGCCTAATTTCATTGTGATAATTAAACTTTTTTAGCTTTTAGTTCAGTGACGCAACCTAATTTTTGCAGATGTGTATGTGACAAAAAAACACTTGAATTATTTTTAATTATATATATGTCTTGAGTAAAAGTTTTTTTACTCAAGACATATATATAATCTCAAAGATTCTTTCTAAACAAAAATATGAATATGTTTTGTTTAAAATATTGCAAGAACTCGCCCTCAAATTTTACTCACTTTTTCGAATAATAAAAAGAAAAAACAGTTGCTAACATTCATCAAATTTATCTACTCGGTTCAAATATTTTCTACTCAAAATATATTTTAACAATAATTTTAAGGTGTTTCAACTACAATTGAAGAAAAAAAATCTTTTGAAAAAAGAAATTTTTAAACACGAAATTTATCTCTTCCATAGTTGAAATAGCCATATATATTTCACTTTCGCATCCCCTATTTTTACTGCAGATTATAAAAGATCGTCGTCCAAAAGTAAGAAAACGTATAGGAAACAATACTTTTAGACCAACTTAATGTTCTCTAAACTCAATCTGAAAAAATAAAAAACTTACAAAAACGTTAATATTCGCCGTTTTTTCAAAGCGATGACTACTCAAGTGTACTAAGGCGGGAAACCAGTTTTTTTCTAAAAAAAAAGCCGAAAGCTTTAGGGTAATTCCGTGTCAAAACAACAACAAAATTTCAAAAAAATAACCCACTATCTCTAAATGACTTAATTCTTTCAACAAAGATACTTAACTAGGCTAAAAAGAATTCCACAAAGTTGTTTTAAACAAATCGGAATATTTTAAAAGTTATGCTCGTTTAAAATTCAAAACTTTGTAACATTTTTACTTATCATGCGCCCCTAGCAACGTCCTTAGTAACAAGAAAATGTCAATACATACGTTGTTACCTTAACTATATTATTTCATAATTTGAAATTTTCCACATATTATTAGATGCTAAACCATAAAATTATACTAAGAAATAATAATTTTTTATATTTATTAATAAATCAAAAAGAGTAAACTGGCATTTTTAATAAAATTTAAAAGTAAACAGGCTTACTATAAGAGGAATTACAGAAAAGGTTATGATCTATATATTTCCAAACTTCATATTCTTAAAGTATATATAAATACCTAAAAAAAAAAAAAAAAATTGAGTTGTTTTTCGACTCACTAATCTAAAAAATTTAATTTTTATTTTTGATTGAAAGAATATTGAGAATGAGACAGAAAATTGATAGGTATTTATGTTTAGGCACAACCAGAAAGTAAGAGTTCTTACTTATGTGTAAAACTACAATATGCATATGTAATAAACTCAATTAAAAATACTTAAATATTAAAAACAGGCATTTTCACTCAGAGCTAGTCAAAAATAAGAGGTATTTTCACTTAGGTATAAAAATGCAATATTCATGACATACATGTCTATGAATAGTATTCATGTCCGTAAATAAACTCAATTTTAAATATCAAAACACATTAATTCTTTGAATTCCATGTTTTTATGAATTGACAAATTTATATTCAAATCAGTGAACTTCTTCACATATTCCTTTGTTTTTCTTTGGACTGTAAAATAAAACAAAATTAGGTAATATTTGTTAACAAATGAAAAAATATTGTCATATACATATCATAGACATATGCAAACTGTCAATTCTAAGAAATAATTGATAAAAGGAAGCAAGCAAATGTTTTTTAAGATTCAAGGGCCATGTTGGTGCATAAATTTAAATCCCACATCAACTTTGCACATCACTTTGCATCTCACAATTTTTAAACTTGTAAGTCAAGATAGGGATAGTGTCATCACTGCAGTATTTCATCTTAACTTCATTTTGACATACAGGAATAAATTCATGAAAGTCTCTTGTTCCTGGTATTGTTTTTACATTTTTAAATCGTTCAGATTGTAATAATCTTGTTTCTATCAAACTTTCACTTGAAATATAAATAAAGTTTATACCTTTGATGTTGTTAGTGCAATATGTAAACATATCACGTGAGTTTAATATTTGATTTGTAGAAACTCTCTGCAAACTAGCATTAGCTACAAGCCGTTTAACTGTTCCTCCTATACCATCACAAGGTTGCTTTCCATGGCTGGTTGCAAAGAAAACCCATTTTGCATCTATTCCAAAGTCTGATTTATGCTGACATAGATTAAAAATATTTTTGCAGTTTTTATATTGAGATGAACAGCCATCAGAAAAGTAGATCACATTTACAATGCTGGGTATCTTTTGCTTTAGATTATTGATAATTGATTTTTGTATCTCGTAAACCATTGGTACATCATGATTGTTATCATCTGATATAATGCAATATGAAGTGGATTGCAACACTTGATTTTCTTTATAGTACACAACTACTGGATGAAGTGTGCACTGAAGATTATTCCAATGAAAACCTTGTACTTCATCCTGCACAACAAAACTATAGTTTTCTGCAAAATCTCCTAGAACTATTGCACTATTTGATGGCAGTTCTTCTTTAAGATTTTTTAAATATTTAGATTGGCATTTAGAAATATATGAATGTGCTGTTAGCTTGACTAGTTTTTCCATCACCATATTTACAAAATCTGGTATGCTTACAAGCTGTATAACTAAATCTGATCTATCAGTAGTAACCCATTGGTTAAATTCGATAGTATCTTCTTCCTCAAACTGTCCTATTAGTTCGAATAGCTTTTCTTCTAATTTAGATGTATTTTTTGGACATTGTGTACATCGATGTAACATGCATTCTTTGTTTTGCATATCACAAACAATAAATTTATATAGTTCATGGTAATCAATTTTAACGGGTAGGAGAATTAACTTCATGTTTTGATGGTAGATACAAATGCACACAGAATGGGTTCCTGATGAGTTTGGCAAAACACACCATTTAGGTCTTAAAACACAAAACTTGGAAAAACCTAACTTTACATGTGGATATCGAACTTTAAATGAAACAAATAACTCTTTTAAGCTTGATAAAAGTAGTCGCTTTTGCATATGGAGTTTCCAACTAACACTTACAAAATCCTTTTGACCAGGCATCTGGCGAGAGTTTTCATCATCTTCATAAAAATTTTTTACTAAAGTATTTATTTGATCAGGGAGCATTTTACCTCGCTTAGTTTGTGGAACTGCAAGAATTCCTTCCTTCTTTGCTAAAGATCTAGATTTTATTATTAGATACTTTGAAACACCAAAATACTCACTAGCTGCTTCAATTGACCATTCTTGTGGGCACAAAGTCAATATTTGAATTTTGTCCCTAAATGAACAGCATTTTTCAAGTTTATCTTTTATCAAAACTAACATATTTTCGAACTGAACAACTTTTTTTTTTAAATCAAGAATATATTCATTATCAAAAACTTCAACTTCTGTCAATGGAATTTTTAAAGAACTTGATAACTTTTCTTTGAAAACTGTTGTAATAGTTTTAATTTTTTTTTTCCCAATACTCATACGATTCGCAAATGGCTGTCCATGAAGCTTGACTGGTGACACGCCAATTATACTGAGACAATCCGAAAGTTCTTGTCTATTTTTATTTATATCAGCTTCTTGTTGAACGTGAAATACATTTTCTTTATTTATACTTTCATTTGTGTAATCATCAGAAATATCAATGTTATCAGTATTAATTTCAGTGGAAGCTTTTAATTTGACTAAGCAATTTGTACAAATTTTTTGACCAGGTACAATATTGAACCTGTTGTTTAAAGCTATGGTTCTTAACGTGACTACTCTGAGAGATGCTAAATTAAAAAATATAACTTCATAAAATAAAATATGCCTAGTATTAACAAACATAAAGACCTTAAAATTATGACAAAGTAACATTTATAAAAAACTTTATGACAAGCTTTACTAACCTTTGCATGGTCTTTTGTGAACTAACAGTGGATCACAGCATTTATTCTGAAACACAGGGAACTTCTCAAGATAGAACTTTTGATGATGAAAACATAAGTCAATAATCAAATCAGGAGAAACACCAGACCTCAGCGCAACTAAATTTTGCTCATCTGGAGCTAAATCTTTAAAAAATATTATTCCAATGTGGTTTGTATATGTTAACTTGTGACAATTTGATTTTAAAATCAATCCAAGAGAGCATTGTGATGTTCCAGCCATTATCAAAATATTTAATTTCAATATTTTATTTTTCTAAAACCAACATTAAATAAATAATAATTTCTAACATGAGTATTATAATCAAAACTTTATTTTAAAATAAATAAGTGTAATCATAGCTGTTACACTTATTTATTTTCAAAATAAAAATGAATTTCTGGTTTCTTGTCTAACTAATTAAATGGAGCAAATGGTTCTAACATTTGAGTATTATATATAATAATACTTATGTGAGAAATTATAATTTTTTTGTGAGAATTTGTTTTAGTTATAATCTCTCTATGGAGATTATAACCAAAACGGTAAATAAAAATGCAAAAATAAAATTGCAAAAATAAAACAATAATAAAATAGATATGTGCATTAAAAAACAGTGAAATAATTTTTGACTCTTACAGGTATTTATATATAAACTATTATTGTAAAGATTTAAAATGAATAGATCAATACCTTTTCTGCAATTAATCTTAAACTATACATGTTTACTGAAAAATTATTGATAAAAACCCGGTTTTCATCTTAAAGTTTTTATTCAAATATAAGATCTAATAACTTTAAGTAATGATTTTTGACTTCTTTCTTCAAAAGTTTCTATGCCTATTAAATTTTGTAAACATATAGTTAATGTAACTGTGCATACTTTAACATTTAAGTGTTGCTATAGACGTTGCTAAGAGCGCGGAGAATAAAAAAAATGTAAAAAATCTCAAACTTCAAAGACCCATAACTCTCAAAATAATGAAATTGGCTCCAAATTATTTTTGATTATTCCTAACGACGGTATTAAATGCATTTGTGCCAAAAATCAAGTATTTCTGAGATGGTGGGTTATCTCGACTTGTTGTTTTGACATGGAATTACCCTTTAGTTAAATTCGATCGGTTGTTTCGTTAATAACTTATGCATACCGCGGTAAGCTTCGCTACCGAGAACTTTATAATTTATGCAAACCGTATTTGGCGTCAATAATTGTGGTTTAAAGTTATCCGGTCTGACAATAAAATCAGTTGTACACAATGTTAAAATTAGAGTTTTTCTCTATGATCCCCCAGCAAGATCATTTTTAAAAGGGTAGTGTTTAATGAAGAATAAGAATTTTGCAAACTGACAGGTTACGACTTAAGCTGCCAGTCGTATAAGCAACATCAGATATATAAGTCTCCTCTTATAGCTGCTGGTGTTAAATGTGTCTCCCCATTCTGCCTTGACTATATGCATTTAATATGTCTTGGGGTTGTTAAAAGAATCTTGAATTATTTCCGTAAAGGTCCTATGGCTAGGTTATCACAAGCACATATTTTACAGATTTCTAAGAAACTAAACGAATTTAGAAATTAAATTGTTCTCTAATGACAAATTTTAACATAAATAAACAAAGAGGCGGAAAGAGAAGTTTTAAAGAAACCCACCTTTACAAATGTGTCATTGGTAAGTGTCGTCTAACGCTGCTTTCCAAAAAAACAATGATTTTCTTGAGCTATTATTGTTTTACTAATTTTCTCTTTTTAGCGGCTGTCCGAAAGACATATCCTAAGGAATAGGAGAAGACAGCCCATAAATTTATTCAGGGCATGCTAAAAAACGCACCAACATCACGAAAATCATATCAATAATATAAGCTTGTACTCTTTTTTGTAGATGGTGTGAAATATATTTCTATAGCAAATCATATCTCATCTTTTCAGTTATTGCATTTGGATAGTTCATATATTTACACCTTTCTAGATTCTTTTATTCTGTCGCCACCTTCCAGTCTCCTTTTAACACAATATAAATATATATATTTATGTTGTATTGGAAGGAGACTGGAAAGTAATAAATAAATATATACATGTCTTTTTAATCCGTCTTTAAAACGTCTTAAATAAGACAACTTAAAGACGTTTTAGTTAAGACAACTTATAGTGTTTCATTTTAGACCAGTTTAAGACATTTTTAAAACCAATCTCAAGACGTCTGAAATTCGTCTTTGAGACGACTTGTTGTTGGGTGGGAATAGAGTTTTTGGAGCAAACTAATCTGTTGATTAGAACATTTTTACAAAAATGTTGATTAGAACATTTTTACAAAAAAAAAACTTAACAAATAACTCTCTAATGATAGCCAAATGAATCTTAGTACGCGTGCCATGATCATTTAACCAGATTTAAAACAAACATTCTAGAAAACATGTTAGAAACAATAATTAAAACAAAAGTAACAATCGAAAAACAAAGGAAAGTGTCAACATCAATGAACTTTTAGAAATGCGGACTCCACTTTAACAAAAAAGAAAATTAATCTCTTAAAAAAATTGCTAAGGAACAGGTGGCAGAAATATTTAAGTTAAAATTAATAATTCCTAGTAATAACGATAAAATCAAGTAACTTTTTTTATATCAAGAAATTATTAAAGAGATCGAGAACCACTTAGATCTTCAAGAATTTGTGTGAACAACCCACATCTAGAAAAGCAATTTTAAACGAGTAGTCTTTATCATGGTCAATACCTATGCTTGTGTGACTGTAAAAAATATAAATCAATTTAGAAATATAATTAAGGTTTACTCAACATGATAAAGTTAGGAAAGGTAGAATGGCAACTTCTGTAATTTAAAACAATATTTAAAATAAGTCTATACCCCTTAATATTTCATAAATTACAACAATATAATTATAAAACTGAAAAAAAAATCTTTATGCTTTAAATAGAATTAATAATTAAACAAAATAATACAAAAAAATAATACACCAACACAAACACATTTGAATTCATTTATTTTGCCTATTTACCATTAAAATAAACCTAAAAGTGTGACAGAATTTTAAAGCTTGTCATTGTTTAAACAAAGAAAAGGGATAATTCTCGTAACAGTCGTAATGTGTAAAAATGAACTGATAAATACAATTTTTTAATAGTAAAAAGTTTGTATTTATATGTTTATTTTTATATCTGCATGAACCATCATGTTGCTGTGTACCCAGGATGGTAACAATTTAGTTTACAAAATTTAAAAATAAAATTTCTCAGAGATAAAAATTTTAGAGTGATTGCTCTATCAAAAGTTAATTGGCAATTATTTAATGATGAGCTGTTTAGGATTTTATATTTCAGTGTTCTTGAAACAAGTAATACAAAATTTTACACTTTTACAAAAAAAGTTCATAAAACATTCAAAATCGAGGTATTTACTTGATTTAAAGTTTTTTTAAATGCTGAAAGAATATTGAAATAAATTAGAATATATAGATCTCCTTATTAATAGACAATTTGTTTTTCATACGTTGTAAAAACAATATTCTGCAAAGCCGATTAAAAGTTAATTGCAAAAAAGCGCAACAGTATACAAACGAAAAGTTGAGCGTATCCATATACTTAGATATTGAAATATAGGATTGTAGGATTTCCTGTTCGCGGCAGTTTGCGGAAGTACGCGGTATTTAAGTAAAAGACTTTTTAAAAAACGTACTCAAAAATATTTAACGGTGTTGGTTGCGCAATTATGAAATGTTTTATGCTAAAATTGTTTCTACAGATCTGTTGTTAAGCAATATAGACACTAAATTAGGAAGTAAACTGATACAATCAGTGTAATCTATGCATTCAACACGATTTATTGGGGTGCTCACATCATATCATAGTTTAACTTAGTTATTGTGTTGTAATGTTTAATCCAAGTTTGTAGTATTTAATATTTACTATTTGCATTTATGATATTAATAATTTGGTATTTACGTATAAATAATTGTTATTAACATTTAGTCAAAAGTTAAAATCTTTGGATCCATGTTTAAAGAAAATATATCATTTGGTTGCTGCTCAACCTATACTTGGTCTGAAGCAGATAGAAAAGTTAAATTAACCTTTAAGCAAGCTAAGGTACAGGTCATAAAAGCTATTAGAGTGAAAGCTAAAATTCTTCAAGGTAGACCTACTTCCAGTGGAGGTAACGTCTTCTTATAGTTAGATATAGTTAAAATAGTTAGAAAAAGAACCATTTCCACGTCTCTTGTCCACTAAAAAAACTCCAACATAACGGACATTTACAGAAACAAGAAATCTATTCTGCCTAATACATACTTTCATTGAGAAATACATACTACTGTGATCAAAAAGTAAGGTGAATTTTTTTATAAAATGAAAAATCTTTATTTATTCTTCCAAATCTGTATCGTCCCCCTCAAAATAATCCCCCCCGGCCCCAATGCACTTTTGCCAACGTTTTTTCCAGTCTTCGAAGCATGCCGAAAAGTCCTCGGTAGGGATAGCCTTCAATGCGCGTGCCGATTCACGTTGGATCTCTTCAATGGACTCAAAACGATTTCCCCGGAGTGGTCTCTTGAGCTTTGGGAACAGCCAGAAGTCACACGGTGCTAAGTCGGGCGAATACGGTGGTTGTGGAGCAACATGGGTAGAGTTTTTGGCGAAAAACTCACGAAGAACCAGTGCTGTGTGCGAAAGCGCATTATCGTGGTGCAAAATCCAAGAGTTATTGGCCCATAATACCGGTCTCTTTTTGCGAATAGCTTCACGCAAACGTCGCATAACGCTTAAATAATATTCCTTGTTGACAGTTTGGCCAGTTGGAAGGAATTCGTAGTGCACGACACCACAATAATCAAAGAAAACAGTCAACATGACCTTGATTTTTGAGCGACTTTGACGTGGTTGCTTCGGTCTCGGCTCGCCTTTTTCACGGTATTCACTCGATTGGTCGGTTGTTTCAGGGTCGTATGCGTAGACCCAAGTCTTATCGCCAGTAATAATTTGTTTGTAGACGTTTTGATAGTCAGAAAGCATTGCTTCACACGTTTTAACGCGACGCTCTTTTTCAAAGAAATTGAGAAATTTCGGCACCAAACGTGATTTGAGTCTTCTGAGGCCCAAATGATCCTTCAAAATCGCTTGCACCGACCAAAATGATATTCCAACCATGTCAACAAGGTCTCGAATGGTTAACCGACGATTTGCAAGCACCAATTCTTTGATTTTGTTGATGAGGCGATCATCAATCGAAGTCGATGGTCGTCCGGAGCGTTCCAAGTCATCAACACGTTCTCGGCCTTCTTTAAAGTCTTTGTACCACTTGTAAACATTTTTTTGAGACATAGTCTCTTCACCGAAGGCCTTTTGCAACATTCGATACGTTTCAGCAGCAGAAATATCATTCCGCAAACAAAATTTAATAGCACTTCTTTACTCAACAAAATTAGACATCGTGAAAATCGCCGAATGCACTTTTGGTACTTCAGAAACAAGCGTAAACAAAAAAAAAATAATTATGAGTTTGACATGTAATTTGGCGCAAATGTTAATGACATTCCTACCAACTTAAAAATAAAAAAGATTGGACGATTCGAATAAGGCGGGAAGTTTAAATTAAAAATTCACCTTACTTTTTGATCACAGTAGTACTTTCATTGAGAAATGTAGTCTTTTTAACTTAAATAGTTTTACACCAATCAGATTATAAATTCTGTTCGAGTAACTCGTACACTGCATATATAAAATTCATCAAGTTTCGATGGAGATTGATTGACAGTTTTGAGGATTCCGGTGGAGATCACGAAAACATTAGGAGCAATCATTTTCAATATAAAATTTTAAAAAATTCTTATGGGCTGTGTGTTAAATTCAGATCGAATTATCCAAGAGCTTCAACTAAGTATTTTAACTTTAAAATTAGAATTAAAAGTAATTAAGCGTGTTTAAGAAAACTTAGGGAAATAGCACGCTCTAATCGAGTTAATTTCCAATTTATTTATTTCTCTAAATAATACAGCAATTCAACAAATAGTGTTAGTGTTCACTTCGTTAACAAAATACTTTCTTGAACTTAACTTCGCGACAGATATGGAATATCGTTCTTACAAAAAGGGAGAAAAACTGCACATTATTTAAAAAAAAACATTTGTAATATTGATAAGTAAATTTCAAAATCTAATATCAATGCGTGCAATTGCTATTTTCATGGACACAAACTTTCTAACGGCCAAAACCGCAAATAGTGACCTTTTTCAAGTGTTTTTAAGCCAGATGTTGACTGAGATACCATTTTATCATGAAATCAAGCAACGTATGCAGGAGTAAATCCAATACTACATCATCATTGAATCAGTTATCAGCTTTGCAGAGACAATCTTACCCATTATAAATTAGCCATTGCTAAACACCTAAATTAAAATGAAAACAAAAAATTATTAAAATTATTAAAAACCGTGTTGTTCAAACGTCATTCACAATATTATTTTTAAACCTTTATATTCAAAAAAATTTTTAATTTCTTAAAAACCTTTGATAGAAGTTTTGAGTTGAAACCAGAAGTCTCATCAGGTTTCGCCAACTTCACCAATTTTTGGTTAAATTTTCTTTCGACATCAGGAAAAAACTCATCCTTTAAAAAAAAATCATTGAAACTATCTTTGAGAAATATGCATTATGGGTAGATTAGGCTCAAATGCAATTAGACAAGTAAGTTACTTCTTCTGGAAGTTTCCTTTTCTTTTTCTTTTTTTCAACAATGGCAGTGATGGCTTTTCCTTTGCTAACATTTTCCAAATAAAAATTGGCCTCTTTTTTTGCTTGTGAGATTTCAGCTCTCATACGTTGCTCACGAGCTGCTTTTTCATAAGCTTGAAAAAAGGAATATAATCAAAAGTTGCTTGACAGCAGAAATTTTAAATTTTCATATTTTATTAAAAAAGAAATACCAGAAAATCATACCTAATTTTTCACTTATATGTCCCCATTTAAATTTGGATAGGTATTTGATATTCCATATATCATCATGGTAATAATATCTTTTCTTACCCCCTGAATGTAAAAACTTAGTTAAAGTATATTTTGTTTTGTTTTTATCTTAACAACATTTGAACATTATTAATTTACATGCAAAAATTTTATTAAAAATAATTTTATTATACTTTTTACATTTCATATATTAACATTAACACAAAAAATAAATACCAATAATTGTACAGTTCAAAGTTCTGGCAACAGATTTTGCAACTTTTTTGTTTAAAAATTCCACCCAACCTTCAGTGAATTGTTTGCGACTAGTTCCACCTATCTTCTTTCGATGTTTTCGCTTACTGTCATCTTAGTCAAAAATGATTATTATGCTTATAAAAAGTTACAAAATGAAACATTGAAAAAGCTTTCAGTTAAACTGTTCCAATTATTCTAACTAAATTACAAATTCAAAATTCTAAATATTACTTTATACAATTATCAATCAATTCTAGACTTGATCAGGAGTCAATCCAACAAACACATTACAGACTATATTTTATTTACTAGATTTAACCAAGCTGATCTGATATTGAAGACTGTAAACACTGAGAAGTAATGTATTTTAAAATCTCTGTTTTCTGTAACTACAGAAGAGATTTTCAACTTTGGAATGTTTTTTTTTAAAGGCCTATAGATATAAGTAAATTTTGAAAACGTTTCACTGTTAGTAAAAAATCAGAGTAAATGTTCCTTAAATATTTGTTGTTGTAACAAAAAAAAAAAAAAGAGCCTCAAAAGGTTTGAGCCATTCTCTCAATAGGATCGGTTTCTTTTGTATTTTTTCCAATTATTTTTTCCAATGATCTTTGAAAGAAGCTCTATTGGTGAGTTGAAATCCAGAGCAAGTTCAGAGTTTTCAGCAATTAACAATGAAGCTTTGATCAAATTGCTGTCTTTGACCAAATTAGTGCATTAAACTTGCTTATTTTTTATCAAGCTCCAACAAGCATGGTGCAATTCTTCTCCACATTTCTAAATACTCTTGAGACTCCTCTATTAGAAAGATTTTCCAAGTCAATTTTACACTAGCAGATTAGGTGTTTGCTAAAAATGGATATCTGTTACCTGGAGTTACTGGAAATAGTTTGTCTACAGCTACTTGACTGAGCTTGATGTTACCATGAAGTGATCCTTGGTTTTGGCAATGACTGATGATGCAGCTTGTTTAGTTCCAACAGGATTATTTGAAACTAATGTTTTAAAATTTTGATTCTTGTTCCAGCTATAAATAAGGGACTCAAAGCTTGACCAACCATTTTTAAACAATGCACATCTTTTTTCAGCTTTTTGTACGAATGGGGTTATGGAGATTGAGAATCTGCAAGTATCTGTTGTTTCTTTGATGAAGCTTTTCATTAAGCTTTAATTTTCCAATCTTGCAAATTAAACACACAGAGTTTAGAGAGCTTAGAGCATAGCTTAATTGGGATAGAATCAAAATTGAGCAGTGCAGGCAATCAAACTTTTGAGTCCCCTTGACTAAATATTTGGATTTAGTAATGAAAAGGTTACCATCAAAATCTGTCTTTTTTAGCAAGTTTGTTACTCTTTCAATTATAAATATTATGTGTAAACATAAAACTAAGAAAAACCTTTTTAAAAATATTTTCCTCAGACAAAATTATTAGATTTTGAATGTTTTCATAGTTACTCTCCCATACCTATGTATTAATTCCCTTTAAGGGTTTTCTTGTGAATTGCTATAAACACTAACCCCGACTTTTTACAAACAGTGGTCTACAGGATTGCTGCAAGATCAAATCTCTTTGATCGTGAATTGAAAGAAAGAAAAAAATATAAACATAATAGTGAATAGAAACGCAGAAGTTTTACCTTCAGCTTGAAGATAAACTCTCCCAATTTTTCCAAACTGTGATAGAAGAGCTCTAATTTTAAGTGGGTTCATAGATGGAGGAATTTTACTTAAGTATACAATTCCTGGTGACTCTTTCTGCTTCTTAGCCTCAGTTTTATCCATAAAGTTATTATGCTAAAATAAAAACAAAAATCGAAGCATTTATTAAATTGAATTTGTTAATGAAATAAGTAAATGTTCATTTCGTGGATAAGTGTGAGTCGTGTATCACAACTTATAACACAAATATTAAATAACCCTGATTTTTTCCGTACCTGAGGCATAAAGTCTACTTTACACCATTCGAAAAGGAAATACATATGAGTTAAAAGTGCACAAATCGATTAACCCCACTTTTTGAAAATTACTAAATTTAACTGTCAAAGCTTTTGTATATTCATAATGCAAAATTTTTTGATTTTATAAAAGGAATTTAAAAAACAACATATTTTATTTCATCGCACTTCTTAACTTCTTGTTGTATGTGTTAGGTGAACGTCTCATACGTAAAATGTTTATTTCTTTGATCTCCTTTTTCTATTTTTGAATAAAACAGAATTTTGTGTTTGAAGACTTCAGTGATATTTAATCTTAATTATTTTTTAAACAACTCGATATGGAATAGTACCCAGTGGTCTTTAATGTTAATTATTTTTTAAATAACTCGATAAAGAATAGTATCCTGGTAAGGGGGGTTTTTTCGCTTGGGTATTGTCAGAAGTAAAAGATAAGTGTAGGCTTAGATCGAGCACATTTTTTGTTCCTTTTAATAAGAATAAAAAGTTCCATTACGAGCCTGTCCTATAGCATAAACAGGTATTTCTTTTATATATATACATCTTCCGGACATCTAGAATTTTCATCAAAATTATTTTTAACAAAACAAGATCATTTGTTGAAAAACGTTTAAAATAATGGTTTTTTAAGGTTATTCTTTTATAGTTATGTTTTTCACGAACTAAATGCTTCAAGGTCTTTAAATAGTTTTCAAAATTAATTAAACTAATACAACTGTATTAATGCCCTATAAGTATACTGAATCCCTAGTTACCCCCAATTATAATTTAAACTAATACAACTGCATTAGTGTCCAATAAGTATATTTAATCATCACCTAGTTCTTACATGAATTTAGCTTACATGAAAGCAGTTTTACATACAAAAATTTTAACCTAATTTTAATTCCTAATTAAAAACTAAAATCGTAAGAAAAATTTGAAGTTAGTTTTCTTTACAAATAGTTTTCTTTTCATACGATATATTATTACAAGCGAGTTTACACGATATATTAGCATTAATGAGTTTATTATTGGTTTAAATAAATAATGGCTGTGTGTCTTAATTACATCAAAACAATGTATTTATCATAGCAAAAAAACGATGCATATTTTATATTCAAATTTAAGTAAAGAACTTAATGAAAAAAATCATTTCAGTTTTAGCAGATAAAAATGTTTAATCCCCAAGTACCATCACTCTAATTCATTTCGAATTAAAAAGACGATTTTTTAAAAAGATGAAATGCAATCCATTTCAATTTCAGATTAAAGCAGTTTAAAATCATTTTTTAAAAGAAGTTTTAAACTGTCATGTAAAAAATTATTCAATTCTATGCGTCCATTTATTTCATTTAATTCTCTAATCCACTCAGGGAGGTTAGAGGAAAACACTTAACGTGTACTCCGAAGTATCAAAGAAGAGCTTCAATGTCAGCTCCAGATGATTTAAGCGATGCTGAATGTCTATCCGTATAAGACACAGCTTGTGCAGAAACTGAGGTCAGCATATTATCAAAATCGATTAGAGTATGCTGTCCAGACCCAAAAATTGGAAAGGCAGAAAGCTCATTTCATTCACCACTTCTACCTAAATGATTTTATTTTTATAAACAAAGTATGCAATTCGGGGAGACAGAAAATTCAAGAATAGTCTACCGTAGCCTGCTTTCTGTAAAAGCAACAGTTTGATGTACTATAACTGCAGGAAAGGTTTTTGAATCTTACTTTTTTGAAGTCGAGGCAGAAAATGCATCACTGGCAAAAGGTATCTAACCTGGTTCGTTTATAGAAAAGCATAATGCTTGAAAACTCGAAAGAATTATGAACCAAAACTATTATTCAAAAAAACTATGGAAAACAACCTTACTATGGAAAACAATCTTATTTTACCTTTAATTTGATTTGTAATCTCAGATTTCATAATAACTTTAAACAAACTTACCAAAAAAGTATTTTGAAAAAAGCTACAACTTTTTAACTCTTGGTAAAAGTTAAATCTCTACTATTTTAACTTAATCCACTTCAAATAATGATATAGTTGGTTGATTGGTAAATACTGATAATTGGTGATTGATATAAATCGAGGTGAGTTTGTAACTACAGAAAGTCACCATAACTTTCTTTAGAAGGACAAGAAAAGAAAGATCTAAAACTTTTTAGAATAGAAAATTTTTGAAACAAATCTGTGTTCATTTATTCATTAACATCTTTTGGCATCATTATTTATTTACAGTGTAAATAATTATTATTTGGCATTTACGTTTGACATAAAAATTGGAAAATAGAAATTCAAAAAAAGAGAGTATAAATGCAGTAAATATAGAAAACATATATACATTCATTTGGAAAATGCATCTGGTGCATTCATATGTAACTATATATTATAAATATATACCACATATACTTGTACAAATATTATATGTAAAGTGTGTATATATTAAAGCATATATATCTATCTGAGTAAATCATGTAACATTTATTTTAAAAAATTATTTTTCAAGCATTATATATATTGTATAGCATTTAATATAAAACCATAATTTGTAAATTAAAAAGTAATGTTATAGAAAAAAAAAACTAATTTATAAAAAATAGAAACAAAACATGTAACAATACAAAAACTTCTTTATACAGAGAACTAAATTTGAAATAGTTCCCATTCACCATTACCTTTTAATTTAAGACAATCATGGTGATATTGTTTAAGATTCTTATGGTGCCCAACACATACCATTGTTATACCAAGTTGATGACAATGCATAAAAAAGCATTCCTCCTCATAAATGCTTAAAGCGCTTGAAGGCTCATCCACAATGGCTAACTTAGGTCTATGATAAAATAATCGCGCAAAATTTAACCTTTGAACTTCTCCAGGCGATATAATGTCACACCATCGGTTGGTTGGTTCAACATTTAAACCACCTATTCTATCAACAATTTCTAATAGACCTACTGCTTTAAGAGCATTAAAAACTCTATCTTTGATATCAGAAGTGGAGCATATTTCTGAGACACATAATGGATAAATAACCTGATCAAATAAAGAGCCATTTGTTAGAAAAGGCCTCTGAGGTAAAAAAAGAACATCTTTATCTTCAATGTGGGATACAATTCTCCCTTCAGATAGTTTCCATAAACCAGAAATAATACGTAAAAGAGAGCTTTTTCCAATCCCTGTCTTACCCATAATTAATAAATTTCTTTTCTCTTTTATAACCAAACTTAAATTTGAAACCAGAACTTTGGATGAGTTTGGCGCTGAAAAAGATATTTCTTGAAGCTCATATAAAACACCTTCCATATCAAGAGGTTGCAACTCCAAATGTGTAGCACTAGTATCTTTATAAGAATTTAGTTGTTCAATCAATTGACCAAGACGATGTGCATATCCAAATATTTCTGTTGCACTTGAAGATAAGTCAATTAATACACTGAAGCAGTTAATAAGGTACATAGAAATGAAAGCATTCTTGGCAATTAGGGCACTAAGCTCAATTGGCTTTAGTGAATCATATTTACCAGAAAGTATAGAAATTCCAATAACAATATAACTAAGAATTGATCCCAGATAATCAAACATATTTGTTGAAGTATCAAGTAGAATGCGAGCATTTGCAATACTTGTTTGTTTTAAAATCAACTTTTTGAAATATGCGTTCACATTTTTTCTCTCCTTCTCAACAGATTTCAAAAGAGCAATTGATTCAAAGAAAGAACGTATTTCTGTATGCTTGTACCTGAAATCTCCTTCCAACTTCTCCTGCTGGAAAATCAAATTAACAATTGATGACATAATTAATTTATTTATCAAACTTCCAGCAAGAAAGTATCCATAAATTGACAATAACCCAATGTAACCTGTAACTGAATAGCATTGAACAGAATAATATATAATTGTGAATGGAGAAACAATTATCTTGGCAGCAACACTACTTAACTGCAAACAGAACTTATCTACATCTTGAGTAACACGTTGATCAATATTGTCTATATTACCTTCAAAAATAATAAAGTAATATGCACTTTGATTGAGGTACCTCTTATGCAACTCTCTTGTGAAAAAATCTCTCCAATTCAAGTATAAATATGAAGAGACTAAGTTTGTTGCACTATTAAATACTGAAACAGTTACAATAAGTAAAAAAGTCTCAAATAACAACACTTTAAAACTATATGTATTTTCTCGTATGTACCCCAGTGCCTGCATAAACTTACTAGATGTGAGTCCAATTCGGTAGTATACCAGCTGCTGACCCAAACAGAGAATTAGTAAAAGAATAAAAAGAAGCCTAGAGTTCGGAGATTTAAAAATCTTTTGAAGACACAGCTTGAGCCTGTATAAGCAAACGGCATCTATATAAAACTTCTCTTTATTCTTATCCATTATTGTTTTTAGAAGTATTTTTTGATACCTTAAAGGTTTTTCTAACTGCGGCAGCAAATTTAGGTTACATAACTACCAACTGAGACAGTATGATATATTATTGCTAGAATACTTGGTCTTGTTACTCATTATATTTACTTAAAGATCGGCAAGAATAAACCAAAATAAAAATAAAAGAATTGGATCTGGAAAGTATTTTTGGAAACAATCATACGTTTTGCTTTGTTTTGCTCTACAACTATTTGGGCTCACGCTTCACTTTGTGTTTTGCGTATTACGAGTCTGAATTGAGAAAACAGAGGATGCCATTTTTAATCCTCCGCAAATAACTTACAGCGACATTTATGTCTTTTAATTTTAGATCAACTAAGGACGTATTAATAGATGGACGTTCAACGCATTGTTTCATAAAAAAGATATGCGTGTTACGGTATTGTTTAGATAACAATAGCGAAACAATAGGTGATAATTGCGAAACCGGGGAGTATTTTTATTTTTTTCGACGTCGGAAAAAGATGGTCTCGACTATCCAATAAAAATATTTTTAAAAGTATTTTTCGCAAAGTGCTATTATCAGTGCATATACACTGGTAAGAAACCGGCAAAAATTGCTATTACCAGTGCACCAATCATATCACCCTTTTTTAGGCATGTGACACGCGCGTATTTTAACTGAAATTAAATAAATTTCCATGGCAAAATCATTTGTAAATACTTATTTTTTAAAAATGGCCGCAAATTTAAAGTTAGGAGATACTTTCCCTGATTTTATAAATGCAGTCAATAAGTTCGCTTTAATGAATTATCATCCCTTAAGGATAGATAGTAAAGAAACAAAAAAGAAAATAACAAGAAATAACAAAAAATTATTTTTCTTAGGTTATTGAAGTAACATGGTTGTTGGAAGAAAAGCAAGGCAATTAAACTTCTACTGTGTAATTAACTTGACTGATTTTTTTGTTCTTTTATGGATCGATATTTCTGTTCGATTGTTAACACAAGATTAATATTGCGTGACTAATAATTTCTTTTTTCATTTTTTAAGTTGAAAAACTTAAAAAATGAAAAAAGTGAAAAATAAAATTTCTACATTACATTCCCATTTTCTATGAAGATGGGAAGAACTATCATGAACATTTTAACAGAAAATTTTCCAAGAAACTTACTAATAAAGGTTTAATGAGGATAACCCTTAGCGTAAGCCTTTGAGAAAAAGTTAACAACTTAGATGAATAGAATGAAAGCTTTAAAAGTATATAAAAATCCCCAATTTTTTCAAATTTTAAGGATCAACAATTGATTTCAAACCTATCCGTTCTACAACAATCTTTATACTTCTTTCTATGGATTAATCATATATTAAAAAGCAATTAATCTATAAGAAGAATGTCTATTTAAAACTGTTTCCTCACCGAAAGGACATCATCAGTTTTTTAAATTGTGTCCTTAGTATGAGAGTATTTACATGGACTTAAAATATTCAATAACTTATTTCCTCAAACCAGTAAATTTTTGCATTTCCTTAGATCTCCTTAATATTTATTATTACTTCTCAGATCTTCTTGTTATAATTTAATTAAAAAAGAAAAAAATTTTAATCAAAATATTTTTTAACTGACTAATATACTTTCTAAAGTTGACCAAAATCGATATTTACACTTTTGAAATCAGACTTAAGTTAGAAATCTTATATCGAATTTAGAAATAAGAATGTCACGATAATTAACCAACTAAATCGACTTTTAGTCTATTGGTAGGAAATCCTTAATTGATTGACTACTCAATTTTTTCAAAGATTATAAGTGACTTTTAGTTGATTTAATTAAACTCAATTACAACACTAGCTAATATTGCAAAATAAAGATAACAACATATAATTGATCAGAATTTTTTAATGGAATCAAAAACTCTTTTATTATACAATATAACCACAATAAAAATTTCACAAAAAATTTTTTTTAAAATATAAATAACAGTCTCCTTTTAAACATAAAAGATTTTCTAAACTATCAAGTTTTTCATGTTTTTATTAAACCATCGGCTGGTGCTTGAATTAGTTTCTTTTTTTACATGTCATCAATTTCAACGTTTCTTTTTGAACTTAGTTGATAATGCTTTTACTTTTTTGGGGACTTTCAAACGCAACATATCACATTCTAGATGATTTAACAGACTTTAACATGTCTCTAGTAATTGGAATAACTGGATCATTTAGTTGCTTTGATGATGTGTGATCGCTTACAATTATTATGAAAATCTTCAATTAAATTTTTCAGGGTTAGAGTTAACAATATGCAAGTACCAAATTAAACTTTTAATATTAAATGACAGCTTTAAAAGTCTATCAAACCAAGCATTTATTCCACACTGATATGTTTGGTGCATAAATTTTATAATAAGCTTAACTTCCACGAGAAACTCAAGGAAATATTGCTACAACTTTTCAGCAATGCAATCACACACAATGAACACACAATGACAAATCCACAGAATGTAACTTTAATGCAGCTAATTTTTTAGACCAATACTGTACATACCTATTACGTTTAATAAATTGTTGAATTGTAGATTCATTAAATTTAAACTTGAAAAGAGTTTAACTCCCATAACAATAACTTTAATATAAAAACATTCCAGACTTAATAGTGCATTAGGACTTCGTTTTGCTTCGTTTAAATCCTTTGGCAATTTTTAAATATGAAAACATCTTGATTGATCAAATCAAAAGAATAATTAGATTCAATATACTTAAAACCATGAAGATTTAAGATTTTAAAACCTCTTTTATAACTGTAAAACAAACCATTAAAGATTTTAGCAAAATATCTACCTTTATCTTTATTGTCCTAAATTTATTTAAATAATCACATATGAAGTTTGATAATTGCATAACTACTTAGTGTCCTTGCTCTAATTCCACTGATTTAAAAAAAAACTTCTGACAACTTGCAACATGCAGAAAAATGATATCCATAAATTACTTGGATCCAGTTAAAGTCAAACTCTTGCAATTTAGTATATTTTATTTTTCTCTAAGATATCTTAAAAATATAAATAAACATTTGAATTTTTGAAAACTTAATGAAGAAATTTAAAAAATTATGTACAATGTAATTATTACTCTTATTAGAGACCAAACTTAACGCACAACATAAATTTTGCATTCATGTAAAAAGAACAACAACATAATCGGAACGGAATAGTCACGTGTTAAAAATATCCGTGTGATAAAATTATCGCAATATGATTGGCGCACTGGTAATAGCAAAATTCGATGGCTTATTGTCAGTGCATCTGCACTGGTAATAGATTTTACGGTATTTTTCTGAGCAGCGAAACATAAAATGAGTATGGCAGAAAACTTTGTTATTAATCAAGAAGATTATTCTTTTTTACTTGAAAATATTGATAACCAAATTGAAATAGTTGTGGATGACTTTATTGAGATAGATCTCGAAGAGTTAGCGGAATTGTTAGCAGAGGATTTTGGGCGGACATGTAATCGGCGCACCCCCCCCCCCCTAAATTCGGTAAAACCGACAGTTTACGAGTCTGCTGGTTTGGTGCATTTTACAGAATCGGAATTCGAACGGTATTGGGTTTCGAACGGTACGAAAAAATTCATAAATAAACAGTTTACTTTTGCTTAATCACGTTTTAATATTTCACTCAAACTTAACTTCTCAAACCTTTGAAGATGTCTCCTCTGACACATTTTATTGAACTAATTAATGATGAAAATTTAATAAGATTTCTACAGCACCATAGAATAATGGATTCTCAGAACTATTGTGAATGTGGACATGCTATGAATGTTCAAAAGTATAATCGCTGTCAAGTAAATATTTTCGAAAAGTCTTAAACTTTTAGTTAATGAGTGTTGTTATTGTTTACTTTTGCTTTGTTTAAAGGTTTTTTAAGCTAAGTTTTTGATTTTGTTGTTTAACTGAAATAATAAAGATAAACAAAGCTTTTTTAAGCTTTAACTTTTTGTATTAATTTTGTTATCAGATAAATAGATTCATCAAGTTTACTTTTCATTTAGGATAAACATATCTGGAGATGTTGCAAATGTAAAAGGACAAAAACAATAAGAAATGGTTTTTTTCAAAGTTCTTCTTCACTTAGTATTAGCGAAATTCTACAACTTATGTTCTTATGGGTTGCAGAGGTCCCTGTTACAACAGCCAGTGATATAGTTGGTGTTTGCAGCAATACATCAATTCAGTGGTACCAGTATTTCAGGGACATCTGTTCCTTTAAATTAATTGATGTTGCTAATATGAATCAGTTAGGTGGCCCTGGCCATGTTGTTGAAATAGATGAGACATTGATGTTTAAAAGAAAGAACAATGTAGGGCATGTTGTTGAACAACATTGGGTATTTGGAGCGTATGATGTAACAAATAAAAAAGGATATTTAACCCATGTAGAGGATCGATCTGCTGCATCATTGATTCCCTTAATTCAAAGATGGGTGGCTGTTGGTTCTACCATTCATTCAGATCAATGGGCTGCCTACAATAATTTGAAAAACATGGGCTATAACCATCTGACAGTAAACCACACAACTAACTTTGTTGATCCTGTAACCCAAGCAACATCAAACCATGTTGAGGCCTTTTGGAGTCGAATAAAGAGAAGATTGAAGTTTGTTTGCGGATCACAAGGTGATTTAAAGTGGAGTCGACTTGATGAAGCTATATACAGGGAGTATTTTGCTTTCAAGTCTGAGAATCTTTGGCAAAACTTTACTCTTTATTTGCAACATATACATGACAAGTATCCTCTCTAATGAAATAAAATAAAAATATTTTCAGTTTATTTTGCTTTATTAGAGTTTATAAAAAGTTTTTTCTGTATAAAATTTAGTTGAAAAATGAAACTGTTTATTTATGAGTTTTTTCTTCCGTACATTTGCAACATCTCCAGATATGTTTATCCTAAATGAAAAGTAAACTTGATGAATCTATTTATCTGATAACAAAATTAATACAAAAAGTTAAAGCTTAAAAAAGCTTTGTTTATCTTTATTATTTAAGTTAAACAAAAAAATCAAAAACTTAGCTTAAAAAACCTTTAAACAAAGCAAAAGTAAACTGTTTATTTATGAATTTTTTCGTACCGTTCGAAACCCAATACCGTTCGAATTCCGATTCTGTAAAATGCACCAAACCAGCAGACTCGTAAACTGTCGGTTTTACCGAATTTAGGGGGGGGTGCGCCGATTACATGTCCGCCGGATTTTGAATTGGAGCTCATACCACCAGCAATTCCTACAGAGAAGCTGATTGCAGAAGAAACCAAAATGCTGAAAAAAACAGAAGAACGCATAATAACTAAATTTACCTGTACAAAATGTCATAATAAATATCTTAGAGAATCCAATTTTAAAAAACATGAAAAGAAATGTTACATTGGCACTAAAGGTGTGTTTATACTTACATGTTGTGGAACTTAATGTCTAAACTGGTGCTATTTTATATTTGCAAATACTCCCAGATTATGAAAATATTGTAATAATTCTTAACTTTGATTTCAGAAATTATTCAAAACTTTAAATTGTTGTTATGTACTATTGAACTTCCATGTAGAAGAATGCAAGTTCTATATCTTATGTTTAGTGTATTGCATTTACAACATATACCAGTGTTAGAAAATGTGCACAGTTAAAAAATGGCTGTTTAAAGATTTGGTTGTATTAAAAAAATTTAAATTTAAAATATTTTCAGTTGTAATAAGTCTGAATACTTTTAATTAGTCAAATATGCTTACAATATCTCTTCAATTTAAGCAATCTTTCATAAAATAGGGCCAAAAGCTTTTAAAATAAAAACTAGAAAGACTTAACAAAAAAAAAAAACAGCCTTTTTCCTAGAAATTAAAAATTAAGTCAAGATAAAAGATAGTAAACCTATAAATTACTTCTTCATAATAAAATTTTATTAACCTCATGGAATGTTTTTTAAAATGTGATTATATTATGAAATTTAACTAATGGCTATTAAAACTGAAAACTTATTTTACTTAAGTTTTGATAATTAAATATACTTTATTTTTATTTAGATTATGTGAATAATGGTGAAGCTACTAAAATCTAGTATTAAAGAAAAAGGTAAATTAAAGATAATTATTGAAAATTGTATACTGTAATCAACTTTTTATAATTCAAATTTGTATATAAACACACGCATGGACACTATATATATATATATATATATATATATATATATATATATATATATATATATATATATATATATATATATATATATATATATGTACATACATACATACATACATACATACATACATACATACATACATACATACATACATACATACATACATACATACATACATACATACATACATACAAGCTTCTCACAAGTTACTTCTTGTTTGGCAAATTTTTTTCCCATTAATTTTTTTGTTTTATAGAACTTCTATCATTGGAGCTCACAAAAGAGTTATATGAAAATTCTGTTAAATTCTTTCAAGAAAGTTTAAAAGCAGCTACATTAGATGAAACTTTTAGTATAAAAATTGAAGGGTTTAAAACTCCAGGAAATTATGCAGCTGAGTTATCCTTATGCATACTAGGAATTGCTGTAGAAAGAAAGATTGAATTTTGCAAAAATGTTTTTGAAGCATTTCTTCCTATTGTTAATTTGAGGGGAAACACATGTCAGTTAAGAGAGCAACAGTGTACTCTTTTACACTGTCTTTTCAAAAATGAAATATTACGCTCTACATGGAATGAACTAGTCTGTGACTTTTCTAATTGTAAAGCTGGGTTTGACCTTCTGTATTCATTTCTATTAAAAACATGGTTTCAGAATGTCATTGAGTGGAGAAATCATGTATTGTTGGAATCAAATTGTAAAGAGCTAGATTTAAAATTAACACCAGAAGAAGAAGAAACTGTTCGCTATGTAGCTGGATTTATTCCATTTTCATTGCGAAAAATGTATTCTAATCGTAAAAACACTGATTTGAGTAAGAAATCATACTTAGAAAGTGGGTGAGTATACGTACACGCTCATTTTTGAAAGCCTGGGTCCGAATAATAAATAGAAAAAGTGGAAAAACAGGAAATAATGTTTCTGAAAAAGGTGAACCAGCATTAAGAAAAACATTGCATAAAAAGAAAAATTTTTAAAAGTAATGTCAATATTGGAATTAGTATATTACCTAAATCTTACATATTTATTCTATATCTTATGTTTAGTGTATTTTCTTTTTGTTAACAAAGAATTATTAATAACAAACATGAATCAATTTTACAGCTATTTTTACTTGCTTTTTTTGAAATATCTTTTGTTTTGCTGATGTTGAGGGTCTCATTATGTTTTTCTTTTTTTAAATGAAATTTAATGAAGTTTGTTTTATTTAGATATTTATCGGAAAATCTACTTGTACATACAAGTATATCAAGAATTTAAACATGGTTTAACGATAATGTGTATGTTCTGAACTATATCTAATGTGTATCTTGATTTACTAAATAAGCTGAGTTGATTTTCAACGGGTAAATAGCTAGTTTTATATATAAATAAATTCAATATCTGGCTCTCATGAGCGTTACTTTAATTATATTTTTTCTATTCACCCGTTGACGGACAATTGCGTCTATAGCTGTCAAAGCGAAGTTCACTATGTGGCATGACGGTTATAGCCACAACCTAATTAAAAATGCTGAATTAATCAAAATTAAGTTTAAGCAGAAAAAGTAAAACTATACTTCTAATATTCTAAAAATTACAAAAACATATTGTGTTAATTTTCTAACTTCACTTGTTCCTAATGTGTTAAAAACCAACGGCGTGATTTCAAATTTGATTATGCCATTTGAATTTCCTTTTGGCATTTTGTTTTTTAGATAAATTTGGATGAAAAGGAACTTTTCTTTTGCAGCGTGAAGTAAAAAAAATGACAGAAAAAAAAACAAACACAAAAAATATAGCAAATGTAACATGATAGAAATATTTTTCGTCTCCACAAAAATAATACGACTTAGTGAATATTTTCTCTCCTTGTCAAAAAATGGATCGACCTAGACCAAATCTTATTAAAGGTGCGTGTTTCTGAAGATTCAAACTTATTTTTTAGCTAACTTAACGTTTTGGAAAATATTTACAGAGGCAGAATAGCAGCAACACTTGTTGAATGAAAACAAATTTTATGTCAAAAACATAGCAACATTTTTTTTCACAGATGCGTTAATTTTCCAATGTCTGTAGATTATCTTACAAGTTATGTTGGTAATATTAGCTGAAAGTAATAACAGCAAGCGACACTGCGTAATTAATGATATAAGAACTTAGTCATTTTGTCTCACTCTGTTAAAAAAAAGGAGATCTGAGAACTTAGTCTTGATTAGGATTCGAACTGGGTTACCTACTACTTAGTAAGCGTCCTAACCGCTAGACAACCGAGACTAAGTGGTGCTATAAAAATAGCAATTTTGACATTTAAAGTGGAGTCACTGATTGATAAAAATAATATTTTTATGTAACTTAGAAAAGATTTACATTAAATCATTTTTTTCGCTTTTTACTTGAAGGTAGATCAGTGTCCTTCACATCAAGCATTTGGAATTCATCCTTTCGGCCCTTTGCACTTGAACTAAAAACACGAATTAAATTATCTCCTGCCACATTTAAGCCAAGGGCATTGGAATTGTATTCAATTAACGTAGGATTGTCATTACAACCTAATCGCATTCGTTGCTTCTCAAAGTATTCCTCTAATGGATCTTGACAGAACTTTTCGGACAAAATGTATTCCGCTCCTTCTACAAGCAACAACTTTCCAAGGGCTATAAACGAATTCACTAAAAAAGAAATAAGTTTTTTCTTGAATTTATTGTGGCAACTAAGTTTTCAGAACATATGCAACTATACAACATTTAATGAGAGCAACTTAAAAATATGTATGGAAGAAACTTTCATATTTACATAACTGATATACAATAAATTGAAATAAATATATGAAAATATAAAATGATTATTTATAATATTCTCTGCGTAAAAAAAAGGCATCTAACTATTTATATTCAATTGACCAACGTGATACAGTAGAACTCTATTTACCAGTAATACGAAGTCCCTCAAGAGTTTGTTTACTTAAGCAAAATCTGTTTTTTTCTGCTTGAGACAAATTAGGAATTAATTGGCACTGTTCTTCCCAATTATTGATAAAAGTCAAAAAAGTGTTCTGGAGCCACTAAATGAAAAAAAAACAAAAACTTAAATAGATAACAGATCAGCCATGTAAACAAAGGTATTGGTACTCCATATACTACAAAAGTACTTGAACTTTTTTTACATGAAAGAGCTTGATAAAATCATAAAATAACTTACATTAAATCTAACATCATCTATGGATTTATAAATATCAAGATCTGGCTTTCGAGTGTAATTATAAATCTTTGAAACATTTAAACAATCAAAAAATTTGTCCATCATTCTAATAAATTTGATTAACGATTTTGTAGAATGGAGCCCCTGTTCTTCTAACATATCTGCCACTGTTGAACTCAATACCTTTTTGTATATAAAATATTTTATAGGTAGTGACAAAAAATATACTTTTATTTCTTCCACAGCAGCTATTAACCTAATATGACAAATTACAAAAAGGCTAAGGGAACATATATGTATTGTTAATATAGCCATTAAGCCCTCTCTCCTGGCATATATAAAATATATGCCTGAACAGAAGTAGAATTTGTTTTATTCTAACCTGCACTGCTAGATTTACTCTCATACGTGTTCTTGAGTTGAGATTTATGTGTTCTTCACTTAACTTGTGTCCCATTGTCAACCCCACTGCATCTCTCTCTATTCCAAGATCCCAGTCATACAAGCTGATTATTTGATCCCAAACAAGCTGCTGACCATCAATCTGAAACAAACAAAAAAGTGTTACATATATCTGTAAACCAGATACCTACGATCTTAGTTACAATACTAATGTATATGTATGTGTTAAAATAAAGCATGTGATAATATTCTTCACAAAAAATATATACATACCATAAGATTTCTACTTAAAGAGGTTCCATGTGAATTTTCGAGGTTGTTTCTAGTGGTTTTCATTAAATGAGGTACATCACAAATGAAAAATAGCTTTCGGTCTAAAGAATAAAAACATGAAGTCTCAAAAATATTTTAAAAGATGACTTTTTTGAACAATTTAATGTTGTGCCTCATTTTACTGGTGCTTATTGAAAACTAACATCTTTAAAGTCATAACTGCCCATGAATTCAGTGTAACTATATTTTTAAAATTTTTTATAATTGTAATGCAATATACAATTATTTATACATACCAGGACAAAACTCATTCCAAGTCCAGTAAATTACACCATCTTTGGTATTTTCTTCAGAATTCCAAGCATGGAGACGCATAAAACTTCTATTTGGAGATGCACCATCAGCTACAATTGCCATCATCTTTAGACCAAGACTCTAATTGCCTTACACCATCCCATAAGGTAAAGTACAGTTGGCTGCTTGAAAGACCCCCAGCAGAAGCAAAATGGCCAAATACATATTTTAGAGAAGATGTGATGCCCCTCACCATTAACACAGTTACATATGATGCCAATGGTATGGCTGTTGGATCTTCCAAGTTGCTGTTTTCTTTATTTTCTGCATATTTATTTTCAAACTTCAAGAGCAGCTCATTAATTGACCCAGTTTCTGAAAAACCAACCAACTTTCCAGTTGATGAGCTAAAAGCAAGACCACTTTTTATTTTCATTTCATCAACAATTATTGAAACATATCTTTGGTGCTCTTTTATATTTGGTAAATCAATTTTTCTAGTCAAGTTGTATATCACATCTTTGTTAAAACCACAGCCTGGGTCAGTGAAGTTGATATATTTCTGAACAGTATTTTTACAAGGTAGATTTAAAAATGGTGTTGAACAAATATGACGATAGGCACTTGGAGATTTCAAATATAAACTGATGCACCACCTTATAATTAAAGGATGCCACTTCATAGACCTTCTGTCTTTAAGTCCAGCCTGGATTTTTTGTTGCTGCCACAACAGTGCTTGAGGTGAGTCCTCAGTAAATGGGTTTTCTTCTCCATATTTTTCATATGTTTCCTCAATAATTGTCTGTTTCTCCTCTTGAAGAACAACGCCTTCTTCTTTTTTTTTCAAGTTTCTTTTGCATTCGTTGTTGTTTTGCAAGATTTTCTTTTCTTTCATTCTCTAAAAGTTTAATTTTTGTTAATAGTTCTGATTTAGAAAAGTAGCGGTCATTCTTTTTACTATTAGATGTAATAGATGATTGACTTTCCTTACTCTTTAACCTGGATTCCATTACACGCAAGTTAGTACGGTAGATGGTACAAGAATTACAACAGACTTCTGAGCATATTAATGAACAATTTTTATGTCTAATAATTTTAAAGTTTTCAACTGTATTGCCTTCTTCCGTCTCAATTGTTCCAACATCCTCATTTGATGTACTTTGAAAATTTTTAAAATCAGAAAATTTATCTCTGATTAAATAGTGGAAGTCATTATTACCTTTACAGATATTTATACATGAAATGGTGGAGAATATAATATTAGCAGATTGAAGATTTAGTTGATCTGGAAGAGATTTAATAATACTATTTGATAATGGCACTTCACGTTTTAAAACTAATAATCTCCACATGCCATTTGATTCTAGTGACAAAGTTTTGTTAACAGCTTGGCGATAACTATTGATTTCAACTTTTACAAAATAATTTTTGTTATTTTTATTATAACCGTCAAAGCCATGTTTTGATGCAATTGCTTTTAACTGTTGATGTATATTTTTCACATTTACTTTTTTATTTCTACCAACTCTTGTGAGTGTGTCACATACATAACAAGTTTCTGTGTGTTCAGAAAAAGTGAAGAATTTATCGCTCCTTTCAACTTCAGAGCCTTTTTTGAACTTTAAATCTAACCTGTATAAAACCATATAACATGTTTTGCATAAGTATTCAGGATGTACTTTTTGATCGTCTGAAGTTATATCCAGCTTGTAAAAACTCAGAATTGCTTGTTTATAGATAATAGCAGGTTTTAACTGATAGTGACTATCCTGCTTTATTATGCAGCCACACTTTCTACATAAATGTTTTAAATATTCCTCATGAAGACTCATTATTTATCCTGTAATGAGATAATAAATATGAATATAAGATTATCATTTTTATTATTTTTGATATAATATTTAGAAAAGGTTAAAAATAAGGTTGTACTTCATTTGTAAAAGGCTCAAGAATATGCAACTAAAAGTATGATCTTATCATTTTTATTTTGATATAATATTTAGAAAAGGTTAAAAATAAGGTTGTACTTCATTTGTAAAAGGCTCAAGAATATGCAACTAAAAGTATGATCTTATCATTTTTATTATTTTTGTTGTTACTATTAGTAACAACAGTAATAATAAAAATAATAAGATCATTATAACTTAAAGTAGCTCTACATGACAGTTTAAAAATGCTTAAACAAAAATGCTCATTAAAAATACATACTTTATATATCTTTCCAACTCCTGAAACGAATAGTATTTTATGAACTTTAAGATGCTTTTAGTTATAATACCTTTAGACAAAATGCAATTTAGGTATCGAAAGTAAGAAACTTTTTAACTAGGTCGTTCGCGAAAAAAAAAAATCACAAATTCAAGAGATAAAAAAAGCGAGGCAAATAAGTTCGACATTTCCGACAAAAATAAGAAATACTCTCTGATTTGAACCTTAAAGTGGGAAGCATAATCTGAGAGTGGGGTGAAAAGAACACTAAAAATATCTTTTTCGACCTTTAAACTATATCATAGCAGCTTCAATTTAACTAGGAAAATTTATTTCACTTTACTCTATCCATTCTAGTAAACCAAACATAGCCTTTTTGCAAAAGCCTAGTTTTAGACGTCAAAGTTTAAACGCAGCTAAATTTTTATTAAGCAAAGTTCATAGCTCAAATAAACCTTTTTCAGATTTGTGAACTATTCTTGATTAATTTTTTTGTCTTTTATAATCATAAGCTTCAGTAAATGCATAATTATAATGGGTTTACTGAGGGAGGTTTTTTGACGGAAATTTGACGGGTAGAAGTCGGAGTATCTGTATCATGAATTTTGAAAAATGACAGTAACGCATAGTTTTTGGCTAATTGGCGGCACCTTTGATCTATAACAATGCGTTGAACGTCCATCTATTAATACGTCCTTGGATCAACTAATAGTTTTTTTTCCAAAAGAAAATTACTCTATTTAATTCTTAAAACAATCTGAATTTATTAACCACTTAAATTTTAATATTAATTTTTTCTTTGATGTTTTAAAAACATGTAGCTACGACCGCTCCGTTAGACTTTAAAAGCCACTTTTTTTTGTCCTCTATTTTATTAGATCTTTTGAAGGCCTTAGACAGAGCGCCAAATTTTTTGTTATATTGCTCTAACTTTTAATTGAGTTTGAACTACTTTTACAAAAATTTCATATTATAATTTTCTTAGTTAAATTGTTTCAAAGAAAAAATATTTTTTTTGAAAAGAATATTTTTAGAGTTTATTAATTATTAGACGAGTGTAAACGGTTATAAGGATTGAAAAATTATCATAACTCTTTTTTTTAAACTTTTTTTACATAAAAACTCTGAAAAAATGCCATAAGCTCTTGGCTTCTATTTTTCTACTCTTCTTTTTATTAAACTATTCTTATTCAGTTTTTATTATAAAATGTAGGGGAGAGCGGGGAGAAGTGGGACACGATTTTTTTTTTTCAGGATAATTGCAATATCTTTTTTATTTGATGTATGAACTGAACCAAACTAGTCTTAACAAATAAAGCAATATTTGGGGCACCAAATGCATCCCCTAAGATTGACAGAATGTTTTAATAAAGTATATATTTTTTTAGTTTAAGAGGAACCCTGCTATTGGGGTAAAGTGGGAAAAGTGTGGGACAAGTGTGGGACAAGTGGGACAAGTGTGCGGGAGAAGCGGGACATTTGAGGGAGATGTTTTCTGAAACATGTGGAGTTTCACTTTTTCTTTTATAAATTCTTGGCATGACCTGAAATTTAAAAGAAATTAGGTTTGATAAAAAAATATTTAAGGTTACTGTTATTACTATATCTAGTATCAGACTACTATGAAATAACAACTTTATTTACGTATGCTTTCAAATTATTGATGTAAAAAGAACTCTCAATTTGTTCCAAATAATAATGATGAATGAAATCAAATTTAACTTTAGTAAAGATCTCTCTTTCTAAATCTAAAACAAGTGGGACAGCAACTTTTTTCTTTGTCCCGCTTCACCCCTATGTAGGGAAGACAAAATAAAACTAATAAAGCTAAAATATAAATTTAATTACTAAATGTTAGATGATAAATGCATTTCCCTATAAAATAAAAAGAAGTGCAATAACTGTCTAAAATAAATACATACACGAGTTACAAGGCTGTCAGCAAAAGTACTTTTTTGGGGAACTTTCAAAAAAAGGGGTTTTCACCACGCGCAGGGACGAGAAACGATGTCTAATAAAAAGAGCACATGAAATCTATACGTTTACATTAAATAATAGTAATTTGGCGCTGCTGCGAAATAAAATTATAGGGGTGTCCCACTTCTCCCGCGTCCCACTTCTCCCCACTCTCCCCTATTCATATAGCTGAAGCGGAATTTGACTCAATTCGACAATTTTTTTCAATTAACCCTCAGCATTTAAGAATCTCCCAAATATATTATCATGATACCACACAACATTTTGGTCACATTAACTTTTGTTTATAAAAAAAAGAATGATAATTTACAACATAAATTGTTGGCAATAAATGTTTCTTTACTGTAATTGTTAAGCTCTCCCGGGGGCAGATCCTGGATTTTATATTAGGAGGTGGGGAGGGCGGCAGGAGGAGGGGCGTAAATAAAACTTTTTAAAAGAAATAAGTTTCCCAAAAAAAAGTTTTTCTTCAGATTTTTTTTACTGAAAAAAAAAGCTGAAAAAAAGAATTTTGATTTACAAATAGAAAAGTGTGTGATTCTGAGAGAAGATTGCTTTAAAAAAGTGCTGATAAAATGTTGTGAGACCTTCCCTCGCATATTGAATTGATTGAATAGAAATAACCATTTGTTCCTTTAGGAAAATATGGCTAAATTTAGCAATGTTATCACCTTTTTTTTATGTTTGAAGAACTTTTGTACCACCGTTCAAACAAACAATGAGTATAACTTTTGTAGTTTTATTTTTAAGGATCATTTATATCCATTAATATGAAGCTGTAGCATCTTTTTAACATATACTTTATTATTCATAACTACATCTTTCGGTTTTTCTCAGTTGGTTTGAAAAAGTTTATAATGAAATTATCTTTCAATAGGTTTCAAAAAGTGAATGAAATTATCATTTTGGATTTTTTTGATGCATCTCCTATTAAATTTTAAAGAAAATAACTTTTTTGTAGTTGATCACATAGCTTTTTTTGAGTTTGCAAAGTATTCAAAAGTATTGACAACTACTTTATGACTGTAAATAGAACTGGCAAATATTTTTACTGCATCGAGGCCTCATTGTCATACATGAACGAGACTTTAAACTACTTAAGTTTATTTGGAGCTGAATACCAAACTGTTGTTTTCAAAATATGATTTGCCTCCTGCAAGTTTTACAGTCAGTTAAAAGACTTTTAGATAAGGAAATATAAAACAATTTACGGATAAAATATTACAAAACATAATAAATTAATAATCAATTAAAAACTTTTACAAGCAAAAACGGTACTCAATTTATCTCCTGAAAATCGTTTTTTTTTTTGATAAAGTTGATATTGTAACAATTTCATTTACCAAGATTAATCAATATTTCGCCCTTTTTAACAAGATCTAAAGCCGTAGGTTAATTCAAACCTTCGGCTTTAGATTTTAACTCTGCAAGATAATTAGTCTTTTTTCACAAACTAATTTTCAAAACTTCAACTTTTAAATCGGCAGTGTAACACTCAAAATATGCAATTCTTGATTTTTGAAATAGATATAAATCTGAACTTTAAAATATTAAAAATATAAATATATGATAAAAAGTTTTTTACATTTGATTTATCCTCTGTTTTCACAATTTTCATCTAGACCTGTAAATTTGTTGGTACCATCGAACAACATTGTATGCATTTGTTATGGTTGCTCTTTGAAAGAGCACATATCTTCACAGCATTTTCACAAATATTCCTGAAAGTTAAAATTTCAATCGTCAAGTTAAATAGAAATGCAGCCTGCATAATGAATATTGATAACGAATTCTCAGAAGCAGTCGATTGCAAATACTTTCCTTATGCTAAAATGGTAATTCGATAATGTCAGCGTTTCTATTTTTTAAGAGTATTATAAAGGATGCATCGAGATGCATTAAACTTAAGCGTTTAAATTCATCATTTAAAACTGATTACAATTCAATATTGCCAACTATTTAAACGTTAGGACATGTTGCTTTAGAAAGCTAAGAGTCCCATACTATTTTTCGGTTATTTCCTAATTTATTCGCGTAGAAGAGAAGTATTGTAAGATAAATTTTAGTTTAAATTTAAAAGTAGATTTAAAGTAAAATCCAAAGTAAAGAATTTTTATCGTTTACTTAAGAAAAGTCATTAATTGTAATATCAAACATCTTCGAAATTCAAGTCAATGAATTATTTGGTTTTTGAAGAAAACTGATTATCTATCCATCGGTTAATAAACGCATTAGTATTAATAAAAAATGTGCGTGTTAAATTGAGTTATAATAGCGATGTTATTCGATTTCCAGAATGATTCTTTAATGTGCACAATATAAGTTAACACAATTGGTATGTAAAAAAACTTTACAGCATATTTTAAAGGTCGAGGACACATATTTAATGCTAAACTCAAAGAATTAAATTGTATCCCCACTATAAAACACGGGGATGCCTAATTTCATCATTCAATTTTCATTACTTTTATGTCATACATCATATCAAACATACAGCCTTCTTTTGATGTAGCAAACAAAATAATAACAAAAAGAATGTATTTTTTAAAGTCTTTTTGAAAAAACAGATTCTTCTTATTATTTAATTTCCCCCAGAAGTTCAAATCACTGGAAATTAGCTAGATAATGAAAACAGTAGTTATATTTTTTACTGAAATGTAATTGAATTGCGTGAAGAAACTATTTACGGCGGATTTGATTGACGTAGTTTATTTGATATGTTGTAAATATAGTTTAAGCGGTTTATTTTATGAGCATATTTGAGGTTCTTTGTATAGTATAAATTGAAGGAAAACTTTTTGTAAAGGAGAATTTTAAGGAGAAGAGAAAATGTAGAGCTGAAACGTTGTGTTCGCTGCGAGAAAACAACAAGCTAACCGGGCACATGATGGAGCCATCTTCGAATAATTAGAACATCTTTGAAAAATACGATGGTATATCCGATGCCGCAATTTAGTCGCAGCGAACCAAAGTTGTTGCAGAGAAGCAACGCGTTGAGTTGACAGTGCTCTTTCCAGTTTTGTTGCGAAGTAATACTTAGTCTTCGATTGTTTGTGAGTAGAAGATAAGAAGGATGTGAAGAGAATCGAAGATGTCTATTTATCGAGTTTTTCCTTTGGATGCCTACGTGGCACGAGTTGTGTACGAAGCAGAAGATGAGAGATGAGGAACAAATGGATGTCTCTTTTGCTGATCTAAAACGTTTCTCGTGTTTGGCAGAGTAGCCTGACGAGAGGGTGCGACTGGCGTTGTAGTTGGATTGCCAGAAGCGGTATTTGAGATTTGGATCCGCAAAAGAAACAATTGTTGCGATGTTCCGCAAAGCAAGAGTTGCTTTGAATTAAATGTGATCCCGAAGGATCAAGGAGGAGTGTAATTGAATTGCGTGAAGAAACTATTTACGGCGGATTTGATTGACGTAGTTTATTTGATATGTTGTAAATATAGTTTAAGCGGTTTATTTTATGAGCATATTTGAGGTTCTTTGTATAGTATAAATTGAAGGAAAACTTTTTGTAAAGGAGAATTTTAAGGAGAAGAGAAAATGTAGAGCTGAAACGTTGTGTTCGCTGCGAGAAAACAACATGAAATCAAGCAAAAAATATAGCTACTGTTTAAAGTTTGGTGCAGTCAGACCTGATTGACTTTGCATTAAATGTGAATACTTTCAAACTTTTGTACACTTGAATTATTTGTGTTAATAGGATACTTCTAGCATTTATCTTATGAAATATTTAAGAAAGATAAACACCATTCATCTTATCTTTTCAAAAAAACTTCAAAGTTAAGTTATCAAGTAACACCCTAGAATCCACTAACAAAATCTTTTCTTGGAATCTTTTACAGAAATTTTTGGTTGAAATAAACAAAATTTTATGTTGACTTTTGATGATAGCAAAATAGCAGCTGTAAAATTTTTTTGTTGCTTTTATAGCCTTGTAATTATTTGCCATTTAAAGTAACATTTAAACAAACTAAATCTAAGTTATCACAAACTATAGGTTGGTATTTAACTTGCAAGTTCTGTTTAAAATTGATCAATGTGCCCATTGTTTACCATACACCTCATCCCCATTTAAAGACGATTAAGTCTATTGCAAATTTAATCAAAAACTTATCATGTGATAATTTGCCCTTTACCTTTGTCACAACTTCAAGCTCACCCTGTCAAGCGTAGCTTTCATCCGCAATCAAAGAGTAAATGCTGGGAGATTATTGTTGGTTCGTTTTAGGGAGAGGAGCATTTTTGAGAAAACTATTTCTGAGAAAATATTCGCTTTAAATATATTATCAAAAAAAAAAAAAAGAAACAAATCAAGTTTTGGAATAAAAAGGTTTACGTGGTTGAAAAAAGAAGCTTTTTATAAGAAGCTTTAAGCATTCATTTCTGTTATTGCAGAAAATGAATACTTCCCACCCAGCATGAGATGTCTTTAAGACATTTTTAAGTTGTCTAGACGTCCTAAAGTTGTCTTAAAAACGTCTTATATTGGATGGGTTGAAGCTTCTGATGAAATTACAGATTACGAGCATGAGGAAAAGACAAAAGAATAAACAGTGTTTTTCAAACTTTTTCAACACACCATATTTCTTTACTTTAGGTGTATGTTCACTAACTAAAAATATATTTGAAGTTTTTAGGAAACTGAGTCGACTGGTAAGCTTGATATTAGTGAGAAAAGAGCAGTAGAATGGAGCAATTAAAAAACATCTGAATTTGGGGCAATAAGCTTAACATAAATGTCAATTTTGAATTAAGTTCTTTGCTTCTAAGTCTGTAGAGCTTAATAAAGTTTTTATATGGTTGTAAATATTATTGTGGCAATGGGAATGTCTAATAGATAAGGAAATTGTGTTTAAGAATGTCAAGACACTAAAAAATATGCAAGTCATTACGCATTTTAGATATCTGATATGGAAAACACTTGCTTTTCATTACTAAATCAACAGCAAGTGGGTTCTAAATTCAGATTTTTTGCCTCTTATTTATGCATTTACATATTATATAATAGTCTTTCGTCGAAAGGTTCAGAGGACTGTTTACGACACATACATACAAGGGCGAAAACACGGAGTTTTATTCACAATTTATGCTATTTTATGACGGAAGAACGATTTTGAGAGGTATAAAACCATATATACTAAAAGCCTAGAAAGAACTACTCCGCAGTCTTAAGATTTTTAACTTAAAATTTTAAGACTTTTTTTATTCACTGTATTCGAGTAAATAATCCGTCTGTGGGATAAGCTGTAATAATAAAGATTCCTTTAAAAAAAAAAGTTCTCCATCGCTGAAGTTTTTAATAATCGTGTTGAATGGAAAGGTTGGGAAAACTTCAATAACTTAACTGTATTATCGAAGATTATCGAAGGGAATTGTCAACGAGATACTTTAATGTTTTAAATGAATAAATTCTGAGAAGTTGTATGACTTTTTTGGGCTATTGCATTTATTTATGTAATACACAAAGTTTATAAACCACGTTCAAAAGTTTTAACGTCAGCATTGTCTAACCATTTACTTGTAAGAGAAAAAGAATTTTGTTTTAACTACTGTTAAAATGAAAAGATTTCTAAAACTGCCTCCAAGATTAGAAAACTCAAGAAGTCCAGCAGAACAAAATTCTTTGGCCGACAGAAACGTTTCTTTAAATGCAGGTAAGATTTAATATTGACAAAATTTTAATAAATTCTTCTAACTTCCTGCATCATTTTCTAATCAATTATAGTTTTAAAAAAATATTGCTCACGAAAGGAAAGTTTTTTTTGCTTTAAAGGAAACAGAATTTAGATAGGCAGTACTAATGCCTTTTAGGCAAAAAAAAAAAAAAAAAAGTAAAATAATGGCTTTTTTTTTTTTAATCTTAAAGCACGTTTTTCACTTACATAGATAAATATATTCCGAAATGATTTCACCTTAGGTAATACAACGGATTTACTGGTTAATCTAAGGAAAAAGTTTCAGATTAGTAAAGTGATAAAGTTTTTGTTGAATTTTTAAAAAAACTTAGAAAAAATCGATTTTAGACTGAAGAAGTGTCATAATTACAATTTAAAACAAGTACAAATTTTTTCCCTGAGTTTCCCCCGTATTTGGTTTTCCAATATTGGGTGTTCCATGTAAACGACACGTGACACTCTGCTTAGACTAAAGATATATTTAGTTGCGTTTCGATGGCACGAATCAATATATGTATCATTTTACAAAAAAAATATTGGAGCTGTTATGAAAAAAATATCATTGATAGCTGTTCAATAAACTCGAGTGTGATTATATCAGAAATAAATTATGTAAGATAAAGCTGGACTATAAAAAGTTGTAACGAATTTTTTTTATACGCGTAATAATTTGTAATTAACGAGTTCGCTAAGTAATATGGAAGAAAATAAGTCTTTACAATGGAGGGATAATGAAGTTGGAATAGAAATAGAACTAAGACAGCAAGACTTAAAGGGTAACTACTAATAACCGTAAACAATAAAGATCTTATTATTTGGATTCGATTAAACATTTTTTAGAGTTACGATGTACATTCCTTTTAGTGTTAAGTGAGACAGTTTAATCGAGACAGTTAAAATAACTTGCAATTTTTGAAAATCTTTTGTAGATGAGAGAGCAGTGGTGCAGAAGAAAGTGTTTACAAAATGGTGTAATACTCATCTCAAAAAGGTGAAAAAAAATTCTTATTCTACCATATTTTGTGCGAGGTTTGTTCGGTTTATATTAGTAAGCTAAAATATCATGTTGCGCTATTTTTAAGCTCTCAAACAAATAACTGTTATCTTTTATTGACTCCCTAAACAGACTAAGCGAAATTCAAGAGAATCGGATTAACTGATTTACTCAGTTAAGTTACTGTGACAGCTTAAACAGTTATGAAAGCATTTCAATATTTTTTGCTTATCGTTTTAGCCCGCCAAACTTTGTTTACTTGATAAATTCAACAATTACAAAGGATTTTTTTTTCTCCATACTTTGAGTAGTTTTTTTATGGTTTAAAAAATTGATGTATTTTTCTTTTTGCCTAAAAAAATCGTTGATTGAAAGTGTTAAAGCAAATCTTAGCTCTTGAAACGTTAATGTGAAACTTAAAGGTCTAAAGAATGTCTATAGAAGGAAAATTTAGCTAGATTGTTGTACGCTGAAAATTGCCTAGAGTACTTAATTTATCGATTTAAAACTGAGTTTAATATTAGTACCTAAGTGTTATTAGGATGCATTATACCTAACGACGGACAAATAGGACTGCAGTCTGCACAAACAATTAAAAAAGAAAAATGAAAGTCATCACAAAATCTTTTTGATAAACAATTTTTGTCTGTTAAATTTTGCTTTTTGTTAAATATAAAACAAATGTAATTGGATTCTAGCAAAAACTCAAATTAGCCGGTCCCACCACTGATTACACTTCAAGATATCCGTGCTGTTTTAATATTTTTTTACCTCATCTTCTTGTCTTTGACGAGATAATGTCGTTATTTATTGATTTTCAGGTAAATGTAGAGATTAAAGATCTGTACGAAGATTTCCGTGATGGCAGAAATCTTATTCTGTTGGTGGAACTACTCACTAACGAAACTCTCGTAAGTTTTCATAAAATTTAAAACAATTTTGTTACCGCTGCATTTTTAACTCCTTGAAAATTTTTCACATGTGTAAAAAAACAACCGTTACATATTATTTCATTACCAAGCTAACGCAGCTAAGCTCTCTCAAGCGCCCTTGCGTAAAAGCCCAATGGGACTTCTGTAAGTTCAGAAGAGAAAATAAAATCGCGTACTCATTTAAATTTTCCTTGTCTACATTCATTTTTTAGAGGAAGCAAAAAGGCAAAATGCGCTTCTACTGTTTACAGAATGTAACAACAGCCCTTGGTTACCTAGATTACATAGGCGTAAGTTTCTTTCCCACATAACTTGAAGTTCAAAAAAAGTCTCTAACTAAAACAACCAGTAAAATAAACGGGATACGTTTATTGCTTAGATTAAACTTGTGAACATCCGAAGTGAAGATATTGTTGATGGCAACACGAAACTTACTCTTGGACTTGTTTGGATACTCATTTTAAATTTTCAGGTTTCTTAAAATTTAAAAGAAAAATGTTTTGAACGTTTGTTTAGTTTTTGCTGTTCTAAATTGTTTTTTAATTTTTACTATACTTATAAAATTTACAGATATCTGATATTAAGACCATGATGCTCGGTGAAACAGTATCACCTAAACAAAAGCTCATGTTTTGGAGTCAAACAAACTGCGACGGGTAAAATACTTTTAAGATTTCACAGAATATTGTAGAACCAAATCTCTTGGAGCAAAAAATCACAATTTATATAAGGCTTCAATATTCTTAATTTGGTTAACTTTTTTTGAACACTTCAGCTATGAAGAAGTAAATGTAAAAGACTTTTCCTCAAGTTGGTCGGATGGATTAGCATTTGGTGCTCTACTACACAGACACAGGTTGTTAATTCCGTTACTTTTGTTATTTTACAGCTGTTTTACATAAAAATCTTCACAAAAACATTAAGATAGGATTTCGTTGTTATTGTTGTTGTTTTTTGATTGTCATTTTTTTCACTGTTAAACTTACTTCATCAAGATAAAATCTTTCAAAACTTTATTGTCACCCATTAGTGCTTGTAAATTCATGTTAATTTTGAAAAATTACAGACCCGATCTCATTGATTTCGCGGAGATAAAAAAGGCTAGCCCATCACAACGAATGGAAATTGTTTTCCAAGTTGCAGAAAAGGAACTTGGGATCCCAAAACTCCTTGATGTCGAAGGTAAGTAGTGTTCTGGTTGAAAATAAAGACTCTTGTGCTTAGTATAATTTTATCTAAAAGGTCTGGAGTAAAATTCATAAAAAGCAAGTTTTTATTATTAGATGTCATAAAATGTCCAGATGATAAAACAATAGTTACATACGTTTCGGCTATTCACAAAGTGCTGCCATCAATTCCTCCGAAGTTGTTAGATCAGAATGATGTGGTGAGTTGTGTGGCTCTGATAACACTAGATTGTCGTTTATATTTTGTTTCAATTAAGTTTACCGTAAAAAAAAACTTTTAGATTTTTGTCGGTCATTTTTGATAAACATCTTTGCTTCTTTAAGGATTTGAAAACGGCAATCGAGGTATATTGCAATAGAGTCGAAATGTTCATTGAATGGTTGACTCGCTGTATAATAAACTTAAACAATAGAGAGTTTCCAAAAAATCTACAAGGGATGCAAGTAAGAGCTTTCTATTCTTCCTGATGCCTTTGCGAACAACTGTTCTGCATGTAGCCAATTGTAAATGATCTCAATTTTTTTTTTCTTTAAGGATCTTCACAGCCAAGCTTATTTTTTCTCCACACAAATATTTCCAGAAAAGAATGCAGAACGAAGACACTTAATTGCACTTTTCACAAATATTAAGGTACTAGTTTTTAAAGATTACGTCATTTCAAACGTGATTTCTTTTCCAACTCTTATTCACGGTAATCAATTAATTTTTCACAGAGTATGAAAAACCCTAAAAACCGGAGTACAGAGGTACCACATAAATATACAGTGGAAAACTTGAACCAGGTATTCAGAGTTGCCTATTTTTGTAAATAAAAACAGTTTTAAAATTGTCAATACCTTTTCTAGATTTTTCTAGTAATACAACAGTTATTTGTTATCAAAGAAATGGAAAATAATTGCTACAGAAATTATTAGAGGCTATTTATTTACCTAGGCATGGGATGCCATGGTGCTTGCTAACCAACAACGATGCGAAGACATCAATAAAGAAATCGAAAGGTCTAATATTCTTTGTCTTTGTTTATGACAATATTAATTGTACAAGTATTTTTTCTGGTGCTTCAAATTTTATTCCATTGACATATTTTCAACTTAGTAAAACTCTTCCTCAAAACGTTTATAAAAAAAGTGATTTTATACGTTTGTTTAGCGCCGTGATTTTCCTAAGTTTCGCTCGGATTTTTAAAAACTCTTTGTTCTTCCAGTTGGCAGATGTTTCGAGCTGTCTTTAGTAATTTGTTTTGAAAGATATTGTTTACCTTGAATACATATTTGAATAAAATACAGGATTCATCGCATAAGAAAACTTTTTGCAGCGCTGTATCGTTTAAATATAATTATATAACACTGTGTTACATCATGTTTTATGTGGGATGAATATTCGACCATGGCCGCCAGAATTAAATATAAAAATTGTTTTCAGGTTTTTTTTTCAAGTTTTAATATTAGAGAAATTTTTTTAAAGCGTTGGTAAAGCCCAAGATGCAATTACTTTACTTTTTCTTCTTTGGATGTTGCGAAGCTTTACTTCAAATGTGTCTATACTGATAACATTTTTTGTATTAAAAGGTTGGAGCAACTCCAGTATGTAGCAAAGAAAGTGGAAGAAGAGGTAAGGAAAAATGTGACTAAAATAACGATGTTTATAAAATGTGGGACATTAAAAACATTTTCTTTACTTTGTTGCAGTGCGGTTCTTTGGAGAATTCGTTGGGTATGATCGAAGCAGAAATGGATAACGTATGTGGTTTTATCCCAACAATTTTTATCTTTTTTTTTTTAAAAAAAATTTTATGCTGTTTTAAAATGAAATAATAGAAATAAGCACAAAATATTACAAACATTCGAATGTTTGTAATGTTTTGTGATCGAAATTTTTGCAATCGAAACACTTTGATACAAAGAACTTTTTTCTGTGAAAAAACAACAACACAATATATTTCAGATCGTAAACTCATTTTTCTTTAATGGGACGCTAACAAAACCTTACTTCTTACTTTTTTTGTTGTGAGTTAAATTCTCTTAGGAATTCTTTTATCCAAAACCCAAAATAAAAAATTTGATAATCCTGATTAATTGCTCTTTTTTTAACTGCTCTTTTTTTAATTGCTCTTTTTTTACGAGCTAATTTTGTTAAAAATACATTTGATGCCTCATGATCATAAAAAGCACAATTTATATTGCATTTTGTACAAATTTATAAAAAGAGATAAACCAAGTCTAATACTAAACAATTTTTTTAGTATGAGAAAAAGTCGAAGGAGACGAATACGCAAGAGACCTTGCGAAAAATTGACCAGAGTGGAAAGGCTATAAAGGTAATTTTACACACACACACACTCACACACTCACACACACACACACACACACACACACACACACACACACACACACACACACACACACACACACACACACATATATATGTAATTGTAGCTTAAAAAACGAATAAAATTTTCTTTTCAGATATACCGTTTGCCACTAAGGACATTAACTAGCTCAGCAGAAATACTTGTCACCGGCAATCATCAAAACAGCGAAGAGCTTCAAAAGAGGTAAAATTTATTTTTTTAAACTTGAGAAAGGGTTTGAAATAGAGCATTAATAAAACTAGCTCAATGAACAAAAAGAAGAAAAACAATCTTCGTTACTTGTTATCTTTAGAGTCGGAGCAATTTCAGTGAGATGGGAAAAGCTGAACAACCGTATTCAGACAGAACTTCAAATTTTGAAGTCTCAATATAATGCTGAAGACACCTTATTCATTAATAAGGTATCTTCAATTAAGAAAGAGTTAGTTCCTCAAACGAATTCTAATCTTAAAGAAGAGGTTTCTCAAGAAGCGATGCCAGTTCTCGAGAAAGAAGTACCAATTCTTCCAGTTGAAGAAGATATTTCTATTGAGATGACATCTGATCTTGAAAAAGAATTGGAAATTTTACCACAAACAGAAGAATACTTATCAAAGGAAAACATATCACCACAAAAAAAAGATTCAATCAAACAACTGGATAATGGCGTAGATTTTACTAAAAGAAGCAGTTTAACTTATGGCGTGCAACCTTCCGTAAAACTAACAATATCCACTCACGGAAGCAAAACAAGTTTATCTGAAAAAGATCTTTCTAAAAATGAAATTGAAATAAAAGACTCACCAGCTTCTAAAATCACAAGCATTCGTGTATCAAAGCGCTCTGGAGCAACACCTATTCAAGGCAACAAAAAGAAGTCAAAAAGATTTTCTCTTGCGCCTTGGAGTTGCACCCGAAGTAAAAACGGATCATCCAGTGACGAAGAACTTACCGATGACACGGGATTTGTTGAAGAGTGGCCTGATATGACACTTAACGCAAGATTACAAGACATTCGAGTTGCATATAATTGGGTAAAGTATAAACTGGTAAGATTTATTTTATGAAATGGGTTATTTTAATTAACTAATTTTTTTTTTTGAGGGAAGTATTTGTTGATTTTGTTAAAAGTGGTATAAGTTGAATTTTATATAGGATTTGATCGTAAGCTCAGAGTACGGAATGGATCTTCCAAGTAATGAATCATACTTGCAGGAAAATGAAAAAAAACTTATGGAGATTTTAAACTTTAAAGATGAAATTGATAAAGTTTGCTCTGTACAGGTACTACTTATTCACCTTTTTTTAGACTTTTAAAATACAGTGTAACAAAGACTTAATGCTAAAAAACATGTTCAACTTTTCACATTTCTCAATTCAGATTCGAAACGCCCCTGAAGAACTATGCAAGAAAATTGAAGAGTTGAAGCTAATATTCCAGGAAGCCTTAGTATGTGAAGAATGTTAACTATTGCTTAAAGTTTATACAAGTGGCTTTATAGTTAGTTACACTATAGCTATTTGTATTCTTCTTATATCTTTTTTTCTCAGGACTTTACAACAAAGAGGTCAATAAATCTAAAGTCACTCATTGAGTTTATGCAAGCTTGCACCGAGCAGCTCATATGGCTAAGCCAGCAGGAAGATGCTGAAATTTCTCGTAACTGGAGCGATAAGAACATATCTTTACAAAAGTTATCCGAAAATAATGAGGTGTGTAAAGTCCATCAATTGCAAATGACTTAAGGAATAAAAAAGAGCTGATGATTTTTAAGGACTATTAATTATGATTAGGTGGCAACGAATAAAAGGGTAAAATAAACCAAAATCCAATTTAAGTGTAAAATTTACAAAATTTAAGATCTAAGAGATCAATAAGATCTAGAGAGTAGTAAAAAGGTAAATACTGATACTTTTCTTAAGACTTTATTCTTGGTTGCATGGAATCTTTACCTTTCTCTTAATTTTTTCGTAGAAGCTGTTTTCTGAAATATTAGTACGGGATAAAGTTATTCAAAAAGTCATTGAGAAAGGACGCTTGCTTATTAGTAATCTCCACCCAGCAACGTCTGCTGTAGAGGTAATTATTTAATTTAAAAATTCATCTACATTAAAAATAATGGCTGGTAAATAGAGCTTAACTTACTTTGACTCACCTTTAGGCTTACATTGGTGTTCTACAACAACAATTAAAATGGGCGTACGAACTACAAACTGCTTTCCAAATCCACCATAAAAATGCTTCATTTTATATCAAGGCATGATTTTATTTTAACCCCGATTTTAATGCCATATTATGTTTTAACAATATTTATAAATACTTCTGATGCTGGTCTAAAGTTAGGTCTAAATTTACTAAATTTAAATCTTGCTTAGTTTTTTGAAAAAGCTTATTCGTACGAAAAATGGCTAGTAGAACGTGTAAACAAACTTAAGAACCTTTTCGACGGAATTGATTTTAAAGACGTTGAAGCCCTATTGCAGCTTGTTGAAAAATTATTAGTAAGTACAAATTTTCTTTTCATTTTAATTTCCAGAAAAAGTGACACATTAAAGAATTGCGTGAGGGTTTGAGTCAATTTTTTAAACAGGTTTTTTTTCCATGAGGGTTTATTTTACAAAATCCCTAAGATGTGTATGGGCGATCCATTTTAAGTATATATGTATAAACGTCGATTAAAATTACCATCAAAACATAATTAATCTACGCTCTTGGAACCAACCTTAAAAAAGCTGTTTTACAAAATGGAAATGAAATCCTATTTTTACAAGCAGAATGCTGAATATAAATGAGATCATCAAGTTCATCATGAAGCTGATTTAAATTTTGGTAGCAGTGGCAGGGCTTCTTAGACATCTCGCTTTTAAGAAATGAACGTAACATAAGCCAATGTTAAAATTAAAATTTGTATAGCACTCTCCTCGTAAAATTAGGAAATATGGGAAACCTACCAGCGGTTTTGGTTTAATAACCAAAAGCACTTCACCGCACCAAAAAATTCGTAAGCACAATACTGCGCATTGAAAACCGCATTGAATGAAAATTGCACTGTTTAAAAAGGTATTTTAAAAGTAAAAGTTAGGATTGAATACAAGAAACCAAATTTCAAATTGTATTATTGCAATTTTTCTTATTGAATTAATAAATCTAATACATTTACATTTACGAAGAAATGTATTCTTTTGAAAGCGCCAAATAATATCTATGTTAAATTTTAAAGTTTTTTGTTGAAAAAACAAGGCTACCTATTAAGCTACTTGGCGATGAAATTAATCCATTTTTAAATGAAAATGGTTATTTCTATTGAAAGAAGAATTCGGTACTGAGATCGCGGTGTCGTTCCCAATAAATAAATAAAATTATTGTTAAGCTTATTATAGGAGCAGAATAGAAAAAGAATAAACAAGAAAAAGACATTTCGATTCTCAAACAGAAGTAAGCTAAATTTACCTGCTTTTATAAAACTTCTGCCTCTGTTATGGCATTAATATATCTATTTATGGTAAAAGTATAGAGTCAAATAGTAATTTAACATAAGGTTTTGGAGAAGTGACAACAAGATCATGTGACAAAGACGTTGGTGCGTTGAAAATAGTAGATTACAGCAAAAGCGGATTTAAAATTCATTTCTTGCAAACAAAAATTTTCTTTACTGTTTGGCTCATGAAAACAAATCAAATATTTGGACAGTAAGAACAAATAAAAATATGATCTACTACAGAAAAAAAATCAAATATTTTTTATTAGCTAAAGTAAATACCTAATTAAACAAAGTCTACAACAGAGATGTACTAAATTATTATCAAAAATATTATTCACATATACTTCTAGATCAATATAACTGGAGGAAGTGTAATAGTTTGGGGCTCCATCAATTAAAGGAAGAAACCATTCACCAAAAGCAATTTTTTAAAAAGAAATATAAAATCTGCTCTGACACGCCTAAAGTTAATTTTTTAATTTACTTTCCTCCAGCCTTCTTACGTATTTGTTATTGATAAACCAAATACAAAATCGGATTAAATATTTATTCGTTTTTTAGACTTAATCGTTTATTTGTTTAAATTTAATCAATTCATTTATTAGAATTAATCTATCATTGCATACTTCTACAATAAATCAGTCACGGCATCTCCTAGCTTTGAAAATGTTGAAAAATAAAACATTTCTGTTGAGGTCACGTAAATTTTTTATACGTTCATCTACTGGAGCAATTGAGCAATTTTTGCGGTCATCTTATTTGTAACCTTTTTTTAAATATGAATTAAATTTAATTAAGCGGTCGATACGCTTATTGTGAGAATATAATATACTCAACACTTTAAAAGTAAAAAATAAGATACCCCTGTTAAATCAAGACCAACTTAGACAGGGCGCAATAGCTTATTTTCCGTAAAATTAGCGAAGGCTCACTTTTTTACGGTAATTAAAAAACTTTACGGCAATTAAAAAGTTATCAGATATGTGCTTCCTATAAATTGAATGTTTTTTCCAGACTATTTTTCTAGTGCATCTGATTACATATGTGATAACAATAAATATGACATACCACAATCAACAAATAATTAGCACCGCTCGTTAGTTGTTGAGAAATTGTTTTGCATCAGTGTTATGCACCAGGTGTTTCATTATTTTTCTCATTGAATTATTGAAATGTTTTCTGATTTACACGACAGTTATCCCATTAATAATCCAAGACGATTTCCACCGGCAAAATGTTAGAAACCGGCAACCATAACTTGTTGACTTTTTCCATCTTTTTGAAAATCTGCAGTTACTTTATAAACCGGAAAAACATTTTCAATAAGTCGTCGGACCTCCAAAAAGTGAAACTAGCATTATTGCTAAACTGCTTTTTGCAATTGAATTAAATTTAATACCGTCCATTTTTTTAAGTTTTCTAAAATTTGAAAAAGATTGAATATTCTGAGCTTAAATTACAAAACTAAAATCTTCATTGAACTAAATTTTTAAAAAAGTTTCTTTCCTTAAAAATTGAGCCTTCACTAATTTTACGGAAAAAAAACGGTCACAACCTGTGTAGTTAGCCTTGTTTTATATTACACTTGTCCACTAAAGCTAGGAATACTCAATACGGAGAAACATATATAAAAGGACAGCACAATGCTATTCAATCTCTTTTAATCAGTAAAAGGTTTTTATTTTAAATAAAGTTCAGGAAGTTGGGTTGGGGGGAGGGAGACGAAGAGAAATACTTGTCTCCACTTGAGAAAATTGAAGCTAAAAACTTTAACTTAAACTTTAAGATTAACCATTATTTAAATTTAAAAAGATTAAAATCACGATCGTTATGTTTAAGTAATCTCCTTTATTTTTGAAAGCCGTTTATTTTATTAAGTAACTGAATTAACCGTCTAAAAAAATCACGATCGTTATGTTTAAGTGATCTCCTTTATTTTTGAAACTCGTTTATTTTATTAAGTAACTGAATTAACCGTCTAAAAAACTCAGTTTAAGAAAAAAATCGGATAATTTAAGAAAAAAATCGGATAATTTAAGCTCCCCGTTTAAAATTGGATTTAGCTACATAGAAAAAGTACTTCCATAAACTTGTTAAATAGTCAATAAATAATGAATAATTTAACTAGAATTTTTTTAGATTAATGTAAATTAGTTTAATTGATGTAAATTTATTTAATTAGTATAAATTTATATAATCAGTAAAAACTAGTTACAAAATAGTTGAATTACTAATAAATAAGCAATTTTCAAAAAAAAAAAAAAATACCCATACAATTTAAAAATGATAAAACAGCAATAAAAAGTGTTATAATAACATCTTTTTATATTCTCGTAAATAAAAATAATGCTGAAAAATTTCGAGAAAGTTACCTCCAAAAACGTTTTGTAGTTTTTGTTTACAAAAAAACTAAAACAAAAATGATCGTTTGTTATCGGGAAAACTATCACTCTAACTGGGGTTTTCTCTAAGAAAGTAACAATAAAGGGTGATTCCCAATCGTAAGCGCGGAATAAACTGACAAGTGTTTTTTTTATCTCATTACTACGAAAAAAAAAAAAGAATGCATTAACTTTGGAAAAAAATAAAAACCAGAAAGAACAGCAAAATCTGACGTGTTATTTACTTAACATATAATGAAAATATCGTATTCTTTATTAAACTTCTCATTATTGTATCATAACGGATTAAGTATAAAGTTTACCTAGATAAACATACGTTATACTCTTCATATTCGATTTCGTTATGCTCATGGCTTTTGAAGAATTTATTAACGCAACTTATATATCTACGACTTTGATAATAGCCTGTGAAAGTATTGTAGTTTTACTTTTGGCAATCTTAATAAAGCTCGTCGTAAAAATTTTATCACCACGTGTGTCGGAGACATCTGTGAAGAAACCAGCTTTCCAAAACCAAAGTAATGAAAATTCTGCTCAGCAGATTTTGTATGAATATTTGTCAAAGACTTACTGGAAAAGGAGACGGAAAGACGTACTTTTAAATCATGCACCAACAAAAAAGGATTTCAAACCTGTTCTAAGAATAACTTGTTCTGAAAGAAAAATACATGTCGTTTATTCAAAGGATGCATTGTGGAATATTGCATTTAGCAAAAATTTGATTTCTGGGTCTAAAGAAAAATTTGCTTTTATATTCAAAGGTCTTAAATCTTGGAATGTAAAGGAAACACAAGGAAGATTTTCAGACGTATTAAACGATTTACTAAAATTTCGCCAGGTTGGATGAAATTTATATTCAGTTTTATCTCAATTTGTAAACTTTTGAGCAGTTACTTGCGTTGTATTTTAGAATCGTTGTAACAAACTTAATATCGTATAGGTTTTTAAGAAAAGATGTTATTTTAAATTAATATTTTTTCACAAAATAAAAACCAATTCTTACAAAAAAAGGCGCCTTTTCAAATTTAATTCTGTAACAGATGTTAAAGGTGAGTGTAATATACGTAAGATACAAACCTTCTGGACATTGTTTTATAAACAAAAGAAAGGGAACCACCGATCACCTTGGGAAAAACCTTAATAAAATTTTTTAATTCATAATTTATTTATAAACTTTTTAGTGGGTTATCTTTAAAATTATTATTTATATAATAAATTAAGTGATTCTAAATAATTGTTGTTGTGGTTTTATACGGCTCTAATATAGTTATATATATATATATATATATATATATATATATATATATATATATATATATATATATATATATATATAGACACATGTATATAGACATGTATGTATGTATGTATGTATGTATGTATGTATGTATGTATGTATGTATGTATGTATGTATGTATGTATGTATGTATGTATGTATGTATGTATGTATGTATGTAATTTTATTTTATAATATCTGTAATGCAATTTTTTGATATTTTTAAGGAAATACGACAAGAACTCTTTGATCGTCAAGGTGAAGTTTCTCATTTGGCAAAATTAAGTAAAGATGTTATTCCCCTAAAAAGAAGACAACAGAAAAACAAAACCCCACAAGCTCTTATTACTGTATGCAATTATGCTCAAGAAAAGGTAGTTTATATATTTGGAAACTATAAAATGTATCTGTATAAAATTCAATTCTCAAAATCTAAAAAAAAAAAAAAAAAAAAAAAGAACTAAAAGGATACATAAAAAAACACTAATTACACACTTGAAAGTAGTTAAAGTTAAAATATTTACTAAATCCTAGGATGTTGTTTGCTGTGGTGAAAATGTTGAATTAATTGATAGTAGTGATCCATATCAATGGAAGGTAGTTATGTAAATATTTGTTTTCTTTCTTTTCCACCTTAGCTGTTTTACCTGCCTATTATGATGTTTCTTAGAATTGCAAAAACCCTAAAAAACTTTAAACTAAATTTTTGTTTTCATTTTTCAAAAAAAAATTTAAAATGTTAAGTGTTTAAAAGTTCAGTTTTTATACCTGTTTTTTTTTTTGAATAAAAAGTTTAAATAAGATGTTGATGTATTGTTTTATTTTCCAAATTTCTTTATTGCAATAAAATATTTCAATCATTAGGTATCTCCTCCATCTGGTTTGGAATTGGAAGTTCCCTCAGTATGTTTTGTTATCCCTGCTCCAGATGCAGAAGCTACAGAGTTATCTACAAGGCATAAAATGCTGATTTTTATTATTGTTATTATTTGTAAAGTATCTTTTACTATTTTGTCTGTCTGCTATTTACAAATGCATTTTAAATGTTGATAGAATGTATTTTAATGATAATTGTTTTTAGAATTGAAATTCAGTATAAACACTTATTAACACTGTGGAAAAATCGTCAATGGCATGTTAAACAAGCCTTAAATTGCACTGAAGTTTTTACTAGTTTGAAAGTATTAAAAGTGCCAGTCGCCAATCAGGTCAATCTTTTTATTAAGTACTTCTTTAAAAAAAGACTTTGCATGTTTTTTCTTTTTTTTTATCATATTGTATGTTTGATGCCATAATATCTAAATTTAATCAAGATCGTATTGCTTTAATTTTGCTGCAGCTTAAATATATTATAACTTTCATATTTATTATATTTAGGTGTTGACTCCTGCATATTGCAAAGAAAATGTGGAAGAAATGCTTGAAGAATTTGACAAACAACTTGATCCATCATTAGAAATACCAGAAAATGAAGAACTATTGACTGATCTTAAAGCTACTACTCAAGAGATGAATGAAGATTTTTTAGATGCTCTGGTTAGAGTTAAAAAACAAATTTTGTTTTGTTTTATAAATAGGGATTTTTAAATACTTTTGTATTTTTAAAAGTTTATAAAAAATCAGATTCTTTGTCTGTATATGTTTTTACTTATTTTTTAAAGTTGAAAGATGAATGCAATAAAGTTGAACCAGTGCAGTTAGTAGAAGGCTCATCAGATTCGATTGTCTTAATGAAACAAGATAAAATTGAAGAAGTACCAACAGAGGAGCTTCTAATGCAGCCATTGTCAACTGCTATGAATAATTATTTAGATGTTGTTAATAATTTTAATGATCCCTCATTTACTCAAAATGAAAGTGTAAGTTACTGTGAAATAAGTTGTAGAAGTTACAAACAACTAGAAATATTTAAAGGAATTACCTTTATACTAATTATTTAAAATGATTTGCTCTAGGATTTATCTAAAACTATTGTTGAACTATTACTGTATGTCCAAACAATTAACGAAAACCTGAACTCAAAGAATGAGGAACAAATGGATGCTGAGTCATTTGTTCAAGAACTCAATGAAGCTAATGTATGTGTTATCCCTTATTTGAAGTTTTAAATACGTTTGAAATTTTTTTTCATGAATATAAACTTCTTCAATGTTATTTTTTTTTTGCTTTAGAAAATTATTGATACTATAGAAATCTCTCTGCAACCAAAGTTTGACTTGATAGTTCTCCAATCTGCCAATTTCAGTGTTATATTAAGGAATAAATATGAATTGCTTGTTAAAAAATGGAATGATGTTAAAATAAGACTAGCCCAATGGATGAAAACGTTTGTTAACTTTTGATTAGATATATATTGTAGTTTATTATTATTCTTCTATGGTTCCTAATTTAATGTAAATTCTGCCAGTTTATGTTTGACATTTGAAATGTAAAATTGTTTAAATAATACCGTTTTAGAATCACAAGTATTCATGAAGCGTTATTGATTGCTGCTGATTTAGATCAGTACCTAAAAAATTTGGAAATGGCTTTAGTGGAGCAGCATGGTTTTTCATTGGATGCAAGCAGCTTAAACAAACAGCTTCAACAGCTTTATGACTTAAAAGAGTCATTTGAGTTAAAACAAGTAAGTATACTTTAATTTGAATACTTGATTAAATTTTTTTTTTAAAGATACTTTTTAGAAAAGTAGCTTTATAATGTTAAATCAAGTAGCATATTAATATTTTAAAATTTAGTACTGCGTTAAAATCCAATTCTTTTTTTGTTGATGTTTTTATTGATTTAAAATGCATAGGAAAGTATTGATAAACTACAAAATGTGCTGCTCAATGATGGTGAATCATTTAGTTCAGTTGTTTTGTCAAGATTTTTTGAGAGATGGATGAATGTTGACAAACAGATGAATATGCGGCAAAAGAAACTGGTAGAAGCTCTTCCTTTGATAATAAAGGTTTCTGTAACTTTGCAAGAAGAGTTACCTTGGTTTGAAAATCTTTGCAACAAACTTATCTGTGATAAATTACCATCGACTCAAGATGGATTAAAATCACTTTTAGAGGAATATAAAGTAAGTTTTACCTAAACAAAAATAAAAATGTTGTCAGAGTAAAAGTTTATAGTTATGAGTAAAAGTTATCACTTATGATTTATTTGATAGTGAAAAAATCTTTTAATTTGTTTTACAGAATATCTATAAAATGCTTTTAATGCATCTTCATCCTCTCCAAAACCTTTTTTACAAAGTTGAGGAACTCATCTTGGCCTCAAAGGTAAAAAAATAAGTTTCTTGCAAAAAAACTTATTAAGTTTCAATATTAAGAGCCAATAAAATGTTCCAACCCTTCTTTTCTTAAATAATTAATACAATATTATGCAAAGTTTGTGTTAAATTGCTAAAAAATAAATAACAGTTTCTAAAAATTTTCTCTTTACAGGATACAATCTTTTCACTATTTCATTATATATATATATATATATATATATATATATATATATATATATATATATATATATATATATATATATATATATATATATATATAAAATATATATACATACACACACAAACACTTTGTTTTTGTTTGTTTAGAGTTATGAGCATGATTTGAATAAATACAGGTGGTTTGTTGAAGAGAAGAATGTTTTTGACAGGTATACTATATCTACTCAAGGGAGAAAACAGTTAGCCTTAATGATTCTTCAACTCACACAATTTTATGAAATGGCTTTAGTTGGCATTCCACAGAGAATTTCTTGTTTTATAAGCATGCTTGAAAATTCTGCTGAAATTATGTCAGGTATAAAAATATTATGTTTAAATAGCTTTAAAAATCTTTTTTCCAATTCAAACTTAAAAAAACCTGCCACTTATGAATAAAATGTTTGTTTTACCTGTAAACATTAAAATCCTACGATTTTTATTAAGTTAAAAAAAGTGAAAGCAAAATAACCAATTAAGTTTTATTTAATCTAATTCTGGGAAAATTACAAATTCAAATTAAATATGAATGGTTCTGGAGATTTTTTTTTTTCGGAAAAATCTCTAGTTTATTGTATAAAAAACACAAACAAGAGTTTAGAATGTCAATGCCAGGTGCACAAAGATTTCAATAGAACATTTAAATAGAAAATTTAATTTTTGTAGGTTGCGAAAATAACATGGTTATAAAATTATTTAAACTTGTTAAAAAGATTTTCCATAATGTTTACTTAAATTTGTTTGTTAAATTCATGTTAAGCTCTTTAACATATGTAATATAATGTTTACAATTAGAAGAATATGAAAGTCTGGAAGAAAAACTAGATAAATTAGAAGCTTGGATTTCCATCAAAGAAAATGAATTAAAAAAATACGATCTGCCACTTAGTGCTATTGGTGTGTTGGAGCAATATATGAAAGAAGTTCAGGTAAATATATCCTTTAGTTATACGTATCATTTTCTTTTTTGTGGATATAAAAGTTGCATATAAATGCTGGAGAGGAAATCTGGTATTTACTATTTGCATCAAAATTGCTAAAGTAGTTCACTTTTAACTGATAAAATGATTGATATTATTGAAAATATCCCTTTCTTTTAAATATAGAATGTATACGTCATGATGTTTATCATTTGTTTTATCACTGGAATAATATTTTATTCAATTGTTTCTAAATTAACTTTATCATTTAATTGTCTATTGTTAGACAACTTTTGTTGCTTAACCAACCTAGTTACACAGTCCATAGCAACGCTTTGCAAGAATGAATAGATAACGATGAATTAGCGACAGCAGTATTAGCGAGTATTTGGGGATTCCTTTATGTGTTATTCAAAGGCTGAAAAATTCTTTGTTCCTTTTTTTTTTTTTTTTTTTTGTGGGAATTTTTCAAAAATTTTAAAAAAGTTAAGTTTCATACTTACAAACTACCATGTTAAAATATTAAACTAAAAAATTAAAAGCCTTCTTACAAATTGGTAATATTGAAAGGAAAATCGAAATACTTTTAAAGGGCATTTCTTCTGTGGGCAACAAATGTATATGTTTTCGCCTAAATCCTAAAAAACTCAAATTAAAAAAAAAAATTCATTTTGCTTAATATAGTTTAACTGAAAACCTTTGTGGGGATTTGCAAACTGGCTTCTTTTATAATAAACTGTAAATCATCTGCGTAACATTATTATTATTATTACTATTATTATTATTACTATTATCATTATTATTATTATTATTATTATTATTATTATTATTATTATTATTATTATTATTATTATTATTACTATTATCATTATTATTATTATTATTATTATTATTATTATTATTATTATTATTATTATTATTATTATTATTATTATTATTATTATTATTATTATTATTATTATTATCATGATAATGATATCATTTATAATTATCACTATAATTATCATTATCATTTTCATTATTATCATCATCATCATTGTTGTTATTGTTATTGTTGTTGTTGTTGTTGTTTTTATTGTCATTACATTATAATAATGATAATAATAATAATAATAATAATAATAATAATAATAATAATAATAATAATAATAATAATAATAATAATAATAATAATAATAATAATAATAATAATAATAATAATAATAATAATAATAATAATAATAATAATAATAATAATGATAATGATAATGATAATGATAATGATAATGATAATGATAATGATAATGATAATGATAATGATAATAATAATAATAATAATAATAATAATAATAATAATAATAATAATAATAATAATAATTATTATTATTATTATTATTATTATTATTATTAATATTAGTATTATTATTATTAGTATTATTTATTATTTGCGTTTAAGATAAAAATAAACCTTTAATTGCATTCATAATTATTTTAATAGATGTGTTTTCTTCGTCAAAGCGTTCCCAATTTTATCTTGTATATGAGTTCTTATATACAAGATCTCGCGCTAATTTTCAGTCCAGCAATCAGCGAAGATATTTAGATATTTAGTTTTTTAAAATGGCGGTTTTAAAATGGCGGTTTTTCATCGTTCGTAAAATAAATTTTTTAATGCAATAAACAGCCATAAATATCGCTTGATAAAGTGTTCTGACCTTAATCCGACTTTAGCTTTCTTAAGTATCACTCTTTAAAAGCAATATATAAGAGGGAATCGTTTTTTTTCTTAACAAAGGAAAAGTCAAACAAAAGAATTCATGCCTGTGCTATATTTTTTTAAACAAAAACTTTAATATTATTTTGTCGACTCAGTCATCTTAGTTTTCATACTATCGTTTAAAATTGATGTGTAAATTGGAGGAATTGTAACTGCCCTGCAATTTTGTCGGAGTTAAATCGTTATCGAATTAGCATAGTTTTTGTTAACAACAACTTGTGTCAAACTTCTGCTGGAAATTAAACGAACTGTTAGTAATACATTTAGCTATGTTTAACCGTCGTTTTTCAAGGCGTAATAGTAATGAGGGTTCACGTCCTAATGTCGAAAACCCACTTCAAACTCAAAAAGCTGAAAATGTGCTTCAAAGTCAAAGATCTTCCAGGCTAAGTTTAAACCTTAAGCTAGGTCGTTCTTCATTATCAAATAGCGAGCGAAATACGCGTTGGAGTCACCACTCTGATAGTGAATACACAGAAAATAACCCTCGTTATTTTGAATCAGGAGGTTCTTTACCTCGAGGTTTTTCTTTAGCAAGCAATTTTTCTCCTGAAGGAAGCATGAAGGAAAAATTCGATAACAGGTCCCAACGTAAAGACTTGAAAAGTCCTTCCCGCGATCAATCTGCATATTTTGCTGCTTTAAAATCTCCTAAGGCAAAGGCCTATGACAAAGGTAGAAATTATAGATACGATTCGACACCAGAACTAGGAGTATCTATGGATGGTCATCAATTTACAAGACCTCATCGGTTATCTCAAGAATCAGTTGACCGTCAAAATGAAAGTGCATTAAGAAGACATAATTCTGGGTATATTGCAGCTTTTAAGGTAAACGCCAAGGCCACGTACTTTTTGCGATTATTTCGATACTGACTTCATGTCAATATGCTGAAATATGTTAATTTGTACAAAATTCTGCAACCCTAACAAATTGCATAATATAATATTTAACTAAAAAGCCACTTATCAATCGGTTTAGAATAACAGTTTATTTTCTTTATAGACTTTTTTTTAAACAGTTAAACAATTAATAAATTAAAGGTATTAAGAAGCTTTTTTCTTAGTACAAAAAAAAAAAAAAAAAAAAAAGGAAAAAAAAAAGAGAGAGAAAACTAAAAGCAGGATGAGATCGTGTGCTTTTCATTTACTTCTCAGCACAAAAAAAAACAAAAAAAAACGCCTAAGAACTAAACAATTCAAGTAAATCTATGTTGACTTAAATTATCTTGCTGGTTTAAACAATAACTTGTTAAATAATATTTTCCTCTTTAAATATTTTAAACAATAGCTTTAAGCCGTGTTTAGCTTCATATGTTTTAAACTAGTTGAATAAATCAAAAAACATCCAAGAAATCAAACCAAATTGGTAAAATTGAAATTTGTAACAACCTCTAAAAAGCTGTTTGAGCAAATCCTAAAAATAATTTTTACATATTCGTGTTTACATAAAAATATCGTGTATTTCGTTTTAATGTTTTTCAGAATGTCCTTAGTGATGTCCGTGGTCGTGAATTTACAGCAGAAGAAACATTAAATGCAGGACGGCAGTTTTTGCAAGAAAATTTCTCTCAAATGCCGTCAACAACCCGCGTAAAAGTAGAACAAAAGGTTGCCTCACTGGAGCTACAATGGGCGAAATTACAATGGGAATGCGAAGGGCGAAATACTCGTTTAATTATGATACACGATATGTTGGGCAGTTATGAGAAGGCTGTCCAACCTTTCTTGGTAAGTATATTTGTTTATGCAGAAAAGGTTTGCTGTTGTCAGTGCAACAATTTTAGAGTATGCGCATATTACGGAACTATTTAAAAGCTTATCAAATTTTAAATTTACTCAGACGATACTTTTTCAAAAAGTTTAGAAATTATGTAAGCTTACGTCCAAATTCAGTTACAATAGATTTTTTATTATGACTAGACAAGTATGCACAATAGTTAATGAATAATAAAAAAATTTTGTTTGCATCTAAATAACTAAGATTAATGATCTTAGAAGGGTTTGAAAGTTTATTTAAAAAGCTAAATACTGTGTAAAAAAATTATGCAAGCCGACCCTAACGTTCCGATTTCAACTAATTGCATGTCGAAGGTATTAAAAACTAAACTGCGATCTAAGTGAATTATTTTTTAAGTGCGAGCCACCCATCATCTAAAAAACGTTTCGATTTGCCTTTTGACTGAGACGAGATATTTGACTGGTACTAAAAATAATCGAAAAACAAGCTTAATGTTATTAACGTAATATCTTTTCGATCATTATTATTCGTTGAACATTTTCATTGGGTCATTCCCTTAATTAAACGAGGTGATGACTTCTTCAAATATTGCGGATAAGCCTTATGAGATTCATTGTCAAACGGATTAATGTTTCAATAAATAATCATCGAGGCATTAAGAGAAGCTATATAATAAAGTTTGTTCTATCTATTCACTTCTCATATGGAAGTTTTCGTAGATAGAAGTATCTAAAGTTATGGAGACTTATACGATTCGCGTACCTCCACTGCGTCCAGTTATTAATTTCCAGGTAATTAAGTGTAATGTACAATTTATTGCTTTATGCAGGATAATTTAACGAGATTAATCAACCTTCTATAATTTTTTTTTCCGTTTAGTATTTGGATTATAATGAAAAATAAAACATCTACGACTTTGTTTCAACTTTGTAAACAATTTTTTACTTTTTGTTTATAATTTTCCTCTGGGATTTAAAACAGTGGATTTTTTTTTTTTTAATATCATTTATTTTCAAGTGTTTAAAAGTATAAATACGTAAAGCGTTTGTGATTTATTAGATATTTGAGCGTTTTTTTTTCCCGCAAGTTTTGCGAACTTGTTTTTCATTATCCTTGTTCAACAAAAATACGAAAACAAATTAAAAAAAAAAAAAATCTGCGTAGAACAGTCCAAAACAAGTGGGATAACGTTCTGGAATATTTTTAATCCAATTAAATAGCATAAGTACAGATAATGTTACAATCAGTTCTCATTTAAATACTTATTTGTTCGTGTTTCTATTGCAACTGTGCACTTTTAATATTTCCTGATTAAATTGACAAGCTCAAATTACATGATAAGTTTAGGCTTCAGCGTTATATTCGAAAAAGAAGTATTTTTCACACATAACTTAAGACAGGTGTATAAAAGATAGCGCAAACAAACTTTTATTTGATTTTAAAATCAATTTAGTACTAAAGAGTAAAACAAAAAAAATATTTGCATAATCCAAAAGAATAATTCTGTTATTTAGTTATAAAAATCAACTTTCACAATCTTCTAGCAATTTCAGACAACATCAAAAGGAGGTGTAACTGACAATTTAGTAATCAAACAACTTAAAGTTATTTTATTAAATTTTCGAACGAGAAAGCTTCTAATATTAGTAATAGTAGTAATGAGGATGATCGTAATAATAATAATAATAATAATATTGATAATAATAATAATAATAATAATAATAATAATAATAATAATAATAATAATAATAATAATAATAATAATAATAATAATAATGATAATAATAATAATAATAATAATAATAATAATAATAATAATAATAATAATAATAATAATAATAATAATAATAATAATAATAATAATAATAATAGTAATACTAATAATAACAATAATAATAATAATAATAATAATAATAATAATAATAATAATAATAATGATAATAATAATAATAATAATAATAATAATAATAATAATAATAATAATAATAATAATAATAATAATAATAATAGTAATACTAATAATAACAATAATAATAATGATAATAATAATAATAATAATAATAATAATAATAATAATAATAATAATAATAATAATAATAATAATAATAATAATAATAATAATAATAATAATAATAATAATAATAATAATAGTAATACTAATAATAACAATAATAATAATAATAATAATAATAATAATAATAATAATAATAATAATAATAATAATAATAATAATAATAATAATAATAATAATAGTAATACTAATAATAACAACAATAATAATAATAATAATAATAATAATAATAATAATAATAATAATAATAATAATAATAATAATAATAATAATAATAATAATAATAATAATAATAATAATAATAATAGTAATACTAATAATAACAATAATAATAATAATAATAATAATAATAATAATAATAATAATAATAATAATAATAATAATAATAATAATAATAATAATAATAATAATAATAATAATAATAATAGTAATACTAATAATAACAACAATAATAATAATAATAATAATAATAATAATAATAATAATAATAATAATAATAATAATAATAATAATAATAATAATAATAATAATAATAATAATAATAATAATAATAATAATAGTAATACTACTACTAATAATAGCAATAATAATAATAACAATAATAATATTTATGATAATGATAGCAAACATAATAACATTAATATTACTTATAATAAAAGCATCAACAATAATGTTAACACTAATGATAATATAGATGTTAACAATGATAACAAATAGATCGAAGAAAAATTTTTGAAAACATGTAAGTTATGTAAGTTGTCTTTTTGAAATGCAAATGACAATTCAGTTTCCTGAGTACCAAATAAAAGCATCATTTGACTTTTAGAAACTACAAATATAAACTATTTTTATAGCTTCTTGCATAATCAGGTAACAATATTTTTAATCTTTAGGATAACCAAGTTATTCTATAACACCAGATTATAATCTTATAAGAAAAATGACATTTTTAAAGCCCTGAAACTGAAAATAATATACTTAGATAAAAAAATTTTTTAAGCATTTTTTTATTGGAATATACAGAATTTTCTATTATCAGTTGTTTTACATGCATACCTCTAATGCATATAGTTCGTCCGACTAGCTCGATTTCTCAAAATTTTGTTATTAGGAAAAATCTGCTCGTATATGCGAGCCCACCAGACTTACTTAATTCAGCACGTTAAGCCTTTTTCATTTCTCATAACTACTCCTACAAAAATTTTTCATTTCTCATAACTACTCCTACAAAAATTTTTCATTTCTCATAACTACTCCTACAAAAATTTAACTTAAAGTTTCTTTCCCTTTTAGATATGGCTGAAGAAAGCAGAGCAGCAAGCACAAGCATTTCACATCAATGCTCCTGATTTAGAGAGTGTCCAAGATTTGTTCAGACAACATCAGGTAATGTATATGAATAAAGAGAAAAGTTCAATCCGTTAAAATTAACTTCATTAAACGGAAATCTGTAAATTACTTAGGACCAGGTTAAAAAATTTGGTATATATGCGTCAAAATGTACGCACAAGTACACATTAAATTGACACCCTAAAAATTGCGAGAGATTAAACAGACTCCAATCAACATAAACAAAGATAAAATCCTTTCTGGTTGACAAAACAAAAAGATAATACACTTCTGATAATCAGACAGACATAAATGTGTATATTAATACGCATTTTTGGTTGTTGGGTGGTAAGAATATAGCTCTTAATTATATTGAACACTTTTACATAAAAGTATTCGTTCATTAAAGAAGTTCCGCACATTTAATATTTAGTGTTCCGTTTCTGAGTATTCATTAATTAGGCCCTACAAAATTATATCCTAAGTTCCATTCATAACATGTGTCGTTCTAAAAATACTTTGGCGGCATCTAAGACTGAAATATATTGTTAAACTAATTAAAAGTTCGGTAACTTCTCTTCTTTTAAAAGCAAAAAGGACTTCTATAACTCGAAAATATTAAATAGTTCTTGAGAACAAAATTAAATCAAAAATATTCAAAAGACAAAAAATTTTTAAATTTTTCTAAAATGTCAATAAACATTAAAAAAAGTAAAAGGATAATTGAAAGATACAGTTTAATGTTTTCTCAATGTAGAAAGACAAATTCTATTCCAAGTTGATTCGTTTCTGCTTAATACCGTCCAGCGAAGATAAAGGTGATTACTGACATATTTGCTAGATTATCTATATCTTGTTTTAAAAAAAAAAAAAAAAAAAAAAAAGGTCGCAGCATCAAAAAATAATTAGTTACAATTTTCAAATAAATGGTTCATATTTTGAAAAAAGAAATATTGCATTTTTACCGGAATGAGTCAAGACTTTAAACCGGTTGCCATAAAGATTTTTTAACACAATTATAAATACATATAAGGTATATTGTTCAACAAACACTTATGTAGTGGAATAGGAGGCTTCTAGGCAAATTTCGTATTACTGTAATTTATCTAGTAACCTTCAAAGAATTTGGGACGCACCAAGTTTACTACACTCATCATTTCTCTAGTACTTGCACAAAATATCTTCTAAACGTTCACACATTTGAAGATTACTTTTTTAGCTTATTTTGATAATAACTTTAGTTACGAAATACAACTTGTCAATTTGTCAACATCAATACTATTGAGTTGAATGTGTGAAAAATATGGCTTACGATATTTTTAAACATTCTTTATTATAGGCATGTTAAAAAAATTTGATAATTCAAAGATTAATTAAAACAACATCACTCAGTTGATGATAATCCATCTTCACATTTTTTTCAGGGGGTATAAATTCAGTTTTGTTACTCTTTGCACAATCACCACAAGCAGTTTCCTCTATTCTTGAAACTCTTTGGAAAAAGAAATGCACCTTAATATATATCCTGTATTTTAACATAATGAATTTTCTCTTTCAGTTTTCAATTTCTTATGAACTTTTTAAAAATAAGTTCTAATTTTTACTCTCTTTTTTTCTCATTCTTTAAATAAAGTAAGTAGCGTTCATGCAGCACAAATTGGTCCGTAATAATCAAGGACGTTGTGCTAGAAAAATTGAGGGCTTTAACATTTTAAGAATAAGTAAAAGCCTCCTTAGATAGTAGGCATTAAATCATAAAAGATTTTATTAGAAAATATGATATTAACGACAAAGCCTATCGCCTCAGAAACGTTTCACGACAAATTTCAGTGTTTTTTGTTTCTCAGCTTCATTTGCAGGAAGACTGAGAATCAATTGGTACACCGTAGACAGAATTGTATATAACCCTGTCCTAATCCAAATGAGACAAATAACAAAATGTGTAGTGAATACAACCTAGATTAACACCCAATGCTCAATCAAGTGAATATGAAAATAGACGGTTTTCTAATTTCAGGTTTCATCGAGGTCATCAATTAATTAGGTATACAGTTTCCTAGATTTTTTGCAACTTAGTTATTAAATCTGATAATTGAATTGCAGCAGCAATTGAATTTAAAAGGAACAAAAAAGAAAGATTTATTCACTTTTTTTTTTTATTACTTTTTTAAGAGTTTTAAATATTCGAATAATAAAGTATTTATTTGATGCGCCATTACGGCAGGTTGTTATAAAGTTTTCTGATTGGTCAAAATCACAATATTTCTTGTTTTTCAAAGAAGAAGTTGGTTAGACTAAAAACACGCTTACATAGTTCAAAACTAAAGCCTTTCACGTGGTATGGAGATAAAACTTTAAAACACTCACGTTTTCTCCTTCACGATTAAATATCTAGTTCTGCGCAATAAAACAGCATCATTGTAAAGCACAAAAGGGGGTTATAGGTTCATTTTTGGTAAAAATGGAGTTGGGACCCTTCAGTTCTAAAATAAAAAATGATAACCGACCGATTATTACTATACAAATCGGCAAAAAGTTTACAAAGAAAGTTATTTGTGCTGTGCATAAAAAAAAAGTTGTACAACTTCAAATAAAAATACTAAAAAAAAAATTGACGAGTACTTCAACAATAATATTAACTTTTTCCTTCGTAATTGAGCCTCTTAAAAACGACATGCATTAATATAATTTTAACACTGAAAAAATGGTTTAAATAACTTTAAAAAAGACACGAAAGCTACGCAGGTAAAAGGTTGCGTTAAGTCAAGCCGCATTTACGAAGAAAATGATAAAAATATTTAAGTTTTCTTAAGAAAAAATATAATCATTTTAAAATTTAAAAAAAAAAAAAAATCATTTTTATGAAAAATCAATTTTGGTTTAAAATCAGTGTTTGCCTATAAGTCAGCCTTTTCAATTAAGTTAGCGTTTCATTAACGTTATTCTGAATCACTAACGTACCCAAATAGGAGGGAAAGCTTCTTCCCCCATCTTCCCCTTCCCCTAGCTTCCCTCCAAAATATGAAAAAGGAAATAAACAACAAACATAATATAGCATTGATTTTTATCAAGAACATTAATAAAAATGAAACCCAACCATGTTAGTTTTAAAACGTTTCTTTAATTGTTCTTTTTGCATAACTGTTAAATTATTTTGTTTTACAGCAATTTGTAAATGAAGTTCGTCGTCATGAAACTGATCTTCAAAGGGTCAATCATCATGGTGATGCATTTTTATCTGAAGCAAAGGTGACATATTTGAATTAATTTAGATAATTGCAATTGAACTTTGATTGTATTTTAATTGTCATGTTTATTTGCATTTGTAGGCATTTCAATCAGAACTAGAAAATTATCTTGCCAGCATTCCAGACTCATTGTCCACAACAGTTAGTGCTACTAGTCAAACATGGGTGTTGGAGCGTAAGCTTCATCAAATCAATGACCAATACAAAAAGTTAATTAGAATGCTTTCCTTTAAAGGAAATCTCATAAGTGAGTCAATAGCAAAGCACCAAGAATATGCTCAAAAATTGCAAGTCTTTTTACCATGGCTTGCTGAAGCTGAGCGTCAGTTGGCTCGTGAAATGCAAGAAGCAATGCCATCTGATGCAAAGAAGTTGTATAAGAAGATTGAGATTATCAAGGTACTTTCTTATTTTGTTGATTTTAATTGCTTTATGATTTAAAGATTTGATTTTAAGGTTCTAAGCTGGGGCAGACTGGAGATAAAAATCAACTCAAAAATTTTACATTTGTCCAGCCCATGCTGTAGAAAAACCAAGCACAAATTAAATATAATTTTTTTTTTTTAAAAGGAAAAAACATTTTCAAGAAAAAAAATGCATATGAAATTTAGTGTTACTTTATTCATTTGTTAACAATTTACTTAACAAGAGAAAATTGTTTTGGAATCAACTGTGTTAACTGCAAATTTTGACTTTTAAAGAGTTAAAAGATTTCTAAATTCACCTAGTTCAGCTAACTTATCAATTATTGTTTCTGTATCTGTATTTATAAGCATGAATGGTTTTAAATTTTTCTTCAATCATATTACTAATAAATTTTGATAAATTTTAAAATAGAAAATCTGACAGTATTTCAAAATCACACTGCTCAAGTTTTTCATTAACTTTTTGGATTAACTATTTGCAAAATCATTTAAATGCAATATCAAGTTTTTCTAAATATTTGTAAATTACTAGTTTAATTATTCTGTTATATAACTAACTATATGTAGTCAAAGTATCCATGTTAACTGTTTACATATTTATTGAGAACAGTGTTATTTACTGATAAATCTATAAAAAAAAATGAGTGAGGTTAAGATTGATTCATATTTAAGGAGTCCAAATTTAAAGCCTTTTGCTTTTACACAAACCCCAGATTGAGAGCAGTGTTATTTACTGAAAAATCTATAAAAAAATGAGCGAGGTTAAGGTTGATTCATATTTAAGGAGTCCAAATTTAAAGCCTCTTGCTTTTACACAAACCCCAGATATAAAGCTTAAATTGTTTTCAATAAGACACAAAGCAGCTACAAGTTCATTATACAAGGTTTCAGGATATTTAAGTTAATCAAATATTTTTATTAAGGCCATCTAAGGTCATCTTTTGTTAAGTGTCATCTTTTGACCATCAGCATGTTTCCCCAATCGTTGAAGTTTTGTGATAGTGCATGTAATCTTGAATGAGAATAACACCATACATGTATTTGATTTGGATTTCCAAAGAAAATCCATTGTGCTGTCTGTTCATGTTTGTAGCTGTGTCTGTTGCATTACATATGCAAATTAAAATATCAATGCTCAATGCAAGGGGAGTTTGGGACACTAAGTTCAATACTCACCAATGATGCATGCAATCATTCTAACCTTTCATGAATTATGTACTTGCTCACATATTTTACAACCACAGAGTGTTGCTCCTAAAGTGTTGCATCTTGAATTGTGTCAATTTGCAGCAAAAACAAACCAGATAAAGAAGTTATTCTTTTACAATAGTTTTCTATTTTAAACAACTCCTAATTTTGATTAGTCTTATGATTGTTGTCATGGAGAAAAAAAGTACCATAGAATCTCTCCATCTACTTTAATGTTGCTTTCCATTTTTCACTTATACTCAATACAATTGCTTAAATATTTATTCAATTAGATATCATACTTACTTATTAAGAAAATGCCATGATCACTTGATTTGTCTTAATATGTGTGTGAGGTCATGTTTTCTGAATAACTTTCAATCACTCTAGGAAACAACTAAAGTTGCTCCTGAACTTGTGCTTGATAAACTGAAGTTTGTATAGAAAGAAGTAAATTCTAAACATTTCATTTAGAAACTTATTGAAGAGATTTTTGTGCATTTTTTTTGGCATGTTGACTTTTCATGTTCATCAAACTTTGATGAATGTACTTTCTATTTATCATTCCTTATGTAAAGAAACAAGCTTTATCAATTGGTAAAAATGCTGAGCATATCAAACAATTTCATACACAGCCATCTTCTGAGTAAGACAACCATTTATGATTTGTTTAATATATTGGTGCAAATGATTTCACAATTATAGGATCTGCAATAGATGTATTAAAAAAGCTTTAAAATGTGTTGATAGTAGATAAGAAAATCAGCTGATAATTGTTACTTGATCAATAACTATTTCAAGAATAGCTTGTTCCTGAGAATTTCTGTAATCTTGATATTTGTATTGATGTAATATTTATATTGCTAGTTTTAAACTTTTATTTGAACTGACCTGGATTTGTTCATTATTTTTTTTGGAATCGCTTATTAAAAAGCCATAACTCCTCTTTATTGTCTTAAACATCTTGTAGGCCTAGGCATAAATCAATATATAGTATGGAAAAGAAGGTAATATATTCAAATTAATACTGTAAATTCTAATTTGAAATGCAAACTATGTCATACATTGCAGTACTTTTCTTGCACAAATCTATTATGTTTTTTTTTTTTTTTCTTTTTATTAGAATAGTTGATTGAAACCTGGATGAATTGTCTTTCAATAGGCACCATTCATTTGGATTACAACTGGTTCCTTTAGTTCTAAATAGACTGATAACACTGTTGCAAAAGTACAGTCTGTCTTGCTGTCTGAAGAAGTTTGAAAAGTTTGTGATTTTTTTTGATTTGCACAATTTCATCCAATAAGTCTCACAGTTTGAGTCTGGTGTTGTCATAAATTCAGCATTGAGCCAAGGTACCTGATCATATTGCTGATGCTCTTTCTGAAATAATATGGGTTTCTCTCATCATCTGCATTTTTAAAATTGTGCTTCAGATTTCCATTATTTATGAATTAAATAGCAAATTTCATGGCAGTCATTTCTCCTCTGTACTAACCTGTAAGAATTACACATGAGGTACACTGGATGTGTTGATCTTCAAAAGACTTTTCAAAACCTTTTGAAGACTAAGCTTTATTTGAACCTTAAACATCTTGTCAGATCTTTAATCATCTTTCACAGATTACGTTTTCACCTTTCTCTTGATAAATAGTATGCAAATCTTGCAAATGTATTCACTATGGATACTGTGGGAGAGTTCAAGAAAACTCTAAATGATTGGTTAAAGTTCTAGAAACTTCTGGAGTATTCGAAATGATTCTGTAGGGTTCTTAAAATTCCAGAACATTCTGGAAATTTACTTAGCACTGCATATGAATCACAAACAAAGTAGAAAAAAGATAAATTTAAGACTACAAAAAAAAAGCTTTTTGGAGCAGTGGCTATATTCTATTTACTTCAGACATAAGAAAATAGAATAACACATTTTAAAACCAAGTAAAGAGAAAAAGTTTAATTTTGTTTTGTAGTGTTATAATAAATATTTTTCAATATCATTTTTTACAATCTTAGCAATTTCATGGTGATGTACAGGCCCATCATCATAATCTTGTTAGTATTCAAATGTCTTCAGATGTGCTTTCTAATCTTGAAAAGCGCGATGATGAGCATGTAAAGGGTGATACTGGTTTGTATGCCCCTGGTAAGTGAATTAAATTATATATATTGTTATATTCAATTCCCTTGCAATCATATTTTTGATGCATAAAAATCATATTAGTGTGAAAATCTGTATCTAGAGTTTATCTGATACACTATCTGATCTTTTTTTCCTTTTTCATTTAATTACTAAATTTAAGATATAAAAAAGCTTTCCATTTTGTGTTAGTGAAGTAAAAAAAAGGACATCCTAATACATTTTTGATTGGTTATACAATGATTAAGTAATTTTTAAAGTATCTTTTTAAACCAAAATATACATTATATGCCACAAAATATGTAAATATTAAAATCATGTTTTTGTAAGAAGCAATCTAAAAACTTTTATATTGTTTAGGAATGTGGCTTCGTACTACAACATCTGTAATTAAACGATATGAAAATCTCAGTATTAACACTGTGAATTTTGAAAGTCAACTGCAATCACTTTACATAACTGTGCAAAATTTTGTTGAAGGCGTTGAAGTAATGTTTAAATGGGGTGAATCAACTCGTGCTTCAATTAAAAAAATGAACCCTGTCTCTAGTGATATCTACGTTCTGATTCAACAAGTCAAAGAGATAAAGGTACATAACGCTTTTTTTTTTACTTTACATTTGCTAATTCAAAATAATGAAACTAATCATTTAACTGTAGTATGCCAGTTTGTTTTCTTCTGCATTTTTAAAACGAAAACAATTTTCTTGAATTTAATAAAAGTAAAAGCAAAAAATTTTGTTACAAAAGTTTTTTCACTATCAAAGTCATTGAAGTTATTTTCTTTAACAACATTTTTAAAAAATCAAAAAGTTCCTCCATTAAACCACAGGAAATTTAGTTCTCATAAATTACTAATAGTAGTTATTAAGAAATAACAGTATCATCAATTTCCCAAAAGGGCACCATTCTCAATGCAATCAAGTGTATATTAGATATAGAACATTTGTTAAACGGTTTTTAGTTTTTTGTTTATAAAAGGTGTCTACAGCTGTAAACCTTTTCTCTTAAAAAAATCCAAGTTTCCAAACTTGCTATAGTTTGTCCTTGAATTGTTCATTTAAACAAACAATTTTGTTAAACACTAACAAGACCTAAAATTTTTGGTGTTTTTGTTTCAATCACTTTTTAGGATTGTTTTTGTGTACTCAGTGAAATGAGAATTTAAAGAATATTAGCAAACATTTTTTGCAAAATGCCAGCAGATGTATGGTCCCAAATATTTTTAATCTGTAGCCTGTTTATCATTTATGTAAACTAAAATGCTAATTAAAGATTGGAGTTTGATCATTTTTTCTGACAAGTTTTCCTGTCAGTTTCTGAGCACTTTTTTTTAAAGTTGCATTAATAGTAAGGAATCCTATAAAATCTTTTCAATAACTTAAAATCTCTTTTATGCTGCTAAATTAACATACTCTTCTGAATATTTAGGCAGTTTAAGTTTAAATATTCAAATTAGTGTAACATTTAGGTGAGTGGTATAAAAATCGAGACTATCTCTTTTTAGAAGATATTTGTTAGAGGAGTGAAGTTCTAATTAAATGGAAAAATTTTTAATCACATAGAAATGGATCTCAATTATCTGCTGTATTTTAACACAGCCACTATTCCAATACATTTTTAAGTTAAATTTTTTTTTTAAAAGTTTGTATGACTTTGATGTAATTAAAAACAATTTTCATTTGGAATTTTATATTTTATTTTGGGTGCACTTACACAAATAAGTTTTTTATACTAAATCCAAATAATTTTTAGAAAATATAAGTTTCTTCTTTGAAAATTTTTTACTTAACCAGCAATAGAATTTCATCAAGGGAATAGAAGAAAATAATTGAAAACTTTTTACTTCTTCAATTCGTATAGGTAACTTTAATTGAGTTGGAAGGCAGACAACCAAGCTTACTTACTCTTTTTCAAAGTTTTGAAAGAGGTAAGGCAGATAAAGCTGTTATAAAGCAGCTAGAACGTGTAAACTCCATTCGTCACACTTTTGATGAGTTGCAAAGAGATGCTTCCAACCGTAAAGAAGAATGTGTTGTTTCTTATTTAAAGTATGTTAATGAGTTTGAGATATGGCTTGAGAGAATATTAAACCGTTTAGAGTCTTGTGAGTTGTTAACCACAGATATTCTTGTTTTTGAAGAAAATTTAATGGTATGTTTTTTAATTTTTTTATAATGTGCTTTATTGGCTTTTTTAAAATGTTTCGTTATCATTTATTGTTTTAAATATTTCCAAAAAATGTTCTTAAAATTTTAGAAACTTTCAGAAGATGTGGAGTTACATCGGCAAGCTTTTCAGTTTATTAATCAATGTGGTCATGAGCTCATTTCAATTAACAAAAGCCAGCATACTTCTACCCTATTACCTGTTTTAGATCATGTGAATAAAATGTGGCAAGCTATTGCCATACAATTAATTAATCACACTAGAAAATTTGATGAAGTAGTTAAGTGCTCAGAGAAATATCATTCAACACTTCAGCCACTTCTTCAATGGTTTGAGAAGATGGAGGGTCGTATTACAACTATTGCTCCAGTAGCAGTTGAACCTCAAGTTATTTTGGAACAATTAACTGAGCAAAAGGTGTTTTTTCTTTTACTTTCAATCAAATTATTTCTTGTTTTTAGTTATTCGTTTGTTAATAATTTTTTACTTTCTCTTTAAAGGCATTGCTAAATGATGCATGTAATCATAAAGGAACAATTGAGATTCTTACTCATATAGGAGAGTCTTTAGTATTTGTTATTTATATTCAAGATCAAGTTGTCAGAGGTAAATTTTGCTCTTTATTTCTTCAATCTTATTAAAAATCAACTAAATGCTTTTTTTTAAATAAAAATTATCATCTATGTTTGTATTCTAAATTTGTTTACATATACCATTAGAAGACCGACAATTGACTCCTATTGAGCTTGAAGTAAAATCCTGTCGTGATCGCTATGATGATATAATTACTGTGCTTGAAGCTAGAGGATTAAATCTTGAATCTACATTGACACAAGCTGAGCAATATCAAGTTGCTTATAATGATATAATGGCATGGTTAGACTGTGCTGAAGATATTCAAATAAAGTGGAAGCCTCTTGGAGCTACTTTAGAAGTTGTGAGGTTACAATATGTTGAGCATCAAGTGAGTATTTAAATTTAGCTTTACAATTTGCTTGTTTCATTAAATGATCTGCTTAATAGTACCATTAAAGTTTAAGAAATATTGTCTTGTACAAATTTTTAAATATATAGTTTTATAGATAGGGTTTATAAACATCCTACCAAAAAAAATCTGTTTCTGGAATAATTTCAGAGAGTAGTTTTTTATGGAATAATTTATTATTGGAAATAATACAAAAGGATTTTAAGAGCAATAATTTTATTTGTGGAAGTTATACATGACCAAATAAAAATAATGAACTGTTTTTACTATACAAACCAAATTTTAGATATTCCATCGAGATCTAATAAACGGCTTACCAGAAATTCGTCAAATGTTAGAATACGGAAAAGATTTAGTTAAAGATCGTGAGAATGTACGTGGTGCTCCTGCAGTACGCTCACAGTTAGATATAGTTGCAAACAGATGGGAAATGCTCACAAATGCTTCTAATAAGCGACGAAATGATCTTGAAAACGCTCTAGGTCAACGATTTAAAGAACGTGTACATCAAATAACTGTTTGGTTGAAAAAGAAAGAACTTGAAGTTCAGAATTTTAATCAAAAGAAAAATCCAGTTGAATTCAGCAAATATATTGGGGTACTACTTTTGTACAGCTCTGAAACAAAAGTATTGTTTGTTTTCATCGTAATGCTTTTAAGCTTTTTTTCATTTTTTTTTTCAGGAGTTACTTATTGAAATTCAGAGGTATGAATATGTATTTTTAACTGTTCATCGTTCAACTAAACAGTTAACTGAAGCAGGTCAAGCAGAGAAAATTCAAGTGTATGAGTTATTAGTTGAACTTGATGATCTTTGGAGTAACCTAAGCAGCTCATACCAAATGTCTCAGCATTTCTCAGGGAAAGTAAGACTTAGATCACCAAAAGAATTGGAGAGTGATATCAAGATGGAAGACGAGGTAATCAAATGATATCTAATAATTCTATAAGTACTGAAAGTCTGCTAAATTCAATGATTGCATCTAATTTTTAATGTTATGATTTTATGAAATATAATTCAGCGGACCCTCAGTAAATATAAGTAAGAGAATTTCAATTGACTAAACTTTAAAAAGCAAGCAAGATATGATATCAATATTGTTGAAATTCTACTGAAAGAAGAGATTTAAGATTGAAATATTAAAGTTCTAAGTATTTAATAATATGTTTAATTTACCAAAAACTATTCAAAAACTCGTTTTAGTCTTATAAGTAATTTTGATATTTAACTTTGTATGATAAACTTAAAACTCAAAATTCAAAACAATTTCAAAACATTAAAAGAAATAATAGAATAACCCAAACTTAGCCATCAACCATTTCTCACTAACTCATTTTGGATTTTTTTAAAAATTCATTTAAAAACTTAGTTAAAATATCTTTTATTTCACATGTTGAAAGTTCCAGCAAATGATTTCAAAAGTTTTTCTAATAAGATCAGTTGTTGTTTTCAAGTTCACTGTTTCTCACATTAAAATTTCATTTTAGATATCAAGTTTTATGGAAGGAAATCGAAAACGTAAAAAGGTAAACGAAGAAGATATTCCCCATGAAACAACATCACTTGATAGTGAAAAAGAGCAAGATATTGAAGAGGAATTAATGTTAAAAAGACCTTACAAACCAGTGAATTTTGACTTAAAGTTACCAAATCAGCAGCGGGCATTTCAACCAACTGTGGTTAGAAGAACCTATTTGGATGAAAGTGATATTACTTCTGATTTAATGAACACTCAATCTGACCTTCCACAGCAAGAGTTTATAACAGTAGATGAGAATGGTAGAAAAGTAAGAAAAATTATAACTAAGAAAATTACTCGCACACAAAGACGTATTATTAGACGAAAATATATTGATGAAAATGGAGAAGAACATGTGGAAGAAATTGAATTGCCAGAAGGCCAAGAACCTGATTATATAGTAAATAACGGAAAGTCTTTAGATGAAGGAGCAATCATAATACATTCACCAGATGAAACAGATACTGCGACAGAAGAAGAATTAGTGAGAGATAAGCATGGAAACATAGTGAAAAGAATTGTTAAAAAAGTTACGCAAGTTACCAAGAGAACTAGAATTATAAGAAGAACAATTATTGATGAAGATGGTAATAAAAAAGTTGTTGAAGAGGAAGTTCCAATTGAGTTAAGTAACCAAGATCAAGCTCTTCCTGAGAAAAGCCCTAACCTTGAAAATCAATTAGTTTCTGAGCTAGAACAAGTTCACAAAGTTGATCGAGTTATATCAACTCAAGTAATAAGAGAGTCTAATGGAAATGAATATATATTAAATTGTAAAGAGTCAGTAATACCTCATGCTCCATTAAATGTTTTAAAAATCTTAGAAGAGCATGATGAAAAGAATGGATTTTCTCGTATTTTAATAAGAACATATATTATACAAAAAAAGCAGGCAATCCGGAAATTGATTAAAATAACCCCGAATGGATCAGAGGAAGAAATAGATCGTAAAACAGATGTTTTGCCCGATCAAAAAATCCCAATCGAAGACATACAAGATAAATTCCCACTCTACACTTGTTCCACAAACGAACAACCTGATTCCATAATATCAAAGGAATTAAATGAAACAGGTGAAACTATTTACAATATCCTTAGGAGAAAAGAAATGATCACTGAACAATTGCAGTATGAAACAAAAGTTCTTAACAATAAAAAGGAACCTATAGATGAAGATATCACAATAGAAATAACAGAGAATGAAGGCAATTATAAACCTATTCCTATTACTGAACAAATAGTTTCATCTGTCAACAATAAAACAATAAAGAAGATAAGTATCTGCAAAATTCCAGTGACAACCGAAAAAATCATAAATCAGAAAGGGGTATACAACGAAGATGGTAAGGAACTCCACAAGGAAGAAAACATACAAACTCCAGATGAAAATGAAGATTTTAATAGCAAAACAAGGATTAATGTCCTAAATCAAACAATAAAACGCAATGTTAGAATATTAACTGAAAATCTTTCAGACAATGAAATTCAAATTGAGAAATATCAATCACCAAAGAGTGTTACCAAAAAATTGATAACCATTCGACCAAAGTATATCAAAAAAATTATAATATTACCAGATGGAACAAAGAATGAAATTGAAGAAGAAGATATTACTAGTCAAGAAGAAGAAAAAAGTAATCACAAATACACAGGATTTTATTCAACTGTATATAAATCAGAAAACGATGAACAACCATACGAAAGCAAGAGTGAAATGAAAGAGCATAACAAGAGAAAGACAGATGAAATAAAAATAAGCAAATGTAAGCGAGCAAAACGACCCTCTGACGAGAGTGTGGACGCTCCAAGCAGTGTCGACGATCAGCTCTCTGAGCCAGACACTTTCGGCTCCATTGAAGACTCACCTGAACCCACTGTGCCGCAAGGTAGCCAGAGAGAGCCCGAAGACGACGAGGAAATGGTTCCGGTGTCCGCCTCTCAACGCCCGCGTTTCAAAGAAGGAAAGTTCCCGGATTCCAAGGAGCATCCGAAGGAGTCTCCTCGCAAGCCTGTGGCTGGTGATGGCGATCAGCCTGTGCATGTGTCTTCAGTCGGAAGCCCGGCCGTGAGGAGAACCGTAGTGTTGAAGAAGAAGATCGTTCGCAAAGTCGTTGTGCTGCCAGATGGCACTCGGAAAGAGGTTGAAGAAGAAGTGCCGGTTGAGGAGGATCCTGATGTGCTGTACGGCGACGACGCTCACACCCGTTCGGAAGATCCCTTCAGCGGAGATTCCAGCCACCAGCCACAGAAAATGCCAACCCCTGTGGAGAGAGTGTTTGTGACGAGAGTTTTGCGAAAGCCCGACGGCAGCGAACACTTGATTGACGAGTCGGAAACGGTGTTCCCTATGGAGATCACGCCGGAAGATCTGCAGTCGGAAGTGGTCGAAAGCGAAGGCAAGGATGCCAGCGGTGTTTACAGAGTGGTCAAGAAGCCTTTGGAGTTAACAAGGAAGAAGACGACCACTTGCTGGATCGAAGTGCTGCCTAACGGTGAAGAGAGAGAGATAGAAAGGAGTGCAGAGGAATCGCCAGAGTCTGAGCAGGAGCCTACCAAGGCCAGAAAGGTGGTGCGTTGTGTGAAGAAGCAGCCCAACGGGGAAACCGTGGTGGTGGAAGAAGCTCAGTACATCAGTCCACTCACGTCGTCATTGAGTGTGCCAGCCCGACCGGAAATAGTCGAAAGGAGCTTGAGAGGAAAACCCGCTCGTGTGGTGTGTAGAAAGACGGTGACCACCCATCACCTTCGAGTGGTGAGGAGCACCGTGCAACGCAGGGACAGCAAAGCTGACACCTCGCCGGTAGAGGACTCCATCGAAGAGCCTTTTGAGGCCGTAAAGTTCACAATTGTTCGTAGAACTGTCATAAGAAGCGACGGAAGCTCGGAAACGAGAGAAGAGCCTCGCTACGAATTGCCGCATGAGGCCAAGCCAACTGTTGAAGTAGTCACCGACAAGCATGATAAAGTGACAAGAAGGATTCGCAGAGTGCCCAAACCAGTCGTAACGTATCGCAAAGTTTACAGAAAGATCATTCTTGCTCCCGACGGTACTGAAGCTGGCGTGGAAGAGAAGGTGGAAGTGAGCAGGCGCGCAAGACGACCCTCTGACGAGAGTGTGGACGCTCCAAGCAGTGTCGACGATCAGCTCTCTGAGCCAGACACTTTCGGCTCCATTGAAGACTCACCTGAACCCACTGTGCCGCAAGGTAGCCAGAGAGAGCCCGAAGACGACGAGGAAATGGTTCCGGTGTCCGCCTCTCAACGCCCGCGTTTCAAAGAAGGAAAGTTCCCGGATTCCAAGGAGCATCCGAAGGAGTCTCCTCGCAAGCCTGTGGCTGGTGATGGCGATCAGCCTGTGCATGTGTCTTCAGTCGGAAGCCCGGCCGTGAGGAGAACCGTAGTGTTGAAGAAGAAGATCGTTCGCAAAGTCGTTGTGCTGCCAGATGGCACTCGGAAAGAGGTTGAAGAAGAAGTGCCGGTTGAGGAGGATCCTGATGTGCTGTACGGCGACGACGCTCACACCCGTTCGGAAGATCCCTTCAGCGGAGATTCCAGCCACCAGCCACAGAAAATGCCAACCCCTGTGGAGAGAGTGTTTGTGACGAGAGTTTTGCGAAAGCCCGACGGCAGCGAACACTTGATTGACGAGTCGGAAACGGTGTTCCCTATGGAGATCACGCCGGAAGATCTGCAGTCGGAAGTGGTCGAAAGCGAAGGCAAGGATGCCAGCGGTGTTTACAGAGTGGTCAAGAAGCCTTTGGAGTTAACAAGGAAGAAGACGACCACTTGCTGGATCGAAGTGCTGCCTAACGGTGAAGAGAGAGAGATAGAAAGGAGTGCAGAGGAATCGCCAGAGTCTGAGCAGGAGCCTACCAAGGCCAGAAAGGTGGTGCGTTGTGTGAAGAAGCAGCCCAACGGGGAAACCGTGGTGGTGGAAGAAGCTCAGTACATCAGTCCACTCACGTCGTCATTGAGTGTGCCAGCCCGACCGGAAATAGTCGAAAGGAGCTTGAGAGGAAAACCCGCTCGTGTGGTGTGTAGAAAGACGGTGACCACCCATCACCTTCGAGTGGTGAGGAGCACCGTGCAACGCAGGGACAGCAAAGCTGACACCTCGCCGGTAGAGGACTCCATCGAAGAGCCTTTTGAGGCCGTAAAGTTCACAATTGTTCGTAGAACTGTCATAAGAAGCGACGGAAGCTCGGAAACGAGAGAAGAGCCTCGCTACGAATTGCCGCATGAGGCCAAGCCAACTGTTGAAGTAGTCACCGACAAGCATGATAAAGTGACAAGAAGGATTCGCAGAGTGCCCAAACCAGTCGTAACGTATCGCAAAGTTTACAGAAAGATCATTCTTGCTCCCGACGGTACTGAAGCTGGCGTGGAAGAGAAGGTGGAAGTGAGCAGGCGCGCAAGACGACCCTCTGACGAGAGTGTGGACGCTCCAAGCAGTGTCGACGATCAGCTCTCTGAGCCAGACACTTTCGGCTCCATTGAAGACTCACCTGAACCCACTGTGCCGCAAGGTAGCCAGAGAGAGCCCGAAGACGACGAGGAAATGGTTCCGGTGTCCGCCTCTCAACGCCCGCGTTTCAAAGAAGGAAAGTTCCCGGATTCCAAGGAGCATCCGAAGGAGTCTCCTCGCAAGCCTGTGGCTGGTGATGGCGATCAGCCTGTGCATGTGTCTTCAGTCGGAAGCCCGGCCGTGAGGAGAACCGTAGTGTTGAAGAAGAAGATCGTTCGCAAAGTCGTTGTGCTGCCAGATGGCACTCGGAAAGAGGTTGAAGAAGAAGTGCCGGTTGAGGAGGATCCTGATGTGCTGTACGGCGACGACGCTCACACCCGTTCGGAAGATCCCTTCAGCGGAGATTCCAGCCACCAGCCACAGAAAATGCCAACCCCTGTGGAGAGAGTGTTTGTGACGAGAGTTTTGCGAAAGCCCGACGGCAGCGAACACTTGATTGACGAGTCGGAAACGGTGTTCCCTATGGAGATCACGCCGGAAGATCTGCAGTCGGAAGTGGTCGAAAGCGAAGGCAAGGATGCCAGCGGTGTTTACAGAGTGGTCAAGAAGCCTTTGGAGTTAACAAGGAAGAAGACGACCACTTGCTGGATCGAAGTGCTGCCTAACGGTGAAGAGAGAGAGATAGAAAGGAGTGCAGAGGAATCGCCAGAGTCTGAGCAGGAGCCTACCAAGGCCAGAAAGGTGGTGCGTTGTGTGAAGAAGCAGCCCAACGGGGAAACCGTGGTGGTGGAAGAAGCTCAGTACATCAGTCCACTCACGTCGTCATTGAGTGTGCCAGCCCGACCGGAAATAGTCGAAAGGAGCTTGAGAGGAAAACCCGCTCGTGTGGTGTGTAGAAAGACGGTGACCACCCATCACCTTCGAGTGGTGAGGAGCACCGTGCAACGCAGGGACAGCAAAGCTGACACCTCGCCGGTAGAGGACTCCATCGAAGAGCCTTTTGAGGCCGTAAAGTTCACAATTGTTCGTAGAACTGTCATAAGAAGCGACGGAAGCTCGGAAACGAGAGAAGAGCCTCGCTACGAATTGCCGCATGAGGCCAAGCCAACTGTTGAAGTAGTCACCGACAAGCATGATAAAGTGACAAGAAGGATTCGCAGAGTGCCCAAACCAGTCGTAACGTATCGCAAAGTTTACAGAAAGATCATTCTTGCTCCCGACGGTACTGAAGCTGGCGTGGAAGAGAAGGTGGAAGTGAGCAGGCGCGCAAGACGACCCTCTGACGAGAGTGTGGACGCTCCAAGCAGTGTCGACGATCAGCTCTCTGAGCCAGACACTTTCGGCTCCATTGAAGACTCACCTGAACCCACTGTGCCGCAAGGTAGCCAGAGAGAGCCCGAAGACGACGAGGAAATGGTTCCGGTGTCCGCCTCTCAACGCCCGCGTTTCAAAGAAGGAAAGTTCCCGGATTCCAAGGAGCATCCGAAGGAGTCTCCTCGCAAGCCTGTGGCTGGTGATGGCGATCAGCCTGTGCATGTGTCTTCAGTCGGAAGCCCGGCCGTGAGGAGAACCGTAGTGTTGAAGAAGAAGATCGTTCGCAAAGTCGTTGTGCTGCCAGATGGCACTCGGAAAGAGGTTGAAGAAGAAGTGCCGGTTGAGGAGGATCCTGATGTGCTGTACGGCGACGACGCTCACACCCGTTCGGAAGATCCCTTCAGCGGAGATTCCAGCCACCAGCCACAGAAAATGCCAACCCCTGTGGAGAGAGTGTTTGTGACGAGAGTTTTGCGAAAGCCCGACGGCAGCGAACACTTGATTGACGAGTCGGAAACGGTGTTCCCTATGGAGATCACGCCGGAAGATCTGCAGTCGGAAGTGGTCGAAAGCGAAGGCAAGGATGCCAGCGGTGTTTACAGAGTGGTCAAGAAGCCTTTGGAGTTAACAAGGAAGAAGACGACCACTTGCTGGATCGAAGTGCTGCCTAACGGTGAAGAGAGAGAGATAGAAAGGAGTGCAGAGGAATCGCCAGAGTCTGAGCAGGAGCCTACCAAGGCCAGAAAGGTGGTGCGTTGTGTGAAGAAGCAGCCCAACGGGGAAACCGTGGTGGTGGAAGAAGCTCAGTACATCAGTCCACTCACGTCGTCATTGAGTGTGCCAGCCCGACCGGAAATAGTCGAAAGGAGCTTGAGAGGAAAACCCGCTCGTGTGGTGTGTAGAAAGACGGTGACCACCCATCACCTTCGAGTGGTGAGGAGCACCGTGCAACGCAGGGACAGCAAAGCTGACACCTCGCCGGTAGAGGACTCCATCGAAGAGCCTTTTGAGGCCGTAAAGTTCACAATTGTTCGTAGAACTGTCATAAGAAGCGACGGAAGCTCGGAAACGAGAGAAGAGCCTCGCTACGAATTGCCGCATGAGGCCAAGCCAACTGTTGAAGTAGTCACCGACAAGCATGATAAAGTGACAAGAAGGATTCGCAGAGTGCCCAAACCAGTCGTAACGTATCGCAAAGTTTACAGAAAGATCATTCTTGCTCCCGACGGTACTGAAGCTGGCGTGGAAGAGAAGGTGGAAGTGAGCAGGCGCGCAAGACGACCCTCTGACGAGAGTGTGGACGCTCCAAGCAGTGTCGACGATCAGCTCTCTGAGCCAGACACTTTCGGCTCCATTGAAGACTCACCTGAACCCACTGTGCCGCAAGGTAGCCAGAGAGAGCCCGAAGACGACGAGGAAATGGTTCCGGTGTCCGCCTCTCAACGCCCGCGTTTCAAAGAAGGAAAGTTCCCGGATTCCAAGGAGCATCCGAAGGAGTCTCCTCGCAAGCCTGTGGCTGGTGATGGCGATCAGCCTGTGCATGTGTCTTCAGTCGGAAGCCCGGCCGTGAGGAGAACCGTAGTGTTGAAGAAGAAGATCGTTCGCAAAGTCGTTGTGCTGCCAGATGGCACTCGGAAAGAGGTTGAAGAAGAAGTGCCGGTTGAGGAGGATCCTGATGTGCTGTACGGCGACGACGCTCACACCCGTTCGGAAGATCCCTTCAGCGGAGATTCCAGCCACCAGCCACAGAAAATGCCAACCCCTGTGGAGAGAGTGTTTGTGACGAGAGTTTTGCGAAAGCCCGACGGCAGCGAACACTTGATTGACGAGTCGGAAACGGTGTTCCCTATGGAGATCACGCCGGAAGATCTGCAGTCGGAAGTGGTCGAAAGCGAAGGCAAGGATGCCAGCGGTGTTTACAGAGTGGTCAAGAAGCCTTTGGAGTTAACAAGGAAGAAGACGACCACTTGCTGGATCGAAGTGCTGCCTAACGGTGAAGAGAGAGAGATAGAAAGGAGTGCAGAGGAATCGCCAGAGTCTGAGCAGGAGCCTACCAAGGCCAGAAAGGTGGTGCGTTGTGTGAAGAAGCAGCCCAACGGGGAAACCGTGGTGGTGGAAGAAGCTCAGTACATCAGTCCACTCACGTCGTCATTGAGTGTGCCAGCCCGACCGGAAATAGTCGAAAGGAGCTTGAGAGGAAAACCCGCTCGTGTGGTGTGTAGAAAGACGGTGACCACCCATCACCTTCGAGTGGTGAGGAGCACCGTGCAACGCAGGGACAGCAAAGCTGACACCTCGCCGGTAGAGGACTCCATCGAAGAGCCTTTTGAGGCCGTAAAGTTCACAATTGTTCGTAGAACTGTCATAAGAAGCGACGGAAGCTCGGAAACGAGAGAAGAGCCTCGCTACGAATTGCCGCATGAGGCCAAGCCAACTGTTGAAGTAGTCACCGACAAGCATGATAAAGTGACAAGAAGGATTCGCAGAGTGCCCAAACCAGTCGTAACGTATCGCAAAGTTTACAGAAAGATCATTCTTGCTCCCGACGGTACTGAAGCTGGCGTGGAAGAGAAGGTGGAAGTGAGCAGGCGCGCAAGACGACCCTCTGACGAGAGTGTGGACGCTCCAAGCAGTGTCGACGATCAGCTCTCTGAGCCAGACACTTTCGGCTCCATTGAAGACTCACCTGAACCCACTGTGCCGCAAGGTAGCCAGAGAGAGCCCGAAGACGACGAGGAAATGGTTCCGGTGTCCGCCTCTCAACGCCCGCGTTTCAAAGAAGGAAAGTTCCCGGATTCCAAGGAGCATCCGAAGGAGTCTCCTCGCAAGCCTGTGGCTGGTGATGGCGATCAGCCTGTGCATGTGTCTTCAGTCGGAAGCCCGGCCGTGAGGAGAACCGTAGTGTTGAAGAAGAAGATCGTTCGCAAAGTCGTTGTGCTGCCAGATGGCACTCGGAAAGAGGTTGAAGAAGAAGTGCCGGTTGAGGAGGATCCTGATGTGCTGTACGGCGACGACGCTCACACCCGTTCGGAAGATCCCTTCAGCGGAGATTCCAGCCACCAGCCACAGAAAATGCCAACCCCTGTGGAGAGAGTGTTTGTGACGAGAGTTTTGCGAAAGCCCGACGGCAGCGAACACTTGATTGACGAGTCGGAAACGGTGTTCCCTATGGAGATCACGCCGGAAGATCTGCAGTCGGAAGTGGTCGAAAGCGAAGGCAAGGATGCCAGCGGTGTTTACAGAGTGGTCAAGAAGCCTTTGGAGTTAACAAGGAAGAAGACGACCACTTGCTGGATCGAAGTGCTGCCTAACGGTGAAGAGAGAGAGATAGAAAGGAGTGCAGAGGAATCGCCAGAGTCTGAGCAGGAGCCTACCAAGGCCAGAAAGGTGGTGCGTTGTGTGAAGAAGCAGCCCAACGGGGAAACCGTGGTGGTGGAAGAAGCTCAGTACATCAGTCCACTCACGTCGTCATTGAGTGTGCCAGCCCGACCGGAAATAGTCGAAAGGAGCTTGAGAGGAAAACCCGCTCGTGTGGTGTGTAGAAAGACGGTGACCACCCATCACCTTCGAGTGGTGAGGAGCACCGTGCAACGCAGGGACAGCAAAGCTGACACCTCGCCGGTAGAGGACTCCATCGAAGAGCCTTTTGAGGCCGTAAAGTTCACAATTGTTCGTAGAACTGTCATAAGAAGCGACGGAAGCTCGGAAACGAGAGAAGAGCCTCGCTACGAATTGCCGCATGAGGCCAAGCCAACTGTTGAAGTAGTCACCGACAAGCATGATAAAGTGACAAGAAGGATTCGCAGAGTGCCCAAACCAGTCGTAACGTATCGCAAAGTTTACAGAAAGATCATTCTTGCTCCCGACGGTACTGAAGCTGGCGTGGAAGAGAAGGTGGAAGTGAGCAGGCGCGCAAGACGACCCTCTGACGAGAGTGTGGACGCTCCAAGCAGTGTCGACGATCAGCTCTCTGAGCCAGACACTTTCGGCTCCATTGAAGACTCACCTGAACCCACTGTGCCGCAAGGTAGCCAGAGAGAGCCCGAAGACGACGAGGAAATGGTTCCGGTGTCCGCCTCTCAACGCCCGCGTTTCAAAGAAGGAAAGTTCCCGGATTCCAAGGAGCATCCGAAGGAGTCTCCTCGCAAGCCTGTGGCTGGTGATGGCGATCAGCCTGTGCATGTGTCTTCAGTCGGAAGCCCGGCCGTGAGGAGAACCGTAGTGTTGAAGAAGAAGATCGTTCGCAAAGTCGTTGTGCTGCCAGATGGCACTCGGAAAGAGGTTGAAGAAGAAGTGCCGGTTGAGGAGGATCCTGATGTGCTGTACGGCGACGACGCTCACACCCGTTCGGAAGATCCCTTCAGCGGAGATTCCAGCCACCAGCCACAGAAAATGCCAACCCCTGTGGAGAGAGTGTTTGTGACGAGAGTTTTGCGAAAGCCCGACGGCAGCGAACACTTGATTGACGAGTCGGAAACGGTGTTCCCTATGGAGATCACGCCGGAAGATCTGCAGTCGGAAGTGGTCGAAAGCGAAGGCAAGGATGCCAGCGGTGTTTACAGAGTGGTCAAGAAGCCTTTGGAGTTAACAAGGAAGAAGACGACCACTTGCTGGATCGAAGTGCTGCCTAACGGTGAAGAGAGAGAGATAGAAAGGAGTGCAGAGGAATCGCCAGAGTCTGAGCAGGAGCCTACCAAGGCCAGAAAGGTGGTGCGTTGTGTGAAGAAGCAGCCCAACGGGGAAACCGTGGTGGTGGAAGAAGCTCAGTACATCAGTCCACTCACGTCGTCATTGAGTGTGCCAGCCCGACCGGAAATAGTCGAAAGGAGCTTGAGAGGAAAACCCGCTCGTGTGGTGTGTAGAAAGACGGTGACCACCCATCACCTTCGAGTGGTGAGGAGCACCGTGCAACGCAGGGACAGCAAAGCTGACACCTCGCCGGTAGAGGACTCCATCGAAGAGCCTTTTGAGGCCGTAAAGTTCACAATTGTTCGTAGAACTGTCATAAGAAGCGACGGAAGCTCGGAAACGAGAGAAGAGCCTCGCTACGAATTGCCGCATGAGGCCAAGCCAACTGTTGAAGTAGTCACCGACAAGCATGATAAAGTGACAAGAAGGATTCGCAGAGTGCCCAAACCAGTCGTAACGTATCGCAAAGTTTACAGAAAGATCATTCTTGCTCCCGACGGTACTGAAGCTGGCGTGGAAGAGAAGGTGGAAGTGAGCAGGCGCGCAAGACGACCCTCTGACGAGAGTGTGGACGCTCCAAGCAGTGTCGACGATCAGCTCTCTGAGCCAGACACTTTCGGCTCCATTGAAGACTCACCTGAACCCACTGTGCCGCAAGGTAGCCAGAGAGAGCCCGAAGACGACGAGGAAATGGTTCCGGTGTCCGCCTCTCAACGCCCGCGTTTCAAAGAAGGAAAGTTCCCGGATTCCAAGGAGCATCCGAAGGAGTCTCCTCGCAAGCCTGTGGCTGGTGATGGCGATCAGCCTGTGCATGTGTCTTCAGTCGGAAGCCCGGCCGTGAGGAGAACCGTAGTGTTGAAGAAGAAGATCGTTCGCAAAGTCGTTGTGCTGCCAGATGGCACTCGGAAAGAGGTTGAAGAAGAAGTGCCGGTTGAGGAGGATCCTGATGTGCTGTACGGCGACGACGCTCACACCCGTTCGGAAGATCCCTTCAGCGGAGATTCCAGCCACCAGCCACAGAAAATGCCAACCCCTGTGGAGAGAGTGTTTGTGACGAGAGTTTTGCGAAAGCCCGACGGCAGCGAACACTTGATTGACGAGTCGGAAACGGTGTTCCCTATGGAGATCACGCCGGAAGATCTGCAGTCGGAAGTGGTCGAAAGCGAAGGCAAGGATGCCAGCGGTGTTTACAGAGTGGTCAAGAAGCCTTTGGAGTTAACAAGGAAGAAGACGACCACTTGCTGGATCGAAGTGCTGCCTAACGGTGAAGAGAGAGAGATAGAAAGGAGTGCAGAGGAATCGCCAGAGTCTGAGCAGGAGCCTACCAAGGCCAGAAAGGTGGTGCGTTGTGTGAAGAAGCAGCCCAACGGGGAAACCGTGGTGGTGGAAGAAGCTCAGTACATCAGTCCACTCACGTCGTCATTGAGTGTGCCAGCCCGACCGGAAATAGTCGAAAGGAGCTTGAGAGGAAAACCCGCTCGTGTGGTGTGTAGAAAGACGGTGACCACCCATCACCTTCGAGTGGTGAGGAGCACCGTGCAACGCAGGGACAGCAAAGCTGACACCTCGCCGGTAGAGGACTCCATCGAAGAGCCTTTTGAGGCCGTAAAGTTCACAATTGTTCGTAGAACTGTCATAAGAAGCGACGGAAGCTCGGAAACGAGAGAAGAGCCTCGCTACGAATTGCCGCATGAGGCCAAGCCAACTGTTGAAGTAGTCACCGACAAGCATGATAAAGTGACAAGAAGGATTCGCAGAGTGCCCAAACCAGTCGTAACGTATCGCAAAGTTTACAGAAAGATCATTCTTGCTCCCGACGGTACTGAAGCTGGCGTGGAAGAGAAGGTGGAAGTGAGCAGGCGCGCAAGACGACCCTCTGACGAGAGTGTGGACGCTCCAAGCAGTGTCGACGATCAGCTCTCTGAGCCAGACACTTTCGGCTCCATTGAAGACTCACCTGAACCCACTGTGCCGCAAGGTAGCCAGAGAGAGCCCGAAGACGACGAGGAAATGGTTCCGGTGTCCGCCTCTCAACGCCCGCGTTTCAAAGAAGGAAAGTTCCCGGATTCCAAGGAGCATCCGAAGGAGTCTCCTCGCAAGCCTGTGGCTGGTGATGGCGATCAGCCTGTGCATGTGTCTTCAGTCGGAAGCCCGGCCGTGAGGAGAACCGTAGTGTTGAAGAAGAAGATCGTTCGCAAAGTCGTTGTGCTGCCAGATGGCACTCGGAAAGAGGTTGAAGAAGAAGTGCCGGTTGAGGAGGATCCTGATGTGCTGTACGGCGACGACGCTCACACCCGTTCGGAAGATCCCTTCAGCGGAGATTCCAGCCACCAGCCACAGAAAATGCCAACCCCTGTGGAGAGAGTGTTTGTGACGAGAGTTTTGCGAAAGCCCGACGGCAGCGAACACTTGATTGACGAGTCGGAAACGGTGTTCCCTATGGAGATCACGCCGGAAGATCTGCAGTCGGAAGTGGTCGAAAGCGAAGGCAAGGATGCCAGCGGTGTTTACAGAGTGGTCAAGAAGCCTTTGGAGTTAACAAGGAAGAAGACGACCACTTGCTGGATCGAAGTGCTGCCTAACGGTGAAGAGAGAGAGATAGAAAGGAGTGCAGAGGAATCGCCAGAGTCTGAGCAGGAGCCTACCAAGGCCAGAAAGGTGGTGCGTTGTGTGAAGAAGCAGCCCAACGGGGAAACCGTGGTGGTGGAAGAAGCTCAGTACATCAGTCCACTCACGTCGTCATTGAGTGTGCCAGCCCGACCGGAAATAGTCGAAAGGAGCTTGAGAGGAAAACCCGCTCGTGTGGTGTGTAGAAAGACGGTGACCACCCATCACCTTCGAGTGGTGAGGAGCACCGTGCAACGCAGGGACAGCAAAGCTGACACCTCGCCGGTAGAGGACTCCATCGAAGAGCCTTTTGAGGCCGTAAAGTTCACAATTGTTCGTAGAACTGTCATAAGAAGCGACGGAAGCTCGGAAACGAGAGAAGAGCCTCGCTACGAATTGCCGCATGAGGCCAAGCCAACTGTTGAAGTAGTCACCGACAAGCATGATAAAGTGACAAGAAGGATTCGCAGAGTGCCCAAACCAGTCGTAACGTATCGCAAAGTTTACAGAAAGATCATTCTTGCTCCCGACGGTACTGAAGCTGGCGTGGAAGAGAAGGTGGAAGTGAGCAGGCGCGCAAGACGACCCTCTGACGAGAGTGTGGACGCTCCAAGCAGTGTCGACGATCAGCTCTCTGAGCCAGACACTTTCGGCTCCATTGAAGACTCACCTGAACCCACTGTGCCGCAAGGTAGCCAGAGAGAGCCCGAAGACGACGAGGAAATGGTTCCGGTGTCCGCCTCTCAACGCCCGCGTTTCAAAGAAGGAAAGTTCCCGGATTCCAAGGAGCATCCGAAGGAGTCTCCTCGCAAGCCTGTGGCTGGTGATGGCGATCAGCCTGTGCATGTGTCTTCAGTCGGAAGCCCGGCCGTGAGGAGAACCGTAGTGTTGAAGAAGAAGATCGTTCGCAAAGTCGTTGTGCTGCCAGATGGCACTCGGAAAGAGGTTGAAGAAGAAGTGCCGGTTGAGGAGGATCCTGATGTGCTGTACGGCGACGACGCTCACACCCGTTCGGAAGATCCCTTCAGCGGAGATTCCAGCCACCAGCCACAGAAAATGCCAACCCCTGTGGAGAGAGTGTTTGTGACGAGAGTTTTGCGAAAGCCCGACGGCAGCGAACACTTGATTGACGAGTCGGAAACGGTGTTCCCTATGGAGATCACGCCGGAAGATCTGCAGTCGGAAGTGGTCGAAAGCGAAGGCAAGGATGCCAGCGGTGTTTACAGAGTGGTCAAGAAGCCTTTGGAGTTAACAAGGAAGAAGACGACCACTTGCTGGATCGAAGTGCTGCCTAACGGTGAAGAGAGAGAGATAGAAAGGAGTGCAGAGGAATCGCCAGAGTCTGAGCAGGAGCCTACCAAGGCCAGAAAGGTGGTGCGTTGTGTGAAGAAGCAGCCCAACGGGGAAACCGTGGTGGTGGAAGAAGCTCAGTACATCAGTCCACTCACGTCGTCATTGAGTGTGCCAGCCCGACCGGAAATAGTCGAAAGGAGCTTGAGAGGAAAACCCGCTCGTGTGGTGTGTAGAAAGACGGTGACCACCCATCACCTTCGAGTGGTGAGGAGCACCGTGCAACGCAGGGACAGCAAAGCTGACACCTCGCCGGTAGAGGACTCCATCGAAGAGCCTTTTGAGGCCGTAAAGTTCACAATTGTTCGTAGAACTGTCATAAGAAGCGACGGAAGCTCGGAAACGAGAGAAGAGCCTCGCTACGAATTGCCGCATGAGGCCAAGCCAACTGTTGAAGTAGTCACCGACAAGCATGATAAAGTGACAAGAAGGATTCGCAGAGTGCCCAAACCAGTCGTAACGTATCGCAAAGTTTACAGAAAGATCATTCTTGCTCCCGACGGTACTGAAGCTGGCGTGGAAGAGAAGGTGGAAGTGAGCAGGCGCGCAAGACGACCCTCTGACGAGAGTGTGGACGCTCCAAGCAGTGTCGACGATCAGCTCTCTGAGCCAGACACTTTCGGCTCCATTGAAGACTCACCTGAACCCACTGTGCCGCAAGGTAGCCAGAGAGAGCCCGAAGACGACGAGGAAATGGTTCCGGTGTCCGCCTCTCAACGCCCGCGTTTCAAAGAAGGAAAGTTCCCGGATTCCAAGGAGCATCCGAAGGAGTCTCCTCGCAAGCCTGTGGCTGGTGATGGCGATCAGCCTGTGCATGTGTCTTCAGTCGGAAGCCCGGCCGTGAGGAGAACCGTAGTGTTGAAGAAGAAGATCGTTCGCAAAGTCGTTGTGCTGCCAGATGGCACTCGGAAAGAGGTTGAAGAAGAAGTGCCGGTTGAGGAGGATCCTGATGTGCTGTACGGCGACGACGCTCACACCCGTTCGGAAGATCCCTTCAGCGGAGATTCCAGCCACCAGCCACAGAAAATGCCAACCCCTGTGGAGAGAGTGTTTGTGACGAGAGTTTTGCGAAAGCCCGACGGCAGCGAACACTTGATTGACGAGTCGGAAACGGTGTTCCCTATGGAGATCACGCCGGAAGATCTGCAGTCGGAAGTGGTCGAAAGCGAAGGCAAGGATGCCAGCGGTGTTTACAGAGTGGTCAAGAAGCCTTTGGAGTTAACAAGGAAGAAGACGACCACTTGCTGGATCGAAGTGCTGCCTAACGGTGAAGAGAGAGAGATAGAAAGGAGTGCAGAGGAATCGCCAGAGTCTGAGCAGGAGCCTACCAAGGCCAGAAAGGTGGTGCGTTGTGTGAAGAAGCAGCCCAACGGGGAAACCGTGGTGGTGGAAGAAGCTCAGTACATCAGTCCACTCACGTCGTCATTGAGTGTGCCAGCCCGACCGGAAATAGTCGAAAGGAGCTTGAGAGGAAAACCCGCTCGTGTGGTGTGTAGAAAGACGGTGACCACCCATCACCTTCGAGTGGTGAGGAGCACCGTGCAACGCAGGGACAGCAAAGCTGACACCTCGCCGGTAGAGGACTCCATCGAAGAGCCTTTTGAGGCCGTAAAGTTCACAATTGTTCGTAGAACTGTCATAAGAAGCGACGGAAGCTCGGAAACGAGAGAAGAGCCTCGCTACGAATTGCCGCATGAGGCCAAGCCAACTGTTGAAGTAGTCACCGACAAGCATGATAAAGTGACAAGAAGGATTCGCAGAGTGCCCAAACCAGTCGTAACGTATCGCAAAGTTTACAGAAAGATCATTCTTGCTCCCGACGGTACTGAAGCTGGCGTGGAAGAGAAGGTGGAAGTGAGCAGGCGCGCAAGACGACCCTCTGACGAGAGTGTGGACGCTCCAAGCAGTGTCGACGATCAGCTCTCTGAGCCAGACACTTTCGGCTCCATTGAAGACTCACCTGAACCCACTGTGCCGCAAGGTAGCCAGAGAGAGCCCGAAGACGACGAGGAAATGGTTCCGGTGTCCGCCTCTCAACGCCCGCGTTTTAAAGAAGGAAAGTTCCCGGATGTCAAGATGATTGTTCGCAAAGTCGTTGTGCTCTCAGATGGCACTCGGAAAGAGGTTGATGATTTTGATGGACTTGAGAAATGTGTGGGTTTTGATGTCGAAGGATATCCAATTAATGTTATCTCTCTAGATAAGAATCCACCTATTGACAGTTTATGTTCTAACGAACCTCATATTGGAAAACTTCTTATTAGATATCCTAATGGTTGTTATTATGATTGTTTTTCAAAGATTTCTTCTGATTTTTCTGGTGATCTTAAGGAGTTTCTTTTACGTATTTTTGAGGAATCATCTTGTAAATTTTCATATTGCATACCTGTTGAAAGACGCATTACTCGATGTTGTATGGTTTCAGATATATCGTCGAATGAGCAATTACTTTCGGAAGAAGCATTTGTTGTTCCTTTAGGGGTTTCTTGTTATGAACCTTGCTGTATGGTTTCTGAAACTTTTTCGGAGATGCAACATTTCAAAATTAATCTGGATTCCTCTGAGGAGTTATTAGAAAGAGTTATAGAGCCCCTTGATGTGCATTCTTTTGATAAACCTGGGTTATTTACTGTTCAACCTTCGGTTTTAAATGTATCATGTGATTCCTCTGATACAAAGTCTATAATTGAAAAGCCTTTCCCTTTTGCTCCTCTTTATTCATCATTTACTGAATATAAACCTGGAGAAGTAGTTGATTCTAATCTATCTTTTGTCAATAGAAGAAAAATTGTTTCTATTTGTAAAAGAGTTGATAGTCGTACATTGAATCAATGTAACTCCCAACCTGTTGTTATATCTGTTATTTCTGTTCCCTTCGAAGTTAGTCAAGGTGATTTACTAAATGATGATGTCAAAGATGCAACTCAACCTAATATCTCTGAGAATAATAACTATCCAATTGTTATAGTGAAGGAAGAAAGGAATGTCTTAGGTGAGTTATCAAAAATTGTTATTGTGCGTCCTGTTTATGTTGTCACACAACGAACTCTTTATCACAGAGTGCTTTTAACTGCTTATAATAAAGTAAAAGAAGTGGTTGAATGTCAAGAAGAAATACCAGCAATAATATCTAAATCTGTCTCTGTTCCTTATCTTTTGAATAATTTTATTACTCCCCAAAGTGAACCACCATCACAAAATAGAGATGTAGAGAGAATCGAACGTCGGGTAACTGAGCGCTTTGTTTGTCAAGAAGATGGAACAGAAGAGTTAATTGATCAGCTTGAACAAATTTATCCAATTCAAACTGATGAAGAATCGGTTAAGTTATATTGCCAAGTTGTGGACGGAAAAAATACTTTCAAAAAGATATACTTAACTGAGCAAATGAAAGTTGTAAGAAAAGTTGTAAAAGAAGTGGATAAAGAAAAAGAGATAGAAAAACTCTATGAAAAGGCAGATGTACCTTCTGAAACTGATCCAAAAAGGTATACAGAGTTAACAAGTTGGATAGTAGTGGGGAATGAACCAACAGTTATTCAATTGTCAGAAAGTAAACTTCCATATGTAATAATTGTAAAGAAAGACTTTAAGCAAGAACCTCTAGTTGAACAAAAGAAAAAATCTGATAATCGTTTTAAAATTGAAAATACTTTAGTTACAAAAAAACTTTTTACTCGCAAAGCAGTTGATCCTAAATTTGTAAAGAAAGGCACAAAGGAGCCAGAAGAAGATATTTTTGAGATTCCAGTTGAAGTTAATCAAGATGCTCCAGTATCATCTACTAAAGATGTAAAGGATGCTAAAGGTCATATAATAAAACGTATTGTTTACAAGCCAAAGAATGTATTAACAACAAGAATGGTTTACAAAAAATTGGTTTATACTCCTCAAGAGTTAAAGGACCTTCCTTCTTTTGTTGATACTATCGATAAAAAGTTAACTGATGCTAAAAGCAAATCTACTTCAAAAGCTAAACTTATATCTCCTACCAAAGAAAAACCTGAATCAATTTCTAAAAAAACTTCTACTACACCTGTGAAAGGAAAAGTTAGCTTACAAGCTAAGCCTAATGCAGATGTTTATCGAAAAGGTGCACCTGAATCTTCAAGTAAACTCTCTAAGTCTTCTGTTCAACCAAAGACTGTTGATTCAAGATTAAAAAAATCAGTTAAACCTGTTGCAGATGAGATTTCAGAAACTGTATCAGTTACTGTAGATGAGTGCACACCTGATACTCCTGATGGTTTTGGTAGAGACACATCACAAGAACCTGAGCCCTTTGATTCCTATACCTTTGAAGGTAGTCCTCTTAGATATAAATCTTTATCTTTGACAGATGATGATCGATCTGAATTAGCTAAACAGCTCTTTAGAGCTCCTAGTTCATTGGAAGATGATGATTTGAAAGATATCAGAATAAAAAAATTGCCCAAAAAGACTAAAGAGTCTGTTAAAATATTACCATACGACCAAAGAAAGAGAGAACTACTAGATCCTTTACGCAGTAACCCAAGTGAATTGCTTTTAAAACTTGGCAAACAAAAGGGTGAGCTCAATGAAATATGGCAGTATATTGTTTCTGATTTTGCTGTTGATCTTACTTATGAAGAGTTTACAGTTTGGCTTAGCTTCATTGAAAATGAGGTTTCTTCACTAAAGTTAATCCCTGCCAAGTATGAACCACTTGTTAAAGTTAAGGAATATCAAGAGGTAAGCGTTGATACATTTTTCTTTTTAATTTTGTTTACATTATTTTAAATGCTTATAGTCTATAAATTTCAGTTAATCAATTCATTAGTTATAACATTTTTTAAAGGAGTTTCACAATGAGCTGATTAAGTATAAACCAATTATTGCAAAGATTGAAAAGATACGACCAGCTTTTCTTGAAAAATTGCCTGATGATGCAGATAGAGAACAGTTATCAAAAGAACTACTTGACATAACCACTCGGTTCAAGAAAGTTTATCCTTTATCAGAAGAATGCCTTAAGGAAATATCTGATATTACTCCTTTGTCCAAAGAGCATGAAGATAATTTCCTCCCAGTCAGCACTGTCATCAGTGAAGTTGAAGAAGACCTAAAATTTAAACCTAGAATGGGTGCAGACTTGATAAAGATAAGAGGAGAAGTGAATAGAATAAAAGTAAGTTTCGAAATTTGTTTAATTGTCCATTGTAAAAAAAACTTAATCATTTATAATTATTTACAATCTTTTAACAGGCAATAAAAGAGAAACTCGATGAATGCAAACCTGCAGTTCGTAAGCTGAAAAATTCTCATTTCAATTTACACAAATACCCTACACACAAAGTTGACAAGAAAGTAATCGAAGAAGAAGCTGTGAAGGTGATTGAGAAAAATAACGAGCTACAACATTTTCTTAATCAGTACTTGGAAGACCTTGATACTCAACAAAAACAAGTGCAGAAGTTCTTTGAAAACTTTGATTCTATTAAAAATTGGGTGCCTGACATTAAACATAAAATAAAAGCTGTAGAACCCAATTCTAAAACGCGCAAGGATTTAAAGGAACAGCTTATAAAACTGGAGGTAAACAACATTCAATAGGAAATTGCTTGAATATGTTTTTTTTAGCCTTCTTTTCTTGAAAAATACCTAATGTAAAAAATAAACAATAGTTTTTATTTGTTTAATTATGTTTATTATTGTTGTTTAATCTTCCTATTATTTTTATTTCTATAGGAAATGAAGTCTGAAATTGAGGCTAAACGACCTTTAATGTTTGCAGTAGATGAGGCTGGTCAATGGCTTTTGAGACATACTCGCTCTGCAGATAAGATGAACAAAGACTTAACTGCTAATGAAATTGAAGAAAAAATGACTGAGGTTACAAAAATGATTAATCAACTTAATGAAGCAGTTAACAATCGTCGTCACAGTGTAAATGCAATGCTATCAGAAGTGGAGACTTTTGAAGAATCTACTGCAGATTTTGATAAGTGGCTGATATCAACTGAGAAAGCATTATCATCACAGAAACCAGCATCTGTTAATTTAGATGAACTAAAAGATCAAGTTTTAAAGCATGAAGTAATTTTAGAAACCACTTTATATATTAAACTATATACAGCTATCCCAAATTTTATACAGATGCATACATACATTATATTACATTACATTACATTACATTACATTACATTACATTACATTACATTACATTACATTACATTACATTACATTACATTACATTACATACATACACGTATGTACATGCTATGCATATGTACTATATACATCTGTGCCTATGTATGTATGTATGTATGTATGTATGTATGTATGTATGTATGTATGTATGTATGTATGTATGTATGTATGTATGTATGTATGTATGGATGGATGGATGGATGCATGCATGCATGCATGCATGTATGTAATGTGCATATGTAATATAATGTAATATGTGTATATTTTAATCATTTAATCATTTCAATCATTAAAATATACACACATTACATATAGTGTAATGTGTGTATATTTTAATCATGCATGCATGCATGCATTTATGTATTTTTTGTTATCTTTTTACTGATATTTTATTTATTCTTTAGGCTTTATATGAAGATGTATTGCAACATGAATCATTGATCTCTTCACTTAGTCATGCAGGTCAGCTTCTAATGGATAACTTGGATAAAACAGATGTTGTAAGTCCGAAGCTAAAATCTTTGACTGATCGTTATAATAAAGTGTCTGTTTTGTGTAATGAGCGTCAAGAGTTACTCAGAAAAGTTTTACCTCTTTTGAGAGATCAAGTTAATCACATAAAAGTGATAGAGGAAATGATTGCTCAAGTTGAACCAGTCTTAAAAGCAATAAAGCCTATTGGAATTGAGCCTCAAAAAGCAATTGAACTAGTACATGATATAAAGGTTGTTTTTGTTTTTTTTTGGTTTCTTTTTATCCAATAAATTTAAAATAACAGAATTTTATGAAGGATTATGTAATTGTTTAATAAAGATAATACTTTGTTAATTTCTTGATTTTACTTATAACATCAAAATATTTTTAAAACTTTTAACAGCATGCCATTGATGTATTGGATCAAAATGAACCATCTGTGGTTCATGTGACAGAAGCTTTTGAAGACCTAGAAGAATGTTTCCCAGCTAAGCAATTTGCACCATTCAAGAAGATAGCCATGGCTAATGTTGGTAAATACAATGATTTAAGGGTGAAGCTTAAAGAAGCTGACCACAAATTGACTCAAGAAATTTCTGACTCTGAAAAATTTATTGAATTAATATCAGTATTAGAAGTCAAAGCAAAGAAGGCTGATTCCATGCTTAAGGATGTTAAGACTCTTGGTAAAAATCCAGACTCTTTAGAGAGTGCTCTTGATAAAGTTAAGGAAATTGTTATGATAATTGAAGAAATATATGAAATAGTTCCTGCAGTTGAGAAAATCACAGTCCTTTTAACTAATCGATGCAAAAATGATTCTAAAGCTTTAAAGGCAATTGATGCAAAAACCTCAGAAGTAAAAACAACAAAGAAGAAAATGGATAGTTTGCTAAAAGCAGTTAAAGATGAAGAAGATAAAATTTTAAAGTTTCAACAAAATAGTAAAGACCTTGAAGACCACCTACAAGACATTTTACAATGGCTTCCAAGTGTTGAAGCAGAAATTGTTAAAACAACACCTTTATCAGCACTTTGGATTATACTTAAAAAACAGTATGATGAAACTGGGGTAAGTGCAAAGAGCATTTTTTATATTTGAAAGAGTTTGAAAAAAATATTTTTTATTCTTCTCTATAAAGTTTTTATTATAGATTATTTTACTTTTTTTTTCATACTTAATAGCCTATATATCAAGATATTCTTCAGCATGAGTCTATGTTGAATCACATTTTGAAAACTGCAAAACAAGTTTTAAAGAACAAAAGCTCTAGTGAAGATCGTGATCATTTGGAAAAGGTAGTTAAAAATGTGGAGGAAAGATGGAATAGTTTAAATGAAAAAGTTGTAAAGCGTTATAAACAAATCCAGAGAATCATACCCCAAGCAAATATTCTTAATAGTGAATTTGACTACTTTTTGACATGGCTTGAATTAATGGAAAAAAACTTAAAGTCACTTCCAGTCTTGCATAGTGATTATGAAGAAACTATTCAAAGAAAAAGAAGTTTACAGGTTTTTAATGTTCTTCAATTCTTTGTAAAATTTACTTTTGAAAGGGAAATAAAATTTTAATTTTTCAGTTTGCTATTTTTCAGGATTTAGCAAAAGAAATTGAAGACCATGAACCTGTTCTAAAGAAAATTAGCAACATAGTTGATAAGTATTTACTTATTTGCAAAAATGAACCTCTGGATGAACCAGTCACAGATCAAGATCAACTTCAACGACAGTTTGATCATTCTACTATGCGATTCAGAAATTTACAATTACAAATTAAAGATTTAACAGAACAAATCAGTGGATTAGAGAAAAATTTGAAAATCATCTTTGAAAAAGAAAAAGTTTTACAAGATCTTATTCGTGATGTTAGTAGAGTCTTGGATTCTCAAAAGTTTGTTAGTACAAATAGTGAAAAATGTAAAGAAGAAGCTGCTAAAGTTACTGTAAGTATTTTTTGTTTTTAATGCAAAGATTAAAGAATTAGTTCATTTAAATATTTTAATACTTTTTAAATACTTTAAGGCATTACTTGCAAGAGTTGATAAACACGAAGAGGATTTACACACTATTAATGCATGTGGACTTGCTGTAGAGCAGCTACTAGATAAGTATAAAATTGATACAGCAAACATGAAAATAAAGCTTAATGATGTAAATGGTACATTTCAAAAATTGCGACCTAAGTTAGGAGACCGTCAGTATGTGATTGAAGAAATAATTGAAAAAGTAACTGAGTTTGAAAATAATTTAAGAGATAAACAGAAAACAGTGTTTGAAATTGAAAAGAAGATTGAACCCTTGTTTTTGAAACCTCAACCCAAAACAGGGGATAAAGTTAAAGAAGATATTGAATGTGTGGAAACTTTTCTGGATCAACTGAACAGTCCATTATTGGAATTGGATAATGAATTTATAATTGGTGATTGGTTAATGGGAAAATCAAGTCGTGACCCTTGCACTGTACAAGATATTCAAGTTCGACTTAATGAAGTAAAAAGTCCTAAGGAAAAGTTGATAAAGAAGTTGTCAAATTACAAAACTCAATTGGCTGAAAATCTTCAACAGTCTCAAGAGCTTTCTGAAAAATTAAATAGTTTTGAAGAAAAGATCCTTATGGTTGAAGAACATTTATCTTCTTTAAAACCAATATCAGCTAAATTTACTGTAGCAAGAGCTCAGCAAGAACAATTTAAAGTTTGTATTTAACACTTATATTTTTACATTTTTATAGAGTTCTTTTTTACTTTTATTTAGAATAAAATTGTATTTAAAAATTTTTAAATCTTTAGCCATTACTAAATGATGTTATGTCAATGGTGGCAACACAAAGTGTCATTGAAAATGAGTATAAAAAGCTCTCACAGAAAGCAACAACTGATGCTGAAGAAAATCCCATTTTAAAAAAGAAAATCTCTGATACTCTTCATCATTGGAGTGAAATATACACTACTATCTCTAACTATCAACAACAGTTGACATTAGTATTACCATTAGAAGGCAACTACCATTTTTCTTTTATGAAACTACAACCTTGGTTAGATGATGCAGAAAAGCGCTTAGAAGGAATAAAGAAAGAAGCAGTTCAGCCAAATACTTCTGTTGATATATCTAATTTAGTAAAAAACTTTCAAAGGGATGTAATTGATCACCAACCAATTTATCAAGATTATAACTCAAGCTCCTCAAAGTTACTCAATAAATGTTCTGAAATTGACATAGTAACAGATGTTGCATACATTGTTGATGAAGTACATCATATGAACCAAAGATGGGATAAACTTCGTGGTGGTGTTGATGATGTTAACAGAACTGCGGCTCATCTCAAAAAGGCATTAAAAGATTTTGATGAAACTTGTGAACCTGTCAATGAATGCATAGAAAATATGAAAGTGGCACTTGATGAAGAAATTCCAGCTGGCTTTGACCTTGACTCATTGGAGTTTTTTAGAAATGAGTTAGATTCTCATGTTGAATCAATGCATGAAAATGAGCAGTGTCTTAAAGAAGTTGAAAAGAAATTGGAAGATGTAACTTCAGTAATTGACAAATATGGGGGGGACACCAGCAATGTGAAAAAGAAATACAATAGCTTAAATAAAGACTGGAAAATCACTAAAGATAAAGTTACTGAAAAACGTGATAAATGTAAGCGCTACTTAAATCAGCTGGCTCAATTTGTTAACGGTGTTAATGAATTAGATAATTGGGTAAATGCTTCTACAAGTGCTGTAACAAACCTTAGCCCAACAAGCGCAACACCTAATGGTGTAAAAAAACAACTTGATCAAATTGTTAATATTATGGAAGAGATAAATAAACAAAAAGCAAAATTGTCTAACATAGAAGATGTAGCAGATTGGTTATGTGATGAAAGTAAAGACAATCCAGGCTTTTGCTCTAATGTTAAAAATAAATTAAATAAAGTTGATCAACCACTGGATCAACTTCGTAAATTGCTTGTAGATAGAAGGAGTAAACTACAATCTGTTCTGGCAGAAGCACAAGACTTTCAAGTGGCATTAAATGATATATCTGGGGAATTAGATAAGCTATTTGGAAAACAAGAAAACCAAAAACCTGTTAGTGTTTCTTGGAGAGTTCTAAAATTACAAAGTGATGAACATGCAGGAATAGAAAAAGAAATTGAAGCTTTAAAGCCAATCCATGAGAAAATTGTTAGTTTAGGAACCAAAATTACTAAAGACGTTAAGCAATCTCCTGAAACTGTTGAATTAGAAGAAAGACTCATCAATCTTAAGAAGCGGTTTACTGAATCATTACAGTCTGCATTGTTACGGCGAAGTGTTATTGATAAACTTACTCCAAATTCTGAAAAGTTTTTCAACAAAGAAGATGACTTATCAGATTGGTTAGATGTTGTGGAGAAAAATGTAGAAGAGTTTAATTTAATACCATTATCTCTAGAAGATGTAATGAAAATAGATGATGTAACTATTAATTTAGATCAAGATATTTGTAAAAAGTTGCCAGAATATGAAGAGCTCCAATCTGTTTGCAAGGAATTGTTTTCAGAAGCAGCACATGAACAAGTTAACAGGGATGTTATTGAGACAGAGAAAAAATTAGCAACTGTTTCAGAACGCTGGAAGAAACTTAATATGAAATGTATTAGCCAAAAAGATCGTATCAAAAAGTATAAAGATCTTCTAACAAGTGTTTCTATTGCAATAGAAAAGCTGAAAACTACAATAGATTATTTTGAAAAAATATTAGAAGTTCTACCTCGACACAGTGTTGATCCAAGTAGGGCAGATGCAGTTTTGAAAAGAGTAACAGAAATTCTTCATGAAATAAACTCACATGAACCACAGTTAGAAAGTTTGGACTTAACAAGCAATGAACTGTCTTCGTTGATTGACTCAGAAAAAGGAGTTAGTACCTCTCTGAAATCACAAGTCACTGGAGTAAAAGAGAATTTTAAAAAGTTAAAAGCTCATGTTCAAGATCAGAAAAATGATTTGGAAAAAAAATCCAGGGTTGTACATCAATTTAATACTATTTTACAAGAAGTCAATGACTGGTGTAGTGCTACTAATGAAGAAGTTGGATTACTTTCACCTGTAAGTAAAGAACCAGAGGAGGCCAAAAAGCAGATTCAGAAGATAGATGTAAGTATTTAAATCAAACTTTTTATCATAATTGTTTTTAAAACAAAAAGTTACTTTTACTTCTCTTTTTTTTTTTAAGCATCTCTTAGAAGGTTTAACTCGTCAGCGAATAGCTGTTGCATCTGCTGAAGAAAGTGGAAAATGGCTTACAGATAATTGCCTTGATGATAAAGACATAAGAACTGATGTTCGCATATCTCTTTCAAAAGTATACTCCCCTTTAGAAGCATTTGAAAGTAAGTTAAAAGAGCGAAAAATGAGACTCGAAAATGCTGTCATGAGAGGACAAGAGTTTGAAAAGTCACTGCAAGATCTTCAAGATAAGTTTAGCTCTTTAGAGTTTCAAATGAAACGACAAAGTATGGTATCTGTTGAATTTAGTAAAGTTTCATTGCAGCAGCAAGAACAGAAAATCATACTGAAAGAGTTAAAAAATTTAAAAGTTTCATTTGAACATTTAATAAATGCTGCTGATAAAATGATAAACTCTTTGGAGACCGGAGAAGAAAAAGACTTTACAGAGTTGAAGGTAAATGAAGTTAAAAAAGAATGGGAAAATCTCTCTAATCGTGTTTACCAACGATTAGATATTATTGATAAGGTCGAACCTATATCTAGAACTCACCATAAAGCAAAGAAACAAGTAGAAGAATGGCTGCTAGTTACTGAATCTGTTCTTAAAGATCTGGAACAAGTTCCTACAACACGAGAAGAGCTTTTTAAGTTTAAAAAATCTGTAAACAAACTTAGTGTTGATACTGAAAGTCATAAGATTGATTACTGTACCTTGAATGAAAGTTTAGAAAAACTCAGTGAAGTTGGCAATCATTATCCAAAGGAAATAGTGGATCTTCAAGAAGTTTCAGAAGATACAAATAAATTAAATAAGAAATGGGTAAAATTAGAAACAGAAATTGCAACTTTCAAATCACGAGTTGACACATTGACAGTAATTATTGTAAAATACTTTAATGGCTACAATGCTGTTGATAAAGCAATTGATGACTTAGCAAGCTCTTTAAAGTATCAAACATCATACGGAATTGATAAGGAGTTAGCACAAAGAGAATTTGAGAAAATAAGAAGTAATGTTGATTTATGTACCAAAGTAAAAGAAGATCTTGAGGCAGTTGGTTGTTTATCAATTGAGCTTGAAGAGGTTATTGATGAGTATGAAGGAGATAATTTACCAGTTAAGGAATCTACTAAGAAACTTAATTGCAAATTTAAAGAAGTCCAAAATTTACTTTTAATGAGGAAGGATGATGTTGAAAAGAAAAACAAGGTTTTGTCACAATTCTTTGAAACATTAAAAGTAGTTAATGATTGGTATTTATGCACTATTCAAAAGCTTGCTGCTGTTGGACCAGTTAAGTTAACATCAGAACAAGTAAAAGAGCAGCTTGAAGTTGTCAATGTATGTTTTTACTTTTTTGATTGCATAGGTTGACTTAGATTTTAAGTTAAAGTTATTTGTTGTTAAAGATTTAGTATTTTAATTTCTTTGTGGATTTTTTTGTAGGGATTGGAAGAGGATTTGTCACGCATGTGGCCACGAATTCATGCTTTGCAAGATTCTGCAAATTGGTTAATTGAAAAAAATGAAGATGACCGTGTTGCAGTAAGCAGCATAAAAAATCAATTGACAGCGATAATTGATCCAATTAGTGAATTAGCAGAAAAGTTAAATGAAAAACAAAACATTCTTCAATCTTCATTGTTACAAACTCAAGAGTTTCAAACAATATATGATGATTGCATGGATAAAATTTCTAAAGCAGAGGTCATAATGAGCAGAGAAAAACCACTTTCTCTGAAGTATTGCATATTATGGAAACAAGATGAAAACTTCCGTGCTTTTGAAGTTGATCTTTGCCAAGTTAATCCTATTATAGAAATGCTCTCAAAATCTGTGAAGAAAATTAAAGATTTATCAGAAGGAGAAAATGTAAAAGATGCTGAAAATAAACTTAAGGAGTTGATAAAGCGAAGAGAAGTTCTTTGTAGTAAAGTGAAAGATAAACGAGATGAATTTGATACTTTATTACCAGCAGCAAAGGAGCATGAAGTAACAGAAGATGTCTTTAAAAAAGCTCTTGGTGAGTTAAGTAGTGAGTATAAAGGAGTTCAAGTTATCCCAAGAAGTCAGCAAGAATGTGAAAATCAGATCATACGTATTAATGAACTCAAAAAAAATTTAGATACTGCTATGCCTAAATATAAACATTTTAGTTTGACCTTTGATAATTTAAAATCTACAGCTAAAAAGATGAAAGAAACAGCAGATGAACCACTGCTCAAAGAAGACTTTCTCAATCTAAATAAGCAGTGGGATAGTTTGCAAGTAAGTGTTAGTGAGACATCTGATCAAATCAATAAGATGCAACATTGTTTTTCGAAGTTTCAGGAAGCACGAAAAGTAGTCTGTGATGAATTAGATCACTATGAAGTATTTATAGAGAAAATTCGACCATTTGGACTTAATATTGCTGAAGGTAAAGAGGCGCTAGTTCAATGTGAAGAGTTCCTTAAAAACATAGAAAAAATAACAAGATCACTTGAATTAACAAGCAGGAATGCTAAAGATTTAACAGATGTATATAAGAGCTTTGGTGCTGACCCATGGTCTATAAATGCTGATGTTGCTGATATGAACCACAGGTTTGAAGAAATGAAAAAAAGACTTCAACAGCATAAAAATAAACTTGTTGATGAAGTAAGAGCTGTAGATAAATTGAGTTACTGCACACTTCAGTTTGAAGAATGGATCAAAATATTTACTGAAAAATATAATCTACTCCAACCAGTGAGTACCACACCTGAATATATCAAACAGCAAGTAAATGAGGTTGAAGAAATGTTAAAAGATATTGATGGGAATAACTTAAAACTTAAAGAACTTCAGGAGTTCAGTGATGATGTGTGTAAAAATAACATGGGAGATTTTGCAGTAAAATCAGAAACTGATTTAAAGTTAAATAAAGTTAAAGACCCTATGTTAAGAATGAGAACTAAGCTTATTGAGCGTAAAGCCAAGCTTGAGAATCTTTTAGTAGATTCACAAGAGTTGCACGATTCCTGTGATGATTTTTCTGACAAGTTAACTCAGATAAAAAAGCAAGTAAACAAATTAAAACTACTTTCTGCCAAATACACAATTGTTAAAAAACAATATGAATCTGTTGTTTTCTTTTTGGAAGAAATACACCAGCTGGAACCAATCTATCAACGATTGGAAAAAGCTGCAGAAAAGGTTTTACTAGGCAATAACTCTTCAGAAGAAAAAACTCTCAATGAAAAAATTAAAGAGCTACAAACAACTTGGATTGAATTGCAATTAAGGGTTAAGCAAAAGAAAGAAAAAATAGAGTTTGTTTTGCCATTATCTAATGAATATGAAAAAAGCACTCAAGAATTTTCTGATTGGTTAAACAACACTGAACAAAAACTGATTTTTGATTCTGATAAAGAAGTAAAATCTAAAGAACTCATTGATAAGAAGATGGAAACTCTTAAGGTTTTAACATTTTAAATTCTGTTTTATTAGAATTAATTTTCAGTCTTTGTTTTTAATATTATTATTAAACGTTTAGCTAATACATTTATTTTTTTACATGCAGGTTACTAAAAAAGACATAGATAGTCATCTGCCTGATTTTAATTCAATAATGGATATTAAAGAAAATTTAATAACTAAAGCTGAAGATCATCTTGTTGAGATAGAAGATGAAGTAAAATCAATTACTGAGAGATGGGAAAAATTGCAAATAAGTTTGGATGATCATACCAAGAAAACATTATCTTTAAAAAATAGTTTAGACATTTTTGACGATAAAGTTGAATCTATTGAAGAATTCTTAGTAAATTGTGAGCAGACATTTAATGACTTAGAACCTGTTGACATAGATAAAGATAAAGCAAACAAACAAGTTTCAATGCTTAAGGTTTGTAAAAATTTTCTTTAAGTTGACAGAGCATGGTATTAAATGACAAGTTCTATCAATATATAGTATAATAATTGTCATCTATTATGTAATTGTTGTGTATTTATAGGATTTGCTAAATGATTTATCTGAAAAGGAACAAGACTTATCTCAAGTGGAAATCTTAAGCAAGCAAGTTAGTAGTGCTGATGACCTTGATCCATTAGTAAAAGTTAAACTAGCTGAATTGAAGGATAAGTATGCTAAAATAAAATTCATAGTTGGCTCAAAAAAAGAAAGTTTGGTTGAATATGTTATGATAATTGAAGAGTACAACATAATCATAGAGGAAATCTCTGAATATATTACAATTATGACTAAAAAACAAATATTTAAAGAAGCTCTAAGTACAGAACCTGACCAAATAAAAATCCAAATAGCTGAGATTGAGGTAATTTGAGAAGTTAGAGTGATGCAAAGTTTTAAAGCATATTTTTATTATTTTTTGAATTTGGAAAAACTTCAGTTATTAAACCTTTTTTATTTCCACTTTTATGAAAAGATGTAATAAGTTTTATTACAAATTTTAATTTAGAACATTCAAGATGAATTTATTGATAAGAAACCAAAGTTAGAGCGTGCTAAGAAGCTAATGAATGACATTATAAAAGAATCCCAAGAAAACTTCATCGTATGTCAAGAAGTTACAACTGCATTTAACAATGTGAGCAGACCAATGGACGATTTGTGGTTAAATATTGAAGTGCGTCAAAACAGACTTCAAGAGGTATTAGGGCAATCACAAAAATTCCAGGAAACATTTGAAGATTTCTTGGATGTTTTAGGAGTTTTAGAAGAGCGTGTTTTTAAGGAAAAGCCTGTGTCAGCCAAAGTTTCTATTCTTACAGACCAGAAGAAAGAGCATGATCAAATAAATAATGATATATTACAGCAGGAACCAGTTTATGATGATCTTTTAAAGAAAGGAGAAGAAATGTTGGAAAGTATTCAACCTGAGGATGAGAAGACAAAATTGATTGAGCGCTTAGAAAAAGTGAAAGAGCGCTATGTGAATATAAAAAAGAATTCTCTTACTAGACAAAAGCAAATCTCTGAAGAATTAAATTTTACTCAAAAGTTTGCAGATGAGAATTCGTCATTCAAAATATGGTTAGATAGCACAGAAAAACGAGTGAATAGTATTGAACAAGTTTCGTGTGAAGAAACAGTTATCACAAGACAATTAAGAGATGTTAAGATTCTGCAGCGTGAAATTCTAGAATGTCAGCCAAAATTAAAATCTATTGAAGAGCTTTGTAACTGTTCTGTTTCAAATGCAGATGTTGATCAGCAAAGTGTAAAGAATGAGTATGAGAAATCATATGCCCGCTATATAAAGTTAGGTGAGAAAACAAATCAACAAGAATTGAAACTTATTGAGTTGCTTGATTTATCACAAAATTGTTTAAAATATTTAAAACCAATTAATGAATTGTTTGATGAAGTTGAACAATGTGTTGCTTGCAATATTTCTGTGTATGGAGTAGACAACGAAAAAATATCCAGAGAGCAAGAAAGTTTAAACTCATTAATGAAAAAGTTTGTTGACATTCTTCCAACAATGAAAGATTTTAACGATACAAGTAAGATGCTTGCTGATAAAGCAGATAGTGAGTCTTCTGAACATAAAATGTTAAAGAAGAAAATTGATTCTGTAAATGAGCGTTACCGCAGACTCCGTGATCAACTTCATGAGAAGTATGATCAACTTAATGATTATTCTTTTAAAGCTAAGAAGTATAATGAATGTTGTGAAGAATTTACTGTTTGGTTTGATAACATAAACAAGTCACCTTGTATCACTGAGCCTATTGGTACTGTTGCAGATGTCTTAAGGAAACAGTTGCAAGAAGTTGAAGTATGTTTTAAAATTCGGGGATGAAAAAAATTTTAAAAAGACAGTTGCTTTGACTGAACTAATTAGTCTATTAATAATACTGTGGTTATTCTTTTATTTATTTATAATCATTTTAAAATTCTCTTTTTTTCACTATTTTTGCTATTATTTTATTCTTTTTCAGAATGTGCAAGATGAAATTATTAAGAAAAAGCCACTTCTTCAAGCTTGTAATGATAACGGAGAATGGTTAGTTCGAAATACCAAACCTAACTCTGCTTTACAAGATAGTATTAATGATAACCTGGAGAAAAACCATGATGTTTTTGATAATTTTGCCACTAAGGTAGAGATTCGACATAAAAGACTTCAAAATTCATTGTTGAAGAATGAGGAATTCCAAAATACATTTGATGGATTGAACTTGCTGTCAAAAGCATTGGATGATGAACAGCTATTAACAGTCAATTATGAAGATTTGACTTACCTACAACAGCAACATGAGGTTTGTTTTTAAAAAGCAGAAAAGGATCTATAATATTTTTCATGGTTTAAAATAGTTATTGTAAAAAACTTATCTGTCATTAATTTTTTAAAGGTTTTTAATCTCTTTTTCATTGGATGTTTCTTTTTGTATAATTTAGTTAGTTCATTTGGACATAGTTAGAAAAGAACCAATTTATGATGCAATGATTCAAAATGGTAACAACTTAATTGATTTTGCTGAGCCTGGTCCAGAGAAAGACGCGTTACAAATTAGAGTACATGATGCAATTAAGTTTTGGAAAATTATAAAAGAAAGATCATATAAACGAAAAGAAGATATTGAAACACTTCATCCTCTCATTCATAAACATGAACAATGTCTAAAAGAACTAGAATCTTTCATTTGTGAATCAGAAAAACGTAAAGAAAGTCTTAAAACAGTATCTTTTGAGAAGAGTATTCTTATACAACAAATAAAAGAATTAGAGGCAAGATTTTCTACTTTTTAATTGAGACAGTTAAAAAATGTAAAGAACAAATTTTTTTAAAAACTCTACATCAAGTTACACTATTACTACTGCTATTACATATTATTTTTATAAAGCAATTATTTATAGACTATTTGAGCAAAATTATATACTGATTTATAGTAATTAAAATAACTCTGTAATAAGTAATTGAATAATTTGAATGAATGACTTAGTAGTCAACATGATCATTTATATTATCTGCAGAATCAAGGATTTGTGTCACTCTTACTTCTCTCTTGACAAGGTTACCTGAATGACTCATACATTTATATATGTTGTTTAAAATGCCATTTTTTCTACTCAAAATTTTTTTCAAATGTGTATTTTTTATATATTTTTTCTGTATTTCTCACCTTAGGAATTCAATAAAGACATTGAAAGGCATCTAAACTTGTATGATCGTTATCAAAATACTTGTAAACCAGTTTTAGACTTGTGTGATAAGTTAGCTATATTCAAAGGTGTATCTGAGTTAAATGACAAAATTGCAAAAACTGAAGATAGATGGATTAAGTTGAAAAATGATATAAGAATTCAAGATGAGAATTGTAAAGAAAGTTTAAAGAAGATTGATGATTGTTTTGAGCAATTAATTCCTTTTGATGAATTACTGATGGAAGTAAAGAAGTTTTCAACAGCATCATTTTCCTTTGGAGATGATGCTGAAAAAGGAAAAGAAGCAAAGTGCAAAGTAAAGGTATTGATTGCAAAAATGTTTTGAGTTGAAAAATTTTTTTTGTGTTCTATTGTTTGTATTAAATGCATTAATTTTTTTTCTTTTTTTTTTTTAGCAATTAAAGGATAGTTTAAGTGGAAAGAAACCAGTTCTAGAGCATCTGTTGAAAGAAATACCAAATTCTCTTCAAGTAATTGGAATTAATCCAAAACCTGTTGAAGAAAAAATCACTGCTTTAGACAGTCAGTTTGATGAATGCCAATTGAATTTAAATGAAGTTGAAAAGCAGTTGGATGAAGAAATAGATAAAGTTGAGAAGTTCACTGATGTATGTAAACATTTGAAAGAATGGTTATCTAAAGCTCGTTCAACTTTAGAAGATACTCATGGATCATCAGAAAATGAAATCAAGAAACATCTTCAAAAACTAAAGGTGCTTATTTTTACATTCAAAAAACCCTCTTATCAATGTCTTTATTTTATTTCATTTTTTTCTGCATAATGCTTTTTTTAAGTTGCATTCAAACTTTACTAATCGATTTTAGGATCTTGAAAGCAGCATTGTTGACCATAAACCAGAGCTAGAAGCAGCAGAAAAATACTGTACTTTATTACTTGAGACAAACAAAAATGCACCTAATTTATGTGTTGCTATCGCAGATCGCTTGAATGATGTTACACTTCCATTTCACAATTTGGTCAACAAGCTAGAAGATAAACAGAATGATATTTTAGGAATTCTAAAAGCATTTGATAATTTTAACAAAGAAAAGGAGCCTATTGAAGAGTTAATCAGCAGCACAGAAAATATGATTGACAATCTTGAGCCATTTATACTTGACATCCCTAAAGGAGAAAAACAATGTCAGGAACTTGAAGTAAGTAAAAAAAAAATGTTTTAATGGTTTTTTTATTATGGTTATGTTTTGTCCTCCATATATCCTCTAAATATTCTTTTTTAAAGGAGCATTTGCTTACATTGGAAAAGCGTAAACCTGAGTTAAGAGGTATAAATCGTGTTGGACAGAGTTTGATAAGGCAATTACATGATCCTACAGAAACTGAGAAGCTTCTAGATAATTTGAGTGACAAGTATTTTGAGGTTTTGGCAAAAACAAAGGAAAAATCAATAAAGCAGAAGGACTCTCTAACTAAAGTAACTGAGTTTGTGACAATTATTGAGGAGCTAGAGGTGTGGGCAGAAGAGATTTATGAAGTTATTAACCTTTTTGATTTGAATGCAGCTGATCCAGAAGTTCTTAAAAAGCAACTGCAAAATATTGAGGTAAGAAAAAATATTTTAACAATTTTCTACAAAAATAATCCTTAACTAATTTTACTATTTCACTGTTATATTCACAAATATATCTATTTTTTAGAGTATACGAATAAGTCTAAAAAATGTTGGTTACCCTAAGCTCACGGAATTAAAAGACATTAAAAACTGGTTTGAGAAAAATAATGTAGGTGACATTATCCCAATGATTGACTTGAGTGCAATAAAAGTAGAGGAACCTATAGGAGTGCTTCCTCAAAAACTTGATGACTTAGAAAAAAAGATTCAAGGTTCATTAAGTGTGGCCAACTCATTCCTTGATGATTTTGATACTCTTTCCCGTTGGCTCACTAAAATAGAGAGTACCGTTAAAGACCAGAAGCTTTTGTCTGCTGATGAAGACATAAATAACCGTCAATTAAATGATCAGAAGTATATCATCAATGAATTATCAGAAGAAGAACCAAAGTTCATAGAGCTCTTTGTTTTAGGTGAACAGCTCTCAGATAATGTCAAAGAAAATCCAGTTTTAAAAGAGAAGGTCACTAGTATCAAAGATAGATGGAGTAAAATAAAAGTTCAGTCATTTGAGCGTAATTCAGCTCTTAAAAATGTAAAGGACATAATTGCAAAATTTAATAGCATTTCAACAAATATTCTTTCTTGGCTCAATAAAATAGAAAACCAATATGAGACTCTTGATTGTATAACAGTTGATTCTGTTAAACTGGAAAAGCAGGAGAAAGACCTCCTTGAAATACAAGATGAGTTTATGAATCATAAATCAGTTGCAGTTGATTTGTCTGATTCTGCTATGCAATTAATAGAAAAGGCTGGAAGTGAAACAGAAGCTGTAGAAAAAACTGCTAACAATGTCAAAGAAAGAATGCAGGCTCTGCAAGAAAAGTTAAATCATTCAAAGCATAAAGTTAATAAGATGAAGGAAGCTACAAAAGAATTTGATTTAAAATGTGAATCTATTGGAAACTTTTTAAGTCAGGTATCTGCAAGTATTGAAGTTTCATCACCGTTTATTGGTGATACTGTTAAAGGAGAAGTTTACGTTGATAGCCTTAAAAATATGCTTGATGAGATGGTTAAGAAAAAATCAGATATTAAGGATATTAACAGGTTCGGAGATGATCTTATCAGTATTGAAAATAAATCTTCTAACGTTGCTTTTGTTTACCAAATTACAACTCCTTTGTTGAGTAAATATGATGATCTAGAAAGTAAACTTAGAGGGAAAATAGCTAAAGTGGAGAGATGTAATAGTTTGATTAAAAATTTTAATGAAAAATTAGCAGAAGTAAACCAAAAATCAAAGCCATTAGTGTTGAGATGTGGCTCTCTACAGTCAGTTGGAACTACTCCAGATAAAATAAAAGAGCAGTTAAAAGAAGTTGAGGAACTGCAATCTGATGTGCAGAAAGCCAGCAATTTGTGTAATGAAGCAAAAATGTTTGCAAATGAAGTTAGTGCAATATGTGAAAAAGAGTTAGCTGTTGAAGAGTTTTTAGAAAGCCAGTTAAATCTGTCAAAACAGCCTCTTCATGAGATGAATGAATCTTTAGACAAGAGGGAAAAGACTTTAAAAGATCAGCTAAAAGAGTGTGGAGCTTTGCAAGATCAAATTGATGACTTAATTCGAAGAGTTGAAAGTATTAACAAGAGAGTCATAGAGCAAGGCATGAAGCCACTTTCAGTTAAACCTGGTTTGTTAGCTGTTAGCTTAGAAGTTATGGAGGTGAGCTTTTTTTCATTTTTTATGGTTTTCAATTTTTTTCAATTATGCTTTAAGCTTTTCTTATATTTTTAAGAGATTTTTTTATGTGCAGGTTATACTCAAGGACAAAAGTGAAGAAAAACCAGTATATGAGGGATTAATTAAAAACTTAGAAAGTTTGATTTCTGGAAGCAATGAGCCCAGTGAGCAGATATTATTGAATACAAAAGTTAAGCAACTTAAGGACTTATGGTGCACACTTGATAATGCTAGTGACCATGAAATGAAAAAGGAAAAAGAACTATATGCGAAAACAAAATATATGGATGATAAAATGAAGGAAATCGAAAAGCTAGTTAACAGCCATAAAGACAAGTTTTTTTCTTTACAACCTGTGAGTTGTTCTCCAGAGAAACTTGCTATTCAGCAGGCTGAAATCAATGTAAGATTCTTTATACAAAATTTATTTATAGTTTATGGTTTTAAATTTTGTATATTATTTAGTTATAATTATTTAATATATTAATTACTACTTTTATTGTATTTGTATTTGCAACTTTTATCTTGAATATTATAATATTTTAGAATCTTCAAAATGATACGAAAGTGCAACTGACACAACTTGAAGACTTAGAGAAAGTATTTAAGGAGCTTCAGTCTTTGTGCTCTGAAGATTTACCTGAAATTGAATTAAAACTGAAAGACCTCAAGACCCGATGCCTTGAATCACAAGAATTAGGAAATAAAAGACAGGCAAAAGTTTCAGATATTCAAGATAAAGTTGCAATATTTATTGATGTCATAAGACCAAGTAAAGAGAAGTTAGTTAAAGTTGAGAAGGCTGTGAATGATCTAAAACCATTGTCTGGAGATAAAGATAAAGCTATCAAAGCACAAGAAGATCTGGAGAAGTTAGGAAAACAAATTGAGGATTTAGAAAATAGGACAGCAAAGTTAAATGCAGTTGCTGATAGCTTACAAAATCACCATCCTGAATCTGATTCCAAACAGTTGCAAAATGATGCAGATGAAATAAAACATCGGGTTGAGAAATTAAAGAAACTGCGAGGTGTAAAAATGAGTGAAGTAGAAAACCTTTTAAGTGATTGGGCAATACTTGAAGATAATATTAACAAAGCTGTTGCAATAATTAAAAAAGTCAATTTAGACTCAGAAGCAAGTAAGCCAAAAACATTAGATGTTGGGGAGCTCAAATGCATAATGGAAAATATTCAAGCAGTTGAAAAGGAATTAAATGAACATTCACCATTATTTGAAGATATTCATAAACAAGGGAAAAAGCTAAGGGAAAAGGGTGTTGTTTTATTGGAAGATAATCTATCAGACATTAGTTTGCAATTTAGGGGCATTCAAAGTCGTATTCCTGATCAACTAATAGAACTTCAACAAGTATCAGATCAACTCAATAATTTTGATGAGAAGTTAACAATAGTAGAGGAAGATATAAAAAGTTTAGAGAACTCCTTTGAGGAGCAAGCTCCTATAGGTGCTGATGAAGAAACTTTGAACAATCAAATTCAAAGTATAGAAGAATTAATTTCAGAATTAGAGAAGCTTCAACTTCGTTTATCTGAGCTTAATTATATCAGATCAGATTTAAATTCAAATTATCCTGATACTGATAAAGCAAAGGTTAATGAACCATTCAATAAGTTGAATGATAGAATGAATAATATCAGTCAAAGAGTATATGAAAGAAAAGCAAAGTTGGAAGGATCTCTGCTACAATCTGGTCAGTTTGGAGATGCTATTAAATCTTTACTGGGGTGGTTAGATGAAACAAAGGCATTGTTGGACAACCAAAAGCCAATAAATGCTGCAGATGAAAATGTTTTAAAAGCCCAAATTCAGGAGCAAAAACTTTTATCAAGAATGTTTACTGATCGTGAATCCAGTTTAAAACATTTACAGAAAACTGCTGAAGGTTTGCTAGCTTCAACAGAAGATCTTGATAAAAAGCAAGAAATTGAAGAAGATTTGATGAAAGTTACCAATATATGGAGCTTAGTTAGTAATAGAGTTAGTAATCGTAAAGATGATCTAGAGCAGACACTTGTTAATGCAGAAAAATTCAATAAAAGCTTTAATGAACTTGATAAAATTTTAGCTGAGCTAGATGAGAAAATTAGTTCAGAGAAAAATATTCCATTTGGAGATGGAAAAAAAGTTGAGGAGCAACTGAAAGAAATGGCCACTATTGGTGATAGATTAAAAGATCTTAAAGATTACTTGGAAAATGTGGAAACTGATGAAGCAGATCTCCTTCCTATGTGTACACCTGATGATTCTCAGATCGTTAAAGAGAAAAGAAAGAAATTAGCAAACAAGCATGATTTTGTTAGAGAAAAATTTCAGAAGAAATTAAATGATCTAGAAAAAGCTGCTAAGCTCATAGAAGAATTTACTGCCTCTGAAAAAGATTTAGATGAAAAAATTGAAGATGCTAAAGAAAAGTTGAAATCTAAAAAGCCAGACAGTGTTGAAGAAGTGAAAATTAAAAATCTGCAGAAAGAAATTGTAAAATGTAAGCCAATTTTAGATAACTTAAAGGACCAGGCTAAAGAGTTAAAGAAGCTTATTTCACCAAATGAGTATCCTCAGATTAAAAAGCGTGTAGAAGCTGAGGAAGATAAGTTGAAAAATCTCAAGTTGACTGTTGATCAATGTGCACATGAAATGTTTATGGCTAATGAAAAGATAGATGACTTTAATAGCAAAGTTGATAATTTGACTAAGTGGACAAATGAAAAGTTAAAAGAATGTAGGGTAATGGAGCCAGTTGCTGTTGAACCTGACAAAGTCAAAGAACAGCTTGCTAAACAACAGATCTTTACCACAGATATATCAGGTAAAGAACCTCAGTTCAGAGAGGTTTATAATATAAGTGATGCAATAGTTGGTGCATGCAACAATGAAGAAGCAGCTCCAGTGAAAGAAAAAGTTGATAACTTGAAGTACAACAAATTGCAACTTGATAAATTTGTCACAGAGAGACACAGTCATTTAGTGGAAGCACTATTGCTAGCACAGCAGTTTGCTGATATCTTCAAAGAGGTTGGCTCTAGATTAAATAATACTGAGAAGCTACTGAAGATACTCGAAGAAGATAAAGGCAAAGGGGTTGAGCTGCAGAAAGAAAAACTTAATAATGTTGAAGAAAATATCAAGCAACTTCAACCTTTGATGAGTACACTTCATATCACTGGAGGTGATTTAATCAAAATCAGTGGCCCTGGACAGAGCTCTGATAACATAAAAAAGAAACTAAAAGAGTGTGATGAACAATGGGATGCCTTGAAATTATCAAGTGAAGACAAAGGTATAAAAATTGTTGCTGCTGCTGAACAAGTTGAGGCCATTTGGAATGAACTTGATGATTTAATTGAGAAAAGTCAAGCTTTAAAAGAAGTGTTTAAGAATCAAGAACCTATACCTGTAAAAGAAGATGAAATTGTTGAGGAAATTCTGAAATTAGAGAAGCAAGAAGCTAACTTAGAGCTTCTAAATAAACCTATTGATCATGCAAATAAAAATATCAATAGTGTAATTCAAGAGGACAGTAATTCTCCTTCTGCTAATGCTCTAAAAGAACGTCAAAAAAAGATGAATAATTTATGGAAGTACAACACAGCTGCTGCAATACAACGTCGTTGCTTTTTAGAAAAAAGCCGTGATGCTGCCCAGAAATTCTGGTTAATAATTGAAAAGTTAAAAGAGACTCTGATGGATGTTCAAGTAAAAATGGATGATGAAGGAGAACCAAGTATTGATACTAAATTAATGGAAGAGCTAATGAGAGATCATGAAAGTCTTCATGCTGAGTTGGATAGTAATGAGGAGATGATCAATTCTTTAATGGAGGCTACTCCAGTTCTTGTTGCAAATGCATCCCCTGAAAATAAATCAGATGTTCACAAGTACTTATCTGATATTACAGACCAATGGGATAATCTAGAAGCCCAATGGAATAAAAAGAAGTCTGACATAGAAGAAGTCAAAAGCATTCTTGATGATTATGTCAAAAATAAAGATTTTGTAAATGAATGGCTATCTCTAGCTGAAAGTAAAATGGAAAATAAAAAGTCTGTACCAAAAGATATTACAGAGGTAAGAGAGCACCTTCGTGATCAAAGAGATCTTCAGAGAGATCTTACAAAGCATCAAGGCGAAATAACACTACTATCGCAAAAAGCTGAAGCATTAGCTAGTAAAGTTAATGATGAAGATGCAGAGAAAGTGCAAGAAGAATTGGCTGAAATTCAAAAGCGTTGGGATGAATTGTTAGAAAAATGCTATAAATTACAATCAGATCTGGAAGACACACTTATTAATCAAGGCCATTTTGGAATTGCAATAGAAGAATTACTTGTTTGGATTACACAAACAAAAACGGAACTTAGGAACTTTGAACCTATTACTTATGATAAAAAATTTATTGATATTGAAACATCAAAGTTGAAAACAATTTCAAATGATGTGGAATGTCATAGACCAAATGTAGAAAACTGCAAGAATTCTGCTCAGAAAGTAATTGATAATGGTAAATCAACACCTGATCTAAAGAAAAACCTTGCTGAGTTGAACTGTGGATGGGAAGAAATTCAAGAGCTCCTTCAATCTCGGTCAATAGATTTAAATGAAGCACTTGATAATGCAAATGTATTCGAAGAAAAAGTACAGGATTTAACCTCATGGATTGTGCAGTCCAAAACATCTCTTAAAGCTAAAACACCTTATGGTGGCAAACTTTCTGTAATTAATAAGCAACTTGATGAACATCAAGAGTTTATTCTAGAACTTGAGATACATGAAGAAATTTATTTTAATGTTATTGAAACTTATGAGGTTATTGTTAAGTCAAGTGATCCAAGCAGCGCTCGAGAATATAAGAAAATTATTGATGAAATGCAGTCAGATTGGAAAGAAATAAAAACACTTTGTCAAGCTACTAAGGAAAAGTTGGAGAATGCACTAGAAGATGCTCGTATTTTTGATACTTACTACAATGACATTTCTAATTGGATTGTTGAAGTAAAAAATAGTCCAAAATTGCTTTCCCCAGTGAGTACAATAATTGAGACAATTGAAATTCAAATGTCTGAGTTTGAAGAAGTTTATACGATCATGGGAAATAAACGAGAAAACTTTATCATATTAAGAAAGACTGCTGATAAGATAAAGGAGAACTGTGATTCTGAAGAAGCACTTGTTTTTGAAGAAGATATTATGGAGTTAACTAAGCAATGGAAGAATGTGAGCACCATCCTTAAAGATCACAAAAAAGTGTTAGACGAAAACTACAATCAATCAAAGATATTCTTTGAAGGTCATGAACAGTTGCTAACTTTCTTAAATGAAATTGAAGCCAAGATTAACAGTGATCCAACTATTGGAAAGGATGCATTATCAGTAAAAGCTCAGTTGAAAAAACACAAAGAATGTCAAAATGATCTCGGAAAAAAACAGACCAAGTTAAATGCCATAGTAAAAGCTGGATCTATCTTAACAGCAAAAAGCAATGCAGACGATGTTAAAGTTATAGAAGAAAAAATAGAAAATTTACGTTCCCGATGGGATATTGTTTGCTCAATCTCAGTTGACAGACAACATCGTCTTGAAGAAGCTCTGCTTTTCCATGGTATGTTCCATGATGCTGTACAGACATTATTAGATTGGTTAAATACTGTCGAACCGGGTTTAATCTCAGAAACGGCAGTTATGGGTGATCCTGATACTGTAAAGCTTCTAATTGATAACCACACTGCATTCCAAAAAGCTCTGGATAAGAAACATAGGAGTTACGACTCTGTTATTAAAACCGGAGAAGCCATGATAGCTGAAGGAAAAGTTGACAATATTGAAGAATTAAAAGATGAGCTAGAACAACTAAAGGATAAATGGGACGCTGTGGAGCAAATGACGCTTACAAAAACAGAACGTTTGTCAAGTGCTTATGCTCTTTCCAAAGAGTTTAAGATTGGCTGTTCAGAACGGCTGAAAAACTTATCTGATCTAGAAAAACAACTGCTAGCTCAAGGTCCTATAGTTGAGGAAGTTCAGGGTGTTAAAGAGCAAATTGAAGAATTTAATAGCTTCGAAGAACTTCTAGAAAAAGAAGAAATGCAAATTAATGGGTGTTTAAAAAAAGGTGAAGTTATTTTGAGATTTTGTCATCCCTCAGCATTACAAACTATTCGTCATCAAGTTGCAGTTGTAAAAAAGAGATGGAGTGATGTCTCCAGCTGGGCAAAGGAGCGTAAAGAGAGATTAGATGAGGGTTTGAAAGTGCTAATTGAAGAAGAGATAATTACAAACGAATTAATTGATTGGATAACTGAAAAAGAGTCGATCTTAGAGGAAAGAGAGAAACAGCCTTTGCAAGACGATTTTGAAATTGTTTCTCGTTTGTTAGAAGAACATAATGAGTTTAAAAATCTTGCGGAATCAAAGCAACCTGATTACAATAAAATCATCAAAGGTGCAAAAAGGAAGCCAATCACAGACTTACAGAGACGCTCTATGACTCCCATACGTAGTAAATCAATCGATTTGAATCAAATGCAGCGTGATTTCGCCAGTCCCAAGGTTGAGTATTTGTCTAAAAAATGGCAGCATTTCTGGTTACTTTTACTAAATAGGCTTACTCGTATCCAAGACTTACTAGATTCAATAAGAATTAGAAAAGCTGCAGCTGAATTCAGTTGGGAAGATTGGAGAAACCGTTATAATGATTGGCTTCATAGTTCAAAGTCACGTGTACTTGATATGTGGCGTAAAAATGACAGCAATAAAGATAATAAACTGACACGCGAGCAGTTTATAAATGGAATAATTGATCAGTGTTTTCCAGCAGAGCGATGGGAAATCGACCTTGTATTTACTTGTCACCAGAGACGTAACTTGATATTTTATCAAGATTTCATGGATGCATTAAAAGGTAGAGCACGAAAACCAGATAAACCAGTTACTGAATCTGAACAGATTCATGATATAATTGAGCTAGAGGTATCAAAGTGCTGCTGTGCGCATCCTTTCTCAGTCATGAAAGTAGCTGAAGGGAAGTATCGATTTGGAGACAATCAGAAGCTAAGATTAATTCGATTCTTACGAAGTACTGTAATGGTTCGAGTAGGTGGTGGATGGGAAACTCTATCCGAATTTTTAGAAAAGAACGATCCTTGCAAAGGTATAAAAAATAGATTTAAAAGGGCTCCTATTTGCAATTAAATCATAATTTTATTTTTCTAACTTTAACTAAAACTTGCTTTTTGTTTTAGCTGAGGGACGTTCTAACTTTGAACTAAGAGAGTCTTTTGTTCTGCCTGAAGATGCCAGTCAATCTATACAAGCATTTAAATCGAAACTTTTACAACCATTGTCTCGTGAAGGTTCTAAGTCAAAAATTTCGAATTTACGTCGTGAATCATCGAATTCTAAACTTAGTACGCCTGTTATCAGTCGTAAAAAGTCTGATTTAGATAGAGAAGGAAAGTCCATTCCAAGTTATGGTACAAAAGATTATTCGGGAGTAAAGGGTCATGGATATGGAATCACCCATAACACTCCAAAAAAGAAACGCGATACTCCTGAAAGTGTTATTAGGACGCCATCTCAACCTAAGATATCTCGTGAAAAATCTGGCGACGTATATAAACGGCTTTATGGCACATCAGCTTCAAAATCTGTGAAAACTCCAACTGCTTCTCCAAAAACTCCGACTATAACGGCAAGAACTGGTTCCAAAACAACAAGTGCTACCAGAATTGAACCTGCTACTGAAAGTGTAAAAACGTCGATTTCCACTCCAAAGGCTGCTTTACCTGTAAAGAAAGCTGCTAATAAGGTTGCAAATCCAACAGTAAATGACCCTGATTCAAAAATAGCCTCTGGAGTATCTAGTAGCGAAATATCTATAGAGAAAGCCAAACCCGTGAGAAAATCTATTAGCGGTGCATCTCAAGCTCCAAAATCAAGCTCTAGCGGAGTATTTGATCGTCTATCCGCTTCAAAACCCAGTTCAGCAAAACAAGACGAAGGTGAAATAGCAGTGAAATCTGGTATTCCGAAGAAAAACGAAACCACTAACAAAAGCAAATTACCAGTTAAAAAATAACTGTTGAGTAATGAAAAAACCAAAAGTTTATTTATACAAATAAAAAATAGGCAAGTTCACGTTTACGATATGTTGACGTCTTTATTTATAAAACTTTTATTTCGGTCAATTTATTTTCTTGACGATATACATTTTATAGATCAATTTTAAATTTTTTAGTAGAATGTTTTAGGAATGTAGATTTGCTTGTTGGCATTTTTTCTATTTCTATGGCCTGTAGTTATAAAAAAAGTCCCATCAAACAAACTTTACATTTTCTGTTTGGTGATAGTGTTTTTGTAGCTGTTTTTCTTATGAAATATTTGTAGATAGTTAAACGACTTGTTTTTAATTTGCCCGAGTGTTGCATATGCAAAATCCGGAAACATTTTTTATGAGTTCTTTTTATAATTCTATTTGAATATTTCTAAAATTATTTTGACCAAAAATTGGCTTAAAAAAATGATTTAGCCAAAAAACTTTCATCTTTTTTTTTTACTATAGGAAAAATCTTCACCGAAGATTTGATCAAAATCAAACAAATTTTGTGTTTTGTGTTACTTTTTTGCTCTCTTTACTTTCCCGCTCTTCCTCCCATTTTCCTCTTTCTCCACTTTTCCTCTTTTGCAAGGTCTTATCTCAGGTATTATGTGGTGATGGCTATGCTTTTTAAAATATTCTTAGTAATTTTAGGGGGTACAGCTTTTATTGTTTTTTAATTTCTAGATGAGTTTAGCGTTAGGCAAACAAGAAGTTTTTAAAAGCTTTTTTTATTAAAAAAAATTAATACAACTTTATCTATTAAAAAAAGAAATAGCTGTTCAACATAACGGGAAACTTTCTTCACAGCAGAATTAATCTAATAGATCAAATCCATCGGTTCATTATAAATCGCCTTGTAATTACCGTAGTCAATTTGCGGATTATATTTGTTTAGGCATATGCAATGCGAGAGGAAAATGTTAAAGAATGACCTAAATAACTTAGCAAATATTTTACTTGTTGACATTTTGATGGTTTCCGAAAATAAGTTAAAATCGTTCTTCATTCTTTGCAAAGCTCTTCAAGTTGTTAGATCTGCAGCTTTTTTTTCGTGGATTGTGGACATCTTTTCTAGGTTTTGATGAATTATCTGTAATTGCAACTTTTGATTTTCAATTTAAGGGAAACAAAAACAGGGAATGATTCTGTTTTTTACACCCAGTGGCTCTCAAAATTTTTTTTGATGTGTAACATCTCCTCTCAACTTTTTTTTTCCAAAATTCTTACAAAGAAATAAAGGTTGATATACAGGATATTGAGTTGTAAACAATCTTTTTTTAAAACAGTTGGCACGAAGTGTCCACCTTTGTTGCACAAATTTCATCTAAATAAGTTTCTTTTTAGTTTTTTTTTAATCAAATAAAAATAATTTGTTTTTTATTAAATTTTCTTTTTCCGAGCAGCTATTCACGTTAATGAGAAAACTCGATGAAGTTAGAACAATCAAACAATCATGCAGTCTTTAGTCAAAGATTGCTCTGCTATATTCTTAAAACTTTGACAATCCGCGCTTATTTGGGTTGAAGCTTTACAATGCTTTTCTATTATTTTGTCAACCTAGTTATACGTTTGACCTCGGCAATTATCTAGGTTGAGGAAACGTCATAAAAAATATCTTTGAATCCCTACACGACGGTTTCACAAATGATGGTTTCTCATAAAGTTCAATAAAAACCTTTCTTAATATTTAAATTATCATCTTCTGACACAAAAAGAACGCTATTTGAAGTTTCTTTTTTCATTTCCCTCATCTGCGCTGATTGCTCTAATAAATTTCAAAAAATTACAGTTGCCTAAAATAGTTTGCTTTTTCCTGATATTCAAAAGTTTGTTTTGAACTTCGTAATGTCGTAACGTCGAACGCTATACGTTGTAAAGTAATTATACGATGATCTTTTTTTTTTTTTTTACGGTACCGTGGTGTGACCAAACTAAGTCCTTAGCTTTAAGAAAGTTTCGTTTCTTAAGATTTTATTATACAAACAAATCAAGTTAAGTTTGATTATTGAAAATAATTAATGAAGTGAAGGCATCTAGATGTAAATTATTAAAAAAACCTGATCCCAAGTTTGACGCAAATAAATATATACATTTATTATCAAACTGCAACCCATACTTCAATAAACTGAGGTTCATGCTGAAAATAAGCAAGTATCAAATAATCATTACAAAGCTGAACTATCCATATCAGATATAGATACAAATTCTATAAGACTGAAACACAAACTATTTCCAGCATAACAAGTCTAATCTGGATTTTTTATCAGTGGAAAACGAAAAAATTGCAGATATTTAGAAAGCAATTTTTCTACAATCGGACATCTCTAGTATCAGAAGTCTAAATTAACACGAGCGTAAGATCAAACAACTGATCCGGAAATTAGCACCATACTAATCAGGCTGCAATAAACCATTTCAATTTCCAAAAAATCATTTAAGACGAAATGTTTAAAATAATTTGTATACATAATGTTTAGGAATGGAAATGAAAGAAAAAAGAAAACGATGACAGTTTCTTTGGTTTTAAAAACAGAATGTTTAATGATTTTACATTTCGGAAAACAGCGGTAGTGTTTTCTGATGAAATTTTAATGAAGCTAAAAAATCGAGATATTGACATTTTGTAATATTATTTCGCAGTCATAAGATGGGGCTTCCCTGATATCTGAAATTAGCAACGGCTTTCAAACACTCATTAAGACACTTTTGCCTAATATCATATAACCATATGGCCTAATGTTAATGCCATACATAATACCATATATGATCACTGTTGCGCACGTGCTTTGAATTTGGTAAAAACTGAAGTAATTCTTGTAAATATTGCTGTATGGTTGTTTTTCAGAACAAAAAAAAAAAAATTTAAACTCTCCTAACTTCTAGTTTGCTGAGGCTACATCCTCGGTACTCGAGGCTACATCCTCGGCATCATCCTCGAGGCTACATCCTCTAGATGAGGATCAAAAAATACAATATGAATCGATAGTTGGTACTCTGAAAAGCTTTTCCGTTACAAACTGGGCAGGTTAGAAGAATGCAGTGGACACAGTGGTTGGATAATTCGCTACTATTTCTATCTGTTTTGGAAAATGTAAATTTAGGAGAGCTGAAGGAACATAATATGAACATCAGAGCAGAAGCTCTGTTGGTTCTGTTTTGATCGGAGAAATTAATTGCTGTATTCTTGTTTTTTTATCATACTTCTTTACCGAAACTGCTGGATAATATGTTCTTGTTGTCAAACTTTCATTTTCAATGCAAATAAACTGCACTTGAAAAAGTACTGATCGATATGGCAAGAAGTTTTTTAATAAAAGCGATTAGGCTTTTGAAAACTTAAATATAGCTGTCAATTCATTTGTTAGCGAAAAATTTTCCCAACTTGATGTTGAGATAAAAGAGAATTGTAAAAAGAAAATGTCAGAATGTCAGGTGAACTTGGTGGAGATGAAATAATTGAACATTAAACAGCACGCTTCAAAACTGAAACGTATTTCATTCTCTCAGAGTATAATAAGATGATCTTTTTAATGACTTTTAACGTAGCACTTATTTTCATTTTTTTGACTCATCACAAATATCTTATTAAATATCAAATATCTTTAGAATTAAAAGCTCCATTTAGAAGTTTATGCAAAATATACCAAATCTTGATAGAAAAAATATCTTAAGGTTTGAAAAATTTATTCAATAACTTTGCAAAATTTACTTCACTTTTCCCGATACATGTGCAGCATATACACATCGCTATGAGATACACATTGCTATGGTATACAAATTGCAATGAGAAGTTTAGTTGATTGAAAACCAAAAAAATCTCTTTTCGATCCAAAACGGCAGCAAAACACAATTTGGATTAGTATTACTATTAATCAAACGTGATCTTGCTGTAGACAATTTTTCTACGATAATTATTTTTCTTCATAACATCACGATGAAAAAAAACTTTTATCTCTCCCAAAATTATTTATTCGCAACTTAGATTTCAACCTAGAACTTGCAGGATCTAATTTACTAATAATTTACTAATAGTTATATAATGATATCGTGAATAATTTCGCAACTTTATTCACGGTGTTCTGCATGTAAATCTTATAACAGAAATCTTATATATAAAGATTAAATTATATATGTATTTGCGCTATACAATTCCACAGTTTTGATCCGATTCTCACCAAATTTTGCACACTGGTCTAATTTCTCCCAGGGGAGGTTTAAGGCCAGGTTTGGACCCCCCAGCTTTTATGTTCAAGGTGCTTATGGCTGTAACCAAGTTCCAGCTCGCTTCGACCCTCCTTGCCTCCGGCGAGAAGGTGATTTCGGTGCTAATAATTTTAATGGCTTTGCTATTGAAAACCAAAAGATTGTAAATATGTGTTAGCGGTTTTTTATGACGATTTTTGAGGGATATTTTTGTAAAAGTATAGGGTATAAATGAACGAGAAAATTTGAAAGCAGGTTTTTGTTTTGAGAGATTATTGTGATTTATCGATGTGTTTGTTGCGAAAAAGTTAGATTACTGTAGTGTGGTTTAGTTCCCAAAAACATGACCACTTAGCTACAAATTCATTTTGATTAATATAATATAGTCTTATATTTAATAGCTGGAAAACCCGGGGTATTGCATCGGAATTCCAGCTTGTATATAATATTGAACGTCAAATCATGATATGTGTATCAAAACGCGTGAATAAAGTTTGGAACTGCCTCTGTCAGCAAAATATACAAACATATTTATGTGAAATCGAATAATACTTAGTGAGGAAAAAGTTAAGTGGTAAAAACAACAGAACAACTAATAAAAAAAAATTAAATAAAAATTGCGGTTAAAGCAACAAAAAAAAATGGTGCTAAAAATTTTTTAAAGCAACTGATTCATAAGGACTTATGTATTATATACACCTACCTAGCTAGAGGAATAAAATGGGGCAAGTTAATAGCTATTCCCAATCTAAGAGGAATCTGAACTGCAGCGTCCAACAGCAATTTCAAGATTTAAATGAGATGCCTCCTGAAATTGCTATTTCTATTTTATCTAATCTTAATGCTACCGATCTTTGCTTGGCTTCTTGTGTTTGGAAAGATTTAGGTGATGACGATACACTGTGGAAAGGGTATATTTTAATTTTGTTTGATAAGAAAATATAAACATACACACATACACACACACAAACACATACACAAACACACACAGATTATACATACATATATATATATATATATATATATATATATATATATATATATATATATATATATATATATATATATATATATATATATATATATATATATATATATATATATATATTGAATTTAACCCAGGTTATGCTATTCAAAATGGACTTACACATCAATTTATGAAAAACTTAAGAAAACCGGCTCTAGTAAAACAAGGTTTAAAGAAGTAATATGATTTATTTTATGTTTCCATTTTACTATATATCTATAAATTTATTTATAAATCAATCATTAACTTAACTGATTTAAGCTAATGTATAAACTTTTTTCTTAGAAACCTGTTTACAAAAGTTTATATCTACTTCTTGATGAAACATCACTGCTATTTGCATTTCGACCACATGAGGTACAAATCTTTAAAAATAGATTTATTAAATTTTTATCTGAATTTTTATTTATCATTGGCTTATTATTATATTATATTTTTTGTTGAACTCCATCTCATTTTACCTTTTTTTTTTATTGACCTCTATCTGATTTTATTGACCTCTATCTGATTATATAAATTTTTTTAGAGCATAAAGTTGCTAGTGGAAAATGATGTTCTTGAAGATTCTCCTAAAGATATTGCAATGTTTATCAATGGTGCATCTCTTAATAGCAGAAGTGTTCAAATCTTATTAACAGACAGGTTGTGGTTGAATAACTTTTATCAATAAAATTTCAATAATAAATAATTAACACGCTCTCTAATTTTGAAGAACAAAAATTAATTATATTTTTAATTTTTATGAAATGTAAATTAATTTTGAAATAAATTTGTTTTTGTTTTTATAAAATCAAATGAAATACCATGTTATTTGATAAATTAACATGCAACCCATCTACAATATTATCAATAAAATATGTTCCTTCCATGAGATGCTTCCTTAAGATGCTTCCATAAGATGCTTCCTCTTAATGCAGAAGATAAAAATTTCTTTTTCTTATGAAAAAGTTAAAAAATTTATTTCATTTCTTTTTAACTTTTTTTAAATTCTTGATTTAAAAAAAAATATTTGATTTTACTTTTCTTTCTTCAGACAAGATATTTTAGAGAAACTGGTTGAAATGCAGAGTTTTTCTTCCTTAACAATTTGTGACAGCCTGAGGTGACTTTATTCCTTTATATTGAAATAATTTCCTGAGTTCCTAGTATTATTGATAAACCTTTTTCCTTCTTTAGTTCATTATTCTTTTGTAATTTTAAGTAAATTTTAAGATGCTTCTTTACAGGAGGATTTTCAAAAAGGTGAAACCACCAGAGCAAAGAGGAGAGTTTCTTCAACTTTTAATTGATTTAATTGGAAGAAAATATTTAGAATGCAATCCTCAGTGTGGTTTAAATAGAGGTGATCATTCTTTTTTATCAAAAAAAATTAAAAAAAAAAAAGACTTCTAATTTTTTTTTTCCTTATAAAAAATTTGAAATCAGCACTTAAAATTCGAGACCTTAAGAGATACAGTGCTTGGAAGGACTCAAGAAGTTAGGTGATCCAACCCCAGGCCTTCAGCCTTCAGTACAAAACAGAAATATATTTCTAAGTTCAGATCCTTCAGTGGTCATTAGGTTTAACAATATCAAAATGCACAGCCTCTAATTTTTTTTAGGCTTAACCCTAGAAGTTTATTAGTAAAATAATCCTTGGGTTATGTTATGAGTTGCTTTTACATATTATGTGCAAATTAGTACTAATAATAAAATCCATTACACACAATAAAATCTTTTTAATTTGACTCTACACTATCATTAGTGAAATATTAGTTTCCAAAGCGAATATTATCTGATATCTTTTATGCCGAATTGAGAACAAAAACATATTTCTTGTTTCTACATGTTATTTCATGATTAGTAATAGATTTCATAATTATATTTGAAGGTATATTTTAAAGCTTTGTACTAATTTAAAACAAAACCAAAGTGTATTTAAATTATGAATTCATGAACATTAAGTTATTTCAGGAGATAATTTTGTTTCAAAATGATTTATGAAGATGGATGTAAATTATGAACTTTTAAATTATGCATGTAGAAGTTCAATTTTATGAAAAAGGAAGGCTTTAAAAAGTTCATATCTTACATTTTCATAAGTGCATCAGCTTGTAAAATTGCTAATATTGTGCTTATAAACATCTTGAGTTATCTTTTTGCAGGTCCCCCAAAGTTTATACAAGTCTGAAAGTTTCTTGTAGATTTTTTAGTTGAAAAGATTACATTAAAAACACTATTAAGAAATAATGTTTTATATATCTTGTTTGCTAAGTCATATGTCTAAAAGTATCAGGTACATCAATACTTTTGTAATTATGTTTTCTACTGGTCCCGTTTTGCCACCATTGAACTTATAGCATCTATATTTCTCTACAAACTTTTTTTTTTTGCTTTGAACATGGACCATATGAGTATTAATAAAACCCCTTTTTCTTACAAAAACTTACACTTAAATACTCAAACTTTTGGTCGGAAATCTAAAACAAAAATTTTCCCATCCAAGAGAAGAGTCAATTGATCTAATTTACTATTAAACTTTGTTATTATTCTTCTTGCATTCACTTGTCTATTTAGCTTTCCTGATCTTTTTATGGTATTTTTTGAAAGTTCACATCCTCAGGTTTCACACCACTTATGTAAAAAAATAAAATTTAAAGTTTGAGATTTTTTTTTTTTTAAATTTCAAAACCAACTTAGAACTAGAATTACTGTAAAAAAAAAGTATTCATAATTAAATTAGAATTGGATAGTTTAGTTCTGTCTGCAGTTGCTGATATCATAGGATAAGAAGTATAATTTCTTAAAATCAGAGTGATAGTATTTGAATCAGTATCTTTCCTTTCTCCTAGCTGCTTTTTTTTTTTTAATATTAAAGGATTGCTTTTTATGAGAATTTTGATGAAGAATCTATAGAACTGCCAGGTTTCACCACAATCAACCAATTGAACATTTTTTTCATCATTCATTTTTCTTCTCCTTTATCATTCTTCTCTATGCCATCTGTTTATTATCCTTTCTTACTTTTTTTTACTTACACTGGAATCATGCATATTATCTCTCACTTATTCTTCAAGTATTCTGTTACTGAGAGCTTTATACCAGGCAATATCTTCATCTGTAGCTTTCCAAATGGGAGAGGTACTATTAGAACTCTCATCTAATGTAATAAAACTGTTCAACCAAATTCCTCTTACTGAAATACTCTTTTTAAATTTCTTTTTAGCAATCACTGTTGTTTTTTTTTTTTGTTTTTCTTCATAGTCTTTTACTTTGAAACATGTACAAACTCTAAGTCCATCTAAAAAGTGTATTATTGTATTTGTAAGTTTATTGTATATGTCTTATAATGAACTTTGAATACAATAAAAAAAGTATTCTGCAATAATGAATAAGTTTTTAGTAGAATAAACTAAAAATCTAAAATAAAATCATTTATGTTTTATTATATTTTAAAAATAAAAAAAATTCAGCAGTACTTTGATATCTCACAAAAATCTTTTACAGCATTTTTTGCTGTAAAAGATTTTTTTTGGGATAGTTAAAATTTATAAAAAGTATCCATAGGTTTTTTAAGCTTCCTATCCAGCCTCTGGCTAAAAAATAATCTCTGATATTGGTCTTTGGTCTCTCAAACCCTAGATTTTTATTTAATTCAGATTTTTATTTAATACAGTTTAATTCATTTAATTGGAACTCTATTTTGGCACCTACACAATCTATTTTTGGCATCTACACATCTATGAGTAAGAAAAGTTAATATACCATTTCTTTTTCTTAAAAAGATAAAAATCTGCCTAAAACCATCAATGTAACTGCTGGCTTTTATCTTCACTCAATATTGATAAAAATAAATAGAATAAATTTAGAAACAAGGCTTCAGTTTTCTATTGAGTTCATTTTAACAAGTCTGCCACTAGTGTAAGACATAAAAGAAGGAGATGCTGGATATCATCTTTTTTTTTTATGTCGGACAATATTATCCTCTGGTAATAATGTAATTTGTTATATCAACTAGTCAATTTTATGTTTAATAAGCGTTCATTTGTTTTCACCAGCTTCTTACTCATGTTTTTTTATTTCTCTTTTGGTCCTAAACTCAAGGCTGGCAGTTTGTTAATTACAAATTTCGTTACAATCACCTTTTCAAAATATTTAACAAATTGACCAGTGTTTTGTGACTATAGGTTACAATAGCAATTTTTTACATTTAGAGCAACTAAGTGTTATATGCTACTCAATAATACTTCTCAGTGTGGATTTGTACAGCCCTCACGTCAAGACGAAAATGTCCAAGCGAGAGTTTATTCGAAATAACCGGCAAGTGTTGCAAAACGTAAACATAGATTTAATGAGTGATATATACGACGACGTTTATTTAAACGGACATATTGTTGACGATTGTCATTCATTACAGAGCGCAAAGCAGCGTCAATTTCCATTTTATAGACCGTACGGTGCTATATTTGAACTAAAGCCTTTGCCGTTGAAACTCACTTGTTCATGTTGAATCCTTCTGCTTTTTTATTTTTTTGATGTCAATCGAGCACGAATTATTTAAATGATTTTCTACGAAGTTTATTTGTTGATTGCAATTTTTAAAACGTACTTTTGTAATGTTAATTTTTTTTTTTTTGAGTGTTGTTTATTGTTTGTGTTTTAAATTTAAATTTTGTAATAAATCATTTTGATGACTGGAATTTTTGTTTGTTTGTAAGTTTTATGTTTATCTCTATTTTTTTTTTTTTTTTTTTTTTTTAAATTAGTTTACTTACATAATTTATATTTTTGGAAGTTGTAAATCTGCAATTTATCCGTAAAATAAACGCTCCTTACTAGAAATTAGTTTAACATTTTTAACATTTTTCAGAATATTCACATTCGTCGTTTATCACAAGTAAAGGGTGTTTTTTTTAGAGGTATAGAACTTTAAATTGCAATAAAACAACGATGGATTATTCGATTGACAAGAATTTTTATTTATTAGAAAGATAACACACCCATTGGCAGAAGAAAAGAATTACTCTGGCAAGCTCCAGAAAAACCCTTTGGTGGGAGCAATTTTGACACTTTCCTGATCTCAAAACTATAAAAACTGAAATCATCCATCACCGTCCGTGAAAGAAATTTCATTTTTAAATTTATGCTTTATAAAAAACAGCAAATGACAGCATTAAAAGTTTTTGGCATTTTTACAGCCGCAGTAACCTTAGATTTTCATATTAAAAACAATTAAAAACATATAATCTGGTTAGAGAAACTAATTAGAATATAAAACTGCAAATAATTTCATTTTTATTAAATCTGAGAATGAGCAATTATTAAAGATCTACATTGCTCTTTTGTTACGCTAACTTTAGGTATTCAGTATAAAATTTTGCGATCATTAATTGAATATTGTTTGTAACTTCCATGCTGTAATTTAACCAAAATTAAAAAAAAATTTTTAATTTTGAAACTATATAACTTTTATCAAATCCAAGAAACAGCAATTATCATTTTTAAATTTATGCTGTTACTCAAATTTTAAATTGCGCACTAAAAAATCTACATTTCAGTATTGTTATGGAATAATTTTTTAAAAGAATAGTTTTTTCAGTTTCTAAACCTAAATTGAAGCAAAAGAATGCCAAATCAAGCCAAATCACACGATGACTGCAGAAAAACCGTCTGTTTTCTCTGCATGAGAAAGAGCTTAAGGTATTGTGTTATTTTTTCCTTTTTCTTTAATAATTTGATTTATTTATAAAACATTTATTTCTTCATTTGAATATTTAACATAAAATTCTTTTGATATACATTATCTGATGAGCTTTATGTATTGTTTTCAGAGTTCTCACAAAATCTATGATGGATGATGTGTTGAGCATACTTTCATCAAGTCTTGATTTTGCTGACAACAGAGTGCCTCTTGGAATATGCGATACTTGCCGAATAACCATAGGAAAGAAGAAGAATGGAGCAGAAGTCAATTTACCACCTCTTTTTGACTTCACATCTGTCAAAGTTCGACCTTCAACAAGAGGCAACAACTGTGACTGCCTAATCTGCCAGATTGGTCGAATGAAAGTTTTTCAAAAGCACCCACTTGAAGATCAAGAAAAATTGGAAACAGGCCAAACTCAAAGAAGATGCTCAGACTGCCTCTCCATTATTGGAAGAGGCATCTCACACAACTGTAACACATTTACATTTCGAGAAAATATGAGACAACTAGCCATCACGGATTCTAAAGTCTCTGAGCAAATTGCATCCACTATTGTTGCAGCCAAAAAATCCTCTCCACATGGGACAATCAGACTGTCTCATGCAGGTGGTGGTCGCCCCCTACCACTAACTAAAGGTGATTTAAGTATCTTTCAATTAGTGAAACATAAGTCAACTGAGTGAGACAGTTGCTTTTCGCTAGAGTTAAAAAAATTTAATGGCATTATTATGAATGTAATACAATCAAGACAATAATGTGATGTAATGATAACTTTCAGGTTCATTAAAAACAAAAAGACTCTTTGGTGATGGTCCTATCTTGAGCACTCAGGATCTTGTGCAAGTGCAAGTTAACACAGGCCTGTCAAACATTTTATCCAAACAAAAATTCAGGTCAGTAATGATAAGTTGCAGAAACGCCAACAAATTGTTGTGCATTGCAAAGATCTTGCAGATCTCCTCAATGATGTTCTGTTGAGAAGACAAATCTATTCATCACACATTGTAAAGCTTGGCCTTGATGGTGGTGGTGGTTTCTTGAAAGTAAGTTTGGGCATTCAAGAGGCAGAGCAGAGCATGGAGGCAGGGTCACCACCAAACAAGAAAACTTTAGCCACACCAACTGCCAGGGACAGTGGAGTCAAGAAGCAGCTGCTAGTTGCAATTGCTGAGGATGTGCATGAAAATTACAGTAATATTCAAAAGATCCTCAATCTTCTTGTAATCGAGAAAGTTGACCTCCTTCTCTCAACAGATTTGAAGTTAGCCAACATTGTTTGCGGCCTTCAGTCACATGCCAGCTCTCACCCTTGCACATGGTGTGATGCCTCTCACAAGAATTTAGCCCAATGTGGCACCCCTCGAACATTTGGCTCTTTGAGACGATGCTTTGAGGATTTCAATGCAAATGGTCAGGATTTGAAGAAAGCTAAGCTATTCAAAAATGTTGTCAACTTGCCACTTCTAAATGTACCAGACAGCACACTTGTCTTGGACGTCATTCCACCAATGGAACTTCACCTACTTCTGGGTGTTGTAAACCATCTTTACAACATTCTAAGGGAGTCTTGGCCAAACGTCTCAGCTTGGCTAAATGATCTACATATCAAACCACAGCCTTTTCATGGTGGGCAGTTTGCTGGCAATGAATGCAAGAAAATGCTGAAGAATGTGGATCTTCTTCAGAGAATGGCAGAACAAGATAGCGCATTTGACATCTTTGATACAATTGACACACTGCAAAAATTTGATTCTGTAGTTTCTGCATGCTTTGGAAACAAATTGGAACCTGACTATGTAGAAAGAATTGATAAATTTCACACTGCATTCTTGTCTCTGACAAGAGGAAGAATCACTCCAAAGGTTCATGCAGTATTTTTCCACGTGAAAGAGTTCATTGAAAAACAAAGGGAACCACTAGGAAAATACAGTGAGCAGGCAGTAGAGGCTATGCACCACAACTTCAAATTACACTGGAGTAGATACAAAAGGCCAATTGATCATCCTGAATATGGGAAGTGGCTACAAACCTGTTTGGTTGACTACAACAGCAAAAGCTTGTAAGAAAGAGAAAAGTATGAATACTAGAAAATAGTGCACATTTTCTAATACTTCAATGAGAAAAACTGCTTTTTTCACTCTTGGATAACTTGTTGAGTAAAAGCTGTTGTACTCAACCATAACTTAAGGATCATTGATGAAACTATCAAAGATGCAATTTTCCGTTGTAGTTTCTTCTGATTTTGCAGATTATTTTATAGCAACTATTGAATATCTTTTGTTTTAGAAAAAAATAGTGTTTAAAAACTTGATTTGTTATATAATCTTTTGCAATTTTTTGTTAAACAGTTACCTTTTGTGTTTTTTATGCCAATCTAGAATAAAGAATATTTATAATACTGTAAAAATGCCAATAAATATTGAATGCTGTCATTTTCAATTTTTTAAGAATAAGCAAAATTTTAAACACACTTTTCTTCTGCGGACGGCGATAGATGATTTCAGTTTTTATAGTTTTGAGATCAGGAAAATGCCAAAATTGCTCCCACCAAAGGGTTTTTCTGGAGCTTGCCAGAGTAATTCTTTTCTTCTGTCAATGGGTGTGATAATCTTGTGGCATTACATTTTAAATATAATTTCTGGCATATGACCGCCACGGCTGGCTCGGATGTAGTCCAATCTGGACGTCCAATTTTCGATGACTTTTTCCAACATTTGTGGCCGTATATCGGCAATAACACGGCGAATGTTGTCTTCCAAATGGTCAAGCGTTTGTGGCTTATCCGCATAGACCAATGACTTTACATAGCCCCACAGAAAGTAGTCTAGCGGTGTTAAATCACAAGATCTTGGAGGCCAATTCACAGGTCCAAAACGTGAAATTAGGCGGTCACCAAACGTGTCTTTCAATAAATCGATTGTGGCACGAGCTGTGTGACATGTTGCGCCGTCTTGTTGAAACCACAGCTCCTGGACATCATGGTTGTTCAATTCCGGAATGAAAAAGTTTGTAATCATGGCTCTACACCTATCACCATTGACTGTAACGTTCTGGCCATCATCATTTTTGAAGAAGTACGGACCAATGATTCCACCAGCCCATAAAGCGCACCAAACAGTCATTTTTTCTGGATGTAACGGTGTTTTGACATACACTTGAGGATTATCTTCACTCCAAATGCGGCAGTTTTGTTTGTTGACGTAACCATTCAACCAGAAGTGCGCTTCATCGCTAAAGAAAATTCGCTTATGAAAATCGGGAACAACGGCAATCTCGTTTTGGGCCCATTCGACGAATCTACGCCTTGCTTGATGATCGTTTGGCTTCAATTCTTGCACGAGTTGGATTTTGTAAGCACGCATACCAAGATCCTTCCGCAAAATCTTCCATACAGAGGATGGACACAGATCCAATTCCTGTGCTCGATGGCGGATAGACTCATTCGGGTCTTCCGCAATGCTACGCTCTACAGTAGCAATAGCTTCTTCTGTACGCACCGTACGGCGTCTCTTGGGATGCGAGTTATCAATGAGAGTAAACGTGGTGCGAAAACGTTCCATGGTTAATCGAATTAACTGCTCTGATGGATGATTTTGTCGAGGATAAAATGGACGTAGAGCGCGATATGTATTCCGCACAGAACCATTATTTTCGAAATAAAATTGAACTATTTGCAAGCGTTGTTCAGGCATGAGTCTATTCATGATGAATTGCCAAACCAAACTGAGAATAAATCACTTGTCACCTGTTAAATCGGTCGCCATCTTGAACAGTAATGCCAACTTAAAGTTCTATACCTCTAAAAAAAACACCCTTTATTATCGTGATTTTCTTTAATGATTTAAACAGGATCATCCATCAGATTCATGAAAATCAGTTAAAAATAAAGAATATTTTTTACATCTCTAAAAGATGTCATCCTATCTAATAAACTTTCTTATCTTCATCTATATTAAGGGTGTGCGTCTCGGAATCGTTTTCTCTAAATGAACCGGGAAAAGCATAACGAGACGAGAAATGCTCCCGGTAAAAATAACGAAACAAGGGAAAAAACTGTCCCGGAATAAAGTTATAAATCGGGACAGTAATTTTGTCTCGGAATTTAAAAATTGTGTCCCGGATATCATCGTCTCGTCTCGAATAAAAAAATAACGAGACGCAGATGCTTAATCTATATATGTTTTTTTTATAAGAATTAAGGCACTGCAGCCTTAAGTCTTACTTTTTTCTACTTTATAAAACCTGATCTAGCATCCAGTCCAACTATTTGACTGGTTCCGTTCGAAAGTAATGCTTAACTAAAATAGTATAAAACCGCAACTAAAATCATGAGATTTTTTTTTTTAAATCTTATTTGTGTTATTGAGTTTTAAGTTATATCACTTTGAAAGTTGTGAATCGAATTCAGTTCAATGATCTAAATTAGTGAAAACGAAACCAAAAAAACCTAATTACTCCACCATATTACTCAAAGCTCTGTGGAAGATGCTGCTTAATGTTAGCACCTGGTCACGCCCATAACTGTTCCTGTTCAATTGCCGTAACTTGATCTTTCTTGCTAAAAAAGTCTTGGAGGCTTTCAAGCTGAAAAAGTTGCTTCATATTAAAAAATAAAATGAAGACTGATTGCATTTCAAAAGGGGTAAGTTTTTCTATATTGATTGGCAAACACTCAACTTTTTGAGCAACTAGTTTAGACTCAAAAATTACGCTCAAAAATGATGCAAAATGATTTTTTTAAAGTCCATGTCAGTCTATTTTGCGTTAATTAAGACCGCAAGAATTTCCTTAGGAGTTTAAAAAGCAATCTTTCCAACATAACTGCTATTAACTCTTAATTGATTCTAAATTAAATTTTCTTAACATTCATTTTAAATCACGGTTTTAAAAAAATGGACTTTAAAGTCCATAAAGTCCATATTCTTGATGCTCATCTTCACAAGTTTAAGGAGATCGTGTGCGTTTGAATTTACTACTTTTTTATTTTATTTTTATTGAGTTCAACAACTACAATTTGTTGGATTATAGATTTTGTAGCAATTGCAATCGGCATGAAACAAAAATTTGTGAAGGTGATGCTGAGAGAGTTATTCCTTTTTTCATAAACATTTATAGAGGTTGAAAGCCAACAATCGATCCCAAGGTTGATATTGCAGCTAAAACAAATAGAAAGTTGAAGTTCTATGATAAAAACGTGATGGGGCAATACCTTACGTCACGTCTTGAAACATAAAGACGTAACGTAAGATTCAGAAATTTGTTAACCTCCCCTGCTTTCATCCTATTATCCTTGGGTATTGATGCTGAATTTCCACATCATCCTGATGAAGTCGCTCGCCTTGCTCCTTTAAGCAAAGTGTGATCAAGTTTTAGATGAGCAAATGCTTATTAGATTTGTAAATATGACCATTATCATACAGGCTACACTTCAAATGAATAAACAGATTTGCATCACTTTTTTCGTCTGCGTAACTTCGAGATATTTATCCAAGTATATATAAATTCACGAACTGTCACATTTCTTGTTTAAATGTTTTATACTTCCTCTTGCAGATTTCCCATGTTCTATTGATCTTCGGTTAGGTGCAGGTAGTGTATTTCTTTCTTAGGTCACAGTTTTTTTTTCTTGACATTCGAACTCAGTTTGTGCATAATGCGGGCTGTCCAAATCTAGCCAGATGTTAAATTAGTCATCTTGTTTCGATTTGTTCATGACACTCACTTTAAAGAAAACAAATTAAAACAGAAAGTTTCGTCCTCCTTTATAAAAAAAAATTACTAAAAGCAACAAAACGTTAATGCCTTCTCCTAAGTGATAATTCAGCCTGTTCTTTTTAACCTTTCATATATTTCAGACAATAGACCTTCATAGTTTTGCTCTTAATTTTGTTGCGTTCAACACGACGTTCTTCAAAGTATTGATTTTACAGGTTGTTAAACGTTCATAATGTTTGGGTTGCAAAGGGTTTCTTGATTTTCTTCAGGTGTTTACAAGTTAACACAAACAGTACCATAAGGTTTCAATACTTGCTGAATTGTTCTCTATTTACGTCGTTGACCTTCAATGTCTTCGATTACTGTTTGTAAAAAAAGGAATAAATTTCTCAGCATCACCTTCCCACTTTTTGGACTTCATATTGGTTGCAATTGCATAATCAGTTATAATCCAACAAATTGTATCAGTGGAAATCAATAAAGAGAAACTTGAAAAAAAAAATAATAGTAAATTATACACGCCTCAAACCCAGATGTTTTCGTTGAACTTGTCAAGGTGAGTATCAAGAATAAGGACTTTAAAAAAGCATTTCGCATCCCGTTGGAGCGTAATTTTTATGAGAGTCTTTCTCTATAATGATCTTCCTTTATGAGAGTCTACCTGTAGTTTCTTAGAGAACAACTAGTTGCCCGAAAAGTTCAGCCTTGAGTTTTGCCCGAAAACCCATGAAGCAGCTTGTTAAAAATAGAACTTTTTGCATAATTTAATCAGGGAAGGGTTTTGGTGTGACAACTTTGTTTTGAGGCGTAAAGTTGTTATTTTCGAAACACAGATAAAACGGATTCAATTAAATAGCAGCTCTGTGCAATCTCTTGAAGTGTTTCAAATCTTTTGATACCATCACTGGAATCTTACAACTTTGAATGGCTAAGTGTAAAAAATTTTAAACTCGATTTATTTCAGATGATTTATGTAGAAGTATGTACTATTGTTCTTTGTTGGTCGTTGTTAACAGAAAGACAAAACACTGATGCTTAGTTTTAAGTGCAAGAAATTACATGTAATAACATTAGAAAGACTACTTGATGCCATAAACACATCGAATTATCATACTCAATAAACCTGACGCTAATTCTACCGTTGAAAACTAAATATTGTTTGTGTGGGCGAGAAAACTTTAACAAACTCTTAGAATCTCCGAAAGTTGATTGGTTCAAAATGATGGCACAATATTGGAAACCTGAATATGTTTTGTTATCAAGCTTACTTTTTTTTTAATGTTTCTCTGCAAAAGGTCAATTTCTGCTTTTGCAAAAGTGCTATAATACTCAAACAATTTTATTGTGTAGGGTGATCTTTTTTTTTCTACTTGCTTTCTTTTGCAGTAAAATCGAAAAAAGCATCACAGTTTATCCAAAAGTAAATTCTGACACGATGCGAAAGTTTTTTTTCCATTTCCTTGAAACTAAAAGAATAACCAATGAATTTATTCCCCGTAATCGGCATGTAACGTTTCGTAAGTGTAATCTGAAAACTATAAATCAAAACCAAAAATCAAAAACCTGAAGCGAATGCAACTTAAAGACTTACATGTGAATTCAACCTAAAAATTTCGGCACTTGTCTGGTTTCGCATCCCCCCCCCCCCCTTTTTTTTTTTTTTTTTTTTGCAGATTCTGGAAGATCTTTGTCTGAAACGAAAAAAAAATGGTATTCATTTTTATTTTTGACAAAGAAAAAGTACTCTAATTCACATTTGAATATTCCATTTTTCCGTTAACCCTTTCATGCGCTGGGTTGCTGTATAACAACAAATTAAACTAAGCTTCCCCAATTCAAATGGTGCATTTTAACCGGTTGAAAACAATAATATTATATGAAGGAGAGTTGAAAAAGGCTGTAGAAAAAGTCTACTTTAACATTTCATTGTACCACTGTCATTTTGTAGATGATTTTTTATGAGTTGTGTTAGTTACAGAAAAATAATTGGTGCATGAAAGGGTTAAAAACGACGCTGCTTTTAACTCCATTTTGAAACTTTTTAATGATAGTTTTACAACCAATGATATATTAAGAATAACTAGATGTCTAACTGCCGTAAATCGGCATAAGAAAAAGTGAAGCAAAAATCGGCCATTTTGGGGGGCAAAATCTTTACGCTATTTATCAAAACAAAACAAATACGAAGCTTTTGATTTGTTAAATTTGCCCCCCATAATGGCCGATTTTTGCTTCAAAAAATACGCGGAAGTTAGACATCTAGTTATTTTTAATATATCATTGTTTACAACCATTAATTCAAACCGCTGAAAATATTTACCTGGTTTTTACAAGCGTTAAGAAGTATAAAGAACAAAAAAATGGATGAAGTGTTATCAGCAAAACAAAATCAGTTTTTAAGTAGTTTTTACACTCCATCTTTGATGTTTGTCCATGTTTTGCTGCGCCACTGCCTAATACCAGTAAACAACAGGTGACAGGTATAAAATTATTTGGAATTTTTTCGAACGGTTTTGATGTTTTATAAGTCGCGTAAAAAATTCGTGTCACCAGTTTTTTATAAAGAGAAATTTCAAAATGGCTAGAAAACCAACAGTAGATGAGTTCGATAAAATCTCGTTAACTCAACTTGGTGCGAGGTTTATGAATAATCGCGAAGAATGCAAAAAGTGGTTGAGAGAATTCGGCTTTCTTACTACTGTTATGATTTGTCCCGTTTGCAACTTGCAGTGTAGCGAACAGCTGTACACACGCAGTGTAGATGGAATAACCTGGAGATGTACTGTTAAAAAGTGTAAAAAGACTGTAAACATTCGCAAAGGCAGCGTTTTTGAGATATCGAAACTGGAGTTGTGGAAGATCATTGGAATAACATACATATGGGCTCGTAGCGCAGGCAAAAGTCGGGGACTGTCGCAAGAAGATATTCAAAAAGAATTGGATATTGGATGCAGTGAAACTATTAGCAATTGGAATCAGTTTTGCAGAAATGTTGCAGTAGATTACCTTTTGAATAACCCTGTGCAATTAGGCGGCCCTGGCTGTGTTGTAGAGATTGACGAATCTCTTTTTGCTCGCCGCAAATACAACCGTGGCAGAATTGTGGAAGGCCAATGGATATTTGGTGGTTACGAGCCAACAACAAAAAAACGTTTTTTAATCCCCGTTGCTCAACGTGATACAGCAACTCTTTTGCCGATCATACATCGATGGATAAGGCCAGGGACGGAAATTTGGAGTGATATGTGGGGTGCTTATAACACTCTTGGAGCACAAGGCTTTCAGCATGGTACGGTGAACCACTTGCTTCACTTTGTATATCCGGCAACAAACGTGACAACTAATTGAGTCGAAGCAATGTGGTGTCGCAGCAAAGCAAAATTTAAAGCAATGTTTGGAACACATAGAGACATGAATACTGACTATCTCAGCGAATTCATGTGGATGCAGAGGTTTAAAGAGCATGCGTTTTTTCACTTTTGGGATCAAGTTGCTACTAACTACCTGGTAAATTAGATGTTCGTAAAACTATTTGATGAACACAACTCATTATTTTTAGGTTTATATTTCTTTATATATTGTGATGAATAAATTTAGTAGCTTTTCAGTGTATGTTTTTATTTAAGTCATTTTTTTGTTCTTTGTATTTCTTAACGCTTGTAAAAACCAGGTAAATATTTTCAGCGGTTTGAATTAATGGTTTTAAAACTATCATTTAAAAAGTTTCAAAATGGAGTTAAAAGCAGCTCGTTTTTAACGGAAAAATGGAATATTCAAATGTGAATAAGAGTACTTTTTGTTTGTCAAAAATAAAAATGAATACCATTTTTATCCGTTTCAGACAAAGATCTTCCAGAGTCTGCAAAAAAAACTATCATCTTGCCCCGCATACGGGACAAGATGATAGTTTGAGGTAACTTTGGTTAATGAGTTTTTTCCAGGCTATTTTTAATTTTTATATGGGTTTTTTTTATACATATGTGACGCATAATTTTTTTTTCCACTTTTTGATAAAGTTTTACTTATTGAAACAGTTATTGAATAAGATATAAGTGCTTTTCAAAACGTTCGTTATCTTGCCCCATGTTCCCCTACTTATAAAAATATTGTTGATTTTTTACATTTTTAAATATTAACTAATTTGAAACTATTCAGTATCTACACAAATTTCATATGAAATTTAATGAAAAACTTCTGCTAAAAAAAAAGTCCCTTAAATATACTTTATTAACTTATATTCATTAAAAAATGTTCTTTAAGCATAGGAACTTAACTTTTTTTAGGGTTTAAAATTAAATTTCTTCCAATTTCAAAAATAGAAAATAGGAAAAATTAAGTTCAAAACTCAAACACCAACATCTTTTCTCGGACATAATTCATCGATTTAAAAATTTGAGAGGACTAATCTAAATGGTATATAGTGATATCCTACCAAAACGTTTCTTCGGAACTCGCAGTAAAATGGCGATTTTCACAGTGTATGTGACAGTATTGCATTAACTTTGTGTCGTGGTAACTCATGTAATGACCGACCAAAAAATTCCTCCGAAGCATGTTTTAAATGTTTACAAGAGTTTAAAGGCAATAAGTGAAAATGAGGTGAAAATATGCATTTGACTGAAATAATTATTCTTTTTCTGCCAAATAATTAACAGCTCTATTTTTAAGCAATTATGATTTATGGCATGACAAAGTTTAAACAAGGAATTACATAAACTGTTAAAGTTATTCTTATTAACATAAACATAAAGTTTAAGCTAATAAGAATAACTTTACGGCTATTGTTAAAAGTCTTTTAATTGTGTTTTTATGTTTTAAGAACTGCTTTGACTGAAGAGCAACAAACCATACATGATCATCCATTACATACGGAGCATTTCATTGGATTGATTGCTTTGTGGTAAATCAACATTAAGGAGTTTATCTGACATTTAGTAGGTAACTTTATATATCTTTGTGATTTGGAAAAGCCAGGCGACGCGCAAAGTTACTGTATGAACAATATCTTAAAAAATTGTAAAATCGCTAAATCCTTAATGACGAAACGTGCGTCAAATCAGACGTCAAGCAGCTCCAAGGAAGAAGAATTCAATTTCGCAAAAACTCGGTTTGACATAAATACATAGCGTTCTCTACAACAGGCCTATTCATCGCGCAACCGGATTTTTTTGTGGAGGCCTACTTTTTTACGGCAAAAAAGATAATAACTTCGTAATTTTAAAACTAAAAAGTATTTTTAATTCTCTGTATAGCCTAATAATTTTTTTTCATGAAAAAAGAAAAAGAAAGAAAAAATATTTTTAAGTAATAAACAATGTAAATAAAAGACAAAGAAATTTTTTCTAATTTAAAATTTCACACATTTACATTATTATTACACCTTTAATTTTGATTTTAACATCGAAATACAAAATTGATATTTTCTTAAATTGAGTAGAAATGTTATTAAACCAAACAAAGAATATTAGATAAATTTTGATTAAAATTGTTAACAAAATCTGAAAAAACAAACTACTATTTGAAACTTTTACAAATCTTTTATAAAATAGTACTATATATATTATAAATAGTAGACAACTAAGTAGACTTCTTAGAGATTTTTAATACTCTTAGAGCAGGTTCTTTGCCAGATCTTGGAGTGACAGTGGTACATAAACTTTTTTAAAAAATGTTGCTCAATATTACACAATGATGTTCTTCCATATCCAATAAATAATGGTCTGATATAATCATAAATAAACTACTTAAAGATTTTTTGCAATTATGATCTTTAATTATTTGAAAAATTACAAAACAAAAAAATGTCCATTGGCACAAATTATCAGTTGGAATTTTTAATCCACCACGATCTAAAAATTTAGAAAACTGACCATATTTCTGATAATAGAACCTTGTTTGATCTAAAAGTTCATAATCAGTTTGTTCTTTATCATTTTGTGTAACATAACCAGCTATGTGAATAAGTGACATTTTGACATCATTAGCAATAGAAGATTCTAGACCTTGCAAGTTATCAAGAATTTCGCAGCAGTCTTCAGACAATTTGTAATGGAATAACGCACATTGATGACCAGACTTCACATTAAAATTGTCAATATCTAAATTTAATTTCAAAAGTAAAGATACATGTTTAATACGTAATTTTTCAATAACTTGTTGAACACTAAGAAAATATGTACCACCAGAACCTTGACAAAGTATACTATATTCTTTTTCCAGGTGATCTGATGTAAATTGGCCAAGAAGTACGTAGTTTTGCGTAGTGCTAAGTAAATATCTACATAAATCTACTAGTCCATAACAAGTTTGATGTATACAAGTTGCAGTATCTTTAGAAAGCTGTTTAATGCGTTTACCTTTGGGACCTGCCATTTTAAGTGCCATATCACCAAATTGTAGTACTAAATTTAAACAGTTGTCATCAGGATTATTGATAACAGCCTGCAAAGGATCATTATGCCTTGTATCAGCACCAATGGCTTTGACATTTAAAATTTTCCACCAACTAATAACTTTATTGATAAATATAGCAGTGTCGTTAACATCACTATGAATCATGTCAGGATGTTGCAAAAGAGCAGTGTAAGTTTTTCAGAAAATACTCTTAAAACCGTCAATACACAGTCATTCAACAGGTTTAGGAGAAATAGAAATTTCATTCAGGTCAGATAACTTTAGAAAGCTACTGGATTCTGCATTGTAAAGCTGCTTCAAATGAGTCCATTTTGCAATCCTGGTTACTCCGTTATCGTCAAATATTAATTCCTGAGTTTTTTCAGTTAACCAAAGATTACGAATATTTTTTATGAGGTGTACAAAATTATAAAGTAAATACTTTCCATCTACTGTTAACCATGGTTTTCCCGGAACAAATGTGTACATTTTAAAAAAAGACTGATTGACACGATTCCCATCACATATAATAGCTTTTACATTTGCATTGGCTGAATCAATTATTTGATTGTTTAAATTAATCTGTTCAAACAAAAAATCAGATGGTAATTTTGATATTGGTATCATTTTAATTAACACCTTTGGACCTCCATTTAAACAAACAGCCATTATCCCTAACAATGTTTTGGACAATTCTACTGGGTTATCCTCTGATCTACCAAAAATAGTTCCACCCTGGTAAAGCAAACGTTTTTTAACATATATTTCATCATGTAGTGTGATACATAATTTCTGCTTATCCGGAAGAGAGTTAAAAATTGAGTTAACAAATTTGTTTTCATTAATATTAGAAATTTTTGAACTAATTCGAGTCAGTGTTGAAATAGTTGGAAGTTGATAGTCATTACTTAAGCGATTATATAATGCTCTTGATGTTGAAAAATATACAAAAGAGCATATAAGTATTTCAGGTGTATAAAGTTTATCTCAAACAGTTTTTGGTCCCATAACTGAAATATGTTGCATAATTACCTCTTTTTTATTGTCCATTTTCAAGGAGCTTAAAAAACGAAGTATCTCATCAAACTTAGACCAGGTGTCAACAGTTATGATTCAATTTACTGTTAAGCTAGAAATGTGACACTTAATCCCATAATGAAATGTTTCAAAGGTAAGATTTTCATAAATTTTAAGTACAAAAAAAGGTATTCCATTAAAAAATTGCAAAGATTGTATAACAACATAGCCATCAACCATAAACGATATAAATGGATATTGGTGATCACTGCTATTGATAAACTTGTTTTTGATGTCACAAAAAGTAGCTTTATCTCTTTTAAGAAATGTGTCTTGCTCATCATCTAATGTACTTTTAATGCCACCTAAAGATCTTTTGGTAGTTCTTTCAGTTGGATTAGCAGTTGGAATTTGAGATAAAGGTATTCCCAGCCAAACAGAAGGAGGATTTTTTGGTCGACGTTTTCCTCCACGCACTATAACTGTATCAAAATTTGTAACTCACAGATAACAGTATACTTGTTAACAACCAAATTAGAGTTTGGAATAGCTTTTATCCATTTTACACGCTCAACGTTATCACTTGGAAACCGATACACTGATATTTTATTAACTTCACTAGATATTTTGTTTTTTTCACTTTGATAGTTGGTGCGACAAGCATACACACAACATTTATTTGCCATGATGATTTAATCTAAATTTTATAAATATATTATTAGCTTTGAATTAAATCTGAAACTCCATGTTTAAATTATATAAGTTTACTAACATTGTATTACATTCCATTACTTAAATATATATCATAGACGACATGACATTTTATCAGGTCTGAACATGGAGAAATAATTTTTTTTTGCCGTAAAAAAGTAGGCCTCCACAAAAAAATCCGGTTGCGCGATGAATAGTAGGGTACAGTGAGATTTATATGTTTTTGAAAAAAATAAATTTCAAGCTTAAGAAAAGGTGTATTCCTATGTAAAATTAAATTTCAAGGTAGGTTTGTTATGGACCACTTTTTGATAAGAAAACGTCTTGATACCCAAATTTTCATATTTACAGATTATTAAAATGAAAAAAATTTAAATTATTATAAAGTAAACAAAATCCGTTTTTATGTAATAAACTCTCCTAATAAGCGCAGCGCCGAATTAATTTTAAAAGATATTTTTACTTGGCTCTCCGCTGTATAAAAGCTTTATACAAGATCGAACTTTGTTACTATTTTATTCATTATTAGTTATTTAATTGAGATATTCATAAATGTCAAAAGTTAAGACTAGATCATCCACCACTGCAATTTCAGATTTTATTGGACCTGGAAAAGATTTTATTCCTAGTGAGCTGCCTACAAACAGAGCAGTTATTCAAAAAGGGATTTTACTAAAAGAACAAAAAAGCATGACATGCAATCTACACCATAATAAATATTCTAACAAAGATCTTGCTAGCGATCTGATTCCATTTGTTCTTGCTCAATGGAGAAAAGCAAATGTTAAGTTTCAACAGCCAGTTATTATTGGTGAGAAATCACTTTATTATAGAATTAAAACCCTTTGGGAGAAAGTAGAAAACGTTGCATGGGGAAGAACTAAGGCAAAAGTAAAAGAAGAACTTATATTGAAGTTAGATAAGCTAATGGACCTCATAACATGTCCTCATAAGATTCTTCTGTGTGAACATGATATGTCTGGGTGTTCTTCCCCCCAAAATTGTAAAAGTAAAGCACATATAAATTGCACCTGTATTTTTTCTAAAAAAATTCCAACTATGGAGCTCAGGTGGTTATACAGTCAAAGAAATAAGACAGGTGAAAAGTCTGACATGCAAATGGGACATGCTGATAAAATTGAGACAACGAAACTTAGAAAAAAATATAAGAGAAAAATCAGTGACGAAAAAGCTTATGAGAAAAGAATGAAAAAGCTACAAGATGATCAAGCATCCTTTGAGGTAAATATAATTTCATAATAGTAAATATTTTCTTTGTTTATATAGCAAATTATATACACACACACACACACACACACACACACACACATAAAACAAAAATAATATTTGTAAAAGTTTGGTTTTAGGTCACAGAAAAACAAGATATAGAATTATATGAAGAATATCAAAAAAGTATTTCTCCTGATATTTCACTCAATGACAACTATAATCCAGTTAATGTTAACTTTACTTTAAAACAAGACAATGAAATTAAATTGTTGGTTGAAAGGCTTCTAAAGGATAAATTAGGTGTCTATGCTTTCCTTGTAACACGATTTTTAGAAAAGAAGTCAAGAAAAAACACTATGTCAATAAAAAACACAGCAATGGCTAGTATAAGGTAATCATATAGATTATTATTTTGTTGAGCAGCAAAAGTTCGGATAATGAATTAATAAAAATAAATATAAACTAGTTTTATTTTATAGGTTTGGGATTTCACCTGCCGCAACTGCAGCAATTGCTACAAGTTATCTGCAAGATTTAGTTGAAGCAGGATTTCTCACCCCTGAATACTCTTACCTTGCTTGTGATCCTTCTAAGTTGACGAGAGCAAGAAAAAAAATCATGGTAGTAGCAAAGAATAATGACAATTTTAATCTTCCAAAAGCAGATAATATTGGCATTTACTTTGATGGAAGAAAAGATTCAACAAGAGCGATGATAAATGATTCAAATGGACAACTACATCCTATTATTATCAAAGAGCAACACATTACTGTGACTATAGAACCTGGTGGTCGATATCTTGGTCATTTTACTCCAAATGCACATACTCATTCAGATAAGCCAGCTAAAAAGATTGCTGAAGGTGTTTATAATTTGCTGCAACAATATAATCTTACTGAATCATGTTTAGTACTTGGAGCTGATAGTACTTCAATTAACACTGGCTGGAAAGGTGGTGCTATAACACATCTTGAAAAGATGTTAGGTCACAAATGCCACTGGGCCATATGCATGCTTCATTCAAATGAGTTATTTTTGCGTCACCTAATAGAAGAAATTGATGGACTAACATCATGTAGTACTGGCTTTGTAGGTCCTGTGGGAAAATGTCTTGCTGATGTTAATAAAATGGAGTACAATCCTCAATTTAAAGCTCTTCCAGAGGGAGAGAGCTTTGTTGACATTCCAGAAACAATACTAAAAAATATGTCAACAGATCAAAAACAAACCTACAAGTTATGTAAAGCAGTTAAGATCGGTGTATTGCCACCTAATCTTAGAGAAATTCAATGTGGCCCCTTAAGTCATGCCAGATGGCTCACTACTGGCATGAGAATAGTCTTTATGTGGACAAGGAAACATGACTTAACTGATCAGAATTTGAAAAATCTTGAGTTACTTGTATTATTTTGTTTACAATTTTACTTTAAACTTTTTTTTGACATTAAAGTTAAAGATAGACTTGAAGATGCTTCCAATCACATTCTGTCTCAATTGAGAATTCTTAGAAATCAACCTGTTATAGTAAGAGAAATTGTGACTCCCTACATCCAGTTAGGCGCTTGGTATGCGAACCATGAAAGTTTATTAACCTCTTTATTATCTAGTAATAATGCAGAAGACCACAACTTTGCAGTTGACCGAATTTTGGAACAAAGGGGTAATAATATCCTTGGAGACATGCGAATCAGACCAAGATAAATACCTAAACTGAACTTTGAAGCAACTACTCTTCAAGAGCTAGTCAAATGGGAAAATGGTGTAGTACAAGAACCTGTTTTTACTTGTTCGCTCACTAAAGATAAGTTGGTATTGCTAAGATTGACACCTCTAATAACTCCTTCTGTTAAAATTCATACTCAAAGTACCGAGTGTGCTGTAAAACAAGTGACAGTAGCATCCATGTCAGTAGTTGGACCAGATGCAAGAGATGGATATATTAGAGCTAGAGCTCAACATAGAGAGTTGCTACCTGTTTTTAAAACAAAGAAAGAAATTTTAATAAATTTTCAATGTCAATAGATTTGAAAGATATGTTGTTTTATTTATTGTTTTTTTAATAGTGTTATAGTAGTGTTATCAAAATATTATTTGAGTAAGATGGGATAGACCTCCTGTTTTTTGGGGAAACCTCATCACTGGCACCACCTTTGTTTCTAATGAAACAAAAAAAACAACTGTTATAAGCAAATTTGTTAATCATTGAAACCTCATTGAAAATTGAAGACCCTCTCCCCTGAAATGTCCAGAATCTGCATTGCTGGTAGGATTCATGCAAGATAATGACTTTGAAACAAGTATCAAAAAAGCTTGCAATTGGTCTAGAAACATTATTTGCATTTAATATTTCATCGCAATGAAAAAGAAGGACATGTAAAACATAATAAAGGACAAATGTGACAAATAAGATTTTACTAAATTTTGCAATTTCTAAAAGTGAAAATTTGGGTATCAAAACTTTTTCCGATCAAAGATTTTTTTAAGGAAACCCTATTTAAAATTTGATTTTACATAAGAATACACCTTTTCTTAAGCTTTTAGAAGAAAAAAAAATTCTCGCTGTACCCTAATGAATAGGCCTGTAGTGGAGAACGCTATGCATAAATATCATTGCAAGTGTAGAGTTAAAAAAGTTAGTCGTTAAAAAAGAAAATGGTAAGCTTCCTTTATTAAATGCAAACAAATGGATGATTATTGGACAGTTTTGTGTTTTGCTAAAAGATCTTCACAAAACAAGAGTTCGCTTGAGTGAAAGAAATTCTATTGTCTCAGATATTATACCACAGATACAGTTTTTGAAACATTTCATTAATAAAGCTTTAATTGATGACAACTAATTCAATGGAGAATAGTTTCAAACAATATACTGATAACTATAACATCATCTTGTCAATATTCCTTGATCCCAGATTCAAATTAAAAATGTTCAAAAATGAAAACACCTTTTCAGCTGCTAAAAAAAGTACTGAGAACATAACCATTCAGCTTATTAAAACCCATGAAAATATAAAAAACATCAAAGTTACTGAAAATGATCGGTCTGCAGCTTGTGACATTGAAAATATTGACTCAGAACATGAAAATAATGGTACAGTACTAAATGAATAGAAAGATATAGTAGAAATGGGTTTTGACAATTGCTTTGAAGAACTTGTAGGATTTAATTCTAAACAAATCAGTCAACCACAAACTTTAATTTCAAATGAAACTTTATTAAACAAAGTTCAACACTACTCAAATGAAGACCTTATTGACAAAGAAAGCAATCTTTTGTTGTGGTGGAAATCACAGAAAACCAAAATGCGACTATTAGCAAAGCTTGCTTTAAAGTATTTAAGCTGCCCACCGTCTTCTGTGGAGAGTGAAAGGCTTTTTAGTATAGGTGGAAATGTATATACTGCAAAGAGATATAGCTTAACAGGAGCTCATGGTGAAATGTTAATATTTCTAAACTATAACATGAGAATTTAAAAATATTTGATTTTGTATATATTACTATAATTAGTATAGTATAATTCTTTTAGAAGTGAGTATCTATGTTCTATTTTTTCATGAAATATAATTTATTTAGGAGTTTAAAAGCTTTGATACTATGAGGAGGTCAAATGAAAAAAAAAATGTCATGAAAATTGTATAACTTTGTAGAATTAGAAAATTACAGGGAAAAAAAATCTGGAAAAAATAATTGAAATTCTTTGAGAGCTTTTGCTCAAAAATAAAAAAAGAATGCCTCCCAATGCCTTAATCAAAATTTCAAAGCATATTCTGTTGTGGATTTGAGGGTTGCGCAAATTAAAGAGTATCGTTAGCCAGGGTAACTTTGGTCAGTTTTGGCAGTTTTTCTTAAACATCTCTGAATCTTATTAATTTTTTACAGTTTTCTCTTGTGGTAATAACATTATAGGTCTTGGCTATAGGCCTCTATATTTATTTTTTTAATTTTTTTATTACAAATATTTATTTTTAAATGCTGAAAAGTGGCCAATGTTACCCCAGGTTTTTATCATGTTTGATCAATAGTACCCCTGGTATGAGGTAACATTGGTCACTTTTTGGAGTTTTAAAAAATCATCAGTCCTTAAACACTTAGAGAAACATGAAAAGAACATTTAAATGGACAAAAAATTTTGCAACTAGCTCCCTGTTATTGTGCAAAAGTCATTAAAAGTCATTTTCTAGTAGGTCATTATCGTTATCTGAGGATGATGACACTTGTTCAACTCTTGCCCTTTTCTTGTTATCCTTGGTGTTACTGTTATTCTTGGTGTTATTGTTATTCTTTGATGTGGTAGGAGTTGTGTTATTCACCAGATCTTGCGGTGTTATCGCTTTGCCAGATGTGATCTTTCTCCCTCTGGTGCGATTTGTTTTCCCATCCTGTCCACAATGTTTCACTAATAGACCTGCTATAGCTTCATTGAATACTTCCTTAACAGTACTACCGGTACCTCCTCCAATGTCTTTGTTAACCTGTAGCAAACGCTTCATGACCATTTCTTTATCGAAGGGAAATATTCCACTAGCCTTGAAGTCAGATCTCAAATTATCGCTTTTCAATTGACGTTGCAGTAGAGCAAGAAGATCGAGGAACTGATTTTTTGGTATTGATTCTTTGATGCGCGTTTCTATCTTTAGCGGACGGAAAACAGCAACGTCCAGCGGTTGAAGCAAATGGGAAGCGTATATTCCGAACTGTCGACTAGCCTTTCTCACGCTTATTCTTCCAGTTAAACATTCTTTTATAGCATTGGACAACGTTTCTTGACTGTATGAAGTTGCATATGCTCTTGAACCAGGCTTTCGCTTATATTTCCTCGGCATTTTCACCGGCTAAGAATTCAAATGTATCAGAAGTGTCAAAAGATGCCAAAATAAACTCAATGTAGTCTACGAAGTAACTGTGCTATATTCACAAAAACTGTTGATATACCAAAATTGTTGATAAAATAGTCGATATATATTGTTGGTATCTCTAACAAAATTAAAACATGTTATCTTTGTTAAATTTTAGGAATTTAAAAAAAAATTAACAATTGACCCCGGTCAACAAAGTCACCCCGGCAACCAAAGTTACCTCGGTTGACGGTACCATTTTGAATACTTTTTTAACGGGCAAACTTTTTTAACGCCGTTAGGCGTTAAAAAAGTTTTAATGATTTTGCGCATGCGCAGATTTCACATTTAATAAACTTTTTTAACGACTAACTTTTTTAACGCAACACAAGTACAAACGTCTGACAAAGATTAAGGAAAACTTTCTCGCTTGGTACGCGGTTAACTGTCATTGATCGAGATGAGTTAAATAGAGCATACGTTTATCATAGATCACAATAACATTTTTGACATAAAATTATTCTTGTAACAATGTATTGCATTTATAATACTGGTTTAAGATATTTTAGAAATACATCATTGCTAAGTTATATGATTTAAAAAAGGTGAGGTAGAAAGGCTTAATATTAGTAACCAGACTAGTCTACACTGTTAAAAATTTCCGTTAAAAAACGGAAAAATATTCTGTTACTTGCACGGAAAGTATCCGTATATCCATGTATGGGATGTACAGATACATTATGTACGGAAATTTTCCGTATCTGCGGCCAAATTTTCAAATACGGAAGTTTCCGTTGTATTAATAACTGCAGTTATAATCAACATGTTAAACCGCCATAAGTGATGATTTTTCAAACTTATATTTGGGTACACATTTAGCTTCAAAAAGAAATAGAAATATTTATAAAAGTTGACAATTGCATCTTCTTCTTCTTCGATTATTTACTGAAAAATTTGTAATGCTTTTATCAAAAGTTGGATTTCATTCTAGATATAATATTTATAACATAACTTTTTATAAAATATATTAATATTATCGCAGTGGCTACGGTACCGGCTGCTGGATCTTTAGCTCTGGCAGCTAGAGTACCGGCTGGTCTGGGTTCTAGCCAATGACGATGACGTAACTTTTAGTTGGTTTACTTAACATCCGGAATTAGAAACTGGTAGTTCTACGAAACCGGCTGGTATTATTTATTTTGATGAAAATGGATATTGGAAATCTGTTTAATTGTTTTAATAATCCTTAATAAATATAAAAAAAAATTTTAATTTATATTTTTATATTTTAGTTATTTGTTAAACTTTACTTGGAATATTTTACTTGTTAAATTTTACTTATTAAACGTTAAAACCAGCAGCCGGTTTCTTAGCCATTGATGATTTAAAACCGGCTTCTGATTCAGTAAAATTTACTGACAAATAATCAACTTAATCGTTAGTACTATCCGCTCTGATTGTTAGTAGAATGAATTTAGGAGATATTTTTAATAATTTTAATGAGCTTCAGCTAACAATTAAAGAATGTGAAAAATCAAGATTTGCATCTCTTTATGTTCGAGATAGTCGAACAATTTAGCGTTTGTTATAAAAAAAGCAAAGTTTTCTTATTGTAAAACAGAAAAAATTGGGTTTTTTTAAATTTGTGAGTTGCATGGTAACTTAAAAGACTTTGTCACGATGTGGTTATATGTATCGAAGCTCAACCGATTTTCTAAAGTTTGATTTAAGCAAAAATGAGCCCTAGCCTTTGTGCGCGAACATGTTTTGCAGTAATTATTGGCTTTATTCTAACTCCAACTCTGTCCTGGAGGTTGCCCACCCTTTTATTCCCACCCAGTCTTATCCATTTAGCCTGCGCTTTTGCGCACAAGTCTATTTGTGCTCGCCTACACGCCCGCAAAAAGTTTGGCAAGTGCATAAAAAAGAGCTTGCCAAAAAAATAAAAGCGTTTTATTTTAAATCGCAACTAAAAACTTTTTTGCTCATTTGTTCAACTTTTATGAAAAATCGCTTGTTTCAACCTTCTTTTTTTTAAACTATTTTATATATATATATGTATTTATTTAAGCGTTCTTTTTTCTATTTTTATTTAAATTTAAATAGCTGGGAAAAAAATTTTTTTTGAAATTGTGCAGGCTAACTTAAAAATGACCATCCTGCCAGCGCTTTTTCAGGCGCTGGCATTAAAGTTCAAATGGAAAAGACTGCCCACCCCTCTTTGTATGAAGCACCAAAGAGTACGTTTTTATTGTCAAATCAAATTCACTCCTATTTCTATAAAATCACATCAATCTTTCTGTTAATTTGCAAATAATAAACTTTTGTACATATAATCTTGTAATATAATAATTAGAAATATCAAACAAACAAAATCAACAAAAACAGCAACTTAGCAATTATATTGAAACGCTGTTAAAAACATAGCTTAGGTACGATTATTTTTAAATCTTTCTTGATATATATATATTATTCATACATACATACATACATACATACATACATACATACATACATACATACATACATACATACATACATACATACATACATACATACATACATACATACATACATACATACATACATACATACATACATACATATATATATACATGCTTTGTTCTTGTATCTTTTTAATCATTTTTTTGTGTTTTTTTGTTTTTTAAATTATCTTTTATTTTCTTTCCTTTTTTTTTTTGTAACTGTATATACAGATTTTTTTAAATTTCCTTTATTATTACTTTCATTTAATATATTATGACATTTGTCACAAAACCATTCCTTCTTTGGTTTTTTTGAAATGCAAACACATTTGAAATGATACCACTCTAAACAGCTTTCACATTCAATGCTTTCACTGGAAACTGTATTTAAAGTGCAAAATGGACAATTCCATATTGCCAGTTGCTTTTGTTGCAAAATTGCTTTCTTTAGGCTATTCCAGGCTAAACTGGTTAAATATGGTTTTAAAATATGAATTGATACAGCATCATTGAGAAATGCAGAAGGAAGATTGCCAGGCTTTAATTCTAAATCACCAACATCTGCTTGCATTGCATGAGTAACATCTTCAACTTTTCCCTTTATGAGAATACCACCCAGAAGAACTAGATAGCAACAGATTGCAATTATATTCAAAATGATATATCATTTAATTGCAGATAAAGTTTTTAAAATTTTCATTATTTAATTCATAAAAACTAACCATTTATTTTTCCTGCTACACTTTTATCAATATAAGATAAACACTTTTTTTTCCATCTACATGCACCCATTGCAGTTTTTTTCTCTGTAGCTTTAGGCCTTCCTCGCGACCTAATCTTTGGAGGAAACTTTAAATCTTTTATATCAAAATGAATATTCAAAGGATCGTTTTTGCTTGCCTAAAAGATTTATTTATGCTTCAAATTTTCATGCTTTGAACTTTTTAAAGCTAAGTTTAATTATTCTTTATAATGATTTAAAAATACATATTCAAATGAAATGGAACAGTGTGCATCAGATTAATACCAATTCTCATGCACACCATTCATTTAAAAAGTAAATAATAGCAATTTTTTTATTCTTTTAGAATAGATGGAATTGGAACAATACCACCTCTAACTTTTACATTTTCTTTTTTTAAATCTCAAAACTAAAAAAAAAGCATTACAAAACTAAATGAAAAATAATTCAATACCTCTACTGCATCACAACTTTTCAGAATTTCACTAACTATTTTATTAGAATTTTCAGGAGTGGGACTTTTATGAAGAGCCAAGCTTTGAACAATAGTTGACTCATTTCTATCATTGTTCGAATGAAGATCAGTAGAAGAGTAAATCATTTGTTCTTGCAAATGTAATTTATACTCAAATTCAGTGGAATTATTTGATAAATAATCTGTTTTTGTAAGAGACTGGGGTATTGAAATCTTTGAATTACAGCTATTAACAAGTTGATTTGACAAGTCAGTTGATTTTGAGTCATTTAAAATAAGGGAATTACAAACACCCATAGGGTTTATTTCTATTGGATTAAAGATTTCATTAGATTTGAAGTTAACATCAATACTATTTGGTGAGATTTGAGGATAGAAAGTTTTTATACCATCACATAACATCTCTTTACCAGTATCATCACATAATGTCTCCTTACCTATTTCAGCAGGGTGATTCAAATTATTTTCTATTAAAAAATCCACAGGTGATTCTAGGATTGACACATCTATGTTTTTATTTTCCTCCCAAACTTTAGCTAAATTTTGAAGAACATTTAACCTGATTTCAAATTCATTATTGCTACTTTCTGAGACTAGCTGAGCTAAACGCTGCGAAAGACGATATGCTTTTTTAAATTTTTCAGATTGTGTCAATGGTCTTTCCTTAACAACACCTAATCCCAGATGACTAAGGTTTTCATTTTGGTGTTGGAAAAGTCTATGGTTTTCAATAGCATGAGCCTTAAGCCATCTCACACCAATGCCATCATATGAAAATAGTGGCAAATGTTTCAATCGCCTTGCAACAAACATATGTTTACATGGTAATGCCATTGATTTAAAAAATATACATTGACACCTATGCTCGCTTATCAACACCTTATGACCTAATATTTCTAACGTTGGATGTTCATTTTCTTCAACAGGGTTTAAACCTAGTGCTTCTTTGAATTGACTTGCTACAAAGGTTTGTGCATAAAGTGTTAATATTTGAGAAAATTCTTTTAGAACATCATTTTGTAAAACAGCATTCACAGAGATACGCTCGCCAGCAGTGATAAATGTATGATCTCTTTCTTTTCGCATGCAATCAATTACAGTAATAAGGTCTTTGAAAAAAAGAGGAAGAGGGTTAAGTAAATTTAGGACAGCTTTAATTCTTCGGTTCACAGACTCTAATCTAGTAAAACATGAAATAAGCATAGTAATAAAACTGCATTTGGAAAAGTTGTTCTAATGGAGTCTCTTTCTGCCATGTCTTTATCTGTGAAAATAGTGACAATTTCAGTCCATTTTTCATTTCTAGATTTAAATGTTTCTAGCACTTCAATGAGTGTGATTGAATCCTCGGATGCAGTTACAAAAACTGTTACTATTTCACTTTCTCCATTTGGTCCTACAGCCAGCATAATATATAATGGCAAGCGTAAATTTGTTAATTTGTAAGTTGCATCCATCAATATTAGTTCTGGATACAATGAAAAAAATCTTTTCATTTCTGCATCTTGGAAAAAAATTGATTGAATTACTCCACTCTTATCGCATTTTATGTCCACATCCGCACCTACAAAAAAATATGTCTGACTAAAGTGAAGCAACTTAAACAATGCAATAATATAATCTAAAATTTACCAAGATAATATATATTATTATTATAAGTGATTATATTGTATGAATTATTACATGGTGGTTATATAAATCAAGTTTAATATAAATAATATTGTGCGTTAGTGGAATTGTAGTGTTAGTAGTAAACAAATAGTGTAAAACAAACATTTACAAATGTCTACAAAACAAGTCCAATTGAAAAAATAGTAGCTTGTAACAATGATAAGTATTTCATATTCAGTTTATTCTTCTTTATTTTTTGCAGTCGTACGTCACTTAGCATAATCTTGTTTCTGAAAATGTTATAAAATACTAGTATTGATAACTAATTTTTTTAAACTATTAAAAAAAAAAAATAACTTTCGTAAAAATATTAACACAAAGTAATTTATAAAACAGCAGCATTGATAAGCAAAAAAAAGCTAACCATCACAATTTTTAAAAACTGCAAGTAAAGATTCTATATCTGTGGCACCTTTCTCCTTAGATGCTAAGTTATGAAGATCTTTTAATGTTATTTTCTTTCCTATTAGTAATAAATGAGATTAATCAATACATAATAAATTGAACCAAACATGCGCCAACAGATCTCTCTCTCTCTCTCTCTCTCTAATATATATATATATATATATATATATATATATATATATATATATATATATATATATATATATATATATATATATATATATATATACAGGGGCGGATCCAGGAATTTGTAACTGTGTGGCCAAATTTGGGATAACCTACTTTACTTTTGGTGTTCCTGTGGGAAGGGCTTGTGAGTAAAAGATAAGCCCATGGGCGTCACTTCTATAACATTTTTTACTTAAAATCATAGGGAGACTTAATTTGTTTTCTTCTCTACTTAACCATCCCAGATTTAATAAGTTGAGAGCGCACTTGCAGTACAATAATTTTCACACATGTGTCTAAAAATTTCGTTGATAAAGTCTTCCAAATTTTTCTATAAGGACTTTTTCATGGAATATAAAGAACCCTTGTCGGCAGGCCTTAAAGATTATTTATATTATACTTGTAGACTTACAAAAAATAATATCATTATATCAAGTTCCTAATTAATTATGTAATCCAAGAACACATATTTACAAATCATTAGAGATAGAATATTTTAATTTTTAGAGGTAAAATAATTTCATATATGAGGAGTGGACTTGCAAAACCAGATAAAATTCACTTATTTAAAAAAACAACTTTTTACCTGTTATTGAAGTCTGTTCACCTAATGTGTTTATTCGATACAATTTTGCTAATGGAATGCTATGCTAAACAGTCGAGTCAAGCTCGGTAAAGTGTTGTTTTGTATTGTTTTTAGTTATCCTATTAATAATAAAGTTATTCAAAATGTTGCCTTGGCTATTTAGTTCATAAATTAGACATGTAATACTTGTCTAACTTATTTAACGAAGTGCACCAACGAGAAGGTAAGCCATAGGACTTTGCACTCCATCTGTAAACTGTCATGTTGCCTAAGGTTAACCCTCCATTTCTGGATTTTTTTGAAGGTTCTCCAATTTCTCCTTGATACTTTCTATCATCTCTATGACCTCGTAAAGACATATCATTTCGACCCAAAAACATTATTGTCTTAACAATTGATGCAAGTTTTTTTTTGTTTTCCTCTATAAGCTGCTTTCTAGAAATATCTAGAGAAATTTCAATAGGCAAAGTGTTATTTTTAGCTCTAGATAAAAGCATATTATAACAATGCATGGACTTGATGTGTAATCTGTCAACAGTTTTCTCATGATCATTGAAAACTTTTACAGCATTACGCCAGGTATTGAATGGTTCTTTGAACAACTTACGTAATGCATATTTGTTTTGTAAACTTTGACCAAAAAGAGTGCATGGAAGGCAATATGCACCATCCTCAATTTTAGAATAACAAAGCCAAGAAAACTCATCTAACCATTTTAACAAAAAATGTCTTTTTCTGCTTTTACCTGTTAAGGGGAAATGGAAGCATTTATCTGGAACCCAGACATTGCTAATTAGAGATAACAGCTCATTATCATTTGTTCCTGATTTTAATTTTTCACCCTGTAGATGGTATGAAGAAACAACATAATTTGAATAGGATGCTAGCTGATTTGTATTTAATAAACTAACATCAGCAACCATGTTTTCCTTAAGTGGAACATAAGAGTCAATATTGTTTTTATCACTGCTGTTGATGTCTTCTGAAACAATTACTTCAGTTTTAACTGTTTTATTACAATTAGCCAACTTATCTAAATCTGAAGTGTTCCTGGAAACAGTAGGAAAAGATAATTTACACTGAATTGTTTTTTGTATTTTATTCTCTGTTGCTGAGAAACTTGTCTTTGAAATTTGTTTTCTTTTGATACTAGGTAAAGTTGTATCACTCATTAAAAAAGTTGGTTGTTTGTTTGGAAGATCTTTAATCAGTGTTACAAAATGATTTGGGTTAAAACATAAAGCACTTTTGTTTTTTGTTTTATCTAAATTACACCACAAAATATTTATTGAACTATTGAATTTTTGGATACGAGGCTTTATAACAGTGTTAAAAAAGCTGTAATACTTTTTAAAACCAATTTCAGGATAGACAGATTCAATAGGTTGCTTTATAACACTAGATAATGCTATTAGGCAAATAAACGATGAAAATGTTTTATCAAAGCAATTTAAATACGCTTCTTTTAAAAGAAGTTCTGAAATCATATTATCATTAATTGTTGAAAAACTATCAGAGCATTTAAATGAAACAGCTATAAAAAACAAATTAGCAAGCTGAGAATATTCTGATCTATGTTGATTAAAATAACTCAAAAAATAACTATACCTTGCGTAAAAGTTTATGTTTTCAAATATCTCAATTGACGTTAGTAATCTTAGAATTTTTGAAGTATGCTTACTGTCATTTAAAATCAAAGAGACTGAGCTGTAAAGACAATTTCCATCTTCAGCAGTTCTGACACAAAAAAACAATATTTACTGAAAAGTAATATTAGTAATAAAAAAATTAGTGTAATTTTAGTATACACCATAACTTTTTATTAAACAACCAAATCATTTATATATTATGCAAGTGATTTGGTTATTACTAAACAAACTAGTCACTTACATAATTTTAGTGACTTGTTTGTTTAATAATAAGATGTTCCAATAACTAGTTAAATAGCTAAAAACAAAAAAAAGTCTATTAAAAATGGACTGAATTCTCAAAGAAAAGAAATAGAAGAAAATAATGCAATGAAGGTCTAAACTGTTCATGTTTCTAACATCCGGAATTTTGAGTCTATTTTGTGATATTATTTGAATTAAAAATAAATTTAAAAAAGTTCTAAAGAAAAAAAAAAACCTTAATGCTGTATAACCAAGATTTCTTTTAACTAAGGGTACAAAATCCATCATTTCTGTATTGAATTGGTAAGAATCAGGTTTTCTTGGAAACATTAAATTTATCTCAGAGAGCTCTTTAATGAGTCGAGTTTTGTAATTTAATACATTAGGCCAATGTTTTGATTCTATTGCACAAGCAACTAATTCTTCGGTTATATATGGATTCATATTTTATTATATTTAAAAAATCAAATGACAAAAACCAAGTTATCTTTGTTTCTGAAGAAGAAATTGAGAAAAATTTATGATAATCTCACGGTAGCGAATAAAAACCTGTATTTGTTAGCTCCAATTTAACAGCATATTTTTTAAAATCGGACACGTTAAAAACAACTATGTGGCCAAGTTTTATTTTCACGGTTGAAATTTCGATAAAAGATCAATATTTGAATACTTTTTCACAGCATTTATTGATTGAATAAAGTATCGGTAACGTATAATAAGAACTGTTGTGGCCATGGCAGGAATCTCTATAGCCAAAATCCGTAAATTACGGCAGACAAATTTCAATTTTTAGAGATATTCCTTAAGCGCAAAAACCCAAAACTAATTTGGCTGCCGTTAAATTTAAGCTATATGGCCAACGAACTTCAATCCGTCGCTAGACAAAAAATTGTTACGCAAGTCTTACAAAATATTTTCAAATTCTTTTCAATAACTTAGTATATCCCTAAAATATTTCCATATTTAATCCCAAAAATTCTAAAAGATCTTAATAAATATTAGATGCATTTTCTTATAAATCAGTTGGACTTCAAACTATGTGGCCATTGCCACAATGGCCACCCCTTAGATCCGCGCCTGATATATATATATATATATATATATATATATATATATATATATATATATATATATATATATATATATATATATATATATAATTTACAGTTATGTTTAATTTGATTGCTACTAAGACTAAAAATACAATTAGGATTTCAGACTCGCTTTGCCCATATTTTAATAAACATCACCTGTTTCATTTTGAACATGCTCATGAATAAGCCATTTATTGCCATGTATCTTTAACATTTGTTTCACATCTTTCTCTTGATCTTCATTTAGTTTCCTAACTTTTGGAAGTCTTTCAATTATTTCCTAGGTAATAAATAATTTGAAAAAATTAATAATTTCATCATTTTAAGGATAAAATTTAAATAGATTTACAACTTATTTATAAGCAGCAATTTGTTATTTCTAAAATTTTGCTTTACAGATAAATCATTATAAGAAACTTGTTTATAGTTCAAAGAATATTTTTTTAACTTGTCTCAATTTCGGGTTAATATAGACAAAGTTAAAATAAAGTATTATCTACAATGGAAAACGTAATATGAATATTTAATTTGCATTCAAATATCATTCACAATTGTATTACTTTTACTTTTTCTTTTATTTGATAGTATGGAACTCAAGAAACTCATGCTTCATGGCATAACTTTAACTACTAACTTTAAATACGACAATAAGTCATAACAAAAATTAATTTTATATCAGAACTTGAGTAGAAAATGTTACTTATTTAACTGCCTTTTTACTTAGTTTAAAAAAAAAAAAAACAATGACTAAACCAGATCCTACAAACAAAAACATTTTTTATTATATATTTTAAAATAACCAAACACAAATTGAGTCAACGTTAGTCACAAGAATAAGTTTATAAATTCAGTAATCTATCATATAGAAATATTAAAATAACGAAAACAAAAATTAAAGTTAAAATAAAATTAACAATAAGATCAACAAATATCGCAACATTTTAGCCACTCTGCTTTTACAGTATTGTGTGCACATAAAACAGCTATAGTTGAGAAACAAAGCTTCTATTTATATATCTATTTATGCTTTATTTCAATCAAATATGTTGAAAGTATAAAATAATTATTGATTATTAAAATTTATAGTAAAATATAACAACAGGATAATATAACATTTTAAAATAAAACTAAGAACCTTTTTTTGTTGCACCACTGTCTAGTTGAGTTTACCTTATGTCAAATGCGCCTATGAAAACTATGAGAAAACTAAATACATATTTTTCAGTTTTTAAACTTTTTTACCTCTGCTGTTATGAAATATTGCTGCTGTTATAACAACATAGTATTTCATCAATAAAAATATTTATTGTCAGTCTATCAGGGTGGCCAGCCACATTGTACAATCAAATTCCCTGACTTTTCCCAGACTCTGATAATTAAAAATCTGGAATTTTATTTTAAAAAATATGATAGTAATTACTTTTTAAACTAGTGTTTAATGTTTGTAAATGCCTTTCAGTCTAATAGCAAAGATTTAATTAAGGAAAAGAAAACTATATAAAAAAACTATCATTTAAGTAAAATCAATTAAGCTAAAATTTGGCAAAAAACTACTTTTATATAAGAATTTAGCAAAAAACTAATACTTTTATACAAGAAAAAAAAAAAAATTACTTTGTCAATTGCATGGTTGTGCTCATTAATAACTTTTTTCACACAGAACTTTTCACCATCTTCAGTAACACCAATGCAAAGTGTAAATGGACATTGAATTTTATAGGTACTATGTATAAATAATAAGTCTACATATAGCATCTTTAGTGAAACGAAACCTTCAGTTTACAAGAAATTGTTGAAAAAAGTTATGATTTTATTGACTAACTTTAATTATGATTTACAAATACCTTTGGTTTGGACGAAGCCCTTTTGATCTCGATTCAAATTGACGCCCACCATGATAGCAACAGTATGTTAAATAATAATATTTTAACTCTTTATTAATATATCGTTGCAAGCCTTTTTTAATTGCTAAATCAATTGTTCGACTATCTCGAACATAAAGAGATACAAATCTTGATTTTTCATATTCTTTAATTGTTAGCTGAAGCTCATTAAAATTATTAAAAATATCTCCTACATTCATTCTACTAACAATCAGAGCGGATAGTACTAACGATTAAGTTGATTATTTGTCAGTAAATTTTACTGAATCAGAAGCCGGTTTTAAATCATCAATGGCTAAGAAACCGGCTTCTGGTTTTCTGGTTGTTGGTGTTACGTAATGAATATAAGTTACGTCATCGTCATTGGCTAGAACCCAGACCAGCCGGTACTCTAGCTACCAGAGCTAAAGATCCAGCAGCCGGTACCGTAGCCACTGCGTATAAAGTATACTCTAATTTTTATTATTTTACATACCCTAATGAAACAATGCAACTTTTTTAACGTCTAATTTCATTCCCTAACGAACTTTCCTTTGACCATACTGCGCATGCGTAACGCATGCGCAGAACTATTTGTAAACTTTTTTAACGACTAACTTTTTTAACGCAACAAAGGCGTTAAATAAGTTTGCCTGTTAAAAAAGTATTCAAAATGGTACCATCAACCGGGGTTACATCGGTCCCCGGGGTAACTTTGGTCAATTGTTGATTTTTTTTTAAATTCCTAAAGTTTAACAAAGATTGGATGGTTTAATTTTGTTAGAGATACCACAATATATATCAACTATTATATCAACAATTTATATCAACAATTTTGGTATATCAACAGTTTTTGTGAATATAGCAGTTACTTCGTGGACGACGTTGAGTTCATTTTGGGGTTTTTGTCATTTCTGATACATTTATTGAAGCATTTGGATTCTTAGCCGGTGAAAATGCCGAGGAAATATAAGCGAAAGCCTGGTTCAAGAGCATATGCAACTACATACAGTCAAGAAACGTTGTCCAATCTTATGAAAGAATGTTTAACTGGAAGAATGAGCGTGAGAAAGGCTAGTCGACAGTTTGGAATAAACGCTACCCATTTGCTTCAACCGCTAGACGTTGCTGTTTTCCCTCCGCTAAAGATAGAATGGCGCAGGATACTGGAAAATTGGCGAAGGGAATCGCGCATCAAAGAATCAATACCGAAAAATCAGTTCCACGGTCTTCTTGCTCTACTGCAACGTCAATTGAAAAGCGATAACTTGAGATCTGACTTCAAGGCTAGTGGAATATTTCCCTTCGATTAAGAAATGGTCATGAAGCATTTGCCACTGTTTAACAAAGACATTGGAGGAGGTACCGGTAGTACTGTTAAGGAAGTATTCAATGAAGCTATAGTAGGTCTATTAGTGAAACATTTTGGACAGGATGGCAAAACAAATCGCACCAGAGGAAAAAAGATTACACCTGACAAAGCCATAACACCGCAAGATCTGGTGAATAACATAACTCCTACCACATCAAAGAATAACAATAACACCAAGAATAACAAGAAAAGGGCAAGAGTTGAACAAGTGTTATCATCCTCAGATGACAATGATGACCTAGTAAAAAATGACTTTTAATGACTTTTGCACAATAACAGGGAGTATTTTTGCAAAATTTTTTGTCCGTTTAAATGTTTTTTTCATGTTTCTCTAAGAACTGATGATTTTTTAAAACTCCAAAGTGACCATGTTACCCTATAGCAGGGGTATTATTGATCAAACATGATAAAAACCTGGGGTAACATTGGTTACTTTTCGGTGTTGAAAAATATTTGTAATAAAAAAATGAAAGAAATAAATATAGAGCCCTATAGCCAAGACCTATAATGTTATTACCAAAAAGAGAGCTGTAAAAAAGTTAATAAGATTCAGAGATGTTTAAGAAAAACTGCCAAAACTGACCAAAGTTACCCCGGCTGACGATACTCTTTTATTTGCGCAACCCTCAAGTCCACAACAGAATATGCTTTGAAATTTTGCTCAAGGCATTGGGAGACATTCTTTTTTTTTTTTTTGAGCTATAGCTCAAAAACAGAGTTTCAATTATTTTTTCCAAATTTTTTTTTCCCGCAATTTTCTAATTCTTTAAAGTTAAACTTTTTTCATGACATTTTTTTTTTCATTTGACCTCCTCATAGTATCAAAGCTTTTAAACTCCTAAATAAATTATATTTCATGAAAAAATAGAACATAGATACTCACTTCTAAAAGAATTATACTGACACTGATACTTTAACCGGTTCTCTCAAAGAAAAGAACATGGAATATTTTTTTATTTTAAAATTTGTTTATTTAGAAAATAGGCTGAAGAAACAAAATCAAATATTTTTAATTTCTCATGTTATAGTTCAGAAACATTAACATTTCACCATGAGCTCCTGTTAAGCTATTTCTCTTTGCAGTATATACATTTCCACCAATACTAAAAAGTCTTTCATTCTCCACAGAAGACGGTAGGCAGCTTAAATCCTTTAAAGCAAGCTTTGCTAATAGTGGCATTTTAGTTTTCTGTGATTTCCAACACAACAAAGGATCGCTTTTTTGTGAATAAGGTCTTCATTTGAGTAGAGTTGAATTTCATTTAATAAAGTTTCATTGAAATAAAGTTTGTGGTTGACAGATTTGTTTAGAATTAAATCCTACAAGTTCTTCAAAGCAATTGTCAAAACCCATTTCTACTATATCTTTCTATTCATTTAGTACTGTACCATTATTTTCATGTTCTGAGTCAATATTTTCAATGTCACAAGCTGCAGACCGATCATTTTCAGTAACTTTGATGTTTTTTATATTTTCATGGGTTTTAATAAGCTGAATGGTTATGTTCTCAGTACTTTTTTTAGCAGCTGAAAAGGTGTTTTCATTTTTGAACATTTTTAATTTGAATCTGGGATCAAGAAATGCTGACAAGATGATGTTATAGTTATCAGTATATTGTTTGAATTTATTCTAAATTGAATAAGTTAAATCAGTTGTCATAAATTGAAGCTTTGTTAATGAAATGTTTCAAAAGCTGTATCTGTGGTATAATATTTGAGACAATAGAATTTCTTTCACTCAAGCGAACTCTTGTTTTTTGGAAATATTTTAGCAAAACACTAAATTGTCCAATAATTATCCATTTGTTTGCATTTAATGAAGGAAGCTTACCATTTTCAAGTGCATATATGGTTAGAGGTTTCCTGTTCATAAATTAGTTCTAACATATGACAGGTACTATTCCACCTTGTTGGAACATTTTGAATAAGTTTGTGCTTAGGAACATTGTTTGCTTCTTGAAGAGCTTTAAGTTTATGGCAGGATTGGGGAGAATGGCTGAAATGCCCAACAATTGAATGGCAGTTTGCAATGACATTCTTGACAACTGTTTGTTCAAAAATACACTCATTAATTACTAGTTGCAGTGTGTGTAAAAAACAAGGCATACTATCATATGGGCTATCTTTAATAGCCTTAAAAATATTTGCACCATTATCTCCAGCTATTAAATGAATTTTTGAAGGTGATATTTTAAATACAGCCATAATATCTTCAGTCAATTCAGCAATATTTGCTGCTGAATGCCTCTCAGGAAAAGGAGCTACTCTAAGTACAAGTTTTCTGATTAAATGTATTGTCTAAACAGTGACCTGTCAGGCTAATGAAGCTTTCATTTGAACTACTGGTCCATATATCAGTAATAAAGCTCATGAATTCAGCAACTTAGTAAATATGGACAGCCATTTTTAATATAAAGTATAAACTACTTTTTAATATTTTACATACCCTAACGAAACGATGCAACTTTTTTAACGACAAATTTCATTCCCTAACGAACATTTTTTTATCATACTGCGCACGCGTAACGCATGCGCAGATATTTGTTAAATTTTTTTACGACTAACTTTTTTAACGCAACACCGGCCCGTCAGTTAGTTGTAAAGATAATTAAAAAAACTATAAACAAATATAAAATATTAATAAATTATATAATATTTAAATTTATAAATTAATAAATTTTAAAACATTTTTTGTAAAAAAACAATCGCTTTAAATAATTAAAAATGTATTAAAAAAACCCTGCCGGCAATTAATCGCAGGATTAATTTCCGGCACAGCCGGCAATTACCATTTCGATGGCTCTGCGCAAAATCGGACTATCTGCAATCTCCGCGGAAAACAAATTTGGCATATCTGCAATCTCCGCCAAAAACAAAATTGGCATATCTGCAATCTCCGCGTAAAACAAAATTGGACTATCTGCATTTTTGCCAGATACATTTTTGGACTATCTGCGTTTTTCGGGTGCATAATATTTTGGTGGTGTTTCTTTAAATATTTGAAGTTTTTTATAAAATTATACAATTTTTTAAATAATAGCGATTATTTAAACATTTATTAATAGCGATTATTTAAACACAAAACCTTGATCATAACTTGATTAAGTTTGTGAGTAATCAAGTAGTTTTAGTTAAGATAAATATGTTAAAAATAACTTGTTATTGTTAATAATAATATAGCATATATAACAAAACATTGTTATGTTACATACTAATTGCTAAATTCATCATACATACTTTGTCAATTTTATTTAGCCTTGTTGTTGTGACTAATAAGTTTAGATCAAATTAAATTCTTGTTATGTTATGTTGCAATGTTTCTAAGTGGTCTTTATACACAAGATCTGCATATAAATATATACAGGATGTCTGCGAAATCAGGGAAATGCCAGGGAATTCGGATATCTTCAAAAAAATCAGGGGATTATCAGAGAAATTAGGTTAAATTTTAAAAAAATCAGGAAGGATGAGTCTTTATCAAACTTATATAACTTAAATAAGTTGTATATAGTTTACGTAATCTAAAAGTTTATTTGGCAGATAGTTTTATGAATTTCTCTTGATATATTTAATGTGGGTTGTATTATTGTTTATATTTTTGCAGTTGAAGAGCATTTTTCTAAACGAGAAATAGGTAAATATCAGGGAAAAGCTAGGGAAATCCAACTTATAATATTGGCAGACACCCTGTGTATATATATATATATATATATATATATATATATATATATATATATATATATATATATATATATATATATATATAAATATATATATATTGTAACCTAGATCGTAACTAACAAAATTATTGTAATTAACCTATTTTTGTTCATTAAGCAATCAAACTATGTGGAGTTTTCTTTGTTGTCTACTTAAAACCATTCTTTTTTGGAGATGCCACTTAACTGAACACAAACTAGTTAGAAACTCATGCATGAGTATTAAACGTTATGGTTTCCAACTTTTCTTAAACTTGGTTTATCAATAATTAGGATCAAAATCAAACTGAACCTTAGGTTCCTTAGGTTCAGTTGGATTTGAGCTCCTTAGAACCTTAGGTTCAGTTGGATTTGAGCTCTTAACCATTAAACATTGGTTTAATCAGATGTCACCTCAACTGCAGTGATGATCAAACAATTTTGGTCCAATTATATTTGATAATTTTTACATATCCAAGACTTTGGGATGTAATGATATATAAAAAAGGGTTGTAATTTTTTTACTATGATAGTAATAACTAATACAATCAAAAATAGCTGTATTTTTTCTATAAAAGAATAATTACAAAATAAAAAAAAACTGCTGTTTTAAATAAACATATCCTTAACTTGCACATTGATCTGAATATCAGGCTTTTATTACTTTTACAGTATACCCAATATAATAAATTATCACATTTGTAATAGACAATATTAATTACTTGAATTTAAATTATAGTCACATTTAGGTAATTTTTAACTTTAGAAATTATAATTTAACATACAAACACAACTTATCTAAAAACATCTATAATTTTGTAGTCCTAACATATTTTTAAGATCTAACATATTTTATTTGACGATAGCAATAATACACTTGAATTAATTAATTTTGTAAGCTAAACAAACCAACTTGTTATTTTCACATTTAACCAAAATATGACTGACTGCTATATGCTATATAGTATACCTATATAATATAGATAACACAGTAACACTACTTTCTTTTTTTTCTGTTGAAAATAGACAAACTTGAAAAACACCAAACAATGTTTCGAATAAGCCTCGTAAAACTGTAAAACGTTTTCTTAATCCAGCAGCATTTTAATTTCAAATTAAATTTGAATACATAAAATTGGTTTTGCGATCAGCTACACTTTGATCAATTCATGATGTGTATACGCTTACTAAGTTCAGACTTGAGATTAAAGTAGATGCAGACTGTTCTTATTTTAGCTGCTAAAATGATGTTCTAAAAATATTGTAAATTTTTCATTTGCATTAACATACCATATGTCATATAACTATTTAAAATAATTACTTCTAAGCAAAATCAAATGTGGCAAGTGAAACTTTGTGTTAAAACTTAAACAGGTTTATATCTCAGGAATAGATGGAAAATAATGCAATTACTGTCTTCTTATTAACAACTTATTTCATGAGATCTGCCATTTGTAGTGAAATCACATTTTGACAAGGCGCATAATTTCATGCAATAAAAACTTTTAACGCCCGGAGAATGCAGATAGTTCAAAAATAAAGCTGGCGGAAAATGCAGATAGTCCAATTTTGTATTACGCGGAGATTGCAGATATGCCAATTTTGTTTTTGGCGGAGATTGCAGATAGTCCGATTTTGCGCGGAGCCATCGATTTGCGTTTTTTAATTGTAAATGGCATCTTCAAAACCAAAAACAACGAAAAATCGACAAGGAATGTCGTTTATTTAATAATGAATGGCAAACTAAATACTTTTTTGGTTGAATGTAATTCAGTACTAGTATGTTTAATATGTAATGAATCGGTTGCAGTGTGCAAAGAATATAATTTAAGGAAGCACTATGATACAAAACATTCAAAAGCTTGTAATCAGTTTGTCAACGAGGTGCGGAAAGAAAAATCAATTAAATTGAAAAACAAGTTATTTGAACAACAAGATTTGTTAAAAAGGGGCAACACTGAAACAGAAAATGCTGCTATTGCAAGTTATGAAGTGAGTCTTCTTTTAGCTAAAAATTGTAAACCATTCAGTGATGGGGAAATTATTAAGGAATCTCTTGAAATTGTGTTCAAAAACATTTGTCCTGAAAAATTGAAAATTTTAAATAATATCTCCCTCTCAAGACAAACAATTACACGAAGAACATGTGATATTGTTGATGATCTGAGTTTGTCATTGACTGAAAAAAAAAAGCATTTCAGTATTATTCAATAGCTATTGATGAATCAACTGATATATCACAAACTGCTCAATTAGCTCTTTTTATTCGTGGTATTGATAATGATTTTCTTGTTACTGAAGAGCTACTTGACATCTATCCTATGCAAGGCAAAACAACAGGAGAAGACATTTTTCTTGCCATGAAGAAAGTTTTTAAAAAGTTCAACTTGACTTACAACAGATTAATTTCAATTACATCAGGTGGTGGCAGCTCAATGATTGAAAAAAAAAAGGGAGTTTTTTCCAGACCGGAAAATAAAATGGCAGAAAACAACTTGTCGGCGCTACTCCACTTTCTCCCCCCCCTAATTTTATGATTGATTCTGATAGAGAATTTTATGCTGATTAAGAATCGTATAAAAACATGGGTCTCAAAATCAACGGAAAGTGCTCTAATCTGATGTCGAAAGTACAAAAATATACCACAAATCGCTAATATTCGCCATCTTGAATTCACTAACTTTACGGTTGATATTGTTTTTAACCGCAAAACATTGCCAGCCTGGTTTTTACTATAAGGAATTTTTTCTGGTTTAATATAGATAGCGATTCCACGGCTCAACGAAAAACATCTGACGTTTGACAAAAAACACGAAATTTTCTTTTTCTTTTCTTTTCTCTTTTTATAACAAGTATTTATTTATGTTTTTTTGAAGAATAGATTCTAAGGATTTGTATACAGAAATTATGTATATCTATATTCCTTCGCATATTTTATGACGTTTTTTATTTTTATTTTCGCGACGTAAGAATCATTGTATATGTTTATTTGAATTATAAAAAAATCGTCTGGAATGGCTAATATAGACGCGTAAGTTCTTTCCAGAGCTATCAGGCAGACGATCGAGTTATAAAGTTATAAAACGTGTCGCTCTTGTGAAATTGCGATTCCTTCTTATGAAATTTAGTTTTGTAACAGAATTTACGATTATTTTTTCGGTTATTTTTTTTTTTTTGTTATTAAAGAAAAAAATTAATTGGAAAGACAAACTTTCATAGAGTAATAAAAAAGGGCTTTCTTAATGTTCTTTGCAAAAAATGTTCTTAATAATTTTGTGTGGCTATGAAAATAGCCGTTTTTTGATTTACACAACCTTAGGCATGAATTATAATGTATGTTACGTTTGATGCACACAGGATGTCAAACAGGATATGCTGTTAAAACTTGATCCCAAAAGTGAAAAAACCGGTGTTCGGAAAATCTCTGCATCCACATAAACTCGGATAAATAATCAGCTACCATTTCGCGATTAGTTGGCCCCATCATTGATTTGAATTTTGCTTTTGCTCGACACCACATAGCTTCCACGTGATTTGTTGTTACACCTGTCTGTGGATCTACAAAGTTGAGGGTGTGGTTAACGGTACCATGTAAATATGCTGGAGCTTGCAAATCATTATATGCTCTCCACATGTCACTCCAGACAATAGAGCCAGGAAGTATCCATTGATGTATGATAGGAATTAATGTTGCAGCATCGCGGTTCTGGACAGGAATCAAAAAGCCTTTCTTCGTTGCAGGTTCATACCCACCAAATATCCACTGCTGCGGGATTATTCTACCAACTTGATATTTTCTTCGACAAAAAACAGATTCATCTATTTCAACAATGCACCCTGGACCGCCTATTGGATCAGGGTTATTGAGGAAATATGAAACGCAAATGTCTCTGCAAAATTGATTCCAATCAACAATGGTGCTGTCGTTTCCGATATTTAACTCTTGCCTTAAATCACTTATTGATAATCCCCGGCTCTTACCTGCACTTCTACTCCAAGCGTAAGTTAAGCCCAATATTTGCCACAATTGTAGGTGAGATTTCTCAAAGAAGCTGCCTTTTCTAATGTTAAAGGTTCTTTTGCAGCGCTTGACTGGACATCTCCAAATAACTTGATCAACTGACCCATTCTTTGTTTGCTGTGTGCAGGGCACGTTACATACACTACAATTCATGCTTTCAGCGAGTAAAACATAAGTTCTGCACCAGTGAATTGTAGCTTCGATATCGTATTTGAATTTTGCTCCTATTTCTGTCAAAGAAAGTGAGTCAAAAACGTCTATTGTTGGTCTTCGAAGAGCCATGATATGTAGATAAATGAAGAAGCAGAAAAACTATTCTGAAGCACTCCTTTTTATATGACAAACATAATGAAAATGAATTCACGGGGGGTTAACTTGAAGTTTTAAAAGAAAGTCAATAGTTTTAAAGAATTATTTTTATAATTAAAAAATTTTTATCTTGTTTTAAAGTGAACTGTAGAATATAATCAATGAAAGAATTTTTCAACTTATTTGACAAAAGTTTTAAAAGACACTCAAGCTAACAAACTAAGAATCCAGTTGAAGCAAATTGACGCGATAAGAGTAAATGCCATTGAATTTCATTACCTGGTAAGAGAAAAAAAATGCGGTCAATACACCTGATTATGAAACTTAACGCACCGGTTCTTTGTTCTTTTATTCGAAATCTTTTATATAAAAAATAAAAACCAGGCTGTTGATACTTTGAAAGGATAACTTTTAAACAAAAAAAAATCACTTTTCAAGATGGCGAATATTAGCGATTTGTGGTATATTTTTGTACTTTCGACATCAGATTAGAGCACTTTCCGTTGATTTTGAGACCCATGTTTTTATACGATTCTTAATCAGCATAAAATTCTCTATCAGAATCAATCATAAAATTAGGGGGGGGGGGGGGGGGAGAAAGTGGAGTAGCGCCCAACTTGTCATTAATTAAGCTGCATTGTATTATTCATCAGCAAAATTTAACAGCAAAGACTATGGATGTGAAAAATGTAATGTCTGTAGTAGTTAAAGCAATAAACAGCATTAAGTCCAGTGCATTAAGAAGTAGGCAACTTGAGGCTTTTCTTGCTGAAAATGACTCTGAATATGGTGGTCTGCTTTATTATACTGAGGTGAGATGGCTTTCTAGAGGTAATCTGCTGAAAAGAACTTATGATTTGAGACAAAATATGTTGGATTTTTTCAAAATTATCAACAAAGATTATCCACCAGAGCTAGAAGAAAGAGAGTTTATTAAAAAATTTTCATTTCTAGTAGACTTGACCCAACATTGCAATATACTTAACAAGAACTCCAAGGAAAAGATCAATTAATTGGAAAAATGTACAACCTTATTCTAGCTTTTCAGTTGAAATTAACTTAAGAACTGAAAATTTCAGTCATTTTCCAACTTTGGGTGAGCTGAATCCTGGAAACACAGCAAAATTTGTTACCTGTATTGCTGAAATGAAAACAAGATTTTCAAAAAGTCTTGCAGATGTTAAGAATCATGCAGACAAAATCCAATTGTTCACAGTGCCATTCTCTGCTGATATTGAAACTGTACCAGATAAATTGCAAATGGAGTTAATTGATCTTCAATGCAGCGATGCTTTGAGATAAGCATATAATAAACAAAGTTTATTGTTATTTTACAAAAATCTTGACCAAAATAACTACACCAACTTAGTCAACAATGCAAAAATTATGGTTGTTTTGTTTGGTAGCACATATTTGTGTGAAAGTGTTTTTTCTCGTATGAAATTTGCAAAATCCAAAACAAGATCTGTATTGACAGATATTAACTTGCAGAATACATTAAGAATCGCAACCAGTCAGTTGCCAATTGACATTAAAAATATTGTGAAAAAAAGGCTGGTTCGTGATTACCAATAAACTATAATTTGTATTATACCTAATAGCCTTGTGACCAGCATATGTTGTTACCTAGTAAATATGTGTGTTTGAGTGTTATTCCTTTGCAAATCAATATTTTTAAATAAAATATTTTTAATAAACTATATTACTAAAAATCTCCGGCCCCATTTAACAGTTGAAAAGCTAACTTTGGCCCTTATCAAAAAAGTTGTGGCCACCCCTGATGTAAACCAAGGCCATCTAATGAGTCACAACGAAACATTTTGTATCTTTCAAAGTAAACCTGTTTTCATTCTCACTTCTTTCTAATGTCTTTTTGAGCAGTATTTCAATGTCTTTCAGTAACTTTAGCGATATATTTTTTAGCGATGATTCGATTTCGTTTCCGTTGCAACTTTTCGTCCTTCGTTTCTTTATGTTTCGGTTTCTTTTTCACCATTCTTTTTTTGCATCATAATTTTCTTGGAATATTTTTTGAATATTAAAAAACAAGGAATTATTTTCTGACTGGGTGGCTTTTTGTTATGAGATTATTTCAGATAAATAGAGGTCTTCGGCTATTTTAACATATTAAGTAGCAACCAGACAATCTCTAATGGCCTTATTATAAAAGGACAAAAATAGACTTCGACAAAGCACTAATTGCAACAATTTTAATTACAACTATCAAAAATGAATTGTCTATAAAAAATGTTTGTCTTTCTAGACAATCATTTTAAAAACGGACACTAAATGAACATCTCGATTTTTTAATGAGGTATAGAAGATCTATTTAATATATAATTTGGACTTATAACGAGTAATTAAATTTTCACTGCAGCATCGTTTCAAAATCTGAAAACGAGCACAAAATTAAAAATACAATTTTTCTAACAGAAGTTCATTTTTTAATTTTTTGTCCAGCGTGTGCTGTGGATTAAAAAGTTAATGTCTATTTAAAAACCTCAAAATGGACTATTTTGTGCTCAATTGAAGTTCATTAATTACTCAGTTCAGTTGTTTTTCAATTCTCAGTGAATGTGCGTGAAAATTTATTTTTAAAATGCCCTCTCCAGTTTGGGATTACTTCAAAAAAGTTGAAGGTAAGTTTATCATTTAAAAAATTTTCCTTAGTCACTAAAATCTTTATCACCTTCAATAAAATTATTTTAAAAATTCCGTCCTAAAATTTGTCACCACTTTAAATTTGTCACCATAAAAGTCATTTTTACCATGAAATAAAATTCAAATATAATGTATCGTATATTTTCTTTTTTGTTTCTAAGGGATTTTTGGGTAATTTAGATTTTATTGGCAAAAATCAATATTTCTGGTTTTATGAAATCAAGTAAATTTAGACAAAATCATAGACACCAAATAGACAAAAAGTTATGCTTTGTAGACTTATGAAGTAAAAATTATTTTTTAACTGAGCAATCTTAGGACACCATCAAAAATTTGATAGACACAACAAGGACAAAAAATTAAACATTTGTTGTGTCCATTACAACATACAGAATTGTCTATGTCTGTGTTGTAAGTCTATCCATACACTGTTAAAAAAATATCGCGTTTTCTACGGAAAATTTCCGGCAGCTACGATGACAAAACTTCCCGTTATTTTACGGAAAAACCCATCACATGTAAACGGAAATTCTGTAAATAAACGGATATTTCCGTTTAAATACAATGGGTTTTTTCCGTTTATTTCCGTTAAATAACGGGAGGTTTTGTCATCGTAGCTGCCGGAAATTTTCCGCATATAAACTGAAATTTCCGTTGAAAATCAATGCGTTTTCCCCGTTAAACAACAGAAAGGTTGTGGCAACTCAACTGCCGTATAGTTTTCGTAAATGAAAGGAATGTTGTTCATATGAAAATTTAAAAAGTGAACATTTTAAATGTAAAATAGATTGAATGTTATCGAAAATATTATCTAAAACAAATCATTTTTGATTTACAATAAAATATTAAATTTTCCGTGATTAAATAATCAATTTGTAAATAAACAACTTCAAATAAAAAAATAAAAAAAATAGTTAATAAAGTATTAGTACATAATAATATAATTATATTACATAATCCTATATAAATTTACAGTGGGGTGCAAAAAAAAAGCCACACTCAATTTTTTAATAAAAAAAAAGCAATAAAAAATGTCTCAAACTCATATAATAAAAGTGATATAAGACAATTGATAGAAATGCTTTTGACATTATTCTATATTGCATATAATAAAAAGAAATTAGGATTTGTGAAGTATTTTTCAAGTTTTAGTTGTATAAGTACTTAATTGGCCACACTTTGTTTTTTATGACTTCTGCGCATCTAGAAGGCATACTATCTACATGCCTTTTTAATAAGTCATTTGGCAAAGCATTCCAACCAACAAGAAGAGTTTGGAACAGTTTATCTTCATTTGTTGCCCTACGATCTTTCAACTTTTTATCCAATATAGACTATAGGTTTTCAATTGGATTTAAATCAGGAGACTGTGCTGGCCAAGACATAACTGGTATCAATTTAGATTCTAGATATCTCTTATTCAACCGTGCTGTATGTTTGGGATCGTTATCCTGTTGAAAGATGTAGTCACCATTAGGAAAAAATTCTTTTATACTTGGTCCAAGTTGATTAACTAAGATTTTGTGATACAAATGCTGGTCCATGGTGTCTTTCACCCGGTAAAGTTGTCCAACTTTGTGTGCACTAAAACAACCCCACACATTGACCTTTTTGTCATGTTTAATGGTTGCGTTTCATGTTTGGGGGTTGAATTTTCCCCAATTAATTTCCAACAGTGAGGTCGACCATTATAAAACAAGATGAAAGGAGACCCGTCGCTCCAAATAACTTTAGCCTTTTGTTCACATGTCCAATCTTTGTGCTCAATGCACCACTTTAATCTTTTTTTGCGATTGATTTCACTAACAAATGGTTTTTTTATTTGCTTTCCAGAAAAAAATTCACCTGATACTTTTATTCGATGAGATATTATCCACTTTGAGATATTAGTAAGGTTCAAATCTAGTTTTATCTCACTACATGTGATTTTACAATCTTTTTTGACAACATTAAGAATGTAGCGATCTTCCTTTTTTGAAGTTTTAGGTTTTCTCCCTGATCCAATAGAGCTTTCAGTTGTACCATTTTGTTTATATTTCTTCACCAATCTGCTAATAGTGGAGTTTAAAACGCTCTACATAGCTTCTATGAGACTCTCCTCGGTCAGCAGCTTCAATAATTCGTCCAATTTCTATATCCGTTCGCTGTTTTCTAAAATATTAAATGTGCCCATATTATTCTGTATCTCTAATGATTTTTGTTATATAAATATTAGTTTATATATATGCATACCTCTTCTTTCCTGAATTTTTCACTGCCACATCCAATTTTTTTTGTTTTGCTTGATTATACAATTTATACTTGAAATCAAGAAAAAATATCAGTGTGGCTTTTTTTTGTACCCCACAGTACATAAAAATTTATTTTTATCTAATATATATATTAGTTTCGTAAAATATAAATAAATCAACTCAAATGCAAAAAAATATAGTATTTCCTTTCTTATCCATTTCGAATCAACTAAAAATAAAAATGCATAAGTTTTTGAGTAAGGAAACATTTTAATATTTAATAAAGTAATAAATTTAAAAAAAAACTCATTGTGTGCAATGATTGATTACTTTAAAGTTGTTACTCTATATGACTGATTTAGCGAAGGTCAATTTTTTACCATTGTTGGTGCCAGTACTAAATTAGATTTAAATTAAAATTAGAAAATTAGATTTTTTTATATTATTAAGTAAATAAAAATCTTTAGAACTTCTTTGAAATCAAATTCTAATAATCAATTACTAAATTTACCTACCAAATAATACGATGATTTTTTGAGCAGCAGATAAATTAAGAAAAAGTTTAAAACTCTATTTTAACTCTAATAACAATTATTCATTCTAATAAACATTTTAACAATCTAAATGTTCTTTTCTAATCTTTAATAAAAATTTATTTTGATTTATTATAAAACCATTTAAAAAATAAAATTTAAAATTTTTTATACTAAGTTATTTTACTTATTTTATATACCATTGTTATATATTATAATATAATGAAAAATGAATATTTTATAACAGAAAATTAATAACTTTAACCCATCTGGTCCTAAATCATCGCTAAAAAAAAAACTAAATTTATGAAATAACATTTCATTATTCTAAGAATGTTTGAAAATTAACTTTTTCTTGCTTAAGCTAAAAATTGTTACAAAACCACTATATCTCTCTTTATTACTAATATTTTTGCTAAACACAAAATAATTAAAAATAATTAATTTAATATCCCTGGAGTTGATAATACATCAGTATATATATATATATATATATATATATATATATATATATATATATATATATATATATATATATATATATATATATATATAATATTTATATAAATTAATATATAATATTACGCAGTAGGGTACAGCGAGAATTTTTTTTTCTTCTAAAAGCTTAAGAAAAGGTGTATTCTTATGTAAAATCAAATTTTAAATAGGGTTTCCTTAAAAAAATCTTTGATCGGAAAAAGTTTTGATACCCAAATTTTCACTTTTAGAAATTGCAAAATTTAGTAAAATCTTATTTGTCACATTTGTCCTTTATTATGTTTTACATGTCCTTCTTTTTCATTGCGATGAAATATTAAATGCAAATAATGTTTCTAGACCAATTGCAAGCTTTTTTGATACTTGTTTCAAAGTCATTATCTTGCATGAATCCTACCAGCAATGCAGATTCTGGACATTTCAGGGGAGAGGGTCTTCAATTTTCAATGAGGTTTCAATGATTAACAAATTTGCTTATAACAGTTGTTTTTTTTGTTTCATTAGAAACAAAGGTGGTGCCAGTGATGCGGTTTCCCCAAAAAACAGGAGGTCTATCCCATCTTACTCAAATAATATTTTGATAACACTACTATAACACTATTAAAAAAACAATAAATAAAACAACATATCTTTCAAATCTATTGACATTGAAAATTTATTAAAATTTCTTTCTTTGTTTTAAAAACAGGTAGCAACTCTCTATGTTGAGCTCTAGCTCTAATATATCCATCTCTTGCATCTGGTCCAACTACTGACATGGATGCTACTGTCACTTGTTTTACAGCACACTCGGTACTTTGAGTATGAATTTTAACAGAAGGAGTTATTAGAGGTGTCAATCTTAGCAATACCAACTTATCTTTAGTGAGCGAACAAGTAAAAACAGGTTCTTGTACTACACCATTTTCCCATTTGACTAGCTCTTGAAGAGTAGTTGCTTCAAAGTTCAGTTTAGGTATTTATCTTGGTCTGATTCGCATGTCTCCAAGGATATTATTACCCCTTTGTTCCAAAATTCGGTCAACTGCAAAGTTGTGGTCTTCTGCATTATTACTAGATAATAAAGAGGTTAATAAACTTTCATGGTTCGCATACCAAGCGCCTAACTGGATGTAGGGAGTCACAATTTCTCTTACTATAACAGGTTGATTTCTAAGAATTCTCAATTGAGACAGAATGTGATTGGAAGCATCTTCAAGTCTATCTTTAACTTTAATGTCAAAAAAAAGTTTAAAGTAAAATTGTAAACAAAATAATACAAGTAACTCAAGATTTTTCAAATTCTGATCAGTTAAGTCATGTTTCCTTGTCCACATAAAGACTATTCTCATGCCAGTAGTGAGCCATCTGGCATGACTTAAGGGGCCACATTGAATTTCTCTAAGATTAGGTGGCAATACACCGATCTTAACTGCTTTACATAACTTGTAGGTTTGTTTTTGATCTGTTGACATATTTTTTAGTATTGTTTCTGGAATGTCAACAAAGCTCTCTCCCTCTGGAAGAGCTTTAAATTGAGGATTGTACTCCATTTTATTAACATCAGCAAGACATTTTCCCACAGGACCTACAAAGCCAGTACTACATGATGTTAGTCCATCAATTTCTTCTATTAGGTGACGCAAAAATAACTCATTTGAATGAAGCATGCATATGGCCCAGTGGCATTTGTGACCTAACATCTTTTCAAGATGTGTTATAGCACCACCTTTCCAGCCAGTGTTAATTGAAGTACTATCAGCTCCAAGTACTAAACATGATTCAGTAAGATTATATTGTTGCAGCAAATTATAAACACCTTCAGCAATCTCTTTAGCTGGCTTATCTGAATGAGTATGTGCATTTGGAGTAAAATGACCAAGATATCGACCACCAGGTTTTATAGTCACAGTAATGTGCTGTTCTTTGATAATAATAGGATGTAGTTGTCCATTTGAATCATTTATCATCGCTCTTGTTGAATCTTTTCTTCCATCAAAGTAAATGCCAATATTATCTGCTTTTGGAAGATTAAAATTGTCATTATTCTTTGCTACTACCATGATTTTTTTTCTTGCTCTCGTCAACTTAGAAGGATCACAAGCAAGGTAAGAGTATTCAGGGGTGAGAAATCCTGCTTCAATTAAATCTTGCAGATAACTTGTAGCAATTCCTGCAGTTGCGGCAGGTGAAATCCCAAACCTATAAAATAAAACTAGTTTATATTTATTTTTATTAATTCATCATCCAAACTTTTGCTGCTCAACAAAATAATAATCTATATGATTACCTTATACTAGCCATTGCTGTGTTTTTTATTGACATAGTGTTTTTTATTGACTTCTTTTCTAAAAATCGTGTTACAAGGAAAGCATAGACACCTAATTTATCCTTTAGAAGCCTTTCAACCAACAATTTAATTTCATTGTCTTGTTTTAAAGTAAAGTTACCATTAACTGGATTATAGTTGTCATTGAGAGAAATATCAGGAGAAATATTTTTTTGATATTCTTCATATAATTCTATATCTTGTTTTTCTGTGACCTAAAACCAAACTTTTACAAATATTATTTTTGTTTTATGTGTGTGTGTGTGTGTGTGTGTGTGTGTGTGTGTGTGTGTGTGTGTGTGTGTGTGTGTGTGTGTAATTTGCTATATAAACAAAGAAAATATTTACTATTATGAAATTATATTTACCTCAAAGGATGCTTGATCATCTTGTAGTTTTTTCATTCTTTTCTCATAAGCATTTCGTCACTGATTTTTCTCTTATATTTTTTTCTAAGTTTCGTTGTCTCAATCTTATCAGCATGTCCCATTTGCATGTCAGACTTTTCACCTGTCTTATTTCTTTGACTGTATAACCACCTGAGCTCCATAGTTGGAATTTTTTTAGAAAAAATACAGGTGCAATTTATATGTGCTTTACTTTTACAATTTTGGGGGGAAGAACACCCAGACATATCATGTTCACACAGAAGAATCTTATGAGGACATGTTATGAGGTCCATTAGCTTATCTAACTTCAATATAAGTTCTTCTTTTACTTTTGCCTTAGTTCTTCCCCATGCAACGTTTTCTACTTTCTCCCAAAGGGTTTTAATTCTATAATAAAGTGATTTCTCACCAATAATAACTGGCTGTTGAAACTTAACATTTGCTTTTCTCCATTGAGCAAGAACAAATGGAATCAGATCGTTAGCAAGATCTTTGTTAGAATATTTATTATGGTGTAGATTGCATGTCATGCTTTTTTGTTCTTTTAGTAAAATCCCTTTTTGAATAACTGCTCTGTTTGTAGGCAGCTCACTAGGAATAAAATCTTTTCCAGGTCCAATAAAATCTGAAATTGCAGTGGTGGATGATCTAGTCTTAACTTTCGACATTTATGAATATCTCGATTAAATAACTAATAATGAATAAAATAGTAACAAAGTTCGATCTTGTATAAAGCTTTTATACAGCGGAGAGCCAAGTAAAAATATCTTTTAAAATTAATTCGGCGCTGCGCTTATTAGGAGAGTTTATTACATAAAAACGGATTTTGTTTATTTTATAATAATTTAAGTTTTTTTCATTTTAATAATGTGTAAATATGAAAATTTGGGTATCAAGACGTTTTCTGATCAAAAAGTGGTCCATAACAAACCTACCTTGAAATTTAATTTTACATAGGAATACACCTTTTCTTAAGCTTGAAATTTATTTTTCTCAAAAACATATAAATCTCACTGTACCCTATTACGCAGTGGCTACGGTACCGGCTGCTGGATCTTTAGCTCTGGTAGCTAGAGTACCGGCTGGTCTGGGTTCTAGCCAATGACGATGACGTAACTTATATTCATTACGTAACACCAACAACCAGAAAACCAGAAGCCGGTTTCTTAGCCATTGATGATTTAAAACCGGCTTCTGATTCAGTAAAATTTACTGACAAATAATCAACTTAATCGTTAGTACTATCCGCTCTGATTGTTAGTAGAATGAATGTAGGAGATATTTTTAATAATTTTAATGAGCTTCAGCTAACAATTAAAGAATATGAAAAATCAAGATTTGTATCTCTTTATGTTCGAGATAGTCGAACAATTGATTTAGCAATTAAAAAAGGCTTGCAACGATATATTAATAAAGAGTTAAAATATTATTATTTAACATACTGTTGCTATCATGGTGGGCGTCAATTTGAATCGAGATCAAAAGGGCTTCGTCCAAACCAAAGGTATTTGTAAATCATAATTAAAGTTAGTCAATAAAATCATAACTTTTTTCAACAATTTCTTGTAAACTGAAGGTTTCGTTTCACTAAAGATGCTATATGTAGACTTATTATTTATACATAGTACCTATAAAATTCAATGTCCATTTACACTTTGCATTGGTGTTACTGAAGATGGTGAAAAGTTCTGTGTGAAAAAAGTTATTAATGAGCACAACCATGCAATTGACAAAGTAATTTTTTTTTTTTTCTTGTATAAAAGTATTAGTTTTTTGCTAAATTCTTATATAAAAGTAGTTTTTTGCCAAATTTTAGCTTAATTGATTTTACTTAAATGATAGTTTTTTTATATAGTTTTCTTTTCCTTAATTAAATCTTTGCTATTAGACTGAAAGGCATTTACAAACATTAAACACTAGTTTAAAAAGTAATTACTATCATATTTTTTAAAATAAAATTCCAGATTTTTAATTATCAGAGTCTGGGAAAAGTCAGGGAATTTGATTGTACAATGTGGCTGGCCACCCTGATAGACTGACAATAAATATTTTTATTGATGAAATACTATGTTGTTATAACAGCAGCAATATTTCATAACAGCAGAGGTAAAAAAGTTTAAAAACTGAAAAATATGTATTTAGTTTTCTCATAGTTTTCATAGGCGCATTTGACATAAGGTAAACTCAACTAGACAGTGGTGCAACAAAAAAAGGTTCTTAGTTTTATTTTAAAATGTTATATTATCCTGTTGTTATATTTTACTATAAATTTTAATAATCAATAATTATTTTATACTTTCAACATATTTGATTGAAATAAAGCATAAATAGATATATAAATAGAAGCTTTGTTTCTCAACTATAGCTGTTTTATGTGCACACAATACTGTAAAAGCAGAGTGGCTAAAATGTTGCGATATTTGTTGATCTTATTGTTAATTTTATTTTAACTTTAATTTTTGTTTTCGTTATTTTAATATTTCTATATGATAGATTACTGAATTTATAAACTTATTCTTGTGACTAACGTTGACTCAATTTGTGTTTGGTTATTTTAAAATATATAATAAAAAATGTTTTTGTTTGTAGGATCTGGTTTAGTCATTGTTTTTTTTTTTTTTAAACTAAGTAAAAAGGCAGTTAAATAAGTAACATTTTCTACTCAAGTTCTGATATAAAATTAATTTTTGTTATGACTTATTGTCGTATTTAAAGTTAGTAGTTAAAGTTATGCCATGAAGCATGAGTTTCTTGAGTTCCATACTATCAAATAAAAGAAAAAGTAAAAGTAATACAATTGTGAATGATATTTGAATGCAAATTAAATATTCATATTACGTTTTCCATTGTAGATAATACTTTATTTTAACTTTGTCTATATTAACCCGAAATTGAGACAAGTTAAAAAAATATTCTTTGAACTATAAACAAGTTTCTTATAATGATTTATCTGTAAAGCAAAATTTTAGAAATAACAAATTGCTGCTTATAAATAAGTTGTAAATCTATTTAAATTTTATCCTTAAAATGATGAAATTATTAATTTTTTCAAATTATTTATTACCTAGGAAATAATTGAAAGACTTCCAAAAGTTAGGAAACTAAATGAAGATCAAGAGAAAGATGTGAAACAAATGTTAAAGATACATGGCAATAAATGGCTTATTCATGAGCATGTTCAAAATGAAACAGGTGATGTTTATTAAAATATGGGCAAAGCGAGTCTGAAATCCTAATTGTATTTTTAGTCTTAGTAGCAATCAAATTAAACATAACTGTAAATTATATATATATATATATATATATATATATATATATATATATATATATATATATATATATATATATATATATATATATCAGGCGCGGATCTAAGGGGTGGCCATTGTGGCAATGGCCACATAGTTTGAAGTCCAACTGATTTATAAGAAAATGCATCTAATATTTATTAAGATCTTTTAGAATTTTTGGGATTAAATATGGAAATATTTTAGGGATATACTAAGTTATTGAAAAGAATTTGAAAATATTTTGTAAGACTTGCGTAACAATTTTTTGTCTAGCGACGGATTGAAGTTCGTTGGCCATATAGCTTAAATTTAACGGCAGCCAAATTAGTTTTGGGTTTTTGCGCTTAAGGAATATCTCTAAAAATTGAAATTTGTCTGCCGTAATTTACGGATTTTGGCTATAGAGATTCCTGCCATGGCCACAACAGTTCTTATTATACGTTACCGATACTTTATTCAATCAATAAATGCTGTGAAAAAGTATTCAAATATTGATCTTTTATCGAAATTTCAACCGTGAAAATAAAACTTGGCCACATAGTTGTTTTTAACGTGTCCGATTTTAAAAAATATGCTGTTAAATTGGAGCTAACAAATACAGGTTTTTATTCGCTACCGTGAGATTATCATAAATTTTTCTCAATTTCTTCTTCAGAAACAAAGATAACTTGGTTTTTGTCATTTGATTTTTTAAATATAATAAAATATGAATCCATATATAACCGAAGAATTAGTTGCTTGTGCAATAGAATCAAAACATTGGCCTAATGTATTAAATTACAAAACTCGACTCATTAAAGAGCTCTCTGAGATAAATTTAATGTTTCCAAGAAAACCTGATTCTTACCAATTCAATACAGAAATGATGGATTTTGTACCCTTAGTTAAAAGAAATCTTGGTTATACAGCATTAAGGTTTTTTTTTTTCTTTAGAACTTTTTTAAATTTATTTTTAATTCAAATAATATCACAAAATAGACTCAAAATTCCGGATGTTAGAAACATGAACAGTTTAGACCTTCATTGCATTATTTTCTTCTATTTCTTTTCTTTGAGAATTCAGTCCATTTTTAATAGACTTTTTTTTGTTTTTAGCTATTTAACTAGTTATTGGAACATCTTATTATTAAACAAACAAGTCACTAAAATTATGTAAGTGACTAGTTTGTTTAGTAATAACCAAATCACTTGCATAATATATAAATGATTTGGTTGTTTAATAAAAAGTTATGGTGTATACTAAAATTACACTAATTTTTTTATTACTAATATTACTTTTCAGTAAATATTGTTTTTTTGTGTCAGAACTGCTGAAGATGGAAATTGTCTTTACAGCTCAGTCTCTTTGATTTTAAATGACAGTAAGCATACTTCAAAAATTCTAAGATTACTAACGTCAATTGAGATATTTGAAAACATAAACTTTTACGCAAGGTATAGTTATTTTTTGAGTTATTTTAATCAACATAGATCAGAATATTCTCAGCTTGCTAATTTGTTTTTTATAGCTGTTTCATTTAAATGCTCTGATAGTTTTTCAACAATTAATGATAATATGATTTCAGAACTTCTTTTAAAAGAAGCGTATTTAAATTGCTTTGATAAAACATTTTCATCGTTTATTTGCCTAATAGCATTATCTAGTGTTATAAAGCAACCTATTGAATCTGTCTATCCTGAAATTGGTTTTAAAAAGTATTACAGCTTTTTTAACACTGTTATAAAGCCTCGTATCCAAAAATTCAATAGTTCAATAAATATTTTGTGGTGTAATTTAGATAAAACAAAAAACAAAAGTGCTTTATGTTTTAACCCAAATCATTTTGTAACACTGATTAAAGATCTTCCAAACAAACAACCAACTTTTTTAATGAGTGATACAACTTTACCTAGTATCAAAAGAAAACAAATTTCAAAGACAAGTTTCTCAGCAACAGAGAATAAAATACAAAAAACAATTCAGTGTAAATTATCTTTTCCTACTGTTTCCAGGAACACTTCAGATTTAGATAAGTTGGCTAATTGTAATAAAACAGTTAAAACTGAAGTAATTGTTTCAGAAGACATCAACAGCAGTGATAAAAACAATATTGACTCTTATGTTCCACTTAAGGAAAACATGGTTGCTGATGTTAGTTTATTAAATACAAATCAGCTAGCATCCTATTCAAATTATGTTGTTTCTTCATACCATCTACAGGGTGAAAAATTAAAATCAGGAACAAATGATAATGAGCTGTTATCTCTAATTAGCAATGTCTGGGTTCCAGATAAATGCTTCCATTTCCCCTTAACAGGTAAAAGCAGAAAAAGACATTTTTTGTTAAAATGGTTAGATGAGTTTTCTTGGCTTTGTTATTCTAAAATTGAGGATGGTGCATATTGCCTTCCATGCACTCTTTTTGGTCAAAGTTTACAAAACAAATATGCATTACGTAAGTTGTTCAAAGAACCATTCAATACCTGGCGTAATGCTGTAAAAGTTTTCAATGATCATGAGAAAACTGTTGACAGATTACACATCAAGTCCATGCATTGTTATAATATGCTTTTATCTAGAGCTAAAAATAACACTTTGCCTATTGAAATTTCTCTAGATATTTCTAGAAAGCAGCTTATAGAGGAAAACAAAAAAAAACTTGCATCAATTGTTAAGACAATAATGTTTTTGGGTCGAAATGATATGTCTTTACGAGGTCATAGAGATGATAGAAAGTATCAAGGAGAAATTGGAGAACCTTCAAAAAAATCCAGAAATGGAGGGTTAACCTTAGGCAACATGACAGTTTACAGATGGAGTGCAAAGTCCTATGGCTTACCTTCTCGTTGGTGCACTTCGTTAAATAAGTTAGACAAGTATTACATGTCTAATTTATGAACTAAATAGCCAAGGCAACATTTTGAATAACTTTATTATTAATAGGATAACTAAAAACAATACAAAACAACACTTTACCGAGCTTGACTCGACTGTTTAGCATAGCATTCCATTAGCAAAATTGTATCGAATAAACACATTAGGTGAACAGACTTCAATAACAGGTAAAAAGTTGTTTTTTTAAATAAGTGAATTTTATCTGGTTTTGCAAGTCCACTCCTCATATATGAAATTATTTTACCTCTAAAAATTAAAATATTCTATCTCTAATGATTTGTAAATATGTGTTCTTGGATTACATAATTAATTAGGAACTTGATATAATGATATTATTTTTTGTAAGTCTACAAGTATAATATAAATAATCTTTAAGGCCTGCCGACAAGGGTTCTTTATATTCCATGAAAAAGTCCTTATAGAAAAATTTGGAAGACTTTATCAACGAAATTTTTAGACACATGTGTGAAAATTATTGTACTGCAAGTGCGCTCTCAACTTATTAAATCTGGGATGGTTAAGTAGAGAAGAAAACAAATTAAGTCTCCCTATGATTTTAAGTAAAAAATGTTATAGAAGTGACGCCCATGGGCTTATCTTTTACTCACAAGCCCTTCCCACAGGAACACCAAAAGTAAAGTAGGTTATCCCAAATTTGGCCACACAGTTACAAATTCCTGGATCCGCCCCTGTATATATATATATATATATATATATATATATATATATATATATATATATATATATATATATATATATATATATATATATATATATATATAGAGAGAGAGAGAGAGAGAGAGATCTGTTGGCGCATGTTTGGTTCAATTTATTATGTATTGATTAATCTCATTTATTACTAATAGGAAAGAAAATAACATTAAAAGATCTTCATAACTTAGCATCTAAGGAGAAAGGTGCCACAGATATAGAATCTTTACTTGCAGTTTTTAAAAATTGTGATGGTTAGCTTTTTTTTGCTTATCAATGCTGCTGTTTTATAAATTACTTTGTGTTAATATTTTTACGAAAGTTATTTTTTTTTTTTAATAGTTTAAAAAAATTAGTTATCAATACTAGTATTTTATAACATTTTCAGAAACAAGATTATGCTAAGTGACGTACGACTGCAAAAATAAAGAAGAATAAACTGAATATGAAATACTTATCATTGTTACAAGCTACTATTTTTTCAATTGGACTTGTTTTGTAGACATTTGTAAATGTTTGTTTTACACTATTTGTTTACTACTAACACTACAATTCCACTAACGCACAATATTATTTATATTAAACTTGATTTATATAACCACCATGTAATAATTCATACAATATAATCACTTATAATAATAATATATATTATCTTGGTAAATTTTAGATTATATTATTGCATTGTTTAAGTTGCTTCACTTTAGTCAGACATATTTTTTTGTAGGTGCGGATGTGGACATAAAATGCGATAAGAGTGGAGTAATTCAATCAATTTTTTTCCAAGATGCAGAAATGAAAAGATTTTTTTCATTGTATCCAGAACTAATATTGATGGATGCAACTTACAAATTAACAAATTTACGCTTGCCATTATATATTATGCTGGCTGTAGGACCAAATGGAGAAAGTGAAATAGTAACAGTTTTTGTAACTGCATCCGAGGATTCAATCACACTCATTGAAGTGCTAGAAACATTTAAATCTAGAAATGAAAAATGGACTGAAATTGTCACTATTTTCACAGATAAAGACATGGCAGAAAGAGACTCCATTAGAACAACTTTTCCAAATGCAGTTTTATTACTATGCTTATTTCATGTTTTACTAGATTAGAGTCTGTGAACCGAAGAATTAAAGCTGTCCTAAATTTACTTAACCCTCTTCCTCTTTTTTTCAAAGACCTTATTACTGTAATTGATTGCATGCGAAAAGAAAGAGATCATACATTTATCACTGCTGGCGAGCGTATCTCTGTGAATGCTGTTTTACAAAATGATGTTCTAAAAGAATTTTCTCAAATATTAACACTTTATGCACAAACCTTTGTAGCAAGTCAATTCAAAGAAGCACTAGGTTTAAACCCTGTTGAAGAAAATGAACATCCAACGTTAGAAATATTAGGTCATAAGGTGTTGATAAGCGAGCATAGGTGTCAATGTATATTTTTTAAATCAATGGCATTACCATGTAAACATATGTTTGTTGCAAGGCGATTGAAACATTTGCCACTATTTTCATATGATGGCATTGGTGTGAGATGGCTTAAGGCTCATGCTATTGAAAACCATAGACTTTTCCAACACCAAAATGAAAACCTTAGTCATCTGGGATTAGGTGTTGTTAAGGAAAGACCATTGACACAATCTGAAAAATTTAAAAAAGCATATCGTCTTTCGCAGCGTTTAGCTCAGCTAGTCTCAGAAAGTAGCAATAATGAATTTGAAATCAGGTTAAATGTTCTTCAAAATTTAGCTAAAGTTTGGGAGGAAAATAAAAACATAGATGTGTCAATCCTAGAATCACCTGTGGATTTTTTAATAGAAAATAATTTGAATCACCCTGCTGAAATAGGTAAGGAGACATTATGTGATGATACTGGTAAAGAGATGTTATGTGATGGTATAAAAACTTTCTATCCTCAAATCTCACCAAATAGTATTGATGTTAACTTCAAATCTAATGAAATCTTTAATCCAATAGAAATAAACCCTATGGGTGTTTGTAATTCCCTTATTTTAAATGACTCAAAATCAACTGACTTGTCAAATCAACTTGTTAATAGCTGTAATTCAAAGATTTCAATACCCCAGTCTCTTACAAAAACAGATTATTTATCAAATAATTCCACTGAATTTGAGTATAAATTACATTTGCAAGAACAAATGATTTACTCTTCTACTGATCTTCATTCGAACAATGATAGAAATGAGTCAACTATTGTTCAAAGCTTGGCTCTTCATAAAAGTCCCACTCCTGAAAATTCTAATAAAATAGTTAGTGAAATTCTGAAAAGTTGTGATGCAGTAGAGGTATTGAATTATTTTTCATTTAGTTTTGTAATGCTTTTTTTTTAGTTTTGAGATTTAAAAAAAGAAAATGTAAAAGTTAGAGGTGGTATTGTTCCAATTCCATCTATTCTAAAAGAATAAAAAAATTGCTATTATTTACTTTTTAAATGAATGGTGTGCATGAGAATTGGTATTAATCTGATGCACACTGTTCCATTTCATTTGAATATGTATTTTTAAATCATTATAAAGAATAATTAAACTTAGCTTTAAAAAGTTCAAAGCATGAAAATTTGAAGCATAAATAAATCTTTTAGGCAAGCAAAAACGATCCTTTGAATATTCATTTTGATATAAAAGATTTAAAGTTTCCTCCAAAGATTAGGTCGCGAGGAAGGCCTAAAGCTACAGAGAAAAAAACTGCAATGGGTGCATGTAGATGGAAAAAAAAGTGTTTATCTTATATTGATAAAAGTGTAGCAGGAAAAATAAATGGTTAGTTTTTATGAATTAAATAATGAAAATTTTAAAAACTTTATCTGCAATTAAATGATATATCATTTTGAATATAATTGCAATCTGTTGCTATCTAGTTCTTCTGGGTGGTATTCTCATAAAGGGAAAAGTTGAAGATGTTACTCATGCAATGCAAGCAGATGTTGGTGATTTAGAATTAAAGCCTGGCAATCTTCCTTCTGCATTTCTCAATGATGCTGTATCAATTCATATTTTAAAACCATATTTAACCAGTTTAGCCTGGAATAGCCTAAAGAAAGCAATTTTGCAACAAAAGCAACTGGCAATATGGAATTGTCCATTTTGCACTTTAAATACAGTTTCCAGTGAAAGCATTGAATGTGAAAGCTGTTTAGAGTGGTATCATTTCAAATGTGTTTGCATTTCAAAAAAACCAAAGAAGGAATGGTTTTGTGACAAATGTCATAATATATTAAATGAAAGTAATAATAAAGGAAATTTAAAAAAATCTGTATATACAGTTACAAAAAAAAAAAGGAAAGAAAATAAAAGATAATTTAAAAAACAAAAAAACACAAAAAAATGATTAAAAAGATACAAGAACAAAGCATGTATATATATATGTATGTATGTATGTATGTATGTATGTATGTATGTATGTATGTATGTATGTATGTATGTATGTATGTATGTATGTATGTATGTATGTATGTATGTATGTATGTATGTATGTATGTATGTATGTATGTATGTATGTATGTATGTATGTATGAATAATATATATATATCAAGAAAGATTTAAAAATAATCGTACCTAAGCTATGTTTTTAACAGCGTTTCAATATAATTGCTAAGTTGCTGTTTTTGTTGATTTTGTTTGTTTGATATTTCTAATTATTATATTACAAGATTATATGTACAAAAGTTTATTATTTGCAAATTAACAGAAAGATTGATGTGATTTTATAGAAATAGGAGTGAATTTGATTTGACAATAAAAACGTACTCTTTGGTGCTTCATACAAAGAGGGGTGGGCAGTCTTTTCCATTTGAACTTTAATGCCAGCGCCTGAAAAAGCGCTGGCAGGATGGTCATTTTTAAGTTAGCCTGCACAATTTCAAAAAAAATTTTTTTCCCAGCTATTTAAATTTAAATAAAAATAGAAAAAAGAACGCTTAAATAAATACATATATATATATAAAATAGTTTAAAAAAAAGAAGGTTGAAACAAGCGATTTTTCATAAAAGTTGAACAAATGAGCAAAAAAGTTTTTAGTTGCGATTTAAAATAAAACGCTTTTATTTTTTTGGCAAGCTCTTTTTTATGCACTTGCCAAACTTTTTGCGGGCGTGTAGGCGAGCACAAATAGACTTGTGCGCAAAAGCGCAGGCTAAATGGATAAGACTGGGTGGGAATAAAAGGGTGGGCAACCTCCAGGACAGAGTTGGAGTTAGAATAAAGCCAATAATTACTGCAAAACATGTTCGCGCACAAAGGCTAGGGCTCATTTTTGCTTAAATCAAACTTTAGAAAATCGGTTGAGCTTCGATACATATAACCACATCGTGACAAAGTCTTTTAAGTTACCATGCAACTCACAAATTTAAAAAAACCCAATTTTTTCTGTTTTACAATAAGAAAACTTTGCTTTTTTTATAACAAACGCTAAATTGTTCGACTATCTCGAACATAAAGAGATGCAAATCTTGATTTTTCACATTCTTTAATTGTTAGCTGAAGCTCATTAAAATTATTAAAAATATCTCCTAAATTCATTCTACTAACAATCAGAGCGGATAGTACTAACGATTAAGTTGATTATTTGTCAGTAAATTTTACTGAATCAGAAGCCGGTTTTAAATCATCAATGGCTAAGAAACCGGCTGCTGGTTTTAACGTTTAATAAGTAAAATTTAACAAGTAAAATATTCCAAGTAAAGTTTAACAAATAACTAAAATATAAAAATATAAATTAAAATTTTTTTTTATATTTATTAAGGATTATTAAAACAATTAAACAGATTTCCAATATCCATTTTCATCAAAATAAATAATACCAGCCGGTTTCGTAGAACTACCAGTTTCTAATTCCGGATGTTAAGTAAACCAACTAAAAGTTACGTCATCGTCATTGGCTAGAACCCAGACCAGCCGGTACTCTAGCTGCCAGAGCTAAAGATCCAGCAGCCGGTACCGTAGCCACTGCGTACTTTATATTAAAAATGGCTGTCCATGTTTACTCAGTTTATGAAATTATTTTATACTTTATGTTAAAAATGACTGTCCATGTTTACTCAGTTGCTGAATTTATAAGCTTTACTACTGATATATGGACCAGTAGTTCAAATGAAAGCTTCATGAGCCTGACAGGTCACTGTTTAGACAATACATTTAATCAGAAAACTGTTGTACTTAGAGTAGTTCCATTTTATTGAGAGGCATACAGCAGCAAATATTGCTGAATTAATTGAAGATATTATGGCTACATTTAAAATATCACCTTCAAAAATTCATTTAATAGCTAGAGATAATGGTACAAATATTGTTAAGGCTATTAAAGATAGCCCATATGATAGTATGCCTTGTTTTTTACACACACTGCAACTAGTAATTAATGAGTGTATTTTTGAACAAACAGTTGTCAAGAATGTCATTGCAAACTGCCATTCAATTGTTGGGCATTTTAGCCATTCTCCCCAAGCCTGCCCTAAACTTAAAGCTCTTCAAGAAGCAAACAATGTTCCTAAGCACAAACTTTTTCAAAATGTTCCAACAAGGTGGAATAGTACCTGTCATATGTTAGAACTAATTTATAAACAAAGGAAACCTCTAACCATATATGCATTTGAAAATGGTAAGCTTCCTTTATTAAATGCAAACAAATGGATGATTATTGGACAGTTTTGTGTTTTGCTAAAAGATCTTCACAAAACAAGAGTTTGCTTGAGTGAAAGAAATTCTATTGTCTCAGATATTATACCACAAACACAGTTTTTGAAACATTTCATTAATAAAGCTTTAATTGATGACAACTAATTCAATGAAGAATAGTTTCAAACAATATACTAATAACTATAACATCATCTTGTCAATATTTCTTGATCCCAGATTCAAATTAAAAATGTTCAAAAATGAAAACACCTTTTCAGCTGCTAAAAAAAGTACTGAGAACATAACCATTCAGCTTATTAAAACCCATGAAAATATAAAAAACATCAAAGTTACTGAAAATGATCGGTCTGCAGCTTGTGACATTGAAAATATTGACTCAGAACATGAAAATAATGGTACAGTACTAAATGAATAGAAAGATATAGTAGAAATGGGTTTTGACAATTGCTTTGAAGAACTTGTAGGATTTAGTTCTAAATAAATCGGTCAACCACAAACTTTAATTTCAAATGAAACTTTATTAAACAAAATTCAACACTACTCAAATGAAGACCTTATTGACAAAGAAAGCAATCTTTTGTTGTGGTGGAAATCACAGAAAACCAAAATGCGACTATTAGCAAAGCTTGCTTTAAAGTATTTAAGCTGCCCACCGTCTTCTGTGGAGAGTGAAAGGCTTTTTAGTATTGGTGGAAATGTATATACTGCAAAGAGATATAGCTTAACAGGAGCTCATGGTGAAATGTTAATGTTTCTGAACTATAATATGAGAAATTAAAAATATTTGATTTTGTATATATTATTGTAATTAGTATAGTATAATTCTTTTAGGAGTATCTATGTTCTATTTTTTCATGAAATATAATTTATTTAGGAGTTTAAAAGCTTTGATACTATGAGGAGGTCAAATGAAAAAAAAAATGTCATGAAAATTGTATAACTTTTTAGAATTAGAAAATTTCGGGGAAAAAAAATTTGGAAAAAATAATTGAAACTCTCTTTGAGAGCTTTGATACTTTTGCTCAAAAATAAAAAAAAAAGCCTCCCAATGCCTTAATCAAAATTTCAAAGCATATTCTGTTGTGGATTTGAGGGTTGCGCAAATAAAGAGTATCGTCAGCCGGGGTAACTTTGGTCAGTTTTGGCAGTTTTTCTTAAACATCTCTGAATCTTATTAATTTTTTACAGTTTTCTCTTGTGGTAATAACATTATAGGTCTTGGCTATAGGCCTCTATATTTATTTTTTTAATTTTTTTATTACAAATATTTATTTTTAAATGCTGAAAAGTGACCAATGTTACCCCAGGTTTTTATCATGTTTGATCAATAATACCCCTGGTATGGGGTAACATTGGTCACTTTTTGGAGTTTTAAAAAATCATCAGTCTTTAAACACTTAGAGAAACATGAAAAGAACATTTAAATAGACAAAAAATTTTGCAACTAGCTCCCTGTTATTGTGCCAAAGTCATTAAAAGTCATTTTCTAGTAGGTCATTACCATAATCTGAGGATGATGACACTTGTTCAACTCTTGCCCTTTTCTTGTTATTCTTGGTGTTACTGTTATTCTTGGTGTTATTGTTATTCTTTGATGTGGTAGGAGTTGTGTTATTCACCAGATCTTGCGGTGTTATCGCAGTGCCAGGTGTGATCTTTTTCCCTCTGGTGCGATTTGTTTTCCCATCCTGTCCACAATGTTTCACTAATAGACCTGCTATAGCTTCATTGAATACTTCCTTAACAGTACTACCGGTACCTCCTCCAATGTCTTTGTTAACCTGTAGCAAACGCTTCATGACCATTTCTTTATCGAAGGGAAATATTCCACTAGCCTTGAAGTCAGATCTCAAATTATCGCTTTTCAATTGACGTTGCAGTAGAGCAAGAAGATCGAGGAACTGATTTTTTGGTATTGATTCTTTGATGCGCGTTTCTATCTTTAGCGGACGGAAAACAGCAACGTCCAGCGGTTGAAGCAAATGGGAAGCGTATATTCCGAACTGTCGACTAGCCTTTCTCACGCTTATTCTTCCAGTTAAACATTCTTTTATAGCATTGGACAACGTTTCTTGACTGTATGAAGTTGCATATGCTCTTGAACCAGGCTTTCGCTTATATTTCCTCGGCATTTTCACCGGCTAAGAATTCAAATGTATCAGAAGTGTCAAAAGATGCCAAAATAAACTCAATGTAGTCTACGAAGTAACTGTGCTATATTCACAAAAACTGTTGATATACCAAAATTGTTGATAAAATAGTCGATATATATTGTTGGTATCTCTAACAAAATTAAAACATGTTATCTTTGTTAAATTTTAGGAATTTAAAAAAAATTAACAATTCACCCCGGTCAACAAAGTCACCCCGGCGACCAAAGTCACCCCGGCGACCAAAGTTGACGGTACCATTTTGAATACTTTTTTAACGGGCTAACTTTTTTAACGCCGTAAGGCGTTAAAAAAGTTTTAATGATTGCAGATTTCACATTTAATAAACTTTTTTAACGACTAACTTTTTTAACGCAACACCTTACGGCGTTAAAAAAGTTATAATTATTTTGCGCATGCGCAGAATTCACAGTTTATAAACTTTTTTAACGACTAACTTTTTTAACGCAACACCGGATAAAAGGTTGCTGAGGGCCGGAGTTGGCCCGCGGGCGTTATTGTGGCCACCCCTGGTTTACATAAACTAAGTTTTGAAAAAAACCATTAAAAGTGAGCGTTTTTTAGATTACTGCTTCTCTTTAGAGCATCCCGCCATCGAAAATTGCGTAAATGCGTAAATTCCGATATGAGAAATTGTTTATAAAGGTGACTCCGATGTGATACGATGGTGAGGAACGGTATCACATGCGACGTACTCCGAGGCCGATGCGGAGAATTTCACGCACTCTCCGATATATTTCGAGATATAGGCATCGTCGTACGATACTTTCGCGTAATTTCACAACAAATCGTATTTACAGTTTAAACTCGTAATATTGTGGTATTTCCGATGTATTTATAATTACGAGGTTTTCGCAAAATTACAGCAAAATTTTGCAAGCCACCACAAACCGTCGAAAAATATCGGAAAATAATAAGATTAAATCTTTTTTTTTTTTTTACATTTTACTTACATTTCGCAAACCAACTAAATCTAAGTTACTTTTTAAAGTAAATTACTTTTACAAGACTTACTTTTAAATTGATTTATATAGACAAAGAAAAAGTAAATAACATTTTTATGTTAATTACTTTTACTAGTAATAATAAATTACTATAACAAGTAAAAGTTACGCATTTTTAAAATTAACATTATGTAAGTATTTTTTACATATAATATATTATTTTACTATGCTACTGTTTAAAAAATAAATTACTTTTAAATGTAAATATATTTGATAATTTAATCTAAGTTATGTAAAGTAATATTTGTTTAAAAGTAACTTTTTTACATCAAAGTAAGTAAATGTGCTATCCCTCGTAGGTTTGTAGGAACTAAATATAAAAGCTTTAATCAAATTACAGATTTTACGGCTTTACAAGCTTTTCGTCATTCGAAAATTAATTTCCAATTAATTTCCGATGGAGTGATTAATTGCGGAGGGAATTTGCAAAAATCTAAATCGGTTTTTACAGTTAATTCACTCTTTTTATAGATTACCATCGCAATTTAATCAAATACCTCGTATTATTAGAAATACTTCGTATTTAAAGTGAAATCTCGTGATAAATCATCGAATTACATCGTACCTCGAAAAACCTCGTAGGAATTTCGATGTTTTTATTTTTCCAAACTTTCTATAAAGGTTTTTCCGATAAATTACCGTACTTTATTTTGACCATCGGTCGCGTATTTTTACGATGGAAAATAATCCAATTACGCACTTTCGCGTAAAAACCCATGCATCGCTATCGTAAATCTCGTAAATCTCGTACGAGATTCCCGCCGAGTCCGATGGCGGGATGCTCTACTTCTCTTGACAGAAGTTAACCCTGTTTAGACTCGTCGAGTGTTAAACATTCGCCGCAACAAATTACGCTGACTGAAATCATTTAGAACAGAAAGTCCATTTCGCAACCTTATTGCACAGTAAAGCGTGGTCGACATGCTTTTTAAGAGAACTAGGAAGGAGAGTGAAGTTAATCAAATATACGGATATCTCCAGAACGTTGTTAAATCAGAAAGTCTGCTTGATCAGAGTCTGTCTTGCAAAGTATTCTGCTAGAAGTAAGTTTGCGCTACTTTTACGTTACGACAAATCGATAAGAATGTCACTGTGGCACATACCTGTTCACGAATTAGTACCAAGAGATCCGTTCTTCAACGATATGCTGGAAATCACGTTTCCTCCCTTGAGATATCATCCTCTGTTCGATGACAGATCGAGTGCTCGAGGAATCAGCAGAGAGTTGGATCGATTATACAAAGACGTGCTGGAGCCCCTCACATACATATCTCGTCTGAAGGGGAACACTGCTGCTAAACCAGAAGGTTTCGTTGTCAATCTTGATGTTAAACATTACAAACCAGAAGAGGTCTCTCTAAAAGTTGAAGGTATGCTCTGATGTTGAGTTTCTGTTATGCTCCGATGTTGAGTTTCTGTTAAGTTTGAGTTTCTGTTCAGTTTCCCTTTGATGTTGAGTTTCTGCTAAGTTTCCTTTTGATGTTGAGTTTCTCTTAAGACTGTACGCTTGCTAAAAACTATGTGATTTTGTTGACTTTTTAGGTCATGTTCTTGAGGTGAGCGGCAAACATCGTAACGAAAACGAGAACGGTTTTGAGTCGAGCGAGTTTCATCGAAAGTACACCATTCCAGACGACGTAGATCCGACAGCCCTTACTTCGAACATCAGCCAAGACGGTGTTTTGCATATTGAAGCTCCTAAGAAGCTTCCTTTAAGCTCAGCTTCTGACGGAGAGTCGAGCAAGGACACTTTTAAGTACGCTTTAGACGTACAAGGCTTTAAACCAGAAGAGATTTCGATTCAAGTGAAGGGTAGAAACTTGATAATTCACGGTGAAACAAAAAGCGAAAACAAAGGTGAGCACGGATCGAGTTTACACCAGAAGCAGTTCACAAGAAACATTGTCTTACCCGATGATGTCGATCCATCTCAGCTGAGCTCTCGTTATACCAAAGACTCAAAGTTATCTGTTGAAGCACCTCGCACTCTTCCTCAAGCTCCATTGAATCTTGAAATCAAGATGGAGGAATAGAGACAGAACGTTAAAAAACGGCTTAACTTGTTGTAATTATGCATATACACATATGTATTAATATATGTATCTATCGAATTTTTTTGTAAAAAAAGAAAAGAAAACTAATTTATTTTTTCACGGTGTTTGGAAATATGGTTTCAGGGCTTGGTGCTCTTCTCGTAGTTCCTGTTTTTTAATCAGCTTTCAAATGTTCAGTGTTGTTGGTTTTTTTCTTTTACGAAGTTTTTATTCTTTCGAAATTTTTGTTTATGTTTTTATTTGTACTTGCATTTTCACTTTTGTAATGTTTTGAGTATCTTTTGTATATGGTTTAAAAAGAAAAGCTTCTTAAACTGATATTTTGTCATTTTTAAGCTCCTTCCCTAATGCCGGAAAATGAAGAACAAACTTTAAGCTAGGTTTTAAACTGTAACGTCGTTTTAGCAGAGATAGCGTGGTTCTTTTGCCTTTTTTTTTCTTTTCACAGATTAGAAACACTCATGGGCTGTTGCACTAAAATCCTATCCTCGTTATGGTTTTTTTAGGGAACAAGCATGACATGAGTTTTTCTTTTCCAAAGCTTCTTAATTAGCTTTTGCATCGATGAATGAGTTTTTGAAGACCTTTTTTTTGATATGAAGCTCACGTTATAAACAGGAAAAAGATCCCTGATTCTACTTTATAATCTCTAGATGTTCACGCGTAATTATCACCGATCATTGCGGTTTTGACGCTTTTCATAATGTATACCACTGCTACGAGCGTAATATCCGTATAGTACATTTGGGCAAAACCATCAAAAATACGATTCTGTTTGTTCAGAAAACTTTGGGAAAATATGTGATGTAATCTCGTTAGTTGAATTCCACAAACAGTACGGCTTTTAACAACTTAAGTCACAAATATACTTACAAGAGATGAGCTTACTTATCTTAGCCACTGACCTACGTGAAAAAAGGGGCGGAGTTGGGGCCGAGAGACCACTGGATTTTTACTATGTTACCAAAGTTACGCCAGTAATATCAGCCTGGTTCCAATTTTACTATGGCAAAGTTCAAGTATTTGTTTCCATTGCATTTTCTCTAGGAAACTGGTTAACTATATCACCCAAAAAATGTATTCCATGTTTATGTTTCATGTTAGTTAGTTAAGGTGAGTTGGTCAATGCATCAGTTTATCGTGCATCACAGTCATAGCATTAACATAAATCATTCTTATTACCATACGGTGCATTTAACATTTTGACACAAGATAGTATTGAAACGCTTTTGTATCAAGTTGCGTGATTTCAAAGGATATAATCGGGAGGTGGATGGGGCTCAAAGAAACCCCTCTGGTGCTTCTCTTTATCTAAATCTGGTCCTGATTTCTAATTCGTAATGCTAAAAAAAGTTTTTATGCGTCTATTTATAAAAACGTTTGTTGTTACTGTGTTTATGATGCTGTTTTTAATATTACTGTGTTTATTGTGCTTATCTTATTATTACTGTGTGTATCGTGTTATTATCAAACTTTATGCTATTCTGTTCAGCGTTTACTTTGTTTTGCTTTTGTTTTTTTCTGCTTTTCGCCGTAAAAAAATCATTCCCCTTGTTAAGCAGAGGAATCCAAGCAAGTATAAAAACGAAGGAAAGTTGCATTTCTTTGGATTTCTTTGGACAAAATTTTGTTTCTTTATTTGTAGTGAGCATTAAAGTTTTTACTTACTCGTCAATAAATGCATTTTAAATACAACTACACTGTTCCACGAGTTTTGCTTTGATCTCTAAAAATGATGGAATGACCGATTCCATACAAACTTTGGCTTTTATAAAAATGGCTGTCTTGAACTCAGTCTACAGAAGGTTCTTATAGAGATACGAAAATCGTTTTCTCAAATAAGCCCCCTATGAAATTTCCTCTCCTGCTCTCATTCTACTATCTTTGGTTTTGATGCTGAAAGTGCAGTATATCTTGGTGAAATCGTTCTTTTGTTCTGTCGTGCAAAACGTGATTAAGTTTTAGGTGTGCAAATCCTTATTAGATTTGTAACTATGGCCACCATCATACGCTTGAAATATATAAACAGTTTAGCAACTCTTTTTTCGGCTACTTACACCGAAATCTTTATCCAAGTATTTTAAACTAACGAACTGTCGATGTTTGTAAGTTTAAAATACTTGGATAAAGACTTCTGTTAAAGCTCTCTATCGTTTATTGTTAACAGAAAGTAAAAACGCCGATGCTAAGTGTTAAGTGCAGAAGTAAGAAGTTACAAGTACTAACATTAAAAAGGCTACTTGATGCCATAAACGCATCGTAATATCATAGCCAATATACCTGACGGTGATTCTGCCCTTGAGTACTAAACATTGTTTGTGTGGGCGAAAAATCTTTAACAAACTCTCATCAAAAATCCGAAAGTTGATTGGTTCAAAATGATGGTTCGGTGTTGAAAACCCGAATATGTTTTGTTATCAAGCTTACTTTTTTTTTTTAATGTTTCTCTGCAAAAGGTCAGTTTCTGTTTTTGCAGAAAGTGCTATAATACTCAAATAAGTATTTTGTGGAGCTTGAGTTTTATTTCTCTAAAAAAACATTTTAAACTTTTTTCTTACACAATGTGAAAGAGCATTTACTCGAAACTAAAGGAATAAGCAATGAGATCTATTTCATTCCCCACAATCGGCCTGTAAGGTTCCGCAACTGTAATCTGAAAACTTGAAATAAAAAAAAAAATACAAAAGTTAAAAGGAAACTAACATGTTAATACAACCTAAAAAGTTCGTTTTCAAAGATATTGTAATAACTTTCCGTCGTGGTAATTCATGTAATTGCCGACCAAAAAGTTCCTACGAAAGAAGTTTAAAATACCATGAATGATGTTCACTAATGTATACCTAACTACTGAAAATGAAAAATCAGGCCTGGGGAACAACTCAACCTGGCGGTCACTCTGGTCCACAGTAAACAACAATATTTCAAAAAAACACTCACTTAAAACGATAGAAAATATTAATAGTTGGAAAAACGGTAGAAAAGAATATTACACAGGTTAACAGCATTTTTGGGGCCAAAGATATTTCAACGAATTTAGGATAACTTTGGGGTCCTGATTCTGAATATGTCATCAGTTTTGCCAGATTGGCTCAAGTTTTTGAGATTTTTCGTGAAATGTGTAAAAAAAAAGACGTAATTTGCTACACGCGCATTAACTTTATTGATATTGTCATGAATACAATAAATTTAACAAAGTAAATGTTGATTTTAGTTTATTTTAACTAGTTTTAGAAAGTAATCTTCAAAAATGAACAAGACATGATAGATAGGAGACATTAAATTGCTGGAAAAGCGCTTTTTATATGATTTTCTTCTATGTGAGCTATTCGGGCAGTCACGCTGTAGATTCCAGCAGTAATCAGCCAACATATGTCTGTCCCATCTGCGTTGGTACCTTTCCTCCATCACCATAATATCCTGATGAAATCTCTCCCCTTGTTCTTCGCTAAAATTTCCAAGGTTTTCTGGAAATCTGTCCAAGTGACTGTGAAGATAATGCAATTTAATGCTCATGTGTACACCCAGATTTCTAAATCTCAATAGCATGTTTTGTACCAGTTCTTCATAACTGTCTGCCTTTTTATTTCCCAAGAAGTTCTTCACTATCAACACAAAACTACACCATGCAGCAGCTTCAATGTCATTCGTTTCCTTAGGAAAATTTGAATCTTTAATGAGTTTCCGATTTTGAGGACCATCAAAGATTCCTGCCTTCAATTTTTCGCTACTAAGACCAGGGAAAGATCTGCAGATGTACATGAAGCAATTACCATCTTTGTCTAATGCCTTTACGAACTGCTTCATTAATCCTAACTTTATGTGAAGTGGTGGTAGAATGATTTTTTCCCTGTCTACCCAAGGTTCGTTCACTATGTTTGATGCTCCTACTGTCAAGGTGTCCCTTGGAGGCCAATTCAGTTTCTCCCAGTGCTGATGTTTTGCTCTACTATCCCACATGCAGATGAAGCAAGGATACTTTGTGCATCTGCTTTGCTGTCCAAGTAAAAAGTTGACCATTTTTAAATCAACACATATCAGCCACGAATGTTCATGGTAGCACAGTTTCTCCAAGACCATTTTGACATTTTTGTATTGTTCTGCAAGTTTAGTTGAGTGAGCTACCGGAACAGATGCACACTGATTGCCATTGTTCAACAAAACACATTTCAAACTCCTTTTAGAACTATCTATGAAAAGCCTCCATTCTTCAGGACAATATACTTGTAAACCCATTTGCAGCGTCAGGCCAGGAATATCCTTACAATATACAAGTAGGTCATCTTCACAGAAAAATTAAAGAAGTGCTTCTTCTCTGGTCCTGTAAGATGTAATTTTAGTTCTAGGCGTCAGACAATTTTTTTCACTTAGCCTTAAAACTAAAAGTTCAGATGCACTTTTTGAGAGGTTGAGGTCTCTTATTAGATCGTTGAGCTCTCCTTGGGTAAATTGTGTAGGTGTTCTGAAACTTCCTTCATATTCTGGTTCACTTCCAGAACTAATGCTTAGCTCCATACCCTGCATTTCATCATCATCAGGTGGGGGAAGGTCAGGTAACATGGTAAACACTGGTACAGGCACATCTTCACAATGAGGGACAGGCCTTCTTGCAGATTCCATGTTAGGATACTCCCATTTTTGTTTCTTATGCTTATTGAATCCTTGCACTTGCACTGCACAGAAATAACAGTCATCATGATGATTTTTTTGCTCTCTCCACACCATTGGAACACCAAATTTGAAGCTTTTTGTTTGTCCTATGCTCCATTTTCGTAATAATTCGATTCATGCTTTGCACACTATGTGTGGTGCCCAAGACTTGTCTTGGTCCCCAAGCATAACCCCAAAATAGGCCAAATACACTTTTTTTATGAAGTCTGTTATGTTTCTTCTATGTTTTTGCAGTGTATATTCACCACAAATGTAGCAGAATGAGTCTGGATCGTTAAGACAACTTCTTCTTGATGAGTTCATGCTTTTCACTGGAAAACAGACAGCAACATAAAGTTAGTGCAAAAATCAAGCTATGAACAAACTTTTAGAACACTAATTAACAAAAAGCTATATTTTCTTGGGAGTAGTACTTGAACTGCTCAGTTCAAGTACTAATCCCAAGAAATTAATGAGATGATGCGTCGCATTTACCAACAAGTGCTATAAATAAGATACCAAAAATATCAAAAACTTGAGCCAATCTGGCAAAACTCATAGCATATTCAGAATCAGCACCCCAAAAATACCCCAAATTCATTAAAATATTTAGGACACCAGTAAATTTTTTTTTTTTTTATTGACCTGTGTTATTTGCACGCATTAAGAACTCCAACACGCAGTTCCTAACACGCGCAACCTAATCCGATCGCAAGTTATTTCCATAGCACAACGAGGTCATTGAGGCATACTTAAAACCAACTTTGATTTGGCTTAGTTTAAGTATGCATGATGATATATTTAATTTATTTGAAACAAACTTGGTTATTTTTGGTTGGTTATTAAATATTTTACTGATTTGTTGTGTAATTTAAAAAAACAAAAACAAAAAAAAAACAGGAGACGTAGAATGGCTTTACAAGTGAAATAGCGTATGGCCTCTCTTTATCAAAGATAATCTCACAGCATAATATTCCCCTGTTGCAAATCATTCTTTGTTTTCTCAAGCAATTTATGATGCAAAAAGTGGTGGTGAATAAGTCTCCGAAACATAAAGAAACAACTGCCGAAGAGTGAATAATTACAATAGCATTCGTAATGAAACCAAATCATCGCTGACAAATATATCGCTAATGTTACTGAAAGACAGCGAAGCACATTTTAAAATGATGACGGAAAGATGTGAGAACGAAAATCAAGCATCGACTAGAACAACCGTCTAAATTAAGCGCAAGGGACATTCGTTTAATACTTAAAATAATTCTAAACAAGGAGGCTTGCTTCTAAGCACGGTGGGCGAAATTAAAATAATTACAAAACAGGTTTACTTTGAAAGATACGAAATGTTTTGTTGTGTCTCTTTAGATGGCCTTGGTTAATATATACTAATTTTTGAAAAAAAGCATGTTCAAGTGTCAAACATTAAAAGTTTATTGGTGGCCCAAAAAGGGCCTCTAAAAAAGAAAAAAATATGTGCCACTTACCCCGGCCTGGAGAAAGTTGCCTAAACACACAGGGTAAGTTGGCACAACATATAAAAAGAGACAAGTTTAGCAACAAAGCATCTATTTGAAGCGCATCTTTTTATGAAAACTCTTGATAATGTTTATCCAAAAATATTTTTCAACATTAACTTTTATTGCCCTTAAGTCGATCGAATAGACTTTTCTTCTATAAAAATAGCATCAACAGCATTTTTGTAACATTTTTGTCTACTTTTCTTTTATAATTTCTCATGTCTGTAGATCTGTAGTGTTGTATAACTTGAGTGAGTTTACGGCTAATGCGAAAAGTTGTAAGTTGGCACACGTTGCAAACTAGCCCGCGATCGTTGTGTCAACTAACCCCAAAAGTTTTTTGCTTACAAAATGGCTTATAAAAAACGAGAAATATTTAGAAACACAAAATGTGACTGGTTAAAGTGAACCATACAACAGCTACATCTATTCGAGTTTACCTGTAGCTAATGCTATTGCTTTTTTAAAATTGAAAAAATAATTTATTTAAAAGTTACAAAATTAGTAAAAAAAAAACACAAAATTCGCTATAACTTCTATGCGCATTTATCCTTGATACTATACTACACTGAAAGATGATAATATCCCTTTACTACACTGAAAGAAGAATTCGCAACCTTATTGCACAGTAAAGCGTGGTCGACATGCTTTTTAAGAGAACTAGGAAGGAGAGTGAAGTTAATCAAATATACGGAAATCTCCAGAACGTTGTTGAAAAGAGCCGTAGAAAGTTCTGTTTTACATTTTTTTTTTATGCATAATTATATAGCTGTAGAAAAACAACGAAGGAGAGTAAAGTCTAGAAAGATTAGGAGATCTCCGGAAACTTTTTTTTGTAAACAACGGAAAGTTCTTTTTTTTTTTACAAAAACCAAATAAAAACACCGACGCTGTTCGACGATGCAGTAATAAAGTTCAATCAGAAAGTCTGCTTGATCAGAGTCTGTCTTGCAAAGTATTTTGCTAAAAGTTAGTTTGCTCTAATTGTACCTTACGACAAATTGATAAGAATGTCACTGTGGCACATACCTGTTCACGAATTAGTACCAAGAGATCCGTTCTGCAACGATATGCTGGAAATCACGTTTCCTCCCTTGAGATATTATCCTCTGTTCGATGACAGATCGAGTGCTCGAGGGATCAGCAGAGAGTTGGATCGATTATACAAAGACGTGCTGGAGCCTCTCTCATACATATCTCGTCTGAAGGGGAACACTGCTGCTAAACCAGAAGGTTTCGTTGTCAATCTTGATGTTAAACATTACAAACCAGAAGAGGTCTCTCTAAAAGTTGAAGGTATGCTCTGATGTTGAGTTTCTGTTATGCTCCGATGTTGAGTTTCTGTTAAGTTTGAGTTTCTGTTCAGTTTCCCTTTGATGTTGAGTTTCTGCTAAGTTTCCTTTTGATGTTGAGTTTCTCTTAAGACTGTACGCTTGCTAAAAACTATGTGATTTTGTTGACTTTTTAGGTCATGTTCTTGAGGTGAGAGGCAAACATCGTAACGAAAACGAGAACGGTTTTGAGTCGAGCGAGTTTCATCGAAAGTACACCATTCCAGACGACGTAGATCCGACAGCCCTTACTTCGAACATCAGCCAAGACGGTGTTTTGCATATTGAAGCTCCTAAGAAGCTTCCTTTAAGCTCAGCTTCTGACGGAGAGTCGAGCAAGGACACTTTTAAGTACGCTTTAGACGTACAAGGCTTTAAACCAGAAGAGATTTCGATTCAAGTGAAGGGTAGAAACTTGATAATTCACGGTGAAACAAAAAGCGAAAACAAAGGTGAGCACGGATCGAGTTTACACCAGAAGCAGTTCACAAGAAACATTGTCTTACCCGATGATGTCGATCCATCTCAGCTGAGCTCTCGTTATACCAAAGACTCAAAGTTATCTGTTGAAGCACCTCGCACTCTTCCTCAAGCTCCATTGAATCTTGAAATCAAGATGGAGGAATAAAGACAGAACGTTAAAAAACGGCTTAACTTATTGTAATTATGCATATGCACAAATGTATTTTTATATATATATATATGGAATTTTTTTGTAAAAAAAGAAAAGAAAACTAGTTAATTTTTTCACCGTGTTTGGAAATTGTGGTTTTGACGCTTCTGATAATGCATATAATTGTTAATTGAGAACTTACACTTAGAAGACAGAAACAAGAAATCTGTAATAGAGTAGTTGCACTTATAATGTATTTCTTAATAAACAATTTAAAACTTTAATGCTCACCATAAACGAAGAAACAAAATGTTAACCAAGGGAATCCAAACAAATGTAAAAACCCTTCGTTTTTATATTGGTTTGGATTCTGGCGTACATTATAGACCTATTCACCGTGCGAATGACGTAAAAAACTGGAGGCGAGCATTTTGTAATTCTAAATCTTGATACTTGTGAAGCGTCGAAGGTCTTGCTAATTTATTTTGTCAAAATTTTTAAGTTTTCAATAATATTTATTATAAACATGGGTCGTAAATGTTGTGTCACAAATAGCAACGTAAATTATTATAAATGTTCCAAATAAGAAACTTTTCGCCTCTCTCAAACACCAGAAGAAAGAAAAAAGTGGATGGCTGTTATACCAAGAGGCAATATATCAGGTAAGAAAGACACCGTGGTTGTGAAAGGCACTGGGCTGTTTGATACGTTTCAACAAAAGATTAATGCAAAGAAAGACCTCGTGATCCTCCATCTGTGTTTAAGTGTGTAAAAACAAATTTAATTCCAAAGCCATCTGCTTTTTCCAGAACTACTTCAAAAACTCATTCAGAAACTAAAAAATTTTAACCTGATGAGTTGTCTGAGTTCAATTTAAAAGATGTTATAAAGTCGTTAAATGGTTTGAAAACAAACATAGGAAACTACAACTTTAATGAAGTTGATATACAATTTAATAGTAAAACAGAGAATCGAGTATTGAATCATTTTCATTATCAATTATTTCATTGTGGAGTTATTTGTATTATAAAAACTCTCTCACAAAACAGAATTACCATATTGAATAGATGGTCCCATATTGTAAAAGCTGTTCGATCTTTAATTACTTATGAGATAAGTAGTAAAAAAAGTCTTTCTTTTTGAACAAACTAGCTTTTTTTTTTATCTGCCATAAAAACAGTAGGTGGTCATGTTGTGTCTATAGTTTTTAATGGTAACAGGGTATATCAGGCATTTTTCAAAAAAATTGAGACAGATGGTTTACCTTGGCGAACAAAAGATAATATATATCTTTTATATGATTATGTACGCCTTTTAAAAAATCTTCGGAATAATTGGATAACTCAAGAACATGAGTTTATTGTTAATAAGGAAAAAAAGTTGCCCAATGGTCTCATATCATAGCATTAAATAAATTAGAATAAGATCAAATGACTAAAATGACTAAGCTTACTGACGTTCCTGTCTTTCCCAAACCAATTGAAAGGCAAAAAGTTGCCTGAAAGTATTTTGTGAAGAAGCAGTGTGTGTCTTAAAATGTCATCCAGAATTTAATGATGCTGATGATACTTTTTGTGTTTGGAAATATGGTTTCAGGGCTCAGTGCTGTTTTCTTAGTACTTGTTTTTTAATATGCTCTCAAATGTTCAGTGTATTTGTTTTTTTTCTTTTACAAAGTTTTGATGTAATTAGGTTTCTAATAATATCTTCAACTGAGGTTGCATCAGCACATTTTTCATGTTTTGAGTATCCTTTTATGTTATTTAGCTTAAAATGGAAAGTTTCTTAAACGAATCCATTATCCATTGTAAGCTACTTCCGTATTACCGAAACCTAAAGAACAGCCTTTAAGTCGTAAATGCTGTAGGATTTTTTTTGGGCAAATGCAAAGTACTTATTGAATCTTACTTCTACTCTAACAGACGGCATTAATTTACTGATTAGAACAATTTCGAAACTGAAATCTCGGAATTGGGGTTCAAAGTAACTATTTCTTTTTAGCCTATGGAAGCAGCTGTTTTTATCAAAGTTACATCAATTTTAATCTTATGACAACAAGTAAATTATACTTAAATTCATGTAACTGCTGCCGTTGCTTTCTTTTAAGCAAACTGGTTTAATTCAAAATATATTCCATTTTTATGTTTCAGGTTAATTAGTTATGGTGAGTTAGTTGATGCATCAGTTTATTATGCACCATAGTCATAGCTTTAAGAGAAATTATTTTTATTACGATATATTGCATTTTACATTCTTAAGAAAGATAGTATTGAAACTCTTAAGTAACCTTTCGCGTGATTTCAAAAGATAAAAACGGAAGGTGGATGGGGCTCAAAGAAAAGCCTTCTAGTGCTTCTCTTTATCTAAATCAGGTCCTGTATAGATTTTGAAAATGTTAAAAAAAGCCTTCATGTGTTTATTTAAAAAAAGTTTGTTTTGTTGTCTAAAAAAAATCATTCCCCTTATTAACTAGAATAATCCAAACCATGGTGTACTTTACAACAGGGGTATTCACCAGTTCTATAAAGTCATAAACTGGAGGCGAGCTTTTTATCCCAGGCATCAGAGAAAAATATTTTATTCTTTGTTGGTCTGTATTATTAAATAGTGAGTTTCAAAATTTTTTGATATGGTTTGTTTTAAGATCTTGGAGAATGAAAATTGTAACAGTTTTTAAAGAATATTTGAAAGCATAACCCAGTGGTTTTGTTCATATTTAGTTGGTATGATTTAGAAATAAGCATTGTTAGAATGCGCACAGAAGAAATGCACGTATTATCAGCTACTTCACGAAATAATATATAGCAATATATTACCCAATGATATACCAAATCACCAGGCACTGTTAATTCCCCACTCTTGATTTTTTCAGTAAAGACTCTGCATTTCTCTTAATAAAAGTACGAGTCATCTGAATCTTTATCATTTCTGAAAATATATCCGAAATTGTAAATCAGAGTCATTTTGACATCTTTAAATAATATTTTTTATAATTCTGTTAAGTTATCAAATATCAAATATTTTTCTTCATTTAAGTAAATACCACATCTCTCACAAGAACGCCCTGATGTAATAAAACCAAGACTAACACTATTATTGTCAAACTGCAAATGTTGTTTTGTTTTTATAATACCAACTTTCTCAAGTATTTGTTGTACAGTAATAAATTATGTACCACCTGATCCTTGTCTGAGTTTCCTAAATCTCTAAAGGATCAGTTGTAAATGTTCCACGCAAAACATATTTATTACTTGTGGATAAGAGGAACCTTGACAACTCCACAAGACCATGATAAAGACTTTACGATGTATCTTTTGAGAAATATTTAAAACGAACTTTTTGAGAAGAGCACAGTTATTTAGCCATGTTTCCGAATTCTAACAGTTTTTGAAGATAAAATCACCAGAAAAGAAAATAGCAGCTCAATTTGAATCGTGTATACGTACATCTGCATAAAGATTATGAATATTAATAATTCTGCAAAATTCAATTATAATTGAAAGAAAATAAATAGTATCATTAGCATCATTAAATTCTGGATGACATTTTAAGACACACACTGCTTCTTCACAAAATACTTTCAGGCAACTTTTTGCCTTTCAATTGGTTTGGGAAAGACAGGAACGTCAGTAAGCTTAGTCATTTTAGTCATTTGATCTTATTCTAATTTATTTAATGCTATGATATGAGACCATTGGGCAACTTTTTTTCCTTATTAACAATAAACTCATGTTCTTGAGTTATCCAATTATTCCGAAGATTTTTTAAAAGGCGTACATAATCATATAAAAGATATATATTATCTTTTGTTCGCCAAGGTAAACCATCTGTCTCAATTTTTTTGAAAAATGCCTGATATACCCTGTTACCATTAAAAACTATAGACACAACATGACCACCTACTGTTTTTATGGCAGATAAAAAAAAAAGCTAGTTTGTTCAAAAAGAAAGACTTTTTTTACTACTTATCTCATAAGTAATTAAAGATCGAACAGCTTTTACAATATGGGACCATCTATTCAATATGGTAATTCTGTTTTGTGAGAGAGTTTTTATAATACAAATAACTCCACAATGAAATAATTGATAATGAAAATGATTCAATACTCGATTCTCTGTTTTACTATTAAATTGTATATCAACTTCATTAAAGTTGTAGTTTCCTATGTTTGTTTTCAAACCATTTAACGACTTTATAACATCTTTTAAATTGAACTCAGACAACTCATCAGGTTAAAATTTTTTAGTTTCTGAATGAGTTTTTGAAGTAGTTCTGGAAAAAGCAGATGGCTTTGGAATTAAATTTGTTTTTACACACTTAAACACAGATGGAGGATCACGAGGTCTTTCTTTGCATTAATCTTTTGTTGAAACGTATCAAACAGCCCAGTGCCTTTCACAACCACGGTGTCTTTCTTACCTGATATATTGCCTCTTGGTATAACAGCCATCCACTTTTTTCTTTCTTCTGGTGTTTGAGAGAGGCGAAAAGTTTCTTATTTGGAACATTTATAATAATTTACGTTGCTATTTGTGACACAACATTTACGACCCATGTTTATAATAAATATTATTGAAAACTTAAAAATTTTGACAAAATAAATTAGCAAGACCTTCGACGCTTCACAAGTATCAAGATTTAGAATTACAAAATGCTCGCCTCCAGTTTTTTACGTCATTCGCACGGTGAATAGGTCTATAATGTACGCCAGAATCCAAACCAATATAAAAACGAAGGGTTTTTACATTTGTTTGGATTCCCTTGGTTAACATTTTGTTTCTTCGTTTATGGTGAGCATTAAAGTTTTAAATTGTTTATTAAGAAATACATTATAAGTGCAACTACTCTATTACAGATTTCTTGTTTCTGTCTTCTAAGTGTAAGTTCTCAATTAACAATTATATGCATTATCAGAAGCGTCAAAACCACAATTTCCAAACACGGTGAAAAAATTAACTAGTTTTCTTTTCTTTTTTTACAAAAAAATTCCATATATATATATATAAAAATACATTTGTGCATATGCATAATTACAATAAGTTAAGCCGTTTTTTAACGTTCTGTCTTTATTCCTCCATCTTGATTTCAAGATTCAATGGAGCTTGAGGAAGAGTGCGAGGTGCTTCAACAGATAACTTTGAGTCTTTGGTATAACGAGAGCTCAGCTGAGATGGATCGACATCATCGGGTAAGACAATGTTTCTTGTGAACTGCTTCTGGTGTAAACTCGATCCGTGCTCACCTTTGTTTTCGCTTTTTGTTTCACCGTGAATTATCAAGTTTCTACCCTTCACTTGAATCGAAATCTCTTCTGGTTTAAAGCCTTGTACGTCTAAAGCGTACTTAAAAGTGTCCTTGCTCGACTCTCCGTCAGAAGCTGAGCTTAAAGGAAGCTTCTTAGGAGCTTCAATATGCAAAACACCGTCTTGGCTGATGTTCGAAGTAAGGGCTGTCGGATCTACGTCGTCTGGAATGGTGTACTTTCGATGAAACTCGCTCGACTCAAAACCGTTCTCGTTTTCGTTACGATGTTTGCCTCTCACCTCAAGAACATGACCTAAAAAGTCAACAAAATCACATAGTTTTTAGCAAGCGTACAGTCTTAAGAGAAACTCAACATCAAAAGGAAACTTAGCAGAAACTCAACATCAAAGGGAAACTGAACAGAAACTCAAACTTAACAGAAACTCAACATCGGAGCATAACAGAAACTCAACATCAGAGCATACCTTCAACTTTTAGAGAGACCTCTTCTGGTTTGTAATGTTTAACATCAAGATTGACAACGAAACCTTCTGGTTTAGCAGCAGTGTTCCCCTTCAGACGAGATATGTATGAGAGAGGCTCCAGCACGTCTTTGTATAATCGATCCAACTCTCTGCTGATCCCTCGAGCACTCGATCTGTCATCGAACAGAGGATAATATCTCAAGGGAGGAAACGTGATTTCCAGCATATCGTTGCAGAACGGATCTCTTGGTACTAATTCGTGAACAGGTATGTGCCACAGTGACATTCTTATCAATTTGTCGTAAGGTACAATTAGAGCAAACTAACTTTTAGCAAAATACTTTGCAAGACAGACTCTGATCAAGCAGACTTTCTGATTGAACTTTATTACTGCATCGTCGAACAGCGTCGGTGTTTTTATTTGGTTTTTGTAAAAAAAAAAAGAACTTTCCGTTGTTTACAAAAAAAAGTTTCCGGAGATCTCCTAATCTTTCTAGACTTTACTCTCCTTCGTTGTTTTTCTACAGCTATATAATTATGCATAAAAAAAAAATGTAAAACAGAACTTTCTACGGCTCTTTTCAACAACGTTCTGGAGATTTCCGTATATTTGATTAACTTCACTCTCCTTCCTAGTTCTCTTAAAAAGCATGTCGACCACGCTTTACTGTGCAATAAGGTTGCGAATTCTTCTTTCAGTGTAGTAAAGGGATATTATCATCTTTCAGTGTAGTATAGTATCAAGGATAAATGCGCATAGAAGTTATAGCGAATTTTGTGTTTTTTTTTTACTAATTTTGTAACTTTTAAATAAATTATTTTTTCAATTTTAAAAAAGCAATAGCATTAGCTACAGGTAAACTCGAATAGATGTAGCTGTTGTATGGTTCACTTTAACCAGTCACATTTTGTGTTTCTAAATATTTCTCGTTTTTTATAAGCCATTTTGTAAGCAAAAAACTTTTGGGGTTAGTTGACACAACGATCGCGGGCTAGTTTGCAACGTGTGCCAACTTACAACTTTTCGCATTAGCCGTAAACTCACTCAAGTTATACAACACTACAGATCTACAGACATGAGAAATTATAAAAGAAAAGTAGACAAAAATGTTACAAAAATGCTGTTGATGCTATTTTTATAGAAGAAAAGTCTATTCGATCGACTTAAGGGCAATAAAAGTTAATGTTGAAAAATATTTTTGGATAAACATTATCAAGAGTTTTCATAAAAAGATGCGCTTCAAATAGATGCTTTGTTGCTAAACTTGTCTCTTTTTATATGTTGTGCCAACTTACCCTGTGTGTTTAGGCAACTTTCTCCAGGCCGGGGTAAGTGGCACATATTTTTTTCTTTTTTAGAGGCCCTTTTTGGGCCACCAATAAACTTTTAATGTTTGACACTTGAACATGCTTTTTTTCAAAAATTAGTATATATTAACCAAGGCCATCTAAAGAGACACAACAAAACATTTCGTATCTTTCAAAGTAAACCTGTTTTGTAATTATTTTAATTTCGCCCACCGTGCTTAGAAGCAAGCCTCCTTGTTTAGAATTATTTTAAGTATTAAACGAATGTCCCTTGCGCTTAATTTAGACGGTTGTTCTAGTCGATGCTTGATTTTCGTTCTCACATCTTTCCGTCATCATTTTAAAATGTGCTTCGCTGTCTTTCAGTAACATTAGCGATATATTTGTCAGCGATGATTTGGTTTCATTACGAATGCTATTGTAATTATTCACTCTTCGGCAGTTGTTTCTTTATGTTTCGGAGACTTATTCACCACCACTTTTTGCATCATAAATTGCTTGAGAAAACAAAGAATGATTTGCAACAGGGGAATATTATGCTGTGAGATTATCTTTGATAAAGAGAGGCCATACGCTATTTCACTTGTAAAGCCATTCTACGTCTCCTGTTTTTTTTTTGTTTTTGTTTTTTTAAATTACACAACAAATCAGTAAAATATTTAATAACCAACCAAAAATAACCAAGTTTGTTTCAAATAAATTAAATATATCATCATGCATACTTAAACTAAGCCAAATCAAAGTTGGTTTTAAGTATGCCTCAATGACCTCGTTGTGCTATGGAAATAACTTGCGATCGGATTAGGTTGCGCGTGTTAGGAACTGCGTGTTGGAGTTCTTAATGCGTGCAAATAACACAGGTCAATAAAAAAAAAAAAAATTTACTGGTGTCCTAAATATTTTAATGAATTTGGGGTATTTTTGGGGTGCTGATTCTGAATATGCTATGAGTTTTGCCAGATTGGCTCAAGTTTTTGATATTTTTGGTATCTTATTTATAGCACTTGTTGGTAAATGCGACGCATCATCTCATTAATTTCTTGGGATTAGTACTTGAACTGAGCAGTTCAAGTACTACTCCCAAGAAAATATAGCTTTTTGTTAATTAGTGTTCTAAAAGTTTGTTCATAGCTTGATTTTTGCACTAACTTTATGTTGCTGTCTGTTTTCCAGTGAAAAGCATGAACTCATCAAGAAGAAGTTGTCTTAACGATCCAGACTCATTCTGCTACATTTGTGGTGAATATACACTGCAAAAACATAGAAGAAACATAACAGACTTCATAAAAAAAGTGTATTTGGCCTATTTTGGGGTTATGCTTGGGGACCAAGACAAGTCTTGGGCACCACACATAGTGTGCAAAGCATGAATCGAATTATTACGAAAATGGAGCATAGGACAAACAAAAAGCTTCAAATTTGGTGTTCCAATGGTGTGGAGAGAGCAAAAAAATCATCATGATGACTGTTATTTCTGTGCAGTGCAAGTGCAAGGATTCAATAAGCATAAGAAACAAAAATGGGAGTATCCTAACATGGAATCTGCAAGAAGGCCTGTCCCTCATTGTGAAGATGTGCCTGTACCAGTGTTTACCATGTTACCTGACCTTCCCCCACCTGATGATGATGAAATGCAGGGTATGGAGCTAAGCATTAGTTCTGGAAGTGAACCAGAATATGAAGGAAGTTTCAGAACACCTACACAATTTACCCAAGGAGAGCTCAACGATCTAATAAGAGACCTCAACCTCTCAAAAAGTGCATCTGAACTTTTAGTTTTAAGGCTAAGTGAAAAAAATTGTCTGACGCCTAGAACTAAAATTACATCTTACAGGACCAGAGAAGAAGCACTTCTTTAATTTTTCTGTGAAGATGACCTACTTGTATATTGTAAGGATATTCCTGGCCTGACGCTGCAAATGGGTTTACAAGTATATTGTCCTGAAGAATGGAGGCTTTTCATAGATAGTTCTAAAAGGAGTTTGAAATGTGTTTTGTTGAACAATGGCAATCAGTGTGCATCTGTTCCGGTAGCTCACTCAACTAAACTTGCAGAACAATACAAAAATGTCAAAATGGTCTTGGAGAAACTGTGCTACCATGAACATTCGTGGCTGATATGTGTTGATTTAAAAATGGTCAACTTTTTACTTGGACAGCAAAGCAGATGCACAAAGTATCCTTGCTTCATCTGCATGTGGGATAGTAGAGCAAAACATCAGCACTGGGAGAAACTGAATTGGCCTCCAAGGGACACCTTGACAGTAGGAGCATCAAACATAGTGAACGAACCTTGGGTAGACAGGGAAAAAATCATTCTACCACCACTTCACATAAAGTTAGGATTAATGAAGCAGTTCGTAAAGGCATTAGACAAAGATGGTAATTGCTTCATGTACATCTGCAGATCTTTCCCTGGTCTTAGTAGCGAAAAATTGAAGGCAGGAATCTTTGATGGTCCTCAAAATCGGAAACTCATTAAAGATTCAAATTTTCCTAAGGAAACGAATGACATTGAAGCTGCTGCATGGTGTAGTTTTGTGTTGATAGTGAAGAACTTCTTGGGAAATAAAAAGGCAGACAGTTATGAAGAACTGGTACAAAACATGCTATTGAGATTTAGAAATCTGGGTGTACACATGAGCATTAAATTGCATTATCTTCACAGTCACTTGGACAGATTTCCAGAAAACCTTGGAAATTTTAGCGAAGAACAAGGGGAGAGATTTCATCAGGATATTATGGTGATGGAGGAAAGGTACCAACGCAGATGGGACAGACATATGTTGGCTGATTACTGCTGGAATCTACAGCGTGACTGCCCGAATAGCTCACATAGAAGAAAATCATATAAAAAGCGCTTTTCCAGCAATTTAATGTCTCCTATCTATCATGTCTTGTTCATTTTTGAAGATTACTTTCTAAAACTAGTTAAAATAAACTAAAATCAACATTTACTTTGTTAAATTTATTGTATTCATGACAATATCAATAAAGTTAATGCGCGTGTAGCAAATTACGTCTTTTTTTTTACACATTTCACGAAAAATCTCAAAAACTTGAGCCAATCTGGCAAAACTGATGACATATTCAGAATCAGGACCCCAAAGTTATCCTAAATTCGTTGAAATATCTTTGGCCCCAAAAATGCTGTTAACCTGTGTAATATTCTTTTCTACCGTTTTTCCAACTATTAATATTTTCTATCGTTTTAAGTGAGTGTTTTTTTGAAATATTGTTGTTTACTGTGGACCAGAGTGACCGCCAGGTTGAGTTGTTCCCCAGGCCTGATTTTTCATTTTCAGTAGTTAGGTATACATTAGTGAACATCATTCATGGTATTTTAAACTTCTTTCGTAGGAACTTTTTGGTCGGCAATTACATGAATTACCACGACGGAAAGTTATTACAATATCTTTGAAAACGAACTTTTTAGGTTGTATTAACATGTTAGTTTCCTTTTAACTTTTGTATTTTTTTTTTTATTTCAAGTTTTCAGATTACAGTTGCGGAACCTTACAGGCCGATTGTGGGGAATGAAATAGATCTCATTGCTTATTCCTTTAGTTTCGAGTAAATGCTCTTTCACATTGTGTAAGAAAAAAGTTTAAAATGTTTTTTTAGAGAAATAAAACTCAAGCTCCACAAAATACTTATTTGAGTATTATAGCACTTTCTGCAAAAACAGAAACTGACCTTTTGCAGAGAAACATTAAAAAAAAAAAGTAAGCTTGATAACAAAACATATTCGGGTTTTCAACACCGAACCATCATTTTGAACCAATCAACTTTCGGATTTTTGATGAGAGTTTGTTAAAGATTTTTCGCCCACACAAACAATGTTTAGTACTCAAGGGCAGAATCACCGTCAGGTATATTGGCTATGATATTACGATGCGTTTATGGCATCAAGTAGCCTTTTTAATGTTAGTACTTGTAACTTCTTACTTCTGCACTTAACACTTAGCATCGGCGTTTTTACTTTCTGTTAACAATAAACGATAGAGAGCTTTAACAGAAGTCTTTATCCAAGTATTTTAAACTTACAAACATCGACAGTTCGTTAGTTTAAAATACTTGGATAAAGATTTCGGTGTAAGTAGCCGAAAAAAGAGTTGCTAAACTGTTTATATATTTCAAGCGTATGATGGTGGCCATAGTTACAAATCTAATAAGGATTTGCACACCTAAAACTTAATCACGTTTTGCACGACAGAACAAAAGAACGATTTCACCAAGATATACTGCACTTTCAGCATCAAAACCAAAGATAGTAGAATGAGAGCAGGAGAGGAAATTTCATAGGGGGCTTATTTGAGAAAACGATTTTCGTATCTCTATAAGAACCTTCTGTAGACTGAGTTCAAGACAGCCATTTTTATAAAAGCCAAAGTTTGTATGGAATCGGTCATTCCATCATTTTTAGAGATCAAAGCAAAACTCGTGGAACAGTGTAGTTGTATTTAAAATGCATTTATTGACGAGTAAGTAAAAACTTTAATGCTCACTACAAATAAAGAAACAAAATTTTGTCCAAAGAAATCCAAAGAAATGCAACTTTCCTTCGTTTTTATACTTGCTTGGATTCCTCTGCTTAACAAGGGGAATGATTTTTTTACGGCGAAAAGCAGAAAAAAACAAAAGCAAAACAAAGTAAACGCTGAACAGAATAGCATAAAGTTTGATAATAACACGATACACACAGTAATAATAAGATAAGCACAATAAACACAGTAATATTAAAAACAGCATCATAAACACAGTAACAACAAACGTTTTTATAAATAGACGCATAAAAACTTTTTTTAGCATTACGAATTAGAAATCAGGACCAGATTTAGATAAAGAGAAGCACCAGAGGGGTTTCTTTGAGCCCCATCCACCTCCCGATTATATCCTTTGAAATCACGCAACTTGATACAAAAGCGTTTCAATACTATCTTGTGTCAAAATGTTAAATGCACCGTATGGTAATAAGAATGATTTATGTTAATGCTATGACTGTGATGCACGATAAACTGATGCATTGACCAACTCACCTTAACTAACTAACATGAAACATAAACATGGAATACATTTTTTGGGTGATATAGTTAACCAGTTTCCTAGAGAAAATGCAATGGAAACAAATACTTGAACTTTGCCATAGTAAAATTGGAACCAGGCTGATATTACTGGCGTAACTTTGGTAACATAGTAAAAATCCAGTGGTCTCTCGGCCCCAACTCCGCCCCTTTTTTCACGTAGGTCAGTGGCTAAGATAAGTAAGCTCATCTCTTGTAAGTATATTTGTGACTTAAGTTGTTAAAAGCCGTACTGTTTGTGGAATTCAACTAACGAGATTACATCACATATTTTCCCAAAGTTTTCTGAACAAACAGAATCGTATTTTTGATGGTTTTGCCCAAATGTACTATACGGATATTACGCTCGTAGCAGTGGTATACATTATGAAAAGCGTCAAAACCGCAATGATCGGTGATAATTACGCGTGAACATCTAGAGATTATAAAGTAGAATCAGGGATCTTTTTCCTGTTTATAACGTGAGCTTCATATCAAAAAAAAGGTCTTCAAAAACTCATTCATCGATGCAAAAGCTAATTAAGAAGCTTTGGAAAAGAAAAACTCATGTCATGCTTGTTCCCTAAAAAAACCATAACGAGGATAGGATTTTAGTGCAACAGCCCATGAGTGTTTCTAATCTGTGAAAAGAAAAAAAAAGGCAAAAGAACCACGCTATCTCTGCTAAAACGACGTTACAGTTTAAAACCTAGCTTAAAGTTTGTTCTTCATTTTCCGGCATTAGGGAAGGAGCTTAAAAATGACAAAATATCAGTTTAAGAAGCTTTTCTTTTTAAACCATATACAAAAGATACTCAAAACATTACAAAAGTGAAAATGCAAGTACAAATAAAAACATAAACAAAAATTTCGAAAGAATAAAAACTTCGTAAAAGAAAAAAACCAACAACACTGAACATTTGAAAGCTGATTAAAAAACAGGAACTACGAGAAGAGCACCAAGCCCTGAAACCATATTTCCAAACACCGTGAAAAAATAAATTAGTTTTCTTTTCTTTTTTTACAAAAAAATTCGATAGATACATATATTAATACATATGTGTATATGCATAATTACAACAAGTTAAGCCGTTTTTTAACGTTCTGTCTCTATTCCTCCATCTTGATTTCAAGATTCAATGGAGCTTGAGGAAGAGTGCGAGGTGCTTCAACAGATAACTTTGAGTCTTTGGTATAACGAGAGCTCAGCTGAGATGGATCGACATCATCGGGTAAGACAATGTTTCTTGTGAACTGCTTCTGGTGTAAACTCGATCCGTGCTCACCTTTGTTTTCGCTTTTTGTTTCACCGTGAATTATCAAGTTTCTACCCTTCACTTGAATCGAAATCTCTTCTGGTTTAAAGCCTTGTACGTCTAAAGCGTACTTAAAAGTGTCCTTGCTCGACTCTCCGTCAGAAGCTGAGCTTAAAGGAAGCTTCTTAGGAGCTTCAATATGCAAAACACCGTCTTGGCTGATGTTCGAAGTAAGGGCTGTCGGATCTACGTCGTCTGGAATGGTGTACTTTCGATGAAACTCGCTCGACTCAAAACCGTTCTCGTTTTCGTTACGATGTTTGCCGCTCACCTCAAGAACATGACCTAAAAAGTCAACAAAATCACATAGTTTTTAGCAAGCGTACAGTCTTAAGAGAAACTCAACATCAAAAGGAAACTTAGCAGAAACTCAACATCAAAGGGAAACTGAACAGAAACTCAAACTTAACAGAAACTCAACATCGGAGCATAACAGAAACTCAACATCAGAGCATACCTTCAACTTTTAGAGAGACCTCTTCTGGTTTGTAATGTTTAACATCAAGATTGACAACGAAACCTTCTGGTTTAGCAGCAGTGTTCCCCTTCAGACGAGATATGTATGTGAGGGGCTCCAGCACGTCTTTGTATAATCGATCCAACTCTCTGCTGATTCCTCGAGCACTCGATCTGTCATCGAACAGAGGATGATATCTCAAGGGAGGAAACGTGATTTCCAGCATATCGTTGAAGAACGGATCTCTTGGTACTAATTCGTGAACAGGTATGTGCCACAGTGACATTCTTATCGATTTGTCGTAACGTAAAAGTAGCGCAAACTTACTTCTAGCAGAATACTTTGCAAGACAGACTCTGATCAAGCAGACTTTCTGATTTAACAACGTTCTGGAGATATCCGTATATTTGATTAACTTCACTCTCCTTCCTAGTTCTCTTAAAAAGCATGTCGACCACGCTTTACTGTGCAATAAGGTTGCGAAATGGACTTTCTGTTCTAAATGATTTCAGTCAGCGTAATTTGTTGCGGCGAATGTTTAACACTCGACGAGTCTAAACAGGGTTAACTTCTGTCAAGAGAAGTAGAGCATCCCGCCATCGGACTCGGCGGGAATCTCGTACGAGATTTACGAGATTTACGATAGCGATGCATGGGTTTTTACGCGAAAGTGCGTAATTGGATTATTTTCCATCGTAAAAATACGCGACCGATGGTCAAAATAAAGTACGGTAATTTATCGGAAAAACCTTTATAGAAAGTTTGGAAAAATAAAAACATCGAAATTCCTACGAGGTTTTTCGAGGTACGATGTAATTCGATGATTTATCACGAGATTTCACTTTAAATACGAAGTATTTCTAATAATACGAGGTATTTGATTAAATTGCGATGGTAATCTATAAAAAGAGTGAATTAACTGTAAAAACCGATTTAGATTTTTGCAAATTCCCTCCGCAATTAATCACTCCATCGGAAATTAATTGGAAATTAATTTTCGAATGACGAAAAGCTTGTAAAGCCGTAAAATCTGTAATTTGATTAAAGCTTTTATATTTAGTTCCTACAAACCTACGAGGGATAGCGCATTTACTTACTTTGATGTAAAAAAGTTACTTTTAAACAAATACTACTTTACATAACTTAGATTAAATGGTAAATCTACAGTTAAGCGGCCTATAATAATTTTAAATTTTTGCTTGTAAAAAAAATGGCGGAGAGTGAAGAAAGGCGTTTATATGAATTAAAATTATGCACGCGTGAGTGATTTTAAAATCGAAATAAACTTTTGAAGTTGATAAAATAAAGTTAGTGCAGCGCGCAAGAATTTAAATCACTTTATCATATATTTATATATAACATAGAAAATTATCAGGTAAAACTTGTTTTCAATCTTTACTGTTGTTTAATTTATTGTTATAATAATTTTTTTAATCAATTTTTAAAAAGTAATTGTTAAAAAAAGATAACGAAATGTTATCAACTATGTGCTCAATTAGATGGCAATGCAAAGTGCTGCTCGTGGGAGACCAAGTGCCCCAACAAGAACTTACGTAATTGAATTTATTCCCATGCAATTCTCATATGAAAGCAATTTCGTCAACCCTCTAAATAACGACACACACACCCAAAACATTGAAAATCTACGGATGCGGGTTAAGCGTAAATTGCTGCAACCTTTCGGTAGATACGAAGGTTTGTTCAGTTCCCGTCTTCACGAATTTATGCGGCGTCAACAGTTTAAAGATGTCCCTATATTCTCAGCATTTGTTTCCTGCGTGTCCCGTCAGTATCCTCTGTAATATTTAAACTAAACGGCTATTTTCATAGCCACATATGATGATGTCGATTTATCGCAGCTGAGCTTTCGTTATACCAAAGGCTCTAGGGGTAAGATGACACACTGCGTTTAGCTTTGGATTTTTCCACCAGAAATTTCCGAAATTCACAAGAAGAAATGTCTGTTCGATCGACTTAATGGCAATTTAAGTTAATGTCAGAACAATTTTTAGGATAAAAATTATCAAGAGTTTTCATAAAATTAATGCGGTTGAAGTGGATTCTTAATGTTAGTAAATTTTTTTTTTATTTGGTGTGCCAACTTACCCTGAGTGTTAAGGCAACTTACCTTGGTTCGTGGTATGTTGACACATATTTTTTTCTTTTTTGGAGGCCCTTTTTTGGCTACCAATGCTTTTTTATTTTTAATATTTGACACTTGAACATGTTTGCCAAATTCATTTTCGTTTGAAGTGCAAAATATCCACAAAAATGTTCACCCAGAAATGCACCGAACTCAAAAACTAAAACTGTAGCGAATCCCCTAGTATAAACAGTATATATAGCAGAATATATGTATATAGGTTTTTCGTGTGACAACTTTGTTTTGAGGCGGAAAGTTGTTATTTGTAAAAAGCAGATTAAACGAACTTTGTGAAAAGGTAGTTCTGCGTAATTTCTTGAAACGTTGTAAATCAATTGATCTCGTCAACTTTTCACTGGAAGCTTACAATTTTAAATGCCTAAGTGTAAAGCATTTTTAAACTCGATTTATTTCAAATGACTGCTATAGAAACTTGCACTTTTGCTCTCTATTGTTCGGTGTTAACAGAAAAACAAAACACCGATGCTTAGTCATAAGTGCAAGAAATTACATTTACTAACATTAGAAAGGCTACTTGATGCCATAAACGCATCGTAATATCATAGCCAATATACCTGACAGTGACTCTGCCCTTGAGTACTAAATATTGTTTATGTGGACGAAAAATCTTTAACAAACTCTCATCAAAAATCTGAAAGTTGATTGGTTCAAAATGATGGTTCGGTGTTGAAAACCCGAATATGTTTTGTTATCAAGCCTACTATTTTTTTTTAATGTTGCACCGCGATTGTTCAAAACCAAAAAGATGAATATTTTGAGCAACGGGTTTAGATTTTTATAAGAATTTCGCTCAATGAGAGTCCATGTTCTTGATGCTCACCTTGAAAAACTCAAGGAGAACACAAACAATCGAGATTGAATGCCAACAATCGAACACATTAAAGATGAACACTGAATATAGAAAACAATTCAGCAAGTATTGAAACATTATAATATTGTCTGTGTTAACTGGTAAACACCTGAAGAGTATCATGATGTAATTTGCAACCCAAACAATAGTTAACTGCCTGTAAAATTAAAACTTTGAAGGACTGCGAAGGACGAAAAGACGCGAGAAGGAAAATCAATTTGAAAACAACATCGATCAAAATGACCGTCTAAACTATGCAAACGGGACAGTCATTTAATGCTTAAAATAATTCTAAACGTAGGGGCTTGCTTCTAAACACAGTGGCCAAAAAAGAAAGATTCGAAATGTTTTGTTATGTCTCTTTAGACGGCCTTGGCTTATATAAACTCTTCAGTAGAAGATTGGTCTAAGGTCATTTTTAGTGATGAATCAAATTTTGAGATGGTTAATTGTAAATCAAGATTTATCGTTAAAAGATTAGCTTCAGAGGAATGTAAGGAAAGATTTTGTGTAAGAAGAGTACAAAGCAGTGGCGGCAATGTAGGTATATGGGGATGCATTTCTCATTAGGAGATAAGATTTTAAAAGTATTTATATAGTGTGAATTATTATATATAAAAATATTTATAACAGGGAAAATTAACCAGTATAATTACAAAGAGATCTTGGAAAATAAGCTTTTGCATATTTTTCATATCAGCTTTGCTAGATCATTTCTTATAAAATAAGTTTTTGCTAGATCATTTCTTATAAAATAAGCTTTTGCTTGATCATTTCTTAGAAGGCGTAAAAATTGGATTTTCTAACAGGACGGCGCAACGGCACATACTGCCAATTCGGTGAAAGAGTGGTTTCAAAGGTAACATATTACTCTTCTACCATGGCCAGCATGATCTCCAGATCTGAACCCAATCGAAAGTATTTAGTCATGAATGGACAAGAAATTATCAAGAGAGAATGTGAAAAGCGTTGCGCAATTGAAAGCTGCTCTCGAAAAAATTTGGAACGAATTTCCACAGAATTTATGTATGCATCTGATTGAATCTATGACAAAATGTATTCGAGCCTGCGTAAAAGCACCTGGTAGTTATGCAAAATACTGAATTAAAGCGTGACCTAATATTTTTCACACAACTTTTTTATTATAGTTTATTGACCTGATTCTCTTTTTTGATTGATTTTGGTACGAAAACAACATTTTTTATTTTTTATTTATTTCGGTTATAAAATTTGTTCCTAATAAAGATTTTTAAAAAAATCTCCCTTTTTTTTTAGTATTTTTTTAAAATTGACCATATATTTTTGAAAGCCACTGTAATTAACAGTTCTATTTTCAAGCAATTATAATTCATGTCATGACAAGGTTTAAGCAAGGAACTACATAAATTCTCTAAATTTAAGTGTAAATTGATAAGAAAAATTTGTTGAATAATACCGTGGTGTGACCTAACAAAGTCCTATGCTTTAAGAAAGTCCTAATTTAAGAAATGACAAATTTCTTATACATAAAATAAACATTTAGAGAAAAAAACTTATTTATTTTGTCTAACCAGATATCTAGATATAATTATTTTCCGCAAATGTTTCTATTATATATATACGAAATTAGTCATTTCTTAAATTAGGACTTTCTTAAAGCATAGGACTTTGTTAGGTCACACCACGGTAAGTAGAGAGCACTTTTAAAAAAATTTATGATAAACTAAAAATCCCCTCGATGAGCAGCAAAATCTTTTAAAAGCGTCGCTGAAAATTATTTGCTTGTGAAGCCCATTTCCACATATAAGTTTATCTTCTTGATGCAGCTTTTTGGTATAGAATTAGAGATGTTAACAAGTTAAGTATTACACAAACTTCGGTTTATTTAAACTGCACTTATACCCTAATGGGGTATAAGACTTTAAAAACACTTAATATCCTTGCCACACTTTTTTTTTAGATATAAATATTAGTTAAGTTATATGTTTATCATTGGTCAGAGTAATATTTTTGAAATGAATCATTATTCCCAAGATGCATTGCATTTAAGATATTGGCTTAGGATAGTATTGAAATGCTTTACTTTTGTTGTTGTGTGTCTTAAAAAAACAAAAAGGAGAAAGGCTTTATAAGTGAAATAGGCTGGGCCTCTCTTTATCTAAGATAATCTCACAACATAAAATCCCCCAGTTGCAAATCATTCTTTGTTTTTTGATATTCAAAAAGTAATTCATGTCATTTACAATGCGATGGTTGTCGAACGGTGAAAACTTATAATGCATTGATAACGAAACCAAATCATTCAAATTTATCTTTTAATGTTTCTGAAGGACAACGAAGTACTGTTCAAAATGATAAAAAAAAGATGTGAGAACGAAAATCATTTAAAAAAAAAAAAGCAATGATCGGAATGGCCATCTAAATTAAGCGAACGGCAATATCGTTTTTTACTTAAAATAATTCTAAACACAGGGGCCTGCTTAGACACAAAATGTATAAGCAACGTAGCACAGTGGCCAAAAATGTAAAACAAACTTACTTTGAAAGATTCGAAATTTTTTGTTGCGTCTCTTTAGATGATCTTGGTTTATATAAACAAAGTTTTGAAAAAAACGTTTGAAAGTGAAGTAAGGTTTTTTCTTGCCATTTTAAACTTAAAAAACCCTTTGATCACTATTAGCAGCCACTTCTGGTGATGTTAAACACAAAATAATATAGAGTATGTATACATTTATACTGCTCCATATACTGTTTATACACTCAATATACATTCGATTTCGTTACATTATACTACTCCCAGCAAGCACACAACGTTGAAACAACGTAAAAATAACGTTGATCAACGTCGATCAACTTTATTTCAACATTGTTTCAACGTTGTGTGCTTGCTGGGCTTCTTAAATTTATACATTACCTTTATACCACTATATATACATTAGATTACAGTTTCGCTTGACAGAAGTAAACCCTACTTCTTCTCGTCGAGCGTTAAACATTCACCGCAACAATTTACGCTGACTGAAATCAGTTAGAACAGAAAATCAATTTGGTAACCTTGTTGCACAGTAAATCGTGGTCAATACGTCTTTTAAGAGAACTAGGAAGAAGAGTAAAGTTATAGAAGTTTACAGAAAATCTCCATGAACGTGCTTGAAAAGAGCCGTAGAAAGTTCTGTTTTACATTTTTTTATGCATATTATTAAGCTGTTGGAGAACAAGGAAGGAGAGTAAAGTCTAGAAAGATTAGGAGATCTCCGGAAACTTTTTTTGTAAACAACAGAAAGTTCTTTTTTTTTTACAAAAACCAAATAAAAACACCGACGCTATTCGACGATGCAGTAATAAAATTCAATCGGAAAGTCTGCTTGATCAGAGTCAGTCTTGCAAAGTATTTTACTAAAAGTTAGTTTGCTCTACTTTTACGTTACGACAAATGGATAAGAATGTCACTGTGGCACATACCTGTTCACGAATTAGTACCAAGAGATCCGTTCTTCAACGATATGCTGGAAATCACGTTTCCTCCCTTGAGATATCATCCTCTGTTCGATGACAGATCGAGTGCTCGAGGAATCAGCAGAGAGTTGGATCGATTATACAAAGACGTGCTGGAGCCCCTCACATACATATCTCGTCTGAAGGGGAACACTGCTGCTAAACCAGAAGGTTTCGTTGTCAATCTTGATGTTAAACATTACAAACCAGAAGAGGTCTCTCTAAAAGTTGAAGGTATGCTCTGATGTTGAGTTTCTGTTATGCTCCGATGTTGAGTTTCTGTTAAGTTTGAGTTTCTGTTCAGTTTCCCTTTGATGTTGAGTTTCTGCTAAGTTTCCTTTTGATGTTGAGTTTCTCTTAAGACTGTACGCTTGCTAAAAACTATGTGATTTTGTTGACTTTTTAGGTCATGTTCTTGAGGTGAGCGGCAAACATCGTAACGAAAACGAGAACGGTTTTGAGTCGAGCGAGTTTCATCGAAAGTACACCATTCCAGACGACGTAGATCCGACAGCCCTTACTTCGAACATCAGCCAAGACGGTGTTTTGCATATTGAAGCTCCTAAGAAGCTTCCTTTAAGCTCAGCTTCTGACGGAGAGTCGAGCAAGGACACTTTTAAGTACGCTTTAGACGTACAAGGCTTTAAACCAGAAGAGATTTCGATTCAAGTGAAGGGTAGAAACTTGATAATTCACGGTGAAACAAAAAACGAAAACAAAGGTGAGCACGGATCGAGTTTACACCAGAAGCAGTTCACAAGAAACATTGTCTTACCCGATGATGTCGATCCATCTCAGCTGAGCTCTCGTTATACCAAAGACTCAAAGTTATCTGTTGAAGCACCTCGCACTCTTCCTCAAGCTCCATTGAATCTTGAAATCAAGATGGAGGAATAAAGACAGAACGTTAAAAAACGGCTTAACTTATTGTAATTATGCATATGCACAAATGTATTTATATATATATATATATATATATATATATATATATATATATATATATATATATATATATATATATATATATATATATATATATATATATATATGGAATTTTTTTATAAAAAAAGAAAAGAAAACTAGTTTAATTTTTCACCACGTTTGGAAACATTATTTTAGGGCTTAGTGTTTTTCTCTTAGTACTTGTTTTTTAATTAGCTTCTCAAATGTTCAGTGCATTTGTTTTTTTTTCTTTTGCAAAGTTTCGATGTAATTAAGTTCTTCATAATGCCTTTAACTGCGGTTGTATCAGTACTTTTGTAACGTTTTGAGTATCTTTAGATTGTATTTAGTTAAAAAAGAAAATTTGTTAAACAAATCCAATGTCATTTGTGAGCTTCCCTAATACCGAAAAGAACAGACATTAAGCAAGGCTTTAAACTTTAAATTCGTTTTAGCATAAGTAGCGTGGTTTTCCTGCCTTTTTTTACAGACTAAAAACAGTCATGGGCTGTTGCACTGAAATCCTATCCTCGTTATTCCCCAGCAGCCTCTTTAGGGAACAGACAGTTTCTCTTTTCTAAAGTTTATTAATTGATCTTGGCATTGGTGAGTAAAAGAGTTTTTAAAGATCTCGTTCTAATGTTAAGCACAAGGACGAGGTTATCACCAGCAAAAAGGATCAATGATTCTATTTAGCGGTCTCTAGATGTTCACGCGTAGTTATCACAGGTATTTGCGCTTTTGATGCTTCTGATAGTGTGTGAAACTGTTAGGAGGATAAAAACCGTATAGCACATTTGTGCAAATGCAAATCATTTATGGGTTTTGACTTCTACTATAACAGACCATACTAATAGATTGATTATATTTATAAACTGAAATCTCGAAAATGGTAATCAAGGCATTCCTCTCTTTCTTTGAAATTTATGTAAAAGTGGGTTGGTCACATTTTTTTTTACTTTTCTTACTATTAGTGAGGTTAGAGCGAGGAAAGAGAGATTACTTTGGGATTGCACAAGATCATGAAAAATACGATTCTGTTTGCTGAAAAAACTTTAGGATAATATGTGAACTAATCTCGTTATTTTAAATACAAAACAATACGGCTTTTTAACAACTTTAGTTACAAATAAACCCACAAGAGATTAGGTTAAAGCTTAATTTTCTTAGACTCTGGCTTACGTGATGAAACACACAGGTGAAGAGGTGGCCGGTTTATCACTGGAGTTTTACTTTGTTACCAAAGTCATACCAATGATATCAGTATGGTACCAATTGTACTAAAGTAAAAACTAAGTAAATGTTTCCGTTGATTTTTCTCTAACAAACTGGTTAACTCTATCACCAAAAAAAAAGTATTCAGTTAATTAAGTTGAGTTAGTTAATGCGTCAGCTTATCATGCATCACAGTCATAGCTCTAACAAAAGGCACTTTTGTCACGATACAATGTATTTAAAATTCTGACCCAAGATATTATTGAAATTCTTTAAAATCATGCTGCGTGATTTCAAAAAATATAAACTGGAAGTGGTTGGGGCTCAAAAAGAAGTATTCTAGGGCTTCTCTTTATGTAAAAATTGCCCTCATAGGCGTAGAACGCGCTGGGGCTTGGGGACTCGAGCTCCATCTGGAAATTTGTCGCTGGGGCTCTGCCGCACCCGGGAAAATTCACCAAGCTTTACAATATATTTAAAAAATAAAAACCATAATATACTTAAACATTAACAAATATAACAATTTAAAAACGATTGTAATATTTCCGCAAATACCTATGGTGATTTTCAAAAGTTTAAGCTTTCAAAAGTTTACATTATTTTTCGAATTTCAGAAATTCCACGCTTCTGATGAGTCTCAAGGGAGTTTGAGATCGGTAAAAACGTGATAAAAAGCAAATCAACGGAACTACATAAACCAAAGAGTTGTGTGAGTTAAACGTTCGTTTAGTATTTTTTTTCTTTGATAACGTTGGCAGTATTATTGTATAAACTATTTAAAAGTTTTGAATTAAAAATCATTTGAATTAAAAAAACGTAAGTTTTTGAAGAAATTTTTTAATTGTTCAACGGTAAGTTGACTTTTAAGTAAAAAGTTGTACGATGTTGTAGAATGAAGAAGATTAGTGAATACCTTTTAAAAAAAGAATATCAAATTGAAACAATTGCATTATTTTCTGAATCTCAAAATGCTAATAACTTCCAAGATAATACTCATGAAAGTTTATCATTTGTTCAGTCAGATGATGCAACTGATTCAATCGCTGTTGTTGAGTCGCCTTCTTTTACAGAAGAGCCTAGACCTTGTTGTTCAAGACAGTCATCTTTTCCATCGAAAAAAGGGAAGAAAACTTTTTTAAACAAAGTTTAAACAAAGCTGGAATGAAAAATATAAATGAGTTTTACATGACCGCGAGAAAGAAAAAGTTTTTTTTTCTACCTGCATAAAAGCTACCCAAATAATCATCACCAAAATAAAGAATTGATGGAAAATCGTACGACTTTATGAAAAATATTTACAACACATCTTTATTTGGTAATTCCTCAATTTCGTTTAAGAAAAATTTAGATTAACTATCAATCATTAAATTTATTTACTGGATAACTAAATGTTTCTTCTTAATGTATTAGGGAACGCAAGGCCTTACCATTCGTGGAAAGGTTAAAAATAGTTCAAACTTTCGCATACTACTCAAAATACGAGCAGACGATTCTCTGGAACTGAAGAAATGGTTGAATCGTCCTGAAAAGCAAAAGTGGCTCTTATCTGAAATTGAAAACGAAATCCTACAAGACTTTGCTCATGCAACGCTTCGTAAGCTATGCGAAAGTATAAGGGAATCACAATTCTTTAGTTTGATGGCCGATGAAACAACTGATATGTCCGCGAAAAAACAAGTTTTGATCTGCATTCGGCGTGTTAATGAAAAATTTAAAATTAAGGAGCTTTTTATGGGATTTTACCAAACCGAGAACATCAAGAGCGCAACTTTGTTAAACTGTTTGATGGACGTTTTGTGTCGATTTAGCCTGTTGATTCAAAATTGTCGGGGCCAATATTTTGACGGATCGTCTAACATGTCTGGAAGTATCTATGGATTGCAGAGGGGGGAAGAAGAGCGGGTAATTTACGTGCACTGCCGCGCTCATAACCTCAACTTGGTAGCACAAGATTCTGTTGAAAATTAAACAGAGATCAGGAATATTATGAATTTAGTGCAATCTTTCATTGCATTTACCCGTGGATCTCCAAAACGATTGGCATGTTTCAATAAATTTCAAAATGTAGAGGATGTAGAAAGCGGAACATCACTGCGGCCATTTTACCCCACTCGATGGATCCTTAGAAAACCGTTTATTATATCTATTACGAATAACTATTCCGCCATTATCAACTGGTTAGAGGATTTTGAAAATCATTCTGATAATTTAGCCAAAAAAAAGTCAGATGCAGCGGGTTATCTGGAATCTTTTTTTAAGTTTGACACATTTTTCTAATTGGAAATTTTGCGCATGATCATCACGATAATCGAGGATGCTAATACAGCACTCCAAGGTAAATACTGTTTTATTTCATAGTGTTTTTTTATTTAATATATTATTTTAAGCAAATTATAATGTTAAACGTTTATTGAAAATCATTTTAAGCATGAAGCTTAATTTTTGCAAAGCAAGAAATACCATCAACACGCTTAAGGAGGTGTTAAAAGAAGCCCGGGGTGATACTCGCTTCAAAGTCTTATGGGACGCAGCCGTTGTAGCAGCAGAATGTAGTTTACTTGACAAACCAGAGATGCCACGAAAACGTAAAGTTACATCAAAGTTTACTGGAAGTGGAGTTCCATACTTTGCTACGGCTCCAGAGGACCACTACCGCAAGCTTTTCTATGCATCTCTGGATTGTGTTATAACAGTAAAAATATTTAATATTTTTTATAATTTTAAATTTTATAAAAATATATAAAAATTTCACTTTGTTTGCCTGTCACCTCATGTACGTGTGAGCGCTCTTTTTCTTGTCTTCGTAGGCTAAAGACTTATTTGCGTTCTACAATGTCTCAGGAGCGATTGAATCATCTTGCTATTTTAAATTGCCATCGCGATATTGCCTACACTCTTGATCTTGATCATTTGATCGATGAGTTTATAATACGTGCCTCCATACGCATGAACACATTTTACTGGAGAAAATAAATTACATTTTTATGCCCGTTAAAAAAACTTTATTTCTTATTATAGATTTTCAACTCCTACAAAATTGTTTATGCCCCATCCGGGAAAACTAAAACTCTACGCCTATGCTTACCCTGATTACTTCCTCAAATTGTTAGTAAACGTTTTTATGCGTTTTTTAAACAAATGTTTGCTGTTACTGTGCTTATATGTTATTTTGACTATTTCTATATTTACTTTGCTATATATTATTACTGTGCTATATATCATTACTGTGTTTATTGTGTTATTCTTAATAGAGTTTATTTCTTTTCAGAGTCTGTTTTTTTTTTGTTGCATTCTTTTTTTGCCTAAAAAAAATCATTGCCTTGTTAAACAGAGGAATCCAAACAAATGCAAAAACAAAGGAATGTCACATTTGTTTTCACTTTGGTAAACATTTTACTTCTTCTTTTACAGTGAACATTAATATTTTAAGTTGTTTATTAATAAATGCTTTTTAAGTACAACTACTCTGTTACACAATTTTTCTTTTCTTCTTCTAAGTGCAATGTCCCAAATCCTTATCTCTAAACGTCATGGAAAGGCAGCCGATTTTATAAATGTTTTGGTTTTTATGAAAATGGCTGTCTTGAAGTCAGTGTTTAGATGTTTCTTATAGAGATACGAAAAGTCGCATTCTCAAGTCGCATTCTCAAGTCGCATTTCTCGCCCCTGTGTAGTTTTCTCTCTTGCTTTCATTCTACTATCCTTTGTACTATTTCTGAATGTCCAGAATATCCTGGTAAAATTGTTCGCCTTGCTCTTATATGCAAAGCGTGATCAAGTTTTTGTGGCGCAAATGCTTGTTAGATTTGTAACTATGATCACCATCATACAGGTTACTCTTCAAATGAATAAACAGATTAGGACCCCATTTTCCGGCAACTTACTTCGAAATCTTTATCCAAGTACTTTTAACTTCACGATTTCTCGTTTAATGGTTTGTACTTTCTCTTGCAGATTGCCCATGTTCATTTGATCTTAGGTTAGGTGCAACAGGTGCATTTCTCTCTTTGGTCGCAATTTTTTTTTTGCTCTAGACATTCGAACACATTTTGTACGGGTTAGTCAAATCTAGCCAGAAAATAACATCGTCAACTTGTTTCAGTTTGTTCATTAACGGAACTATTCTATTCACGACACTCCCCTAAAAGTAAACAAACTTATGAGCTTAAGCCACGTCTTGAAACGTGAAACTTGAAACACTCTGTGCAGTCAACTGCCCCACTACGTGTTTATCATAGAAGTTCACTTTTCTCTTTGTTTTAGCTGCTATATAGAACTCACAGCTTCCGATATCATTACAGTATTGCGATATGGTACCTGAGATGGATCAACTGAGCAGAATTCTTCTTTGTCCACAATAAAAACGTCATCCACAATATTTACCACAAGATGCAATAAAACGTTAATGCCTTCTTCTAAGTGATCTTTCAGCCTATTCCTTCGAAGTTTTGATTTTACAGGCTGTTAAACGATCACTAATATATGGGTTGCAAATGAATCCTTCATCTTCTTTAGGTGTTTACTAGTTAATACAGACAACACCATAAGGTTTCAACTTTTGATGAACTGTTCTCTATTTACAGTGTTCATCTTCAAAGTGTTGGATTGTTGACTTTCAATCTCGATTATTGTTTCTATTCTTCTTGAACTTATTGAGGTGAACATCAAGAACATGGAGTTTTACAAAAGAAATTTGCTTCTCGTTTGAGCGTAATTCTTATGAGAGTCTGAACCAATTGCTCAAAATGTTCAGCCTCGTGTTAGCCCATGGAACTTTATTTAAAAAGGGAAAGTTTTTGGTGTGACAACTTTGTTTTGAGGCGTGAAGTTGTTATTTTTAAAAACCAGATTAAACGGAATTAATCAAGTAGTAGTTCTGTGCAATTTCTTGAAATGTTTCAAACCAATTATCGCCACAAAACCCCGATGCTTAGTTTTAAGTGCGAGGAGTTACAAGTACTAACATTAGAAGGCTACTTGATGCCTTAAATGCATTGTAATATCATAGCCGATAAACCTGAGGGACATTCTGCCCTTTAGCACTAAATATTGTTTGTTTGAACAAGAAATGTTTAGCAAACTGATAATCTCTGAATGTTGATTGGTTCAAAATGATTGTGCAATATTGCAAACCTGAATATGTTTTGTTCAAGCTTACTTTTTCTTTAATGTTGCTATAATACTGAAACAAGTTTATTGTGGAGAATGAGTTTTATTTTTCTACCTGCTTGCTTTCCCATTAAAATCTAAAAAAGCGTCCTAAAGTTAATTCTGACAGAATGTGAAAGAGCATTTCCTGGAAATTAATGAAATAAGCAATGAGCTCTATTTTATTCCCGCAACCGGCCTGTAAATCTCCGCAAGTGTAATTTAAAAACTATAAACCAACACAAAAAATCCAAAATTTAAAAGGAAACTTACATGTAAATACAATCTAAAAAGTTCTTTTTCGACGGTATTGTAGTAACTTTGTGTCGTGGTAAGTCATATAATGGCCGACCAAAAAGTTCCTCCGAAAGATATTTTAAATATTTTTAAAAGATTAAAGACAATAGGTGAAAATAAGGTGAAAATATGAATTTGACTGAAAATATCATTCTTTTTCTGCCAAATAATTAACGGTTCTATTTTTAAACAATTAGTATTTAGGCCGTTGCTACTTGAAGCACAATGCGCTCTATGCAGCCAGATGCTACTCGGAGCGCAATACTTTGTACGCATGCGCTAAATCTTTTTTTTTTTTTTTAAATCTTGTTGATTTTAACCCTATCCCCATCCCTATCCCTATCATTATCCCTATCCCTAACCGCCTGTCTAACGAGCTTTATTGTGAAATATAAATCGCAGTTATAATAAAATAATTGCGCATGCGTGTACAATATTGCGCTCTGAGCAGCTTATGGCTATGTAGAGCGCATTGCGCTCTACGAAGACACTTCGTAATATTTAAATCATGACAATTTTTAATCAGGGAACTACTTAATTCTCTAAATTTAAGTTTAAGCTGATAAGAATAATTGATAGAAAATTTACTATAGAGTGCTCTAAAAAATGTTAGCGATTAACTAAAATCAAGCAGCAAATTATTTCTTTATGCAGGATTGTCTTCTTGATATATTGCTTGATAAACTGTTTAGCATATCTTTTAAGGCGAGCGTTAATAGGCTTTTCATTATTTTGTGGTTTTTAGAGCTGCTTTGACTGTAGAGCATCAAGCCGTACTTGGGCATCTATTACATATAGAGTATTTCTTTGCATCGACTGCTCTGCTGTTCATAGACACTTAGGAGTTCATCTTACATTTATTAGGTACTTTTATACATCATGATTTGATTTTTTTTTTTTTTTTTTTTTTTTTTTTTTTTTATTATAACCTTATATTTGTGTTTTTGTATTTCTTCAAACTATGGGAACATTAACCCAAATGGAAAATAAGTAAGAACGGCTAGCAAAGGAGTCAGAATTTATTTTATAAATTATCTTTTTTATACACGGAACAGTTTCGATACCGTACACAGTAAATATCTTATTGCAACAAAGCCCGGCTTAAATTGTTGCTCAGTGCTAAACGCAGCATCTCCAAGTGATCTTTTTCGTCATCTAACGCAGCCTGAAGTTCAAAAATTAGGATTTAAAAAAAAGAATTATCTTATTATTAAATGACATAGGATAATAAATTTCAGCAACAACACGTTTTATTTAAGCCCTTGTTACATTTGAGAAGTATATTTTTAGCCTAACAATGTAGCTTTATAAAAACGTTTAATCAAAAAAGCATGAAAGGATTTTGTAAAAAACTTTGCAAATAATATTACAAATCAATTCAAAAATTAAAGGCTTTAAAAAGAGTCTTCGTGTCGCATCAATGTGATGAACTTTGGAAAAATTTTTTATCGTGCTATTGGTGACTGCGGCTCGGGATTTATGTTGTTACCGCATTGTTGGTTCGGTGACGGTGAATACAGTTAATTTTGCGGTACAAAATGACGCAGTAAATATAAATTTATTTCTCCATTTAAAAAGAAATCTTTTCTGATGAAATTAAAGTTAAATTTCATAAAGAAAATATCTTTAAACAGTGACATTAAACCAAAATATTATTGGCATGTTTCTAAATGAATTCTACATAACATAATAATATAGAAGTCCTAATAATGCTCAGTATGAATTAATTCATTTGAATTAAATAATTATGAAATATGGAGTATCACCAATTTACACATTAAATGGTGACTCAAGTTTTTCACTTAAGACTAATTTAGACCAATGGCTGACTGTGTAAAGCTGAAGATTTATCTTTGGATGAAGTTGAGTCATGAAATAAAACAAATGATGATCTTTTTGTAGGTGTTAGAAGAACAGCAATGTCATCATCTCTCTTTTCTTTATCTGATCCTGCAGTCGATTATTCTGGTATCCTGAAAAGAGCTCTTCTTTCCTTTTCCAGTTTTGCTGGCAATACACCAGCATGCCCACGCGCACATGTTGCAGTTTCATGCGTTCACAGTTAATATTGTCAGATGCAAAAAACACTCTCTCCGAGGATGTCGATTTCACTGGCATGCATATCCATTTCCGGGACAGTTCAGAGAGAACTGAAACCTCATTTCAATGGTTTCTCCAAAATTGTAGAGGGTTCATCTGAGATTGCTCAAATTCTCCTTTCTGAGGAACGAGCCCTTGGTAACATTTATACTCCTTATGGATAGGAGACATCAAGTTTTGAGCACCAGTGCCTTTAATTCCACCTTGAGTGTTTTCAATGTCTTGAGACGCTTGCAAATTTTCAACTTTCAAAAAGAGGTCATCTGTGACATTACTAGGAAGTTCTTGTTTGCACTTAAAATAAACATTTTGTAACCGTTTTAATAAAAAACATTTTTCACCAAAAGCTGCTATTTTTACAGAAAATTGCCTTTTTTACAAAAAAAAAAACAAAAAAAAAAAAACACCGTTTAAAACTAAACCGCTTCCGACTCCGAAAACCACCCAAAAACCTCCGACTCTGATTGAACTACAGACTCCGACATTACAGACTTGGGTTTGAGTCTGGGTACTTCTTGGACATCCTTGAAAATTTTTAAGAATTATATTTTTCGCCGTATTTCACAGAAAATAATTGATTTTCACCAATTTCGCTGCATTAAACATTTTAATCAAAAATTTAATTTTACTTGTTCAGCTTGCTGGCAAGGATTTCAGCAGTGGCGTTCATGGAATGGAGAACAATTGTTAAGGAACTTCTTCAGGTTAAAGTTTTTCTAGTGAAGGCAACACCTTCAGCATGAGGGAAATCAATATCAACAACGGAGGTTTTAAACGATTCTTTCTTCATACTTTTCATCATGGTCTAAAGTGCCCTGTATCTCGGCATAGGCCTCGTCGTTTTCAGGTTTCTGTTCTTGCTGGTATTTTAATAGCTCTGCAGCTTCAGCTCGATATTCAACATTGAGATGGTAGGTAAACTGAAAGTCAGACGATCGACTGCAGCGAAACTTTCTCTCGCATGTTTTTCCATTTCGTTCGATTTTACAATTGTCACAAACTTGTCGTTTCAACATAAGGCTGCTTCTCTTGTTCACTCTGTTGAAATAGTGCCAGTAATATTTTTAAATGATTTTCGCCGAAAGACAGCCGATACACTTTGAAATTTAATTTTGCAGACCTAAAAAATTGCGACCGTTAGATTTGATGATTCTTCTGTAACACGTCGTTTCCCAGATTTTTTTCAACAACTTCTTGTACTTTTTAGAGCAAGACAGGTTAACCAACGCCATACCTTGGCGCGCGCACGCAGTTAAAATTTAACATTAAGCGCATTGGTTTACCGAGTTTCTCACTGTGGGGTAATTCCGCATCAAATCACCCAAAATTTAGAAAATTTTGAACCATGGGTCCTCAAATTTTTTAAAAATTTCTTTGGCTGTTGCATCTTAAAAAGAAAAGTTAACACAAAATTTCAGCTAAAAATGTTGAGCGGTTGACAAGATACTGCAATTTTAATATTGACCTGGTTTCCCAAAATGACCCGGTTTTCATAACATTCTGAAAAAACATTTTTCTTAAAAAAATAAGAAATAAAAATGGCAAAAATATGAAAATAAACATATATAATGTTTTTTTGATGCTGAATTCAATAAAAGTATTTAAAATGCTCAAATATAAAAGGAACATGCTTAAAAGTTAATAAAGCAACTAGTTTCTATAAACCAACTTTGGGGCCCAATATCTCAAAACACCCCTGTCAAATTTTTTTTTTTTTTGCTGTTAATATTTTCAACTGCTTATAATCTTACTAGGCACAAAAAATCTAACTGGAAAAACAACTGAAACTTATGGAACTTTAATTTCAATGATTTATTACTTTTTGAAGAAATTATTTTAAAAAACATGCAAATAGAATTCTGTAAAATATTATATTTAGTTTATAGACTCCTTAAAAAAAAAAAAAAAAAAAAAGAATTTTGTTATATTTAAGGAAGTCTTAATTATATGATAACTTAGTTATTTGATCTTAACAACTGAAAAAAACATCCTGTTTTGTTTTTATATAAAAACTGAATAAGTGTGATATTGATGTGCATTTGTTTTTAAAATTTTGACAACTATATTTTGTAAAAGTTTATAATAACTAGTTTATAAAAAGTTCAGTTACAAAACAATATTTATTGGTAAATTTTATTTAAATTTTAACAAATTAACAATTTCATATATATATATTTCATATATATATATATTTCATATATATATATGCAGATTGTATATATATATATATATATATATATATATATATATATATATATATATATATATATATATATATATATATATATATATATATATATATATATATATATATAAATATATCTATAAAGAAAATAACCAATATCTATCAGTGTAAAAAAATATACAATAGAGGGATTCTGAAAAGGTTTGAATTATTTCTTTATCAAAAAATTTTCCAATCTGTCTAAATTACATATATTTACTGATGGTTGTGCAGGACAGTACAAAAATTGTAAAAGCTTTTACAATCTATGTGAATTTGACCTTAGAATATGAATTTGACCTTAAAGTTGAATGGAACTTTTTTGCCACGTCCCATGAAAAGTCACCATGCAATGGGATTGGCGGTACTGTAAAAAGGTTAACAGCACAAAAAAGTTTAAAACGACCATACAGTAACCAAATTCTCACATCAGAAGCTATGTATGAATTTTGTATTGAGAAAATCAAGGTTGTTAACTTCATTTACATAAAGGGATTGGACTTACAATTGCAACATGAAGAGCAAAAAGAAAGGTACACTGGTGTAACAACTCTACCTGGTACTGGTAGCTTTCATCAATTTATGATCTTGGAGATAACAGGGTTGGGGCAAAGAGGTGTAGTACGGACATTAATTATTCAATAATCCACAATCTTAAAAAGAAACAAGATATATTTCAACTTGATACTGTTGCTTTAGGTTGTTATGTAGCTGTAGTCTGTGTAGTAATGGATCAGCATTGTAACTAAATCCAACCTAGAAGAAGTTGATGCTAAAGTTAAATTTCTTCACCCAAATGGTCCATCAATCTGTTTTAACTGGCCTGAAAGAGACGACTACTGTTTTATTCTTAACACCAACATATTGAAAAAATTATCTGTTCCACAAGCTTGCTCTAGTTCCGGTAGAAACTATGTGTTTGAAAATGCTGAAATAGAGGAAGTACAAGAAAAATGGGAACAATATTGTAAACTATTACAAACACAGTCAAAATAACTTACATCTTCGATACCTTTAAAAATCTTGTATATTTAAGTGACTGTTTAAATTATGATTAACTTATTTTTATTTTATTTACAAATATTTTTTGGGAATTTCTTGAAAAAGTAATAGATCTTTGAAATTAAAATTCCATATGTTTCAGTTGTTTTTCCAGTTAGATTTTTTGTGCCTAGTAAGATTATAAGCAGTTGAAAATATTAACAGCAAAAAAAAAAAAAAATTTGACAGGGGTGTTTTGAGATATTGGGCCCCAAAGTTGGTTTATAGAAACTAGTTGCTTTATTAACTTTTAAGCATGTTCCTTTTATATTTGAGCATTTTAAATACTTTTATTGAATTCAGCATCAAAAAAACATTATATATGTTTATTTTCATATTTTTGCCATTTTTATTTCTTATTTTTTTAAGAAAAATGTTTTTTCAGAATGTTATGAAAACCGGGTCATTTTGGGAAACCAGGTCAATATTAAAATTGCAGTATCTTGTCAACCGCTCAACATTTTTAGCTGAAACTTTGCATGTAATATTTTTTTATAATAAGGAATAATGTGTCAAAATATAACACAAAAGGAAGACACATGGTTCAATGGACTGGGTGATTTGATGTGGAATTACCCTGTGGTGAATAAAGTTGTCACAGAATTGTCGGTGACACTCGGTTTAGAAATATTTTCCATTCCGAAGTGGGAATTGCACCGAATTAACCGCATTCACGGTACTGAACTTATGCAATGCGTTGACTCTTAACAATTATAGCATCTATCATATTAAAAGTGTGTATCTTTCAGAAGATCACGATAAAAGTTTTTCACCATATTTGAACTCCCTACTCGATAGACACTCGTTACACGATACTCGATAGACACTCCCTACTCCTTACTAGAGTTAATAAAGTTACCTTATTCTTCGACAGTTTTTTATCAAACTGAAGTTCTTCAAGACATTGCATTAACTCATACGTCTGCTCACTCGTAAACAAAAGCTAAAAACAACGAAAAATAATTTATATGAAATACAGTAGAAAAAGTGTGCTCCTAATTATCAACACTTTTTTATGAAAAAACCTAAGTGATAAATAGCAAGAGAAAAAATGGAGAAAAAAGCAAGAAAATAAATAATCTTGATACTTTATTAGAGATACGCATTCACACGCAAATAATTACATTTAATTATTTGTGCGTGTGTCGCCAACAGTTTCTCTTCTAGCTCTCACACTTACTATCATCTAGTATCACTACCTCCCCATTTTACGGATTTTACGGATTAGATATTTATATATTTATTCCAATTAACATTCAAAATTAAATTTAACAATACTAATATTAGTAAATTTTGAATGAAGCAACAATAAATAATATCATAAGCTAAAATAAACACCTCTTCATGTTCTAATAATGGAAGTGCATCGATCAAGATAACCAACCAGAACCTATTTAATATGAATCATAAATTTTTTTATTAATAACCATTTAGCTATATTTCTAAAAAAATGACATCGTTCTCCTAATTGCTTATATCAATAGAACTACTCGATATTTATATGTGACAAGTGACAATATTACTCACTTTTTAGGTGCAAGATTTGAAGTAAGAAGAGAAACTAGTAAATTGCTTGCTTCCATAAAATTCCCATCAGCATATAACTTATGAAAGTCATAGTATTTACCTAAATATAAAAGATGCAGCAGCTTAAACTTTGTAAATTATTTTTCATCCTTTCCAATTGGTAATTATGTAATATAAAGTAACTCTAACCTAAAAATGTCAATTTGTTATGAAGAAGCATAGAAGAACCAAGATTTTCAATCAAGTCACATTGTGTAAAAGTTCCTGTTTCTTTATAGTAATTTAAAAATCTAGAAAGATTAAATTAGAGAATTAAAGTGAAACTAAAAAGCAAATTCAAATTATAAACATAAAAAGTTAATCAAACTCAATCCAGACAAATTTATCAGAAAAAGCTCCTTACTGATCAGTCAGCATTGATGCAAATGCTTCATCCTAAAAAACAACTTATAAATATTATTAAAAAGTTTACCTTGTAAAGCCATGAATATCATTCATAAAATTTCATTCTTTATAGCATTATTATACTCAATATCAGGCTTTCTAACACAAAAATTCTATTTAACTGTTTACATGTTAGTGATTCAGGTCATGTGAGCTCCAAACTTGAAGAATTTTCACTTTACTTAATTCCCTTTTTCTTAACTATTTGCAACATCTTTTATTTGATTTAATTGGTGAAACTAGGTTTTGCACGAGTTAACATTTGAAAAAAATAATGAATAAAAAATGATTACACGAGTATAAATAGAAAATACCCATACTATATACAATGTTTTATAAATTCAATTCCACTTTTCATCATTGAAATGCAAAAAGAACAATGAAGTGTAATTTTCTTTAACATACCTTAGAGCGTAAACACCAAGAAAGTGCCACACCTAACCTCTTTCTGCGTATAGCTTTCATCCCCATCACTTTACAAATATCTCGAGCTAATGGGGAATTTGAAATGCAGAATAAATCTTTAGATTACCATAAAAAGTAAAAAATTATTTAGTACAATTTAAGCAAAGATTTTCTTTTTATCCTAACAAACTTTTACTTTTTAAACATTTAAAAAGTTTAAAAAACAAACCTAATTCTGTAAAACCATGTGTTTTACATAAATGAATCAGCTTTAAAGCTTTCTTTTCACAATCTAAAGGTATCTTCTCAATATACGCTGCAAGATAATCTCTGAAAAATCAATACTAAAACATGGAACTCTTACAAGGAGAAAAGAAATATCTTAGAAAGTAGATACAAAATGAAACAGAATGTCCTTCTTTAAAAATACCTTCCATGTGTTGGGCAATACAGAAAATAATCAGCTGCTATTGACCACAAGCTAAAATATAATAAGAGCTTAAACTTAATTGGTTGTTGTTAGAAAAAGTTAATGGGAAAACTTTTAAGCAAAAATATTTACCTTGGATGAGACATAAGACTTGCACTGTATTCCAATATCAAAAACTCACGAAGTTCAGCACCATAGCTAAAGATAAGTTTAAACTGAAATCAGGTAAATTCAGGTATGTAAATGAGGTATGTAAATGAGGTATGTAAATGAGGTATGTAAATGAGATAAGTAAGTGAGCTAGATGAACATATTTTTATTGGAAAATCAACTTTCAACACACACAAGCAAATGAAACAAAAAATAATAACATTTTTTAATATTATTTAATATATAACATTTGCATGACTCACTCTAGATTATAGCTTTTTAATAAATCACAATGGTATAACAGGTCTGTGAGATGCATTACAAACCACCAATTTGGAAATGTCTCACTAAAATAAAGAATAATCATCAAATTACACCAAAAAAAACACAAGTGAAAGAGTTGAATTCTTTATGACATAAAGACAAAGTTTCAGCTAAAATTTACAAACATGAGCAACCTCAGGCTACACAATTGCAGATAAACACTCAAAAATAAACTGAGTAATTGATTTAGAATAAAACCCAAATCAAATCAGATTCATGGATTTTACATGAAACGCCTCTGGAGCACAAAGAAGTTCATTTACTTTGCTAAAATCTTTTTTAGTAATGTAAATAACAATTTTATAAAGGAATAATGACAGCAGAAACTGCAACAATAATAACCATAAACATGAGTTACAAAATAGTAATAACATAATAACCTGCATTTTTCAATAACTGTATGAAAATCAAATGATATTATTGACAACACAATTTCATCCAATGCACTGACATTACCAACGCCATTGAACAACTCTAAACAATCCTAAACAAGAGATGAAAATAATGAAAAGAAATAAAAAAGGACACAAGAAATTATATAGATGTAAAAATTGTATAAATATTAGTGTAATAAACTAAATAAACAGAGAAGCAAAACAAAAGTTTATTTCATAGTCATTTGCTTGTATCTTTAGTATATGTCATGGTGTGTATAGTTGTATTTTGCTACAATTTTGTAAGTTTACAGTGAAATTATACTAAAGAATCAAGCAAACATGAAACTTTCTTCAATTACAAACTGATTCTGCTTCTACAAATCAACAGCAATTAAAAAGCAACATAAATTGCAATATATTTTAACAAAACTATAACACACAGATTTATTAAAATTACAAACTTAAAAAAATTAATGTTTAAAAAAAAATTAATATGATAATTTACCACAGCAGTTTCCTTGAGATTAAAAGCAGAAACAGTTGGTTGTGTATAAAGTAATTTTGCAACCATTATTTCATACCAAGACTCACAAATATCCCTATCAATTATAAAAAAAGTAACGCATTTAAAAGAAAGTAATAACTTTAAGCAAAAACCAGTTAAAGATCTCAAAAAAAAGATGTTTCGGAGACTTTTCTGTACTATGGTCACACAATTTCAAAATTTTAAGCAAATTTATTTTTACATCAGACTACCATTCTAATTAAAGTTGTCTTCAAAATTTAATTTTATCAAAAAATTCTATAGAAAATGCAAATCTGCAGAAAAAAATTATACAATTGTTTAAGAATGCAATACTTATGTTTTAGTAGAGCAGAGTCTCTTCCACAAAGAAGCTGAAAATGAAAAAAGATTTAAAGTAAATTTTTTAACATTTCACTTTCAGGAAAAAAAAAAATAAAGATTTTATTTTACAATCAAATTTTATGTAGAGATGAAAAAATTCCATCAAATTTAATTTTTTGAAGTGTAATTCGATGAAGAATGCCTACCATACATATCTCTTCGAGTTCTGGATATTGTGAGAAATCACCATCTTCTAAGCGTGATTCACATTCTTTACTCCAAAGCTCCCATTTATTAAGAAAATCACTGACACATTGACCTTCCTGAGCCTGAAGTTAATTTTTTAAAATTGTTTAGTTAAGGAAATAAAAATTATATATACCATTAAAATATATAACTTATATTTTCTTATTATTAGTACAACAACAAAAGAACTGTATTAATACAGCTCTATTACTACTATTCAAACATTTAATTGAAATTTCTTTTTTAAATTCCAACTATTGATTAAAATTTTTGTTTAAAATATAAATCTAAAAAACATTTAATTTAAACAAAGAAGTGTTTACCTGGTGCCATGGCATTTTTGTCATAAGTTCCTCAATATTTTCAAATGCCTGAAAAGAAAAGCACTTTTAAAATTACAAATCCATCTTTTAAAATTTCCCCAAGACTATTCACCTGAACTTACATCAAACCTCCCTTCATCTCGATATGGATGATGTTTTAAAAGATCACATACATCAGTCAATCTTCCTTGCAATACTAAGCCATATATCTAAATAAGACACAATTACAAATGTAACTAATTTATTAGTTTTTATTACAAATGTATGAAGGTGTCCTATAAATTCACAAAACATTTTTCTGAATTATCAAAGAATGTAAAAAACTGTTCAAAGTTTCTTACTGTATTCCAATATATTGGATCAGTATATGGATCATCTGTACTGAGAAGTGAATGCACAGAATGATTAACTCCATCGAAATGCCATTTAACCCAATTTAATAATGGTTTCATACAATAGCCACCTATATATTGCAAATTCAACATTTAAATTTAGAAGAACCCTTATTTTATTTAAGCTAACTGTTCACTTAAATCTTAAAGTGATGCATAAAAATTCAAATGAATTTTAAAATATCTGTTTTAAAAAAGTCTATTTTATTTATGTAAATACAAATGCAAACATGTTCTCCTAAAATGTAACATTCTACATATGCATAATTTATGTAATAGTATTTTTTTAATTTGTTTAATTTGCAATACAAATGTACCTCCTTGAATTTTAAAACAATTTACCAACCTGATTGAGATTCTATGAAGAGAACTTCACATAAGTTCCACAACAACTCCATAACAACTAGCAAATTCAACTAACAAATAAACATGAAAATATTTTTTTTAAAAAAAAAATGCAAGTATAAACATATTTAATAAAATATATTTTTGATAGTGATAATAAGATAGCAAAATAATAATACTAACAATATATATATATATATATATATATATATATATATATATATATATATATATATATATATATATATATATATATATATATATATATATATATATATATATATATATATATATATATATATATATATATATATATTACATTCATATTACATTTATATTATACATTCATATTTTTCCAAAAGAAACAAGATAGGAGGGGTGCATGCAATTAAAATAATTTTTTTTTTTGCAATAGTCACTTGCATTTCAGACAAGAATTAACAATAACTGAAAACTGCACAACTACCTCATTATGTAATAAAATCTGAATTTTTTTACAATCTGGTTTTAATCAATTTTTTTTGTGTTAGTGTGCATGTGTGTGTGTGTGCATGTGTGTAAGTGTGCACGTGTGTGTGTTTTTGTGCCTGTGTGGAGGATGGGAATGCTAACCCAATTTATTAGAAAAAAAATTTTTTTTAACTAGTTTAACATATATAGACAGACTTAAAACTGGAACTTAAATTCTAAATGTTTATGTCAAAAATTTTATTATAGTTATGAAGAAAAGTTTTTTTGAAATTTTAAGGCAGTTAAGAGCCACACTATACTCTATAGGATAACAATTAAGGTTTAGGTTCTCTGGTTCTCAGTACCTTGCAATAAATTTTTAATTGTATCAAATAATATATTTTGTCTGAGTATATGAAAGTATATTCAATTAAATTTTTTGGCTGGTTACCTAAAACTAAAAGCCTGCTTATTTCAATTAACAAAACATTTAAACAAAAAATGCACCTATTTAATTATAAGTATCATGTAATAATTTTACTTGTGTATTCATATCCTCAGAAATCACTTTGTCCTTCTCTAGTTCTAAAAGATGGCAATTAAGCTAAAAGATTTAATACACTGATAAAATATGAACTTCAAGCATAACTCGATAAAAAAAAAACTTGTTACAATATATATTATAAGATATGTTATATTCATTTAAATATTCACAAATATACAAAAAAGATAAAACTGGTTGGAAATCATTTAAAGTAAAACAAAAATTTGTACAGTGGTAAAAAAGGGTCCTTAAATTAAATTAATCCTTTACTAATATGAATCAAAAATTGTTGAAATAATGTTATTAGAAATCTGAGATATATTGAGAACAGTAAAACAGGATGTGCAGATGGAAAAGTTATAAAAGCTGAAGCATGAAATAGCAGTTTATTTTGCATGTGATTACATATAAATATATGTGTAAATTGTATGTGTAAATATAACTCTCAAGGATAGTGCATAGAAACAGTAGAATAGAGTAAAATAAAATTTAAAAAAAAAGTGTTAATACAAGTAATTGAGGTAAAATATTTGCATTGAACACTTCATTGACAATCAAAAGATTTTAGATACTTATTTTTTCTTTTATCTTCACAACACATGATTGAATGACAGCTCGATACTGGTGGCTTATCTTTAATAAACTAAAAAGAACAGTAAAAAACTACTGTCCATACTTATTAGCATGAAAATGAAATTTTTGGAAAATAGTTAAATTTTCCATTTCTCTCTTTTTCTTTTTTTTTTTTTTTTTTTTTCTTTTTTTCTTTTTGCAGAAAAATGGACAGAATACAAATATAATAATCTTTCAAAAAATTTTAACTTTTTAATATATATTGTTTTTATTTAATTCTAGAAAGAAATAAGTAATTAGATACTTACACATCTAAAGTTGGTTTTTCTTCTTCACAACTCTCTTGAAAGCTTAAGAATATCTCTATAAATCATTTTGCAAATTAGAATTTCATATTTGCAAACAGCATGCAAACAAACATACATACGAAACTCTTCCTTCAAACCTTTAACAAAAAGTTAATTTTTTTTATGCCATTTTGTTTGAAATTTTTTTAAGAAAACTTAAATGGGTTTTTTCCTTTTTTATAGTTCTCTCTAATTATGTCCAGTTTTTTTTGGTAAATTGACTAGGTTGCATCATAAACAGAAAAAAAGGAAAGATTTTAAAATTTAAGTCGATAATATATGTTCTAAATTTTTTATAAGAAAGATGATTTAAAAAAAAAAAGTTGTATGCTATCAATTATATTTAGATCTTTTTGCAACTTTATTCAATTTTTTCTAGAAAAACAAATCTTTTTTCTATTTTTATTTAACTTTTTTTTTTTCTATTTTTAATAAATCATGCACACAATTTGATGAGAAAATTAACAACACATATTACAAAAAAATAAGTAAGCTATTTCACATTTTGCCAATAAATACTATTGACTTAAGTTGCACTTATATTATTTCTCACTTACTTGTTATTTTTCACTCACTTATGCTATTTCTCACTTACTTATACTTTTTCTCACTCGCTTATAATTTTTGCTCCAAAAATTACAAAATTAAAAGAGATTTTTTTGTTTAAAATACAAAAAAATGAAATTAATTCCTTTTTAACCTCCATAAACTATATTCATCTACTAATTGAAAAAAAAAATAAAGAGCAAAAAAACTTTACCCAAGAGTATTTTCAATTATCAAAAAGTTCCATATTCTATTACTATTCTCTGGATATGTGGAAAGAATGTTCATTAAAGTATAAGATATCTTTAGAAAGAAAAGACAAATGACATGAAAATACAATTGACAGATCTAAAGTTATCGAAAGCAAAAAAAATCTTCAATGTGAAATAGTAATGAAAATAGATTTATTTATTGATTGACAAAAATAAAAAAATGAAAACACCTTGCAACTTTTTTTGACTTTTTTAACTTAATGATTATTGTTAACCACTAAACACTAAAACAGTAACCATTATTTTAGTAGTTTAGCAATTAGTTTGTTAAATCATTCTAACTTTTTTGTGATAAAAGCACAAAATCAGTTAGCATACCCAACACTGAAATTATATAAATTCAAATTTTTTTAAAAATTTTTATTTACCACGAGTCTCATTAAACAGCTTTCTACTAATGGAGTTTTGTGAATTTTGTGCACCCCAATGGAGTTCACGCATCATTTGTGAATCACATTGCGAAGATTCTATAAAAAAACATATATACAGATATATATATATATATATATATATATATATATATATATATATATATATATATATATATATATATATATATATATATATATATATATATATACACACATACACACAAAGTGGCAAACATAGTAAATCAAAACAGATCTTTCCGGAGGGAAATTTCATGCACAGAAGTTATTCTTACTGAAATTGCACTTTTCTTTTTACTAATAACAAAATGATCTGAAATCTCATATGTGCTAATTTTTTTCAATGCACTTTATTATCTTAATTTTAGTTGTTTTGTTGTATGTATATGAAAAAAATAACAACAAATATATTCATAAAAATTGGATAAAGAATAACTTTTATACAGTGTGGTAATATAAAATACAGAAAAATTAAAAACAAACCTTTAATTTGGTCAGATCGATTATAAATCATTATTGAACTAATTCCAAGCCATTTTGAGTCCAAATGACCACATTGCTCCTGATCATAAACCATTGTAATTTGTATATTTGTTTAAATTGCAATTAGTATTTTTTTTTTCTTCAAACTATTTTAAGTAAAAGAATACTTTATTTAATGTTGCTTGCTAAATATACTTTATTATTATTATTATTATTATTATTATTATTATTATTATTATTATTATTATTATTATTATTATTATTATTATTATTATTATTATTATTATTATATATATATATATATATATATATATATATATATATATATATATATATATATATATATATATATATATATATATATATATATATATATATATATATATATATATATATGAGAGAGAGGTCAAAATTACTAATAATATATAATAGCTATCCCAAAGATGTTAATTCTAACCTTATAGAACAAGTAAAGTGAATTTTCTAAATTAAAGATTTTCTTTCAAACTTGCTAAATACACAGTCAGGTATGTCACCCTAGACAGAGGTTTCTAGGCTGCACAACGTTTACTCTCACTTCAAATAATAACTGTAGGTGGCTCAGTAGCTAGCTAAACAAATTAGCTAACCAAATAATAGAACTAGACGGTCTAGATACCAATATAAGTAACTAGTCAATAGATAGCTATATAAAATCTGGCTTATTTACAAATTGATACAATAAATATACTAAATTTATATATAGACTACCAACAGTAATATAGATAGTTATTGATATGATGGAGTAAACGAGCATTTTATTGGGAATGATGATATACCGTAACAACATGAAGTCGTATTAGCAAGCAGCTTTAGAGTGCTAAAGCAGGAGAAACATGCTGAAATTGATGATGCTAATATTATTCTGAAACCAATGGCATTTAAATAATGCAGAATCGGTAAGATTATAACAGTAATTGCGATAACTGCAGAATTGGGAAGCTTATCGCATTCATTGCAATAAGTGCGACTATAGAATTATTTCATAGCACACGTTGATCGTGACTACGGAGGCTATATAGTTTGAGCAAAGTAAACCAGCTGTCATTGGACTAACATGGAAATTGTGCCTTCGTTTTTTGTTCACTACTAGCCATGGTTATGCCTTGTAATTGTTTTGGGTGAAAACGATATGATAAACTGTTCTAAATCAGTGGTTCTAACCTTTTTTAGTCACGGACCATTTTCAAAAATTTAGCAATCTGATGGACCCCTCTAAACTTAATTGTAAATGTATAGCGAAAGAAAAAAAGACATTTAAAAAAGTACCTTAACTTATTAGTATCGAGTAAAATTTAGCACATAACAGTTGTTTAATGAGATGGTTGCTCCTGTATCTATTCAATAAGCACACTACATTGAGGAATTGTCTTAGTGTAAGACGCATTTCGTCTTTAAGGTCTAGCCGGTTACGATTTTTAGTTTTGGGGGCATCCATAAAGTACGTACGCAGGTATGGGGGGAGGGGGGGTCACCAAAAAACGTACAAATGCGTACCAGGGGAGGGGGAGTGTTCAAGACAGCGAGTACGTACGTGGTTTGACTATCTTTCTCAGGAATTATTTTTAAAACTTGGTCAGTATAAAAAGCAATGAACTCTTCGAATGTAAAAAATCTTTTTTTTAAATTACGCAACCTGGTTTATATCTTTTCAATTAAAACGTTACAACAAGTTAATTTTTTACTATTTTAAATTAATATTTTATTATTAACTTTTTATTAACAATGTACTACTTCAAATTATTATTAAAGTTTAAATGTATTTTTTCTGATTATAAAAAACAATTATTTTTAAAAACAACAATTTTAATGCTAATAGAGACCAACACCTTTCATTGCGAAATGTAACTGCAATTAATTTGAGTCGGGTTATCTTTTTACGTTCTTCGCTTTAACGACACTGAATCTTATCATTAAATCGTTTATTTCCAGATAAACAAAAACTTTTATCTTTCTAATCGAATAATTGAAAACGTTGCAACAAAAAAAAAACTGCTTACTCCCAAGACGTCGTACGAATTTGTTGGGAACGAGAAAAAGTATCTTCAACTCGTTGAGTTATATAAGAAAGCATATTCAACACTTGAAAAACAAAAGCAGAATCAGCACGCACAGGAGTTGTGGAAAATAGTAAAATATGATCAGTCTTTGTATGAAAAAAAAGTAAACGAATTAAAAGTGAAAGCAAAAAAGTCAAAAGGATCAATCATGTCATTCTGGGGAAATGCTTTATCACCGCCTAGCAAAAAGAAAAAAGATATCCATCCAGGGTCGTCTTCGTCAAATAAAATACAAAGTTTTCCGAACGTAACTACGACAGAACCTGAAAGGATTGAACTTAGTAAGCCATTTTTTGTAATAATTTACAAACTTTTTCTCTCGTGATTTTCTATATATTAAATTCAACCGAATTGGTAATTAAACTACATTGTACGACTATATTGCATATGCATAGTTTTATTCATCATAACTGGACAACTTGACCATTTTCTCTATATCCAACCTCTATAACTGTCAAGAATTTATAATAGTTTATTTTTGGGTATTTCCTAATTTAGATTTAACATCAAACGAGAAGGAAAGAGCAAATCCGACGCAAGTTAAAAGTCGGAAGAAAATCTCAGATCTTGAATCACAGCTTTCATCCTTGATAATCTTACGCGATTCTGGTTTGTCTACTGTAACGAGGAAACAATTAGACAATGTGAAAGAAAGCAAAAGAAGATAAAAAACAAACTTGGACAGGTAAATGTTAAGAGATATATCGAATAGAGCTAAGAAGCATAGACAGACGTCTTGGCCATAAAAACCAAACTTTTAAGCAGGCAGTAACTTTCAAAACTTTGTTTTTCAAATTGTCAATAAGAACTTCTAATTGAGGATTTACAAAGTTCGCAGAATCCAGGAAACCTTAAGTATAGAAGGTTTTATAACGGAATCAAAGATTTGTGTAATATTTTGTTTTCAGATTGATTCGTGAATCGGCACGACAAAGAAAACGGAGACAAAAACTTAAAGAGGGCATCGAAACAGTTTGTCAAAACAACCCTGAAGTATCAAGTGCTTTGAAACAGTTTATGCGAAACCATCCTGGACGACCACGGCTCGAAATTGATCAACCAGAACTTTTATCAACAATCATAAAAATTGTGCAAAGTTCATCAGCAGCAGATGAGCGTCGAAGAACAGAATGTTTTCGCAGTGTCTCCACTTTGGATGATCTTCAGAAAGAGCTGACGAAAATAGGCTTCAACTTGAGTAGAAGTAGTTTGTACCTTCGTCTTTTACCACGACGTGAAAACACCCATGAAGGAAAAAAGCACGTAAAAACAGTTCCTATGAAGCTACTACGTCCAGAAAATTCACTGCGAAAAAGAAATGATGATAGAATGTTTGCCAAATCTTTTATTGATGACATGTTTGAAGTTTGCAAATTGTTTGGACCAAAAGCTGTGCTTTTCATGTCCAATGATGTTAAAGCCAGGGTACCGTTGGCTCTTACTGCTGCAAACCTTCAAGCGCCGTTGCTGATGCATATGGAATACAAGGTCAAACTTATGGATCATGACTTTGTCGTTGGCCCACAGCACAAGTTAATCCCATCGGTGTGTGGCATATGCGAAGTTAACAATAATGGAAATGTATCCTACAGTGGAGACACTTTCATACGCATAAGAAGTGGGAAACACGATACATCGAATGCTTTTACACATGCTTTTGATGTTAGGGAGCTTTTTGAAACCAAGATGGTTAGACGTAAACCAATTATGTTAATGGAGACTGGTGGAGCTCAAGATGAGGCACCACGCTTCCCTAAAACGTTAGCAACTGCTGTTGATCTCTTCCGCTTGCTGGATTTAGATGTCTTGCTTCACGGTGTGAATGCAGCTGGGCTTTCAGCCTTCAACCCCATTGAAAGAAGAATGGCACCTCTTTCTCGTGATTTGGCTGGAATAGTTCTTCCCCATGATTATTTTGGCGATCACTTTGATTCTTCTGGGAAGACAATCAACCAAGAACTGGAGGTAGAAAGTTTCCAAAAAGCGGCTGACGTTTTATCCCAAGTTTGGGAGAAAACCGTCATCGACGGTTACCTTGTTAATTGCCGGGCAGTACCAGTTGGAAAAGCATATAAACCGCCGAATCCTGATCCTGTTTGGGTAGAGAAACATTGCCAGCAATCGCGATACTTTCTACAAGTTGTGAAATGCCAGGACAAGTTATGTTGTTCATCGTTTGAAACAAATTGGCTGAATACCATCCCCCAACGTTTCATTCCATTTCCGACCATCTACGAGTACTGCGAGAATGGTTACAAAGCGATGGAACCGTCTCGATATTTTAAAAACATATCAAACTATTCAAACTTTGCACCTCTGACGCATAGGTTTTTGCTACAAGATATACCTACAGAAGGCTTAAAGTACAAAATTATACCATTTGATCTGTATTGTCCTTCTTTGGAAAAAAAGCTTTTAAACGGAATTTGCGACAAATGCAATAAATACTGGCCGAGCGAGGCAGCAATGAAACGACACAAGAAAGCACATAAAAAACAAAAAATAAAGATTGATATGGAGAGTGGTTTAAGTGAAAGTGAAGAAGTCAGTGAGGAGATTACTAATGAAAGATTAGAAGCAGAGTTCATGCCTGTTTTCCATAACATTTTCAATTTATTTAAGTCACCATTTATGGAAATATAAATAGCTAAATTGATCTTTTTTGTATTTAATGATTTGAAAACTTTTTTTTTTGGGTGGGTGGGGGGGGAGGTCATACTTTTTTAATAAATAACGCGTACGAACGCAGAGGGGGAGGGGGTGTAAAAGCGTACAAGTGCGTACAAGGGGGGAGGGGGGTCCAAAAGCATTGTTTTTACTGCGTACGTACTTTATGGACGTCCCCTTTTATTGACAATAATACTGATTCACAAAGGTACGTAGTAAAAAACGGAATTAATATAGATTTTGCTCGTTTAATTAGGAGAGGGTCAGGTTGTCCTAAACTACACCAAAAATCACAAGTAGCCTTTGGATGAAATTCAGTTCGCAATACTGCTTTGTATCTCATGTCAATTAAATAATCTTTAATGAGATCTTCATCATTGAAAACGTTAATAGCAATCAAAAAAAAAACTATAGCAATAAAAATATTAATAGCAATCATAAAATGCGCAACGCACCCAAGTCTCCTGATTAAGGTGTTCAGGGCAAAAGTACTTTTCAAAAGAAATCTGTAGTGCTTCAAGATGTTCTGAGACTTCCTTTTGTACTTGTTCATTTAAACTTCTCGCCAATTGCACAACATTGTGTGACAGTAGTTCTTCCAACATAAAAAAGTTCGCGGTAACACCTACATCCACTCTCCTTTTCCAAAGTGGAGGCTTACCAAGAAAAGCTTTTAACTTCTCAGATGCACCCACGATAGTGACGGTAGGACCCTGAGGAGACAAGTTTATATCGTTCAAATAACTAAAAATGTCGGTAGTATGCTAGTCTTTGCAAAAAGTTTTCAGCTTCCAGAATTTGATACAATGTAGGTATGTGTGTAAAAATTTCAAACCATTTATTTATTCAAGTTTTATACATGGTTCGAAAGAGCTCTGAATTTGTAATGAAATGGTGAAAACTTTATGAAAAAAGAATCATTACAAAAAAAGTTATGCTCATTTAAGTAACATTATTTTTATGAAGCATTGCTTAAGAAAAATGCAACTTTCGTATTAAACTCGCGTTCGGCTAACGGCAGCTTTGTAATAGAATTATTGTTAATTTGTGCATGATTTTGCATAGTGAAATCTGCAAAACGATTAAAAAACGTAACTAAAAAAGTTTCGAATTAAAGAAACAAAGTATTTTTAATGATTTAAAACGTAATAGTAAAATTTATAATAAAATTTTATAAAACATGCATAAATATATATATATATATATATATATATATATATATATATATATATATATATATATATATATATATATATATATATATATATATATATATATATATATATATTTATGGAGGTGATCTTTAAATACATTAAAAGCCTCAGCGTTTTCGCCTTATTTTTATCGTTACTAATGAACTTCAATGAAAGATAAATATATAAATAACAGTTCTAATAAAATATATCATTATAATGAATAAAAAAAACAAATATACTGAATTCTCTACTGTCAAAAACCGCCCCTCCCCCTAACACTATGTAACAGAAGTGGAAATACATACCTCCACTGCGTGGAACAATAGGGTATTGTGGTCATGAATATTTTTTGATGAAATTTGGCAGGGAAATAGAAAATAGATCTATACAGCTGCCTGTAAAATTTTAAATATGTACCAACATGCCTTCAATATTAATGCACCTCCGGAACAGAAACGAAATTTTAAAACCGAATGAAAATCACTGGTAACTGTAAAAAAAACAACAGAATTTATAACAAAAAGTAACAGTAACAATAGCAGAAACAGTTTTATAAAGTGTAACAGTCACAGTAACGCTAAAAGAGGTGGAAATGGTACCTCCACTGGGTTGAAAAATACGGTAAGTGGTCATGAATATTTTTAATGAAATTTGGCAGGCACATAGAAAATAGATCTATACAGTTGACTGGAAAATTTCAAATATGTACCAAGATGCCTTCAATATCAATGCAGTGCCAGAACAGGAACACAATTTTAAATAGCAATAAAAAAACTGAAAAATTTATTACACGTAAAAAAAAACCATAATTTATTTAACATAGAACATTCTACTTTTTTAATAAAGTCTAAGCTGATATAAAATTCTAAAAAAAAAGACAAGTAAATACATCATTACCACACCGACTTCGAGCAAGCTGTGAAAAAAAAGGTCACAGTTTTTGTCTTTAAAATCGGTGCCGTAAAAACCCAGATACGCACATACCTATGCAATGCGCATTCTTTATCTTTCAGAAATATCGAGACTTTTACGCGTAACTCGAATAAGCGCTTTAAAACTTGTTCTCTTGATAGCCAGCAAACTTTTGTATAATACAGTAATACATTGTGTCAGATCCCATTTTCTCGAGCGCTGGCTCTTATGAAGTTAATTATTTTGATACACGTGGACATAACTCCTTTCAAGAAAGTAGGCAAAGTTTGAGATTTTAATGCATGTCGGTGTAAAAAGCAATCAGTTATCGTGACATTAGGAACCTCTTTTTTAACAAATGCTGATAAACCTGAAGTGTTTCCGAGCATCGCAGATGCTCCATCTGTACACAAACTGCCTAGTTTATTTTTCCAATCGACATCGTGTTTTGCAAGAAATCTTTTTATCATACTAAAAACATCCGTTGCATTCGTAGTTCCCAAATGTGAGTTGCAAAACAAAAACTCTTCTTTCATACTTTGTGTTTCTAAATGTATTATACATAACGAACAAACACAAAGAGCTGGCAGCACTGTGATACATCTGTGCTCTCGTCCGGTTGCCTACTGAATGGAAATAGCGTTGGAAGGTTCAACAATTCTAGAATGAATGACATCATTCGACAAAGGCACCGCTTCAACTTTCTTTGATCTCTACCTTACACGAGTTCTACTATGTCTAGTAAACAAGACTTTAGAAGAGTTTCTGCAATAGAGTGTAATTTTTTTTGTTGGGCAATGCGGTATGCAACTTTGTATGATGCTTCTAAACATGGTTTTTGCGTGGGAGTAAAACCTATTTTGGGTAAAGTGCCAGCTTTCAATCTTAATAAAGCGCATTGAATGCTTTCATAGTGATTCGGTTTTGGCTGGCACTTAACACTTTTGCAAAATATACGATAGACAAAAAAAAAAAAAAACTTTTTTGTTTGTATTCGTTTGCTCACTTGACACAAAGAAAGTTGAAAAATAACTAATATTATTAATGGATGCGGAAAGCTTGGTGTACACGCACGAAAGAACACATGCAAGAGGACGAAAAAATAGTTTTTTGAAAGTTAAAACTTTACTTTATCAGTTACATGCTAATTTTTATAAGATGCTAAAAAAAAACGAAAACTTACAACAAATACGTATTTCTAACAATAGAAAAACATCATTAATTACACAAAATATTATTAATATATTAAAAATAACTTCAGTCGCGTGGATTAACATCATTAACAGTTAAAAGAATGTCATTTAATGGCTTGAAATTCCAGCATTCTTTTAAAATCGAATTTTCAAATTTTTTTTTTTTTAGGGTCGTCCGTGAATTACGCGACGCTAAATTTAAGCATAGTCATAGTATTTAAATAGTCTGGAAACGCGGGTCGTCTTCTATGGATTTCGTTCAATAACTTGAACATTTAAGGGTGACCGGACTGAGAGTGCATCAAATAATTTTAAAATGACTTTTTCTGCCGCAGTTTCTAATAATTTAGATGAATTTGATGCTGTTTTAGCTGCTATTGATGAAGATTTGTTGGAGACTGATCCTAATTTTAGTTCAACTGTTGAGTTAGCTGTTGGAAATATTCCTAACGCAAATGAAGAGCGTGTATTTTTGTGTTTATATTGCGAAAAAAGATGTTTATCACAAGGTGGTTTAACTCGTCACCTCAATGCCAAGCACAAGGACAAGCTTATTGATAAACAGTTTAGTAAAGAGAAAAAAATAGCAGAGCTTATTCTTCATTCTAATTGCTTTCAAAATTACTTGATTCAGAGTGCAGAAAAGCTTGCCATAGATGAATGCTACCCTACTAAAATAAGAACTGAATTTAAAAATTTTAAATTGACATGTATAGAGGTCAATACAGCTTATTCTTTAATAAAAAGTATTATTGAATCATTTGATGGAAATGCTGAAAATTTTTACCCAGCTTTCTACAAAATATTTTCTGAAGCACCAAGTCCTTTTAAAAATCTTAGCCAAAACTGCACTCTTCTTTTAAGTTTTGAAGTTGCTAATCTTGTCTTGGCTCATCTGACTGGCGCCTCCTTTAATAATGATGTTTTAACATTTAAACATGAATCTTATCAGTTTACTGAAAAAGAAAAATCTATTATCGCTTATCTTAGTGGTTATGTTTTTGGTACCTTTTATCGTAGAATTAGATTTAGTTCTAACATGTCTAGTTTGTATCATAAACAGTGTTTATCATTTTTGCTTGCTGGTAAATGTACAGGAGAAACAATTTCTTTGCCAGAGCATAAACATGTTAATTTGCATGATAGGGGTGGTTTATGGAAAGTAAGTAAAGAGGTTATTTGTATCTTTACTACTGCAGAGTACCATTTTATTTCTATGGCAAAAAAGTCATCTCATACTATCAATTGCAAAGAAATAGTTGATACGTTAATTAAAGACTCTTTTGTGCTTGTTAACTTTTCAAAAATTATACATAGTTCAACTGAAAAAGTTCAAAAAGAAATAGCACTTAATTTATTAGAAGATCTTCTAACTCTGTATATACGTGTTCGTACATTTTCCTATGTGAAAGATAAGTTGCAAGCTTTCAAGATTTCTAAAAGTCAAACAAAATCAAATGCATTAAGAAAAGCAATTAAAAAAAAAGTCTCAACTTTGGAACAAGGACATTAAAGACTTGGCATGACTTGGACTTATGAAAACGGCTATTTTCATAGCCACATATCTTTTAAAAATATTAATAGCATATTACTAACTACTCCTGAAGTAGTAAAATGAATACTTAATGACTTACTTTTATGATGTATAAGTTTATGATATATTTCATATTGATATTGTATAAATCAACTTTGATATATACAATATCAATAACAAAATTAATATAATTGTTTTTTCAATTTTAAATTAACAATAACACATCTAATACTTTATAGTGTTACCATTTTTTTAAATTGTAAGATAAATTTTGATATAGACAGATCTTTAAAATTGATTATTTTTGACCAATACATTTATACCAAAAAATATTTTAAAAATAGTGTACTACATTTTTAAAAAAGAAAATAAGTCGAAATCTATATATGTTAAATTTTAAGTGAAAAATATTAATAATTGAACTCATCAAAAAATATTATCTTATGTTTAATACAGTTTTTACTTGGTTTAAATTTTTTTTTAACACGATTTAATACTATCACTCGTATTATCTGTATAGCTAATTACATTTCCAGTTACAGGAAGAAATACTTTCTGATTTCTTATCATGTTATCATTGTAACCAAAGTCATTAACAGATGGATTATCTTTTCGTGATCCAAGTGATCGTTGGCGTCCAAAATAATTTTCAATTGGATCCTGACAAAAGCGTTCAGTTAAAACATATTTTACATTTTGCTGCAGTAAAAACTGAACAGATTCTATAATTGAATGAACTGTAATCTTCAAACCTTCATATGTTTGATGGGCAATGAACATCTTTGATTTTGAAATTTTTGAAATATCTCCAGGATGCTCTTCAATAGATTTTAACCAATCTTTAAAGTATTGCAAAAAAACACTTTGTAACCAAAAAAACCTATCATCATTTAATGATGAGAATGGAGCTAGATTTGGTTTTAGATCAAATTTATGACCATTTAAACTTCTTATATTCATTATATCAAAGAAGCTATCCATTAAGGCACAAAACTTAGCAGTGCCTTCAGCTTCAGGTGGTCCGTAATGTAATAAAACTTTTGATACAGTAGAACTTAGCACTTGAGCAGCAAGTTTAACATTCATTATTGAATATGGCGTCAATTTTATATGTTCAAAAGTGAGTTTAGGCAAAATATGTAAGCCACATTCTCTGTCCTCATAAAATATATCAGCAATATGATTCCACAATATGAACATACCACCATTCCACATATATCTTGTTCCTTCTGCATTTTTTGAGTTAGATAAACAGTTACGAACTGTCTTAATTAAATGTGGTGGGTCAGATATAAAATAAATAAATCGTTTTTCTGAACTAAAATAGTTAAGGGTTCTATATGTGACATCAACATGCGGATTCATATCATCATTACGTGTCATGGTAAAATGCATTTTAAACAACTTGCGATTTGCAGAAGCTCCATCACAAGTTACAGCAATAACTTTTAAGGAATTTAATTCACAAATTCCAATTGCTTTCCAAAGCAATGGAAAAATTTGACAAGCGGTGGCTCCAGTTGTTGCAAAGTTAGCTAAACTAAATTTAAAAGGATTGACAATACTACGAACAAGAAATACTAAAACATGGGTAGCAAAATCATCTACTTTTGGCAAAGTTGCTATGTTAACATCAGCATCACCAAGATCAACATAACCCACAATCTCCCCAGTGTGCTTGTCCCAAACTAAGTTTTCCTGAATTTTCATTTCATCCATTAGAATGACAATAAATTTTTCTTGCTCCGAAAAATCTTTGGTTTTTTCTTTTAATTCATCAATTATTTCCTTATTGAATCCACGTTTAGGTTTAATGTAATTTTTATAATCACGTAAGCGACGACGACTTGGAAGGACAAGAAAACCTGTTCCTGATTTCTCATTGTAACGTATATCATCATACATTGCAGCAGACTTTGATGCCAGTGAAAGACAGTATCGAATTATTATAGGATGATATCTTACATTAGTTGGAGATAACCTCAAATATTTTTGCTGCTCCTCCCAAAATAGCTTCATAAAAGGTGAGATTTTGTTTTGATCTGCATTTGACATAATTGATATTAAATCATCACTTAAACTTGAACTGATAGTCAGGGCAGATTTTGAAATTGAATTTTGTAAATCAATGATTTTTTCTTTCAACTCCTTATTTTCAATTCTATAGTTTTGAATTGTTAACTTTAGGCGATCTGGAGAAGTCAATGATATTGGTGCATTAAGTTTAGCAGGCTTTTTCGCTACACTGTGCTTTCTTTTTGATGATTTGGAAGACTTAGAAATTAAAGTTTTTTCATTTATAATACAGTTATCACAACATTTCAGTTTGCTCAAAACTGAACATGTACTTGATCTGAAATACTCAGTTTGATAAGTACCATGAAAGTTAAATTCTGTTTGATTATATATTTTAGGGACACAATGTTTGATGGCAGACTTTTTTGCTTCATCGAGTGAGACTCCTAGACAAATACTATAACTTGAAATAACTTTGATCAAGTTTGACAAAGTGATATTTTTCATTGAACTGTCATAACTTTTATAAACTTCATGGGTTGATGGTAAACGCCAGGCATAAATGCGAAGTATAAATGTTAAAGAAGCATCAATAAATGTCTGTTTTTGTAACTGCATGAATTTCATCTTTTTCAAAAATATGAACGTGAGAAATATTATTATTTATATTCCAACCAGAAGGAAGATTAAGATGTACTATACGCTTAGTAAATTCTTCCATTGGTTTGTAACATTCCTGGATTGAGTTTGGTTGAGTATTTAAATTGGATTTCTTATCAACTATGATTTCTGCAGATTTACGAGAAGTTGTGCTAAAATAAAATTATCAATTCAAGTAGTTTATTTGCAATTATACAACAGTATAAACAAAAAACTATTTTCATATATATATATATATATATATATATATATTCTTTATTATTTTTCAAAATAATTTTATTTTACCTTGAAATAGAAAAACTTTTTTGTGGTAAATTTATTTTTGGTATTGATCCAGGAATAAGTGTAGTTTTTAAATCATCTAAAATTATAAAAATGTACCTGAATTTTCTTGTTTCCAGTATAGATACCAACACAATGTTAATACTGATATAATATTTGTCAACTAATCCAGCTAAGTAAACTTTATATAAAATATAAAGTTTATTAGGCTCTATTAGCTAACATTTCAAATAAATATATTTTGAAGATAACGTATTATATCTGAAGTCATCCATCTAATTATACAGTCAATGAAATGCTTCCATATATTATAATTATATGGCATATACAAACCAATTTCTTGAAGCAGCAGATATATTGAATATATAAAATACTCCAATTTACTCACGACGAAGAAGTTGATCCTTTGTGTAATGACGTTCACAAATATAAAGATTTCTTTTTTCGATTTGAGCTTTTAATCCTTTGTCAATCACTCTGTCATGTGTAATTACACTTATTAACTTCTGTCTCCAGTTTGCACTATATTCGTCATCTTTTGTTGGAATACGAAATATAGACAATCCAACATGATTTCTTGATACTGAACAACCAAATATAGCGCAATTGGCTCCTGGCATTTTCAATATTTATCACAGAGTAAATGAAATTAAGTAGCAGCTAAGTACTATGTTTACAATTTGATGCACTCTAAAGTAGTCTGAGCACTAGTATTGAAAGGAACTTAAGTGTTATGAGAAAACGGCCCGCGTTTCCAGACTATTTAAATACTATGACTATGATTTAAGCAACAAACAAAATAAAAAAGATCACAAGTATTCCGTCGCAGAGCCTTTAACTAAAGCAATAATTAAAATTAACCTTTAAATAATGAGTGATTCTTTTCATTTGCAATAGCTTGTTATCAACTATTAATTAAAAATATAAAAGTTTTCCCGTTCAAAAAATCAAAATTCCATCCCTTAATTTTTACTAAATCCGTGCCCTGCTACAAAGACCTCCAGAAACATGCCACAGGACCACAGGTTAAAAAACCCTGTTCTAAATGATGGTTGCTGAACAAATTCCATTTGACAAGTTCAATTATTTACTTGTGTAACCTAACTGGTTGTTATTTTTCCGGTCGTAGCTTTGCAATCTAACTTGTAGTATAGATCATAGAAAAATTAAAACTGTGCTCTCAAAAAACCCTTTTTGAGTGCTTAAAATATGCACTAAAAACGACTTTTAAAGAGGGTTGATTAAGTTTGCCTTTTATGCACTTAAAATAGATAAATATGCCCTTTTAATCTGATAAAGAACCTTAAAAACAATAACCTTATCTCAGACCGTGAAGAAAATTTATTTGTGAGCTGTTTTTATGAGTTAACCATCTTCTTACTAAAGGCACACATTTATTATCAAAGCAGTTTTCTTTGACGCTCCAGTCTTACTATCTAGTTCCACTTATGGGTCATCGGCTAAAGTTGGACAATTATTTACCAATCTTATACTAGTTACTTTTAAACATCGATCACTCAAACAAGCAATATTTCTCTAAATTTCGATTTTAAAAAGTAGGTGTAAATTTGATTCCTTATATGGAATATTGGCAGTATAAGAAGACATTAACCTTATAACTAACCTGTACACAAATTTGAAATTATGAAAAATAAATTACTCGTTAATCAGTATAATATAGTCTTCTGCTCTAAACCTTAGAGCCTTTTATACAAATAAAATGAATGGCCCAACACAGATCAGTCAATTGGCTATAGTTTATGAGTGCAATCGGGTGGAAATGTCAAAAGCGTAATTCTGTTGTTTTTAGCAATATCTATTGAATCTATCAATGCATGAATATCATGACTGTCTAAAAAATAGTTCAGGCTTTTTACTTAGGAAAACGACAGATTTTACTATCATTATCACTTGTTCTTTTTTCGTTTTAAAATTAGTGCGGCATGAACATGAACAAATTTTTTTGGTCATTATTTTTCATTTAAAATTTCTCAAGAAACATTGATTTTTCACAGTCATTATGGTCAAAAAAATCCGATTGGGAGATGAATTTGTAAACTTGTAGATAACCCTGCGGTCTTGTTATAAAACATCGTGACAACCTTTTATGTAACCTTCTGGGTGACGCCATGTTATGACCACCCAAATGTAGAACGTTTGTATGAGTCTTGCTCTATCATGTGTAAGCAAGTGTTATCGCAAATATCAACACTATGCTGTTTTCCTCATTTAAGGATTGTTGAAGGACTCTGGGTTGTATACACTGGAACGTATCGGTCTTAGACTTTCTAGTGATAATTTAGAATTTTGTCAGTTTTCCTGAATTTAAATTAGCAAATACAGTAAACAATTAAAAAAAACATTCTTTTGGTGCTCAAATGAAATATTTTAAAGACAAAAATAGAGCGCTGTTATTTTTATTACATATTCTAAAAGGCTTTTTTTCTTAGAACAAAATGTATGAAACAAAAGATGGGGGAAAAAAATAGCATTAAGTGAATTTAAAAGGAAAACAAACATTTAATACAATTTCGCGGTGGTAGATAAGAAATATAGATACAACGGTTTAAAGCAAAAAGACACTAAAAGAATGCGATGCAAGTCTCTAACTCCTAATAAGACTTAAGTTGAAAGCCAAACTTCAATTTGAAACCAAAAATGGCAAACTGTGTACTTATATGTCTTGCACTTGCTACCATCCAATTTGGTTTTGGATTTTATGCAGTGATCTTTTCAAAATATGGAAAGGACAATAATGTGGATCCCTTAGTTTTTTGCCTTCTTCGTGATGCTTGTGCTGTTCCTGTTTTGTCTTTAGCTGCATTTGTTGCTGAAGGAAAGCTAATGGTACTGAATTTTAGGTAATAAAATTGCAAACAATTAATAGCATATTTTTTTACACTTTAAATTTAAATGGTTTTTAGGCCACATGATAATTTTCACTAAATTCTCTGTAACTGATGACAAATGACTGGTATAATATATAAGTTATTTCTTAAAAAAGTTTTTATCCAATATTGTATCTTATTTTATATTTAAATTGAATAATCATGCATTTCAATTTAAAAAATATCAGTTGTTGTTAAAAACTTTAAAAAATGTTTATTGAAAGTTTGCATTATCTGTTATTATAAAAGTATATGCCACTTATACTAAAACCTTTTTTTTTTATCTAGGATTGTAACCCAATTTTTCTTTTTGTTAACTGTCTGTGGTTTCTACTGTTTATTATTATCAAAGAAAGTCTATTTAGCTCAATCAAGTTTGTCTAATTTGGATTTATTTTTCTTAAAAAAGTAGCATAGTTATATTCAACAATTTTTAGAGTATGGTTTAAAGAAAATGCAAAGACATCCTATAATTTAAGCTTTATATATAAAATAAATGGATTGTTATAAAATGGATTCTCATCTAAAATCTTATTAATTTTTTTTTTTTCATCTAGAGAAGTGGGGATTTTCGCTCTTTTTGGCCTATTTGGATTGTGTGCTGGTCAATTACTTTACCTCCTTGGTATTATTTATACAAATGCTGCAGTTGCATCTATGTTCCAACCAATTGTACCTGTTTGGAGCTATCTTCTTGCTATTATATTTAGATCTGAAAAATTTCCTAAATTAAATGACAAATTAGGGTGTACAAAAATCATTGGGGTTTTTATTGCTACTTCTGGTGCTATTCTTGCCTCAATTGGAAAAGTCTCCACTGCAATAAAAACCAATAGTAAAAAAAACTCCTCTTACATTTTTGGTTATTTATTCCTTCTTGGGAATACATTAGCAGCTGCACTGATGATAGTCTTACAACGGAAATTTATATTTCAAAATTGTTCATCAAGATGGCGTAACTATCCCATTGGTTCAACGGCTTGGATTTATTTCTTTGGTTTTATTTCAACTGCTATTTCAAGTCTGTACTACATTAACAAACCTGAAAAGTTTCAAACTATTACTAAAGAAACCTTATTTCCTTTAATTTATGCTGTATTTGTAACTTCAGCTCTGTGTTATATGTTGATATCTTGGTGTAATAAGGCAATTAACTCAACATTGGTTACTGCTTCATGGCCTTTACAAGTTTTTATAAGTGTGATTATGGCCTACTTTATTCTTGATGAAGTTCTTAACATCAAAGAAATTGCTGGTGGACTTATGATAACTTTGGGGATGTGCCTAGTGTTATTAGCTAGTTACAAAGAAAATATTAAGAAAATGCCTAGTAATGAAAATATTCTTGATCCTTTATTGCAGGAGTAGGCAAAAACTTGGCAAAAAGCAAAAGTTATGTTATATTAGTTCTAGTAATATTTTATGTGTGCATTTTTAGATTGCAAAAAAATTTTTAAAATGGACATATTTTTTCATATGGAAAAGTAAATATTTTAGTTGTTATTATTCAATCTTTTACAAATGTTAACTGTTTTAAAAAAATGTAAAAGAAAAAAAGCTGTCTGAGTTGCAATATAAACATAAAATATAATATTTTTCTATTAAGTTTTTTAAAAATGGAAGAAAAACCAGTTTTGAAAAAGAGAGCTGTTGAAGTATGTAAAAAAGGCCTGGATTTTGGAAGTTTTACAATAATTAAAGTTCTCTTAAATGATACAAAATCAAAAAAAATTCATGTGCATGGTAAGATGTTTTTTGGTTAATATATTAAAAAAGTTATTACAGTGAAATGTCTGACAATGCAGCTCTTATGATTTATAGAGATGACTGTGAAGAATGTTTTTTTCTATTTAAAAAATTGATCTAAAATATATATACAAAGAGTAAGTTCTAGTGGTTAAAATTAAAATAAAATTATGTAAGATATTATAAAATAAAATTATGTAAGATATTATTTTTAAAAAAATTATATAATTATATAAGAATAAATTATATAAAACTAATTATATAAAAAAATATTATGTAAATTGTATAAATATTATATAAAATTATATAGTTATTATATAAAAAAAAACTTCTCAAAGTTCATTCTGGAATATTTTTGGGATTTTTTTAAATTGATACTTAGGTTATTATTATATATTACACTTTTTTTATATTAAATTTTTGTTGTACTAATATTTTTTAATTTAAGAATTCTACCAATGTAGGTACAGCAATCATCAGTATCAAAAATGCATTACAAATAATGTGGTTTATTACAATCTTTACAATAATTTTAGTGGCATATTGTTAGATAAGAGCAGACATTAGATGTGAACTGTAAAAACTCGGGTTTTTTTGAAAAATTTGTGCATGAGCAATTATAAAACTTATAAAACACTTTAAAAGTATAAAAGATAATGCCTAGTTAAAATCAAAATTGGCAGCAAATACAAAATAAACAAATTATACATAAATCTGATGAAGATTAGTTATTTGTTTAGTAATTTAGAGCATATTTTTAACATGTGTGTCATACTTAGTTTTCAGACATTTCTTAAACAAATAATTATAAATGGAAAATTGATTTTATATGCTTGCTTGGTTTCTTTTTCTAAATACCAGGTAAATGATAAAGTTCAATACTTTGCAGGAGCATTTATTATCTGAGCATTGTCAGGTATTTGATTTGACAAAATTAAAACACTTTGTGTTAAAGGGAATATTTTTCCCTTAAGCACAAAGAATCCTTTTTTATGATAATTTATAAGGATCTGATGAACACAGTAGCCAATGAAATAAATCTTCATTCGTTTTTGCTTATAAGCATTCACACAAATAATATAATCTTTGCTTTTTAAAGTCTTTTTTTCAAATTTCTAAAGACAATTAACATAATTAGTAAAGCCATTCTGTCAATTATATCAGTCTCATAAATACTTTGTTTATTCATTTACAAAATATATACAGTTATGCAGCATTATTGCTGAAACACTTAATTGTGTCAACTTTTAATCCAAAAGACAGAGTAAGAAAAACTAAATGCAATTTTTCTATAAACTTGTGTTCTGTATTTTAATAATTATAAAGGAATCTCAAAAATTTTTTTTTTTTTTTTTTTATGTTGCTGTTATTTATATGGACAGTCTACAACTAAAATACTTTTAAATATAAAATAAGTTGGGCTATTAAAGCCAAGTAGGCATTTTTAGGCAATCTATGACTACCATAGTTATATAGATTAACAATCTAGTGGTGATTTGTATTTTTCACATTAAAAAAGCAGTTGATAATTTCATAATTTTTTTGGTAAAAATTTATAGGTTTCAGATATATATAACAAATTAAAAATAATAAGTACACATTAGATTAACTGAAAAAGTGCTTTTATCTTACCTGTATATTCACATTCTATAAAATGATAAAAATCTTTGAAATATTTTAGTATATTAACTGAAAAAATACTTTCATCTTATATATTCACATTCAATAGAAAGTTAAAAGTTTTTAAAATATTTTTGTTAAAATGTCAAAGATTCAAAAAGCATCAGTAAAGAAAACATTTAAAATTTGGTTGGAGTTTTATTTTACTTTTATTTTAATTTTTTTTGTTTTACACTTTAATTAATTTTATTTGGTTTTCAGGTCGTTTTAAAGACTCTGAAGAGGACACCATTATATTGCTTGAAAAACCACCTTTCTCTGATGACTCTATTCACAATATTTTATCTTCTGAGACTCATACCAGTGAGGAGTTTTCTAATGATGTTTACAGCCAGCACACAGCTATGCCACAACCTTTTTACAACACTATAGCTGCGCAAATTATTAGACCTGCAACTTCAAATCATATAAACAAATATACTTACCAAAAGTTAAAAGTTGTTGAAGAATCTCCCGATAGTTATCAAAAAATCACTTTACCCTATGTCATGGAAAATTCTTTGCATGTTGAAGTATGTTGAATAATTACTTCAGTTTATAAGTTTGATTATGAAATAAGAAAAAAGAAGAGAATATTAATAAAATAAAAAAAAAATAAGAAAACAAGTTTGAATACATGCAACAATTAGCATTTTGATTATTCCAATTCATGGTATTAAAACTTCCCTGCAAACTAAGATATTATTTTAATTTATTAAAAAAAGCAAGCATCAAACATTTTAAAAAAACAGCAAAAAAAAAGTATTTTTTAATTAAAAAAATTATTTCAATATTATGAAAGATTGCAAGCAATGATAAAACTCAAGCAATATATAAACTCATGTAAAAAGCATACGGTACAGCAACATTAGTACTGTAACTAAGGTAGATGATTACAAAGCAGCTTTACTGTGTCTATGAACAGCATCCAACATTTTATAAACACAACTAATCATTGTTTGCACAGTGTTATTTTTGACTTTTTCCAACCAATATTGGATTCTCATAGTAGTTTAGTAGAAGACATTTATTGTGGGCATGTGCATTACGCATAAACTCAAATCTGCTAAAAAGGCTGTTTTTTCAACTAGCCTCAAAATCCAAGCATTAATTTGCTCTTTAAGAGTTTGTGATCAAGTTATTTCTTGTGAAATAGTCTCTTATTACACTTTCTAGTTTTAGGGCTCCAGTATATGCTTGAGTATATTCTGCCTATGTTATTAAACTCTTCATGTATGCTCTCATGACCTTGCTTCCCATAATCCAAGGCGCACTCCCTAAGTATTTAATAGCTGAAAAAAATTTATTTCATTGTGACACTTTGATTACTTGTAAAACAGAACTTTGATTTGTCATGTTTTGAATTGTCATGTCTTGACTTTTTTGAACTTTGAATTCTCATGAATTAAATGTCAATCTCCTCCATATGAATTGGGGGCTATCAATCTTTTACATCATTGACAACTGGGGGGAATTGTTTGGGGAATTGAGTTGTATGACTTCACTATGTTGTTCATCTACAAAACTAAACTAAAAAAAAAATTATTATATTTGTATTATAGGAGATGTATCAAAAATGTCAATTGGGAATGATAATAAAGAGATTTAATGCCAAGATTGCAAAAACCTACATAATAAACAGAAAAATGATTTGTCATTAATGCCTGAAAGAGTAAATAAAAAATAATTATTAAATTTAAATTCAAAAAAATCCATGCTTAATATCTTGTGAACATCATTCTTAATGAATTAGCAACTTTGATAAGTTTGATATTGCACTCCACTGCAAAACAGATTTAATTTACTATTGGACCAATTTCTTTTTTCAATTCATCTTTAGAACATTCTGCAATTTGCGCCAAGAAAGTATGCGAGAACCGATGGGTTTAAATCTATTTAAAGCAGATTTAAGCCCATTAATTCTTGTATCTATATATTAGTGTAAAATCAACTAGTTTGAATAACCAAGTTTCTGTACCTGTAATTTCAGTTAACTATCAAGTTGCATCTTTTTTATCTCTAAATTTAAAATGTATTTTAATAGGAAATTTTGATTCATATATTTAAGCACCATATATTATCATTGACAGAATAACATTTTAAAAAACTATTGGAATTTGATTTATTGTTCTTTTTTAAAATGTTTTCTTTTATGTAGGCCATAAATTTACAGTTTAAAGATGTTTTGATTATTCAGTTGTTAAACCTAAAGGATTTTGAAATATACTTTCAAATATTTTGTTTTAAATTTTTGTGCTCACAGAATTTGCATCAAAGATCCTTTAAATGTAAAAATCAAAGCATTATTTTTTTATTTTTTTGTCTTTTTATTACTGAAGTTAATTTTTTTATGATTTAAATGACTTACTAAGCTTAAAAAATTATTTTATTGTTTTTAAAAAAAGGGGTCAACTTTGTAATGATTTTTCCAGGTTATCTATTTTTTAACAATTTTTCCCAATATTTCCTAATTTTAAACAATTTTAAATGATTTTAAATGTTTTTATTAAATGATTTTACCAACTTTATAATCATTTTTACAAATTCTGATGGTTTATTACCTACAAATAATGTCATGCCAGACTTAATCTGTATTAGCAAGAGAAATTTTTAATAAAGCTCTCTTATGCTTTGTATTTCATACATTGTTATTTGACTTTTCACTGTTCAAAGCTCACTCAAAACATAACCTTTTAACATCTCTTAAGTGTAAAGTCTCATACCTTATTTAAAACTAGTATTTGATACAATTTGAATTGAAGTTGAATTTCCTTTGAAATATTTTTTATGGATGTGACAAATTTTTCTATTATTTACATTTTTGTAATATTTGTGCTAATAATTTTTGTGATATTTATACTAATATTTTTGTATTTTTCAGTGGGTTTATAATATTCTTAACCATAAATCTGAAACAGAGCGTATCATATATGAAGACTCTGATCCAGAAACAGGTTTTATTCTTCTACCAGATATTAAATGGGATGGAAAACAAGTTGAGAGTTTATATGTATGTGCGATAGTCCAAAATCGAAACATCAAATCTATACGAGATTTAAACGAAAAACATTTGCCCTTGCTGAAAAACTTGCTTACAAAGGGTTTGGTAATTAGTTTGAGTTGTTATTTAGAATAATTTTTAGTTTGTATTTGAAATAACAAATTGTAAATATTTAATTGTAAATATTAAAATAAAAGAAGCTAATTCCTTGTTTCGTTTAATAAAATTTTTTTATATCAGGAAGAAATTGTGAAAAAATATAGTGTGTCTTCTGATGAGATTCGTGCTTATTTACACTACTATCCATCCTACTATCATCTTCATGTTCATTATAACCACTTACAAGCCGATGTTGGAGGAATATCTGCTGAAAAGGCACATCTTTTAACAAATATCATCGATAACATTGAAAATATTGCCAGTGATTACTATCAAAAGAAAACTTTAACTGTTCTTTTAAGGGAACAAGATCCATTACTTTCTTTGTTAACAAACAATAAAGTCTGACGGTAATGATTTTACCAGATTAAAATCTATTAAACCCTGTTGTTGTTGTTTTTTCACATGTGTATTTTGTTTTTTTATTTACAGAATTTTGATCCTGTTAAGATTTAATATTTCATATCAATTGCTTTATATTTTTGTTTTAATGCTCTGAGATTTTTTTTAAAAAACAGTTTTATTTTGAAATATTTTTTTCTTTTTTAACAATAATTTTTTATAAGTTTTTCAAAAATAAATATTTAATGATGTCAGCAAGAGGACTCATATTATGTTTGAAAATTATCTTTGCATTTTGTGGGTCAGATTTTCACAGTGATAAAATCATTTCTACAATCACCTTTGGAAGCTGCAAGTAAGGTTTTATTGTTTTCTTTTAAAAGCATTTAGCTCATACTAAGCACTAAAGTATTCTATATGAGGTAGTTTGCTATTTCAGACCATCAACTATATGCTTTACCATTATATTATATTGTTTTTATTATTAGTTGTTTGCTTTTTAGCAAAAAAAAAAGAAACAATATAAAAATTTAATTTATTGTAGTAAAGAAGATCTTGACCAACCATTATGGATTAAAGTCAGGGAGCAATCTCCTGATCTTTGGATATGGTTAGGAGATGGTGATTCTCAATTTTTTTTTTTTTTTAATAAATTTTATAATAAGAAAAAAAAATGTTTTCTCTTTGTGTTTGATTCTTCAGCTTCTTGTTTCCTGATGTTTCATATTGTTGATTTTAATCTCGTGATCTGTTTAATATTGTTGATTGTATAATGTTGTTGAGTGCTTTCAAATAATTCTCTTGTAGCTGTGTATGCTGATACTCGAATACTTCCTTTTTTATGGGTGCATTCATCTCTTGAATCAATGAAAGATAAATTTAATCTACAAAAGCAAAATCCTAATTACAAAGTAAGTTCAGTTCTTTTTAATGCAAATGTTTTGTTGATAAATTATTGTTTTATATTTTGTGTGTAAAGAATAGAACAGGTTCCTCTTTTTGTTATTCTATTTTTGAAATTATAAGGTGATTGAAAGTAAGTTTTTTCATGCTGTAATTGAAATTACAGCAATTGAAATTAAAGAGGGGCTTTATTTTAGAGATTATTAGAAGATGGGGTTCCCATTATTGGTACATGGGATGATCATGATTATGGTTTGGATGGTGTTGGAAAAGTATTCAATTACTTTTATTTACTTTTTTTTTTAATCTTAAGTTTTATAGCTATTATATTCATAAATGATTTTTGTGCTAAAGTACAACATGGAAAGTTGTAAAAAAAATTTTTCAGAAAGAAAATTTTGATTTTTGATTTTGATTGATGATTGGATAAGAAAAACTTGGAGAAACAAAATTTCTGCAAAAAAAGTTTCTGCAAAATTCTTAAGGCATGTTTTTCATATTTTTCTATGGTAGCTCATTCAGTTTAAAACCATTATAAATTTTAATAATTGTAATAGGTAATTTTAGAAATCAATAGAAAAGTATTTGACTGATCAACATGATTTAAAATAAATTAAAAAACTGAAATCAACAATCAAAAAGCAATCATTATCATCACAAAAATATATAAAACAAATTTTGCAAACTTAAAAAACGAACATTTTTTCTAAAGTTGAAATAATAAATATATTATAAAGAAAAATTGAAATATCTTAAATTAAGAAAAGTTAAAAAAGGCAAATTACTATATAAACTTTATATTGCTTTGTAGGGGTATAAAAGATATATATTTTATATATACTTTCTATTGCTTAGTAGGGGTAAAACAGAGACAGTGACTTGTTCTTTGACATTAATTGCCAGCTTGATTGCCTGTTCCACATAGTCAATGATCATTCTCATCTCAGAGGCTGTCTTGAAGTTTGGTTGTAAGATGAGCTGAAAACATGATACATATGTAGTGGTTGTAAAGAGACATTCTCATATTCAGCTAATGATAGATGGTCAACAGTAAAATCATCTCACCTTTTAGGTTAAGATCAATACTACTGAAAAGTTATCATATCATAACTGCTTTTTGAAGAATTTTTTTGGCTTTGTCTAGGATTGAATTAAAGAGTGGCCTATAAATTATGCAATTCTTGCTCACTTATAGACAGTTGGTTAGAAGCTATTTGTGGTGAAGCCCTAATAAAATGATAAAGTTGAATTTTCACCATTTGGAGGATTGTCATCCAAAGAACAGCAAACTGATATTGTTGCAGTTTTTTTTACATCTGTCAATGATCCTACTTAATTTATAAAGAATAGCTAGTCTGTTTGTAAAAATAAATCAATCAAAAAGCTGTAAGTGAAGCAATCAAGTGGCAGATAATAAGTATGAAAGATTTCTTTAGATTAAGGTTGTCTAAGGAAAAATCCATGAAAAAGTGGAAGCATATTTTTAGTGATGAATGTTACTTTAAAGTAATAAACAGTAAAGACAAGGTTATTGAAAAAAAAAATTGAAGAGTATTTCCATTTGGAAAATAAATTCTAATCAAAAATTAAACTGAATCAAATAAAAAAATCAAATTGAAAGCTTCAAAATTAAAAGTCTTAAACTGATTTTAAATGAAAAACTGTTTGTTTTTGGAAACTACATGTTGTGAAACAATTTTTACTTTGCAAAAAGAGAAACTAAATCCAAATCCATATTCTATCTATTTCCTTTATTTGCACACATTCAGTGGCATAGCTTAAGGGCAGTAGATATCTGGATGCAGATGGAGATAGTGATGGAGTATTACTAATAAAAATTATGAGTTTTTAAGTAATTTTTACATTTCTAAACTTAAAATCACATCCATCTTATGAGTATTTGTTCTCATATTACTCTTTTAAAGCTTTGAACTTAAAGCATTCATCACACAAATAAAGATGTTTGAATTTAAAATGAGTGCAACAGATCAATATTGGAATTTTTAAGAGAATTCATTTAGAAAGTTTTTCTATGTTCCTTTTTATTGAGGCTTTTATTTACTTTAATTTTGTTGATTCCAAACATCTGTTTGTTTTACATGAACTTTTCTCTGTGTAGAAGGTTCTAAAATGCATGGTCTGCTTTTTTAAAAATATTTTTTTCAACCTTGATATTTTAGACATTTAAGTATCGGTTTCAGTCTCAAAATTTATTCCTGGATTTCCTTGAGGCTCCTATAGATAGTATTTTGCGAAAAAGAAAAGGACTCTATTCATCACACACCTATGGAAATGGTGATAAAGTTGTTAAGGTAATTTTTTGTGTGTTTGGAGTTTAAGTTGTAACATTTTTTTACTGTAATGAAATATCAATAATTTTTAAAAATTGTAAATACTTATTTATATGAATTTGTTTAAAAAGATTATTCTACTGGATGTAAGAAGTCATCATACTAGAGGTTGGGGTTGTGAGGTATTAGGAGAAGAACAGTGGAATTGGCTTGAAAATCAGCTAAATGATAATACCTCAAGTGTTATCTTTATAGGATCAGGAAAACAGGTTGGAAGTTTGAATGTCAAAATTCAAAAAAATGAATGAAATTATAAAACGAAAGGATAAATGAATAAAATGATAAAACTCAATGTTATATTTATGTTTTTCATTACGCATTAATTAAATTAATGCAACATGGCTCTCTCTTTTATTCATTTCAAAGTTAATTTTAATCTAAAAGAAGCATCAAATCAATAAACTAACAAACTTTTAGATTTTTTTTGCCAATGTATGTTTTCATATTTCTACTTATTACTTATAATTTGAATTGTATATGTTTCAATCTTCTAACCTCTCTTAGGTACTATCTGATATACCCTTCATTGATAAGTGGATGAGTTGTGAATCTGATTTAGACAGATTAATTTGGTTGGTCCAAAAGCGATCTGGGGTGAGAATATTTAGTTTAAAAGTCAAGAAATTTAAAAATCTACATCAAAACAGATATAAAGTAATAATACTCTATGAAATGCATCTCATTGCTGAAAAACTATTCTTAGGTTTTATTTTTAAGTGGTGATGTGCACTTCTCTGAAGTAAATTGTTTAAATGCATCAAGTACAGGTATGTTTAACACAATTCTAAACTTTTTTTTTTTTTTTTTTTTTTTTTTTTTTTTACATACATTCAAACAACCTATAAGTGTAATAGAAAAAATGCTCGTAGTTTAAATGCTTTTTTCCGTTTAGGCTACCCCCTTTATGAGGTGACATCAAGTGGCCTGACTCATTCCTGTTCTGCTTCTTTATTACCTACTGGTGTGTGTGAATGGACATTAAAGTATGTGTTCATTTTTTGTTAATAGGTTACCCAGTCTATGAGTTCACATCCAGCGGTATGACTCATACATGCTCATTTCCTAGACCAAAATCGTTTTGCACTTGGACTTTACAGTAAGTTATTTGAGGTTTATTAACAAATTTTATTAGCAAAGTTTATCGACAAAGTTTAGTACTTTGTAATGTTACTTGGGTTTACTACAAGTTAAAGTTATTTATGTGTCAGAAGTTATTTTTTTTTTAAATGCTGAAGTGCTAGATGTATTAAACAGTTTTCATTTTATTTAGATTATTTAATTTAAGTAGAGTACAGTTGATGAAATAGATTATACTTTTGTTTTACATGTTTTAATTTTATTAATGAAAAATGAAAAATAACTTTAAGCATATTTTGTTACATGCTATCTTTGTTTCATTCTTCAGAACAATTTTTTTTTGCGGGGAGGGGGGGGGAGGTATGGATGATGGAAGGAAAAGCTTGCTGTATTTAGATATTTACACTTAATTTTTGGTATCTAATTTTTTTTTTAATTTAACTGTTTTGAAGTTTGTATTATTAACTAAACATAAGTGATAAAAATCTGCAGTGTATTAAAATAACAGTCTAAGTGCAAAGTCTTTTGAGTTGTAAAAGACTCATTCAGAATGCACAACTCATTCATCATCACAGAACTCATGCACGCAGAACTTCTATTCAGAAACTTTCTCATTATTTCCAGGATTTATTGGGCTATCAAGTTGTTCCTATCCAAATTTTAACAAAGACAACATACAAGAACATTTAAACATTCATTCAGAAATCATATGACAGTTTTTGAATAGTTAATAGTTTTTGGTAATTTTAATAAAGATTTTTGAAACTTGAACAGTGAAATTTTAAAAATGATTTTTAATGATGCTAAAAATCATCTTATTGTTATTATAGGAATGTTGTTGCATCTCGTTATCGAGTTTCAAATGTTGTTACTGATAAAAGTTTTGGTGTGATACAGATTGATTGGAATTCTTTTCCTGTAAGCTTAGCATTGGAGAATCTTGATTTGTATTGTTCTTATCTGATATTAGACCATAATATTTATAGAGATGCACCCATTATTAATGTGTTTATTAAATATTAGTGTGTAGTACACAAGACAATTAAGTGGTTGATCTTTATCCAATTTCCTTATTGATAAGATTTTCTTCCCTTTTTTTTTTTTTTTTTGGGGGGGGGGGGGGGTTATTTTTTATCTTTTTGTTTAATACACTTGGTATTTATATAAATTTTTAAATTAGCTTATTTTTATTTAATTTTATTTAGGTAAAATTTACTTTTAAATTAGTGGGTGAAAAAGGCGTTATCTCTCAGTTTTTATTATCTTCAGATGACCTTATACAGGTAATTGAAATAAAATTTGAATTGAACTGTATATGAAATTAGAGCAATCAATACACTAAAAGATACACTTAAAATGTGTTTATTTTTTATTTTATTTATTTGCATTGTATATTTGTTTGTTCAATATATAATATGGTAGTGGCTCCATTGTAATTGGTAAAAAAAATCTTCTTTTGTTTGTATTCTTTGGAGTAAGTACTAGAATATAATTAGAGAACTATTGTTGTGTTTTCACTTTAGCAGTTTTCTCTCTAGCTTTTCTTCATTCAGAACAGAACTGCTGGCAATTAAAACTCATTATATAAAAGTATATAATTATTTATTCATTTGCTATTTAGATAACTATAGACTGAGTGATAACAAGGGTTCTTGAATTTTGATAGTATTGTCTTTTACATAACTTGACTGTTTGTAACAATTCCTTCTGACAGAGGAGAAAGGTAGGAGTGGTAGCATGGGTTTAGTTGATATGTTGCTATTCCAAAGGGAAGGAAAAAATCAAAAATGGTTGTTAGGCAAAGAAACAAGCATGGTAAAAGACTAGAGACAGCAAATGTAAAGTTATTTGACTCTGAAGTGTTAGCTGTGATTAGTTCATTATAAAGTCAGACTGTTAAAGTACTTTGCAACAAAACAGCAGTTTGTCTTTGTTGCATTGCCATCAACCCTATGCTACCTCAGAAATAGTTCTTGACAAGTATCACACTAGGGCTTTGTAACACACCAGGCATCCTTTCACAACACTGTGAATTCCATAAAATCTTCCAACAGTTTAGAAACATAGGACTGTGACTGTGGCTGCATTGCTGGCCATGAGAAGGTGAGGAGGTTTGAAAGTTTAGTGTAATAACACCACCATGATTTTGTAATAAGGCAACCTTTACTACAGTTAATCTAGCTGTTGCAACATTAACTCCTATATCAGCAGAAAGACGATATTTTGATATTTTTGGTTGCTCTTTGATAGTGTTTATGTTAATTTGATTGTGGCGAATAATTAGTTATTAATTTCTGAACTATTAATTTGATCTTATTTTTTAGGATTTTCAATGTTCTAAGTTTTAGTGGTAATTTTATAGTATAATATTATATAATAATATTTGTGATGATAATGTTAAAATATTAGAAGGTGGGAAAAGGCTGTTTTAAAAAATTAGCACAGCTCTTAAATGAAAATAAAAAATCATAAAACAAAGTTGTAAAAATTTTTGGATAATGTTGCTGCAATGTCCAGACTATTATTCCAAATGATAAAGTTACTGGAAAAATGTATAAAAAAATAATATAACAAAATTACTGGAAATGCGTTTAATGAACCACCTGGTTATTGTCCTATAGTTTTATGACTGAATTGTGCTCATGTTTTTCTAAAAGTAAAAGCTAATCCCAAACTATCAAACTAACTCTTGATTTAATGCAATATATTATAGCAGTTGTCGAGGAGTGCAGAAAGAGTAACCAGAAGCAAAAAATTATCCACTAAAGACTTGAACTTTGATAAAATCTTCTATTTACTGATGAAAGTAAATGTAATATATTTAGAAGGGAAGATTGTGGAAAAATTTGCCAATGCTAAAATAATGAAATGAATCCAAAAAACTTGATTTCAACAATCATGCATGGAAGTGGTAATGTAATGATTTGAGATGCAATAGCATCCTCTTGGGTTGGTGAATTAGTGTTTATATTAGAGTATGGCCAGTACCAACAGATTAACAAAAATCTGTTAGCAGCTTGGATTTTTGATTCTTCTTGGATTTTCAAGAAGGGCAATGATCTAAAGCATAAATAAAAGTTACTGAAGAAGTGGCCATGTATGTAGCACCAAAATAACTCCATTCATCTCCACACTCACTGTGATCACCCCCAATTGAACTTGGAAAGAATTGGAAAATTTGTGAAAAACTAAAAGTTCAAAAATATAAAATTTCTAACAACTATGTTTAATGATTTAAGTCGGAATGGGTATAAGTTATTCCAGATACAAAAAAAATTCCTTTTGATATCAATAAACAGGAGAAAGCAAAGTGCTTTTAGGCAAAAGGAGGTTCAGCATAATCTTAATTTAATTTTTTATACATAAATTATGTACTGTTTGTTTTGACTATCAAAATAATGTAGACTTTTTTGACAAGAGTTTTAAATGAAACCTTATTTCTATTTCATTTTCATTAATTTTGTCATCAGTTTTTACTTTGCTTTACGTATAAGTATATACATTTATATATGCACAGTGTAATTTATTATTTCTAACTTCTTATACATGTGGTATTTGTTGCAGCAATCTAGACTGCTACATATATTAGTTGTTTTCTCATTTGTACACATACTTGATCTTTAGCGTCGCCATCCAATTGCTTGTCCAGCAGCATCAGAACAGCCCAACTATTATTGGAAGCGTGTATTCTGGATCACTGTTATTTCAGTTGGAGTTTTGTCAATTTTAATATGTTTAAGGTAATTTTTTCTCCTTTAATTATGCACAGCTATGAGTTATGTAAATCCAGCATGTATTCAAAAAGTATGCAGACAGACGAACAGAAAGTTCGAAACATAATTCAGTTTTCATGATTTTTAAATTTGTTCAATCGAAGTTGAACAAATCAAGTCCTTACAGGTCCTAACAGTTCTAGTTGTTAAAAAGGACACCAGAATCTTCGGCTCTTCTGCATACTGAAAATCTGCTCAATGAAACTTATTCGAAACTTATAAACGAATTATCGGAAATAAGAATAAAGTCTAGAAGAACCAATTACAGACGAGATTTTTTCTTTTTGTACTGTAGATTAAATCTAGTTTTAAATTTGGTTAGATTTGATAAGAACATATCCAGGCTAGACTACTTTTTTTGGTCATGTCTATAATTATGTAAACGGATTTGTCTTTATTATTAGGATCGCATTTTTACTGAGCCGTTTGATTATGCTTCATCTAATAAAAGATCTTGACATGAAGATCAAAAGGCGCATTAAGAAAATTCGCATGCTCCTTCCGCGTTCGGCGCCTTGGAAAAAGCAACATCCCAAAACACATTTGGACTGAAGTTGTTTTTAGAAAATATTTGTAAAAGATATTTTTTATAGATTTTTTTTGGATTTTTTTTTTTTTTGTCTTTTCTAATAGTTTTTATAAATCTCAGAAATATTTTTGTTCAAAGACACTGCTGTATGTCAGAATTCCAATAGTGAGCTTATTGCCCGCCATTTAACTTATAAATTCTTATTATGTACATTTTAATTTATAAATTCTTATTATGTAAATTTTTTTATAGATTAGATTTTTATTGTATTGGTTTTACAAGACTGTGCAAATTTTAATTGTCAAAATTTAGTAGTTAATATATTAGGTAATTTTAAAAACAATTTTTGTTTTTAGACCTAATATTTCTTATAAATTTTTAATATTTTATTTTTTTATTAAACTGATATTTTTTAGATATTGTTTGTTTTGTTTCGTTTTAATTCTTATTTTGTTACTTAATATAAAGAGAAAAATCTGTTTAATGAAATATGTTCAGAAATGCTAGATGTTTTGTCAACAGTCCAAAGTTCTGTCATCATTAATCGATCAATTTAAATATCTTCGTAAATGATCACAAGGGTTTAAGAATAAAATCTTTTTCTTCTTATGTTTAAAATAAAGAGCGAAATGGAGTCAGAGTTTGATTGCACAGCTCTACAAGCAAAAAGTTAAAAACAGATGTTCCTAAATAATTTGTAGCTGCATGATACAGGGCTATTAAAACTTTGCATTTTTACGGCACACAATAATATAGTTCAAGTAATGTTATCTAATATATATATATAACACATAAAAGTTATAAATTCTTTAAACAACTCTAAGAAAAGGCTACACGATCACAGAAAGTAAAATTCTTTCATGGTTACTTTAAATGTCCTTCTCATAAATGTTTGATGTTGTAGTCAGCAGGGGCGTGTACAGGAATTTTTTTGGGTAAGTCGCAGTTTTAACCCCCCCTCCCCCTCCCCCCAAAAAAAAAAAAAAAGTTAAATTTTAGCATCCCCCTCCCCCCCCCCCTTCCTCATTCACAAACGCATATATGAGGTAAGACGGCTTAGCAATCGCCCGATATTTTATCGCACATGATGCTAACCATTATCAAACATCATCGCTTCGCACGCTATCTATTTTTAGAAGAAAATGATGATAACCATAGTCAGCACCAACGCTTAACAATTACACACGACCTATTCTTATATGAAGCAAAAAAAAATTGTTGAAAAACTGTCTAAACTTTATGTTTAAGAAATGTTTAATAAATACTCACTAAACAGGGTGTATGTACCAAGGGAAGTCCAAATTTTATTTTTAATGTTTAAAACCCTTTCTTTCTTTTTATATTTTTTAAAATGCAAGTAATTAAAAAGATACACAGCTTTGTATAAAATAGTTGGGGATGTCCATTGATATATTTTGATATATGCTTGTTGTTAATTACAGTCTTCTCCTCCTGATGATAAATATCAATAGAATTTGACTAAAACTTTACTCAGGGTGTAATTGAAAAGGGAAGTCCGGAATTTGTTCTCTAAGAAATAATTACTTTTATTTTTTTTAAATTAACAAAAGAAAATATTTAAAAAATGAAGTACCTTATAACTTAATAAAAAAAGGTATGTCCATTCAAGTTTCTTATTAATTTGTTTAAGTCAAAAATTAAAACAACCTCCGTTTAAATATATAAATCGTTTTTTTTTTTTTTCAATAAACTTTAGACCGTTCTCGATTTGACAAGCACTATGCGCGAGGTTAGAATTATTTAATTCTATCTCCTATTTTAAAAGTTGGGAGAAAATGAGTTATTAATTTTAGTAAGTAATGATTACTTCTAAAATGCGCTCTATTTTACAAGTTTTTTTCTAATTTGTTTAAACATAAATTATTTAAAGCATAAGTTATTATTTCTTTAAAAATTAAGACTAAGTTTTTAAATAATTTTTACTTTAAGAAAAAAATCAAAAACTTTCTCCCAACATTTAAACTTGGAGATAGAACAAAATAATTCTAACTTGGCGTATAATAAAATACTAAACCGTAAATCTAACTGTTATCCCGGATTAATAACTTCTTACCATCCGTTCGAACAGTTAACCTTGTATAGTTTGCTTAATTATTGCTTTAGTTTATTATAATTATTCGCTCTGTTTGCTTTTATCTACCGACGCATCATATTTACTTAACGAAATATTGAAGTTGTGAAAAAATATGTATATATACATATTTTGGGTATGTCCAGCGACGTAGCAGACATCCCCTAGACACGCCCCTGGTCAGTGATACATGACAAAACTTAGTTGTTGTAGCCTGGGTGGCTAAAACCTCTCTTACGTCTGTCATTGAGAGCTAAAATAATAGTGGATAATAGTGGCTTCAATGGCATTCGCATTGAACTTACCAATAGCTTCGTGTTTCAAATCAATAAACTATTTGATGCGAAGAAAAAAAAATACAGTCTGTACTTTTACTGTTACATTGCACATTGCCTAAGCCATATATGAGGTTTTGAATTAACTTATTTTTTCTGCAAAATCATTATCTAGCGTTTATCCGAAGCAGGCTATAACAAGTGTCTAAAATTTGCCTTCAACTTCTTGAGTTGAGTGTTGATCTATGTTACACTGGTATTAACCTAATTTATCATCCTTAAGAGGTTTTATGATATTTTCACAAGTTCTTCGTGACACTAACTTCTTATAATTTTTTTTAGATATATTAAGTGTCCTTTGCAAAGATATGCTATCATCCATTTACTGGTTGTTATTTCTGTCGTACTTTTGTCTAGAGCATCAACATCAAATTTTAAAAAATCAATTTTTCATTAGGTACCACATATCCATGTATACCTTTTTTAAAATTTGTATAGCCAAAACTGTAAATAAGAAAAAGTTCAGATTAAAGTGGACCCACTAAATAAATTCAGATTTGGAAAAATGTTAGCAGGGGGAAAACCATTGGAAAACTTTAAGAATAGAGACAAGCCAACTTTTTAACACAATATAGGTAAATAACATTTACATGTATTTAAAAGGTTTCTTTTAAAACTTAAGCAGTTTTAAGAATATTTATACTTTGTGTATGTCCATTAATGCTGCCCAATAGAATCAGCTGACCACTCTTGCCATTAAAGATATTTCTCATCAGATCTTCTTATATACCACGCTGATTTTAAACATAATTATCTTTCAAAACAATGAGCAAAGGTGAAAACTCAAAAATCATAACACGTGACCTTGTCGTTTTTTCCCGTCTTAAGTTTTTAAAACTTACTTGAAGAATTTTGAAAAAATCTGATAAAAATGGAACAAATTTGTTAAAAGTTTCTAAAGTTCAATAGAATTTTTAATACTTCAAAAAATTTATATGAAGTTCGAAAAAACGCTTCGAAAACTTTTGAAGTTCGTTTCGTATCGCTTAAGTTAAAAACTCTTCAGAAGATATCATTTAAATTACAGATTATGAATTGGCAATAAATTTTTTTTAATATTCACATCTATCTTTATAACGTAAAATATTTGCTTCAAAACACAAGCTTGATATTTATGTATCTGATGTCATAGACTGGTATAAGATATCCAATAGTATTCTTTTTATATAAAAAAGAAAACCTACCTTGGAGAATTTTCACATAAAAAAGTTGATTAAAACAAAAATTCTTGCAAATATTCATGAAAATTCAAAGGTTTAACAGTTACAAAATTCCTTTTTACAGGCTGATATTTATGATGAAGGGTTTTAGGGATATTCTAGAATCATTAGAGCAATAGAAAAATGTTTCGCAACTATGCGTAAGGAACATATTTTTCAAAAACATTTTTGAGGCTGAAATTGAAAGGAGAAATTTTTCAAAAAAGAAAAATATACAGATGGTTGAAGACATAAGAAAAAGACCCAAAATTGTAAACCAATATCAGGGGGGTCAATTTCGAAATTTTTTCGAAATTGACCCACCCTAATATAGGCTTCTCTTTAACTATTTGTTAAATTCATAAACTTTTTCTTTTAACAGAAATTTCTGTTTTTTATCTTTTAAATTTTGGATTTTGGAACTTTAAACATATTAGCTACTCTTGAATGTTTTTGATTTTCGGTTGTTTACGAGACCATGAAAACAAATATTTTCTAACATGAAATGTAAATATCAATAAAAGGTGTGCAAAAATTATGTTTTATTTCATTGACATACTTCTCTGTGAGGCTACAGAAAATCGTCTATAAGAAATGATTTAAAGACACCTTTTTCTTAAGAAAAAAAGGTTTAAAGAAACCTTTTTTCTTAAGAAAGCTGCGATTTCTCTGTATTTAAATAGTTTAACTCAGAATGACGTCATCACTGCAATTCTAAGGGCGGCAATTTTAAAGGGCTCTGTAGTTAACTTATGTTTTTGTCAAAAGTAACTCAAACTACCGAATAAAAAAGGGTACACAGCTGAAAAAAAAACATAACAAAGTATAATTCAGATGAAACTATTTTATGTTACTCATAGCCAGATTTTTTTTCTATATAAAACCAAATTTTATTTAGGAAATTCTTTGTCAAAAACGATTCAAATCATTGGAATGCTTCAAAGTTTCTTTTATTAGAAAATAACTTTTCTTGTGAAAATATGAGCAAAATAGAAATGGTGATTATTTATTAAAGAGAAACATTTTAATCAGAACATATGGTTTGTGTGATCCCAGTCATCTGCCACACTGTAAATATTAATAATACACATAAGCAGTATTAATTTGAAAATCTCAAACCATTTTTTCCCCTTCAATTTGAAGTATAACAATGATTTTTAAATGATTTCTATGAAAATGTATATATAAGATTTTTCAAATCATCAAAAATAAAAAAATAAATAATAAAACTTTGCTAAAAATAAACTATTTAAATGCAAATAACTTTTTTAAACTTTTAAGAAATTTTACCCAAAGACTTAAATAAAAATTTCAATAATGCTTTTCAAATAAATAAGAAATTTGTACATATTACACTGCAAACAAAAAAACTGCATTGTGCTTTCAAAGATACTTTCTTCTCCTATGTATAAGTTTGCATAAGTGGTGTTTCATGTAACAATTTGGACTCTTTTTAGGTACATCATAAAAACATGCTGAAACCATTTTATTGCAGATTTCATTTTAAAGTCACTAGCTATTTTTTAAGAAAAAAAATGCTGGCATTTTTTAAAAAACAACTTGCAGGAATCTAACAATTAGATTTCAAAAATCAACAAGCATTCATTAAAGATGCTGACTGCATTTATTTTTGTTTTTTATTTATAAGAGACTTAGTTTTTTCTATTTGTTTATTTTTTATACCTGATACATGAACAAACATGCATGGCAGTGAAATTTCCTCTTTATGCAGTCTACGCAAAGAAAAAGTTTTTTTTTCGCTTTCATTTTCATGAAGTTCATGTACGTTTGACTTAGGAATACTACTTAAAACGTCTTGCAGAAATACATTTGCTATTTCTGTAATTGGAAATTTTATACCACCCATTGAACTCTGGCCACTTGAGTATATTTTAAAACTATGAAAGTTTCTTTGAACAGCTCTATATTCTGAATTGTCATTTAAAACCTCTCTCCAGATTGCAAACCCTGATGCAGGATCTGCCAGACAGATCTGAGCTGCAATAACTTCTTTCTTTTTATTGTGCATCAAAATGATACCAGGAACACCTTTTTTTAAATAAGTCCATGTTTCATCATCATTCATAGCTTGTGTATATAAAGTTGCAACTGTTGGGCATATTATCACAGTATTTGTTAAAGATGATAAAGCCAGTTTAATTTTAAATACTTCACTATCTTTTAATCTGAAATCATTATCAAATGGATCCTCTTCCATCATAATATTATTTTTTCTCTAAAAAAAAAAGATGTCTTTGAAATTTTATATACAGATATATAATCTATTGCCAAATATAATATCTACATATTGCATTTACACTACATGCTACAGATATTAGACATACATAAATATTACAGGTACATACACAATTTATTGACATACTTTTTATGTTTATATACCATCTTAATCTTTTATCAACTTTCATATTAGAGCATAAAACCACTCGGTTCCATATAAATTTTACTAATAATTATATTTATGTTTATCAACTGTTTAAAAAATGTAAAATATCTCTTAAACATTGAATATAAATGTTTTTAAGGTGCTTTCAATATATATATATATATATATATATATATATATATATATATATATATATATATATATATATATATATATATATATATATATATATATATATATATATATATATTGAAGCCATGTTTTACAACTCATTTTAAAATATCTACGCTCAGTTTGATTAATTTCGTTCTATCTTGTATCGTTGTTTATTATCTTTTCAGTGCGTTAGAAAGTGTACAACTTTGTATTTTTACCATTTCGTTTATTAATTTCTAAAAAAGTTTGGTTTTAAATTTCAATGGTCACACGACTCCGAATTAAGTTTATGTCGTTTATTTGTTAACGCTTGAGCTTTCTATTTGATACTTTATTTGCTATTAGCAATTGTTGTTTTGAGACTAAACATACAAAGATTTAAGCTAAGGAACAACTTAACATACCACAGTTTCCATAGCTTCTTCATTTATCTCAATCTTTTTTTTTTTTAATTTAAACTTTCAACTGGAATTCGCCTTTAAGACCAATAAAATAAAACCATATTTATAATTCCGACGAATGAACTAATTGTTTTTTTCCTCGTCCTCTTTTAAAAACTTTTATTGCTCATGGGGTTTTGCAGCAGCTGAAGAGCGTAGACTGTGAACAAAAAGTCAGGTGAGTTCAGTGCACTGTTTAGAGTTTTAAGACCCAGATCAAACAATTCTTCGTGGGTCATCTTTAACAAGCAGTCTCCTATTGTTTTCACACTTGCAGTCGCGTCAGAGGCGATTTAAATTTTCCCAACCATGCTGGAGCTTTTACAGACGCGATCTACTTTTAAACAGGCGTATAAATTATAACAGTCGGTCAATTTGAGGCTTTCATTTTTAATCATATTGAATTTACAAGTCAGTTGTATGCTTTACTTTTGAACAATTTTGTTTTCTTTAAATGCTTAGTTCAGGTGCCCATCAGTGGTGTCATCGCACCGGGTGAAAGCAACTAAGTACGAAAATAAAATAAACTACGTAAAATTATAAACAAAACTAATTTGATAAGTTTGCTGCTTGAAGGATAAGATTTAATTTATAATTGATAACAGTTCAAAAAATTATGCAGCGATGTAACAAGACTAAATTTAATTAGAAAAAACGTACAAATAAATTTAGATGCATTTGATGCATTTGATGCATTTGATTTGATTTCCTAACCTCGAATTCGGTTGTTTTTATACCTAAACCATTCGTAACTTTATTCATGATTTTTAATACCAATATTTATTTTCTATTTTTTAGTATTGAAAGAGTTGAAAAGGCTTTTTGAAATTTCCGTATAAATTAAATCTGCGTTTTGAACCGATAAAAAACAAGACACCGTTTTTTTCTCATTAAAAAGTATATTTTCTCTTAAACTTGTTTTCTAAAGGACAATCAATAGCAAGAAATGTTGTTTCTTTTATGGTAACACAAAGCAAAATATTGACATATTTAGCTATTGGGTTAAAATTTTTGTGTCTCGTAACCAAATAAAACTGTGCATGTCAATATAATTTTGTATTGCCATAATTACCAATCATTTTTATAGATTTCGTCGATCATTTATATCAAACAGTTCCTAGTTTTTTCGCGAAGCAATAATTCCATCTGCCCCATCTTCCTGTTTATTTCTAAACAAAAACTAAAAAAAAAAAGGATAAAAGAACTTAATGAAGACAAAAACATTTGAAAAAAAAAAGTCTGGATGGAAGCATTTTGATACTCATCATATTATTGATGAAGAATAAGGTGACTGACATTTTGATTTAAGATAACCTTTTCTTAATAGTGAGATTAATAATGGGGTTAAAGATGAAGGAGATTAAATCCATATACAAACTCCTTGGTTTAGCAACAAACGTTTTTTCTAAATCTATTCTGCCAAAACTTGTTTAAAAAGGAATTATGAAAGATTATACAAACTAAAAGTATTATACTTTTACATATTTACATTAAATTTCAGTTTTACTTAAACAATCAAAAATGGGAAGGGGCAGGCGCATGCGCAATCGCCACTGGATGTTCAACTAAAAAAAGAGCTTTACGTTTTTCTTTGAATATCTTCTTGTGCAGACTCTTGTCGTAACTCGCTCGTTACTCACTTGTAACTCTCTAAAACTAACTTTTACATATTGAAATCTACTTCCAGCGAGTTAAGAAAAATAGAAAAAGCTTGGCTTGGAGATCCTGATAAAGCGACTTTTGAGTTTTTAAACTTTTGGCCAATATATTGTTCTTATTTTCTGATGTACCCGATTTGTTAAAAAAAAACCTTTGCCAAAACATTTTTGAAATAAGTAGAAACTGCGTATTATATCACGCTAGAGCAACCATAAGTTAACCGCAAGTTAAAAGCTGTTGGTTGTAGTAGTTGACGACAACGTAATTAGCATGAAATAATATCAACTATGAAATAAACTTTAATGAAAACTCGTTAAAAGTGAAGCACTCCTCATTTTATCCTACTCGAGAATGCAAACGCGGTTCTTTTTCGAATTTTTTTTTAACAATTTACAAAATGAAAAATCCGCAAGTTTTCCATTATTTTCTCGATGTAGATCGAGATTTAAATAAAAATTATGTGATTATTCTGGCTGAGAGAGGTCTGATGGAAACCAGTGGAATTAGGGCAGTTAAATTTACTGATTTCTCTTCAGAGGATACAGACTTTGTTTAAATGTTTAAATAACACAATAATATTGCGCATTAGGAAAATTGAAGCAAAATCTTTATTATAGTTTTATATAGTTTTTCGCTTTTCTTTATAGTGTTTTTTATGATTTTTGGTTGAATAAAAATAGCGATGAATTATGATTTTTTTTTTTTACGGGAACAATTTATATTAGTAATGCTCTTTTAGCTAGATAATTTAAACATAAATAAGGTCCAATTATACTTTAAAAAGACACGGTTTTAAACACGCTTTACCTGTTTTTTCAGCGTTATTTACTTTTAGTAAAGAGTAAAGCTGAAAGTTGAGAAAAGTCAGAAAATAACTTAATGCGCAGTATTTGATCAGGTTTTTCATAAAGGTTTTTACATCAATATTGGAACTAATCTTTTTTGAAATCATTTGCAATTCGTTTTATATATCCAACTATATTAAAATAATCTCCAACTATAATAGAATCTCCAGCTATAAAGAAATAATGTACGGGAGAAATTAGTTTAACAAAAACCGTAAAGTAAAAAAATCTAAAAGAATCTAAAGTTTAAGATTTGATTTTGGTTCTAAAAAATATTCGTTTCTTTTTATTGAGTAAAGGTTTAACGAGGGCGAAGGCGAAAACGGGGAGGGGGTCAAAGATGCATGCGATGAGTGTGCAATGGCGCTTACTTTCCTTTTAAAAAAGTTGTAATTTATAAAAAAGAGGCGTATATATATATATATATATATATATATATATATATATATATATATATATATATATATATATATATATATATATATATATATATATATATATATATTTAAGACAAAGCATTGGCGATTTGTCTCAAAGTTGTAAGATTTCATGAAAAGGTTTATGGTATCTATAGACTTTATACATATCAAGAAACTGTTCTGCTGCGCAGAACTGCTATTTGATTAAATCCATTTAATCTGTTTTTCAAAAATAACAACTTTACGCATCAAAACAAAGTTGTCACACCAAAAAACCTTCCCTGTTTAAATTGCACAAAAAGTTCTATTTTTTACAAAGTGTTTCATGAGGTTTTGGGCAAAAAACAAGGCTGAACTTTTCGAGTAACTTGTTTGTTCTCAAAGAAATTATAGGACTCTTATAAAAATTTCGCTCAAACGAGATGCAAAATGTGTTTTTAAAGCCCAAAATTTTGATGCTCACTTTCACAAGTTCAAGGAGAGCATGTGGGTTTGAGGGGTGATTAATTTTCTATTATTTTTATTTCATTTTTCTTCTTATTGAGTTCCATTACTAAAATTTATTGGAGAATAGCTGATATTGCAATTGCAATAAAAAATATGAAGTCAAAAAGTGTGAAGGTGATTCTATGAGAGTTATTCCTTATTTCATAAACCATAATCGGAAAGATTGAAGATGAACGATGTAAACAGAAATCAAAAAAACAAGTATTGAAGTCATATTGCATCGCCTGTCTGAATTGATAAACACCTGAAGAAGATCAAGAAAAACATTTGCAACCCAAACATTGAAGTGAACATTGAGCAGCTTGTAAAAATAGAAAACTTCGAAAAAAACTTATTGAAAACTTTGAAAAACTACGTGATTGATGCAAGAAAGTTAAGAACCATATGATAAAGGAGGTAACTAATCTGAAAAATGCGAAAGGTTAAAAAGAACAGGGGCCAATGCTATAAACATAAAAAACGAAGTTTTTTCCGTAAAACACGAAGTTTTTACCGTAAAAAGCGAAGAAAAAAAAAGTCCATTGCTATAAACATTCAAAAAATTCCGTTTTTAAGATAAAAACTTCGTTTTTAAATCCAATGCTATAAACGAACAAGGGAATCGCCTTTTCAGATAAAAAATGCGTTTTTTCGAAAAAAAACTTCAGATAGATTTTTGATCTCAATTTTAGATATTTTCTTCGTGATTTTTGGCGGCCATTGCTGGAACAACGTTAGCGCTTCAAAATCATTGAACATTCTTTGTGTTTTTATGTAGATATTTTATAGATAAAACTGAAAAGGATTTTGGTAACTCCATAATAAACTAATTACTTAAAATCTGCATTTAATCGATATTCAGTTCCTTGTTGTTTTTCCTTGTTAGGTTTTCGATAGTAATTTTGGTTAAACAAATTTTTCATAATGTTTGACTAAAGAAAAGTATAAATAGTCAACAAATATGCCATATAATACACAAATACACAACAAAATAATACACAAATACACAACAAAATAAAATGCTGTCTAAAGAACTTAAAATGATACTAGCAATAAAGATTAGAGAAAACAAAGAGGTTCTTCTTGGGAAGCTTGGTATGTTTTAATTAGCAAACTATTTAAATAAAAATATGTATAATTGCATTATATTTTATATATATATATATATATATATATATATATATATATATATATATATATATATATATATATATATATATATATATATATATATATAGTAATTTTAAGTAATGTTTTAAACACCAACCTCTCGAGGCAATCGGTGGCGAAGCTAATTTTCTGCAACTTCGAAATCTAAGTCTTCGCCCGAAAAAATTAAGCTCATGTTCCTACTTTAATTTTACACAGCTTTTTTAAACACCAAATACTAGAATGTAAAAATATTCATAAAAGTAGAATAGACAGCACAGCATACTTAATGACTAATAAAATTCATTAATTAGGCGTAATAAATAAAAATTACAATAAAAATTACTATTATATAACTACTATGTATTACGGATAAAAAAGTTCGTGAATTTTAGTGACGCATACGTTTTATGCTTTATAGCAATGGCCGAAAAAAATACAAACAGCGATAAATTCTTCGAGATTACGAACTTTTTTTCGTACGTGAAAAATTGCGTTTTTACGAAAGATTTTTTTTCTCGAAAAAAACTTCGAATTGTTTATAGCATTGGCCCCAGGTCAAAAGATCACTTGGAAGAAGGCATTAACACTTTTTTGCACGTTGGGGTAAGATTTCTTTATCGTGGACGACGAAACATTTTGCTCAGTCAATCCATCTCAAGTACTACGGTGAAAGTATTAAAACGGTGATGGCTATTGTGAGGTTTGATAATAAAGAGGTAATAAATACAGCTAAATACAGATAAATAATACAGCTAAATACAGATAATACAGCTAAAATAAAGAGAAATGTGAACTTCTATTAAAAACAAGCGGTGGGGTAGGAAACTACACAAAGTGTTGAAATTTCTAGGTGTGAGATATCGATCAGAAATTTGTTTATTTTAAAGGGAGTGTCATGATACGAATAGTTCCATTAATGAGCAAACTGAAACAAGATGACAAAGTTAACTTCCGGCTAGATTTGGCTAGCTCGCATTATGTACAAACTGTGCTCGAATGTCTAGAGCAAAAGAATTGACAGTACCTAATTATAACCCTTACAAAAAAACCCAGTGAACTTCCAGTGAAAAATTGTTCCAAAACCCAGCGAACTTCCAGTGATCTTTTCCAGCGAACTTCCAGTGATCTTGTTCCAAAACCCAGTGAACTTCCAGTGAACTTCCAGTGAACTTTTCTAGTGAACTTCCAGTGATCTTTAAAGATCACTGGAAGTTCACTAGAAAAGCTTTCATAGCTAATTAGCTATGAAAGTTAACTTTCATGTTTATATATAAAAATTGGAAGTTTAGCGAATTCGCTGGAATTTTATTTTTTAGGATATATTTTTTTTTAAAACTTTCATAAACATTTTAAATATTTAAAACCGTGAAGCGCGAAATAAGACAAATTAAGCATAGGAAAAAAAAAAGTTTAATATAACATTTATTTAAAAATATCGATATTTAGAATAAAAATACAATGTATAAGTAATAAACTACCTTAAGTATGAATACAAATTTTCATAAATCAATTTTTTTTCTATTTTAACCATTTAAACAAACAAAACAGAAAATCAGTTGTATTTTTATTTTTTTGTTTTGATAGAGATTTAAATCATAAAACATAATCTACAAAAAAATTTAATAAAGCATAATCATTTTGCATAAGCTTACACGAGCTTGTTTGAAAAACTTTGAAAAAAAATTGAATTAAAAAAATGTGTATCTCATTAGTCGAGAACCAAAAGGCTGTACGTACATTTTTTGTTTTCGAATAAATGCAATTTGTTTATTTTTCCTGATAATTTATCTAAACTTTTTTAAATTTTATTTATTAGTATATTTTAGTATATTTTGAGGCGAAAAAATCATGAGTTTAGCGGTTCGTTCTCCACAGACAAGTAATCAAAACAAAAAAAATTTAAGAAAATCGTAAGTTCGTGAGTACGTTCGTAAGTATGTCTTTTAAGTTCGTGAGTACGTTCGTAAGTATGTCTTTTAAGTTCGTGAGTACGTTCGTAAGTATGTCTTTTAAGTTCGTGAGTACGTTCGTAAGTATGTCTTTTAAATTGTGCTTGACGCATTCTTTTCCGTTTGGGACTTCGGAGCTAAAAAAAAATGATACAATATATAAAGGACATATATAATAATTATATAAAAACATATATAAAATAAACAGTAAAATAGTAAGCAAACATAAAATAGTATAACAGGTATAAACATAATTAACTTTAAAAACCAAGGATAAATTATAAAAACAAAAACATATGTATATTTAAAAATCGATAATTACTTTAAAATAAAAAAATTTGATTGGTGACTCTGAAACATAAACCTGGCCTTACTATTAGAGATTATACGGTAATCAAAATAATTAATACTAAAAAAATATACTAAAACAATAATAATAATTACAAGATTAAAATAAAAAAATAAAAAATCAGACGAAAGTCACAAGCTAGTTGAAATTAAAAAATCCTATTATTTATTGTTTTTCTATAAAATAAAATTAAGACATAGTAGTCCTAACAAAATTTTGTTATTTATAAAAGATGAAAACTAGTGATATAATTATAATTAAATACGAAAAGTAATACAATTAAAATATAATACCTGCTTTAAAATAAGCTCTGCGCTCGTCATTAATTTTTTCACAGAGCGTAACACTGACATCATTTTTCGAAAAATTCGGAAACTTGGATATTGTAAGTTCTGTAAAAATTGCAGATAAGCAATTTCTCGTATTGAATTGATTCTGGAATTCCAGAGTATAAGTGTTAAAATTTAATAATTTTTTACCTGTTATTAAATGCAACACAGCTGGATCAAGGCCAACTTTTTTTGAAACAGAAAACTTTGAAGAGCCTTTTTTTCCTGATAGCGAAGCATTCACCAACTTATTTCTTTCATAAAAATGGCCTAATAACTGTTTGACCAGCTTTTTTCCTGTTGGTGCTGTTAAGACTCTATTAGGAATCATGTTTTCAGTGACTTCTTTGTCACTGCATATATAATCTGTTGGTTGTGTTGTATGGGAAACTAATGAATGTGCTGGTACTTGTTCTAATAGTTGTGAATGCATTGATAGTGGAAGTTGTGAATTTGTTAGCGATGTTGGTTGTGAATGCAACAATGGTGGTGGCATTTGTGGAACAGAATATAGTTGTGCTGGTAGTGAAAAAGGTGGAGAAGGCATTTGAAATGAATTTGAAGTCAATGGAATGTTTTCCGATTGAAGTCGATTGAAGTCAATTGAATTGAACAAATTTTCATGAAACGAATTATGATTGTTAAGAAAAAGTGAGGAATCAGGATGTTCATTAATGGAGTCATTAGTTGAAAAAGACTGGAATTGTTTGGGTTGGGATTGGGTTGAGAAAGGAGGAGTTGTTGGTAATGTTTGTGATAAAAGAGGTTGTATTTGTGAATTTGTTGGTTGTAAATATAATGGAGATGGTTTTGAATGGGTTGTTGATGGTTGGGAAATCAACATTTTTGCTTTCTTTCTTGGCAACTCTTCGCTTAAGTCACCTTCTTCTGCTTTGCTAACAAGCCCTAAAAGTGAAATAAAATCCATACATTTAAAAGCATAGGGCATTATAAAACTGTGGGTATTTTAAACAGAGGATTTTATAAAACAGAAAAGTTGAGCATTTAAATTTACTGAATGGTCACAAGCAGTGAATGTCTAAAAGAAAAATGAAGTACACTAGAAATAGTCATAAAACAGCTGATAAAGTAAATCGCAAATGTTTAGCTATTATAATTCCATTTAAAATTTTTAAAACATTTTATAATAAAACTCTTATTATTGTAAAAAAAAGAAATAGAATTGCCAAAATTGATCTCAGCTATGCCAGTATTTTATTTGGAATACAAATGACTGTTTACTTACTTTCTATTTTTTTGTACAATGTTGTTAGCTTCTTAGCAAAATCTTCTTTTAATGCTATAGTATGAGTATTCTAGGTATTGTAAAAATATATGACACAAAACTATATTTTATGAATAAACAGGATAGGTCAATCAATTTTTGTTTATGCATAATGTCTGCTTTTCTAAAATTGTATGATTTTGATGAGGTTCCATTTTGGAAGAGTTACAGCCATCTTTATAAATGAAACTATTAGCAGAATAAACTTACCAACAATAACTCCATTTGCTGAACTGTTATATATTCAACTCTAACAGAACCCTTAAAAGTAAACAAAGTTTTATCCAGAGTTTGAACTGATCTTGTTCAAAGTAAATTTTATAATATATAAACCTCAATTTCATTTGTTATGTTTAGCAATTTCTTATCTTTTTTTTTCTTGAGAAGTGAGCCTTTTTTCAATAATGCTTCTTCTAAACTGTCTAAATATAATAATATAATTACTATTTCATAAATGTTAAATATATCTTTAAAAACAGATGTTTGTAATACATCAAACATAAAAGACTACTAACGATGTCATTATATGAAATATCTTAAATGCTGGAAACATACGCAATTGAAATAATTAACAACTTTAAATATAAAATTTCAAAAGAAACTTAAAATATTTTCAAATTTGAAGCTTACCAACCACACATATAACTTTACCCTTCTCAATGGGGCCTTCATCTCGATTAGTAAGTTTTGTGTATCTTATATCACCCTCTTTGTTATTTACAAGAAAAGCCCTGTTAAGTACAGATGTATCCCATTCAACAGAGACAGTTCCGTTGCGAGACCATTGTACAACAGCAAACTTAGACATTATGAATACTAAGACTTAAGTCAATTTAAAGATTACAAATAAATACATAATTTTGAAAAAATTTTGAAGTAAATTATAAGTTGCTATTAAATCTAATACCTCATTAGCAATGTATAGTTATAGATCTGTATTACATAAATTTATAGATGTATATTAATAAGACTTTAAGTATTTAAAAATTGTAACAACAAATAAGCAGTTAAATATATTGTAACCGAAATTGCAACGGTCTAGGGAGACAGTAGATTAAATGAAAATTATCCAATTTTAACCAGTACCATGCTTCTGAAATTTTTTTTTTGTTAATTCACCTCCCCAAGGCTGAGAAGGCCACTACAGATGAAGAGGCTACTTAATTGTGGTTATAACCCTCTCTCAACTCTATAACTCCAAAACACAAACCTTGATGAACAAGGCCGCTGCATGAAGAAACAAGTTGAGCGCGGTACTACCAGGGACATGGTGGGGATCGAACTTGGAACCTCTCGCTTATAAAGCGAGCGCTCTACCACAACACCACTACCGCTTAAAATAACAACACTCTAATTGTTGCTGTGTAGGAAAGTGAATAAAATGACCTAGGTAACCCTAAAAAAAAAACAGTAACCCAGTAGTTATAGAAAATGTAAATATTAACTTTATAAAATAAAAAAACAATTCTAAAGAAAAACAATATTTTTAAACCAGAAGTTTTTACAAAATTGACAAGCCAACATAAACTGTTGAAGGTTACATGTAATTTTTTATCACAAATATAAAATGCAACAGTTTAAAAAAAAAAAATAACAATTCACCAAAAAAAAATTACAGTTCACCAAAAAAAATTATAGTTAACAAAAAAAAATTGCAGTTTACCAAAAAAAGAACAGTTCACCAAAAAAAAATTATGTAAACAGCTCACAAAAAAAAATTACAATGTTACAAACAAATCATCATGCAAAGATAAAAAGCAATAATAATACAAATAATAATATTATGCAAAGAATAATTATAGAAGAGTTAAAAAGGGCATAAATCAGGAATACTAACAACACAATCTTCAACCAAAAAAGCTTTTTGTATAATTTGCTCTGCAAAAATTATAGATAGACATTCTGCATAAGTATACATAAAAATATGCTTAGCTGCTTTCGGACTTGTTTTTAAAAATCTAACACAAGCAAAAACATTCATCTCAAAGATAAAGAAATATTCAATACTACAAAATGATCCACAAGTAAGTTTAACAAGTGAGTCACAATGACGAACATTCTTATGACGAATATGGTAAATGTTTTTGGCAATAGAAACTTTGTAATATTTTTGAATTTCAAAAATATGCTTACCTAAATAATGCTCAAAAAACAGTTTCTCACAATAAGGAATATTATAATTACAGCCTTTATCTAAGACTTTAATTGAGCCAATAATAACTCCTTTAAAATTAAAATTATAAGAAAATAACATGTCATCCAAAAAGTCAATGCAATCTTCGTCTATAATATTAGAATGAGAAGCTTGAATGTTACATGTAGTTAAATATGAAAATCGATCTATTACTTGAGTAGATATATCTTGAGTACCATTTAAAAGAGATAAAATAATGCCATTAAAATTTTCAAACTGATGACAAGAATAAGATAATAAAGGCCCCCATAGACGAGCACATGAGGGAAGATGAAGTAATTGGTGCACATTATAAGACATATTCTCTCTACCATACAAACCAGGAAATTCGTAAACAAATCGATTAATTAATAATGTGGCTTCATTAACAACACTTTCAGATAATACCTTATTATTTAACATAAAAACAACATTAGATAAAAGAATAAAATGATCAAAAAACTGCGGAAGCAAAATATCACATAAAATAACAGGACCATAAAAAACTAAAAAATTAAAAAACTCAACACCTTTCCAATGCTTTATGCAACTTAATGATCGTGGAGTCCGCCTTATATTGCTTGGCACACTAATTACAGATAACCGATTATTTATAACAGTACAGTGTCTACGAATAGAAAAAATAGAACCAGAATAACAACTATCAAACCAGAAAGAAAACATAGCTTTCATAACACCAAGCTCTATACAGTGCAAATTATCAACAACTGTTCCATTTACACAATCAAAATTAGGCAATCTTACTAATGGTGAAATATCTAAAAACCCTTCAACCACATTAACACAAAAAAAATCTGTATTGCTTCTACAATTCATAGTAACATCAGAAAATGGATAAGTCATACAAGACCCCCTGCCTTTTGGAACTCTTTCCCCTCTAGAAGAACACCAATGACAACCATTATAACCATTAAATTGCCTACGACAAAAAACCAGAGCTCTTGCAATTGTATCACATGAAAAAATAGATACATGAAAAAAAACACGAACATTATTAGATAAGAGTATACCATTAGTGGATAGGTTAGTAAAAATATCAACAAAAGGAGATAAAAATAATTGTATATTTGGTTTTTTAAAACCCGACCAGAGACCAAAAAACAAAATATTAGTAATTTGCAATGAATATGGAAAACTATGAATGGATGCTAGCAAAGGCCACAAGGACCACTTTGATGATTTGAAAATGGGAACTCCATCAGTATTAACAACAAGTCTAATTGTTGCTTGCCCATTTTCTTCAAGATCTGCTAAATGTATCCAATTGTTATCGCAAGTATTTTTAAGCTGTTTGTTTATGTTTAAAATATGAAAAAAATTGCATTTCTTATGAAGATAGGATGATGTAAAATATTTCAAACATTTTGGACACTGCTTATTAAGACTTAAAGCAACTTCACAAACATCACAAAAAAAAACTTTTTCATATAACTCTTTTTCCTTCTTAAAAAACTTCAAAAACAAATATTTAGATGTAGGCAAAACACTGTGTGGCAATAAAATAGTTAAGAGAGTTAACAACGCCTCTAAGGCTTCGTAGGACAAATTAAAGCGCAAAACAAAAGTCATTATGCATAAACATGCATTAGAGACATTTATCTTTGCCCCAGGATACAGAGGTGGACTCTCTGAACTTTCATTTTCATCAAACTCATCATTGATTGTTTCATTTTTTGGTTCATCTAAGTCAGATAAATGATCCATAAATTCATCGTCAATAGAATTATTGTCATCAGAGGTGCTCTCATTCTGTTGTTGAGCACAGTTAACTTTTGACATCCTCCATTGTGTTGTTCTTGGAATACTTACTTCGCCTGATTGCCATTTCTTGTAGCGACCAATTCTAGGCATCTAAAATAAAAGAGGCAAGCAGGCAAAATTAAACTTTAGTTAAACAAGATTAACATCAGAAAGAGAACAAGAGAAACGATTGTACTAAACCTAATTGTGCTTAAATAACAATGATGCTTATTTAACAGCTAGTTCTTTAGTATATACAATACAAACTATACTTTTATTTGATGAAAATTTTTTTATCAAGTGTATGATGTATATATAAATATCAAATGCATATATATGTTAAATGAAGGTGTTTAAGCGGTATAAAATTTTATAATTTTATTTAAATTTTATAATTATTCAGAAAATTTAATATTCTTTTGAAAACTATAAAACTTACAAAATATCTATTCTGATGAGTCTTAATTGATGAAATTTTCTGATGTCTTAATTGATGAAACACAGTGTAAAATGAAATAAGTTTGATAAATGATTTTTACTAATTTATTATTGCTATGTTCTTTTAAGAACATTGAGCCCTCTATTTTAAGAATACATTTAAAATTATTCGGATATATACGTGTATATATATATACGTATGTATATATATATACGTATGTATATATATATATATATATATATATATAAATACATATATATATATATATATATATATATATATATATATATGTAAATACATATATATATATATATATATATATATATATATATATATATATATATATATATATATATATATGTGTGTGTATATATATATATATATATATATTTTGAAATTATAAGGACCCCTTAAAATATTTTTTATTCCAAAAAAATTTTAAACCTAGTGTTTTTGTATTAAATAGAACACATTTAGGGGGTGGGAACAAATTATTTTCAAAAATGCTGTTTTTGGGACACCCTAATACACACACACACACACACACACACACACACACACACACACACACACACACACACACACACACACACACACACACAGATATATATATATATATATATATATATATATATATATATATATATATATATATATATATATATATATATATGTATATATATATATATATATATATATATATATATATATATATATATATATATATATATATATATATATATATATATATATATATATATATATATATATATATAAATCAATCATTATCTATTATGTTCAATAATCTACAATAAAGAAATTTATAATAATAAATTTTTGTGAAATTATAAAGTTGAATATGAACTCGCTTTAATAAAAATGAACATACTGAACAACATACCTGTGGTTTTGGAAATTGAGTAGAACTTAAAATAATAGAAACTGAAACTGTGGATATAAAAAAACAACGTTTACTTTATTACAGAAATTGGAAAAAAATTTTCAAGATGTTATATCTGTCAAATTTCAAAAAAGTTATGTTAGCAAAAGTTATATCAATATTGAGTTATGAAACCCGCGGCGTTTTCGATTATTGAAAATCAGCGCTAAATTTCCACTCAGGTTTTAGATCACTGGAAATAAAATGACGTTTTTTGTTAAACTTCCAGTGAACTTCCAGCGAAGTCGTAAAATTTGCGGAAAACCCAGCGAACTCGGTGAATTTCCAGTGATCTTTTACATTTCCAGTGATCTTTTACATTTCCAGTGAACTTTCACTGGAAGTTCGCTGGGTTTTTTTGTAAGGGAAAAATAAATAAATGATAATTTCAAAGTATGTAGCAGAAAAAAGTCGTGCTAATCTGTTTATTCATTTCAAATGTCACCTGTATGATGGTGGTCATAGTTAAAAATCTAATAAGCATTTGCACAACTAAAACTTGATCACCCTTTGGATAACGGAGCGAGGCAATCAATTTCACTAGGATGTACTGCACTTTCAGCATCAACACCAAGGATAGTAGAGTGAAAGTAGGAGAAAAATCTACACAATCTGCTTCTTTAAAAATGCGATTTTTTGTATATCTATAAAAAGCTTCTGTAGACTGAGTTCAAGACAGCCTTGTTCATAAAAACTAAAGTTTGTATGGAATCGGCTAATAGCAGGTAATAGTAAAAATAACACAACAAACACAGTAACAAAAAACTTTCCTTTTTATAAACGCATAGAAGCATTTTTTAACATTTCGAATGTGATTTCCAAGAGCTTGTAATCAGGACCAAATTTAGATAAAGGGAAGTTCTAGAGAGCTACTCCTTGAAGCCCATCCACCTGCCGTTTTTTCCTTTGAAATCACGCAACATGATACTAAAGTATGTCAATACTATCCTGTGTCAAAACGTTAAATGCAATATATTGTAAAAAGAATAACTTATGTTAAAGCAAAGAATGTACTGCATGATAAACAGATGCATTAACTAACTCACCTTAAATAACTAACCTGAAACTTAAAGGTGGAATATATTTTTTGGGCGATATAGTTAACCAAATTGCTTGAGAAAAAGCAACAGAAACAAATACTCGAATTTTACCATAGTACAATTGCTATCATACTGATTTTATTGGTGTAACGTTGGTAACAAAGTAAAACTCCAGCGGTCACCCGGCCCCAACTCCGCCTGTGTGATTAATCACGTAGGCCAGTCCCTAAGAAAAGTTAGCTTTGAGCTCAACTCTTTTGTGTTTATTTGTGACTTAAGTCGTTACAAACCGTATTGTTTTGTAAGCGATTTAACGAGGTTATTTCACATATTATCATATAGTTTTCTCAACAAACAGAACCGTACTTTTCATGGTTTTGCGAAATGCCTAAGTAATTTCTCGTTCCTCGCCCCAACCATACTAATAGTATGAAAAGTATAAAAGATGTGACCGACTCACGTTTACATAGGTTTTAAAGAAGGAGAGGAATACTTTGAATACCACTTTTGAGATTTCAGTTTAAAAATGTCATAATCAATCCATTTTGATGGACTGTTACATAAGAAGTCAAAGTCTATAAAAGTTTTGCAATTGGCCAAGTGTACTAGACAGTTTTTACGCTCCTAACAGTTGTAGATATTATCAGAAGCGTCAAAACCGCAATCACCTGTGAAAGTTACACGTGAACATCTAGAGACCATAAAGTAGAATCATGGATCATTTTTGATGTTTATAACATAGTCCTTGCGCTTCACCTCAGAAACTCTTTCACTCATCGATTCTAAAGCTAATTAAGAAACTTTGGTAAAGAAAAACTCGTGTTATGTCAGTTCCCTAAAAAGGCCACTGCGGTACGGCAAGAATAGGTTTTTAGTGCAATAGCCGATTAGCGTTTTTACTCTGTAAGAAAAGGCAGAAGAGCCATACTACTTGTGCTAAAACGAATTTACCATTTGAAGCCTAACTAAACGTCTATTCTTTTCATTTCGGCATTAGGAAAGTTGCTCAAAAATGAAAACAGATTTGTTTAGGAAACTTTTCTTTTTCAACTAAATACAATCAAAAGATACTCAAAACATTACAAAAGTGCAGATGCAAGCACAGATAAAGACATAACCAAAAATATCGAAAAAACAAAAACTTCGCAAAAGAAAACGACACCCTGAACATTTAAAAGCTGATTAAAAAACAAGTCGTAAGAGAAGAAAAGTAAGACCTGTAACTATAATTCCGAACACGGTGAAAAAATAAACTAGTTTTCTTTTCTTTTTTATAAAAAAACTCGATACATAGATATATAAATATATGTGTGTGTATGCATAATTACAATAAGTTAAGCCGTTTTTTAACGTTCTGTCTTTATTCTTCCATCTTGATTTCAAGATTCAATGGAGCTTGAGGAAGAGTGCGAGGTGCTTCAACAGATAACTTTGAGTCTTTGGTATAACGAGAGCTCAGCTGTGATGAATCGACATCATCGGGTAAGACAATGTTTCTTGTGAACTGCTTCTGGTGTAAACTCGATCCGTGCTCACCTTTGTTTTCGCTTTTTGTTTCACCGTGAATTATCAAGTTTCTACCCTTCACTTGAATCGAAATCTCTTCTGGTTTAAAGCCTTGTACGTCTAAAGCGTACTTAAAAGTGTCCTTGCTCGACTCTCCGTCAGAAGCTGAGCTTAAAGGAAGCTTCTTAGGAGCTTCAATATGCAAAACACCGTCTTGGCTGATGTTCGAAGTAAGGGCTGTCGGATCTACGTCGTCTGGAATGGTGTACTTTCGATGAAACTCGCTCGACTCAAAACCGTTCTCGTTTTCGTTACGATGTTTGCCTCTCACCTCAAGAACATGACCTAAAAAGTCAACAAAATCACATAGTTTTTAGCAAGCGTACAGTCTTAAGAGAAACTCAATATCAATTGGAAACTTAGCAGAAACTCAACATCAAAGGGAAACTTAACAGAAACTCAAACTTAACAAGAAACTCAACATCAATGCGTACCTTCAACTTTTAGAGAGACCTCTTCTGGTTTGTAATGTTTAACATCAAGATTGACAACGAAACCTTCTGGTTTAGCAGCAGTGTTCCCCTTCAGACGAGATATGTATGAGAGAGGCTCCAGCACGTCTTTGTATAATCGGTCCAACTCTCTGCTGATCCCTCGAGCACTCGATCTGTCATCGAACAGAGGATGATATCTCAAGGGAGGAAAGGTGATTTCCAGCATATCGTTGAAGAACGGATCTCTTGGTACTAATTCGTGAACAGGTATGTGCCACAGTGACATTCTTATCGATTTGTCGTAATGTACGAGTAGAAAAAACTAAATTCTAGCAAAATACTTTGCAAGACAGACTCTGATCAAGCAGACTTTCTTATTGAACTTTATTACTGCATCGTCGAATAGCGTCGGTGTTTTTATTTGGTTTTTGTAAAAAAAAAAAAAGAACTTTCCGTTGTTTACAAAAAAAATTTCTGGAGATCTCCTAATCTTTCTAGACTTTACTCTCCTTCGTTGTTTTTCTATAGCTTCATAATTATGCATAAAAAAAAAAAAATGTAAAACAGAACTTTCTACGGCTCTTTTCAACAACGTTCTGGAGATTTCTATAAACTTCAATAACATCGCTCTCCTTCCTAGTTCTCTTATAAAACATATCGACCACAATTTACTGTGCAGTAACGTTTCCAAAGATTTTTTTAAAAGGTTCTCAAGAGAAGCAGCAATGTAATGTATATGTAGTGTTATAAATGTAATGTTTAAGTGTCAGTAGTACTGCAATGTTATGAAATCGAATGTATATAAAGTAGTATAAACAGTATGCAAGGCAGTAAAAATGTATACATGTTCTATATGATTTTGTATTTAACAACACCAGAAGTTGCTGCTTATGGTGATCAAATGGTTTTTCACGTTAAAATAGCAAGAAAAAACGCAATTTTAATTTCCAAGATTTTTTTCAAAAATCAGTTTATGTAAACCAAGGTCATCTAAAGAGACACAACAAAAAATTTTGACCCTTTCAAAGTAAACCTGCTTTGCATCTGTTTTTATTTTCGGTTTCTTTTGTTTAGAAGCAAGCCCCCATGGTTAAAATTATTTTAAGTATAAAACGACGGTCTCGTTCGCTTAATTTATTCGGTTTTTCTGCTCGATGCTTATTCTCAAATTGATTTTCGTTCTTGCTCCTTTTCGGCATCATTTTGAACGGTTCTTCGTCGTCTTTCAGTAATTTTAGCGATGTTTTTTAATTGTTTGTTTTCACTACGAATGCTATTGTAATTTTTCAGTCTTCAGCAGTCGTTTCTTTGCGTTTTAGAGACTTTTTCGCTATCACTTTTTGCATCATAAATTTCATGAAAAATACAAAGAATGAATTGCAACAGGGGCATTTTATGTTATGTTTTATGTTGATAAAGAGAGGCCCTACACTATTTCACTTGTAAAGCCATCCCATGCCTCCTTTTTTTTTTTTTTTTTTTTTTTTTTAAATCACACAACAAAATAGTAAAATATTTCAATACTATCTCAAGCCAATATGCATCGTGACAAGAATATATTGTCAAAATATTACCGTAATCTATATCATTTAAAATGATAAAGTTATGCGTTAATTAACTAATCTTTAGTAAAAAAACGTGGTAAGGTTAATAAATAAAAAAAAATTCGACAAGATTTATTCTTCGAGTAACATTCTCAGCGTTGTTAAAATCTGGCAGCAACAGGAACAGTTAACGAAGCACAACATTTACAACGTTTAATCCATATAATTAGAAAACTAAAAATCAATCAAAAATTCCAAAATTAAAAAGGAAACTTACATGTTAATACAAAAAAATGTTCTTTTTCGATTGAATTGTTGTAACTTTGTGTCTTCGTAAGTCTAATAATGGCCGATCAAAAAAGTTCCTTCGAATGAAATTTTAAATGTTTTCAAAAAATTAAATGTAACGCTTTTAAAAGATTAAATGTGAAAATGAGGTGAAAATATGAATTTGACTGAAATAATTATTCCTTTTCTGTCAAATAATTAACAGTTCTATTTTAAATCAATTATGATTTACATCATGACAATGTTTAAGCCAAGAAATTACCTAATTTGTCTAAACTTAATTTTAAGGTTATAAGAATAATTGGTAGAATATGAAGTAAAGAGTACTTTAAAAAAAGTTGACGATCAACTAAAAATCCGCTCGATGTGCAGCAAAATGTTTTAAAAGCGCTTCTGAAGATTATTAAACTCATTTTGAAATGCAAGTTTATCATTTTGATGTAGCTTATTGATGTAGAATTAGTAATATAACAAATTAAGCATTCCACAAACTTCGTTTTATTGGAATTCCATTTGAACTTTAAAAAACGTAAGTCAAAAGTTCAGATAAAAAGATTTAAAACAAAAGTTTCAAATTGATTCAATGATTGACACGGTTTTATGAATAGCCCTTAAAACATCCTTTCTCTTACTGAAGACCAATAAAACCTACTTGGACATCCATTACATACGGAGCATTTGTTTGCATTGATTGCTATGCCGCTCATCGATGTTTACGAGTTTATCTTTTACTCATCATTTAGTTCATCATTTGTTAAGTAACTTAACAAATATTTGATATATCAAAGTAGCAACGCTATCCAACCATTCTATTAGCCATATTTAACAAGGTGCCACTATATACTGTTAAATATGGACTGGTTCAAACAAAACAGCATCGCAATCGTTCCTTGAGAAGCCAGCACGGCGAACTGTAAAGGACAGCGGCCAATCGAACGATTCTTGTCAGTAGTGAAGGAGCCCTTGCTGAGAAGCGGAAAATGCGCAAACGACCACCCACATCTTACAAAATTGTGGAAGAGAGCGAGCGGAAAGGTACTTCCAGAGACGGTTGCCAGGATGATAGCGAAGGTTAAAGGAAAGGTGCGTAAGCTTGCCCTGACTGGGAAAAACTAAAAAAATAATTTGCACTGCACTACGTGGTTTCGGTTAATGTTTCCATAATAAAAATGTCTTTGATTAAATTTTATTTTCGATCTCGTTTTAATTACTAACGATTATCCAATTTTTATAGTCACAAAGTCGAATAATGACGATAAAATGCACAAAAGTGAATTTCTGAAAATAACGATAAAAAAATTAATTGGAGATTGTAAAAACGCATTCCTCAGTCGCGACATAGGTAAAATGAAAAACTATCGAGTTAAAAATCAATAAATCTTAAACCTACAGCACAAAAAGAGAGGCGGAAGTTTTTGCAACCAATATACGTACAGCATGGTATAACCACTTGAAATTTTAACAATAGTCAATCACATGCGTAAACATGAAGTGCGCACCACCTTCGATGATACAGAAGAGAAAAACATTCCCGACAATTGACGACAGTGTTTTTCGATATTTTCGATATTTTTCGATATTTTCGATATTTTTACAATTTTTTCGATATTTTCAAAGTAAGACCCATGTCTTACTTTGAAAATAAGCGCTTTTTTTGGATTCAAAGTTCACTGAGTTGAGATCAATAACAACATTTGAAGAAGACACTCAAGAACGATAGAAGATAATAATATTTGTGCGCATTAGGAACTCCAACAAGCAGGGGCCAATTCTATAAACAACTCGAAGTTTTTTTCGAGAAAAAAAATCTTTCGTAAAAACGCAATTTTTTAAGTAAATTATTATTACGTAAAAAAATGCATAAACTCGAAGAATTTATCGCTGTTTGTATTTTTTTTCGGCCATTGCTATAAAGCATAAAACGTATACATCCGTAATGCGTTATTGATAACAACAATTTTTTTTTAATTTTTATTAAGTAAGCCTACTTAATAAATTTTATTAGTTATTAAGTAGGCTGTGCTGTCTAAATATTCCACTAAATATTCTATAATAATATATTTTTTTATAATTAGAATCATACCTAAAAAAGCTTACCTATATTATATATAGGGGACGTCCATAAAGTTCGTACCCCCTTCCCCTCTGCGTACGTACGCGTTATTTATTAAAAAAGTATGACCCCCTCCGCCCACCCCACCCCTACCAAAAAAAAAAGTTTTCAAAACATTAAATTCAAAAAACATCAACATTTTTAGTTAGAGATTTTTCTGCACGTAACTAAAAAACGGGCAATTGTTAACAAAAGAAAAGAAAAATGATTTAGAACGGATTCGTGTTGCGGCTATTTTATATTTAGCCTTTTATATTTCCACAAATAGTGACTTAAATAAATTAAATTCTTGTGCCGTTTCATTGCAGCCTCGCTCGGCCAGTATTTGTTGCATTTGTCGCAAATTCCTTTTCAAAGCCTTTTTTTCCAATGAAAGACAATACAGATCAAAATTTTGTACTTTAAGCCTTCTGTAGATATATCTTGCGCTAGAGGTGCAAAGTTTGAATGATTTGAAATATTGAGACGGTTCCATCGCTATGTAACCATTCTCGCAGTACTCGTAGACGGCCGGAAATGGAATGAAACGTTGGGGGATGGTATTTAGCCAATTTGTTTCAAACGATGAACAACATAACTTGTCCTGGCATTTCATAATTTGCATGTGTAAAAGCATTCGATGTATCGTGTTTCCCACTTCTTATGCGTATGAAAGTGTCTCCACTGTTGGATACATTTCCATTATTGTTAACTTCGCATATGCCATACACAGATGGGATTAACTTGTGCTGTGGGCCGACAGAAAAGTCATGATCCATAAGTTCGACCTTGTATTCCACATGCATCAGCAACGGCGCTTGATGACTTGCAGCAGTAAGGCTCAACGGTACCCTTGCTTTACCATCATTGGACATGAAAAGCATAGCTTTTGGTCCAAACAATTTGCAAACTTCAAACATGCCATCAATAAAAGATTTGGCAAACATTCTATCATCATTTCTTTTTCGCAGTGAATTTTCTGGACGTAGTAGTTTCACTGGAACTGTGTTGACATGCTTTTTTCCTTCAGAAAAGTTTCCACGTCGTGGTAAAAGACGAAGATACAAACCACTTCTACTCAAGTTGAAGCCTATCTCCGTCAGCTCTCTCTGAAAATCATCCAAAGTGGAGGCACTACGAAGGCATTCTGTTCTTCGATGCTCGTCTGCTGCTGATGAATTTTGCACAATTTTTATGATTGTTGATAAAAGTTCTGGTTGATCAATTTCGAGCCATGGTCGTCCAGGATGGTTTTGCGTAAACTGTTTCAAAGCACTTGATACTTCAGGGTTGTTTTGACAAACTGTTTCGATACCCTCTTTAAGATTTTGTCTCCGTTTTCTTTGTCGTACCGATTCACGAATCAATCTGAAAACAAAATACTACACAAGTTTTTAATTCCGTTATGAAACCTTCTATACTTAAGGTTTCCTGGATTCTGCGAACTTTGTAAATCCTCAATTAGAAATTCTTATTGACAATAAAGTTTTGAAAATTTCTGCCTGTTTAAAAGCCAAGACATCTTTCTATAATCTTAAATAAGCTCTATTTGATATATCTCTTAACATTTACCTGTCCAAGTTGGTTTTTTCTTTTCTTATGCTTTCTTTCAAAATGTCTAATTGTTTCCTCGTTAAAGTAGACAAACCAGAATCGCGTACGACTATCAAGGATGAAAACTGTGATTCAAGATCTGACATTTTCTTCCGACATTTCACTTGCGCCGGATTTGCTCCTTCCTTATCATTTCATGTTAAATCTAAATTAGGAAATACCCAAAAATGAACTATTATAAATTCTTGGAAGTTATAGTGATTGGATAAAGAGAAATTGGTCGAGTTGTCCAATTATGGACAAATAAAAATATGCGATTGCGATATAGTCGTACAATGTAGATTAACTACCAATTCAATATATAAAAAATCAAGAGGGAAAAAGTTTGTAAATTATTTGAAAAAATGGCTCACTAAGTTCAATCCTTTCAGGTTCTGTCGTAGTTGCGTTCGGAAAACTTTGTATTTTATTTGACGAAGACGGCACTGGATATCTTTTTTCTTTTTACAAGGCGGTGATAAAGCATTTTCCCAGAATGACATGAGTGATCCTTTCGACTTTGTTGCTTTCACTTTTAATTCGTTTTCTTTTTTTTCATACAAAGACTAATCATATTTTACTATTTTCCACAATTCCTGTGCGTGCTTATACTGGTTTTGTTTTTCAAGTGTTGAATATGCTTTTTTATATAACTTAAGAAGTTAAAGATACTTTTTCTCGTTGCCAACAAATTCGTTCGACATCTTGGAAATAAACAGTTTTTTTTTTTGTTGCAAAGTATTCAGTTATTCGAATAGAAAGATAAAAGGTTTTTTTTTATTTGGAAATAAACGATTTAATGATAAGATTCAGTATCGTTCATTGTAATTCAGTGTCGTTAACCCTTTCATGCGCTGGGTTGTTGTATAACAACAAATTAAACTGAGCTTCCCCAATGCAAATAGTTCTTCCTAACCGATTGAAAACAATATTATTTTATAAAGGAAAGTTGAAAAAGGCTGTAGAAAAAGTCTACTTTACTATTTCAGAGTACGCAAAGGATTTATAATTCTGATCTTGTCGTGAAAAAAATATTTAATGTTAGTTTAACATAGTACTGTTCTTACTACTCATTTATATTTTTGTTTATTTCTAACTTTTTGATTTAATAAACAAAATTAATTTGTTGTTGCGGAACAACACTGCGCTTCAACGGTATAAAACCCCGTCCATTATTATTATTGTTTTATACGATAAGATTTTTTAATTAAAATATTTTTGTTATCATTTAATTGTTAAAATAAGTTTAAAGATTAAAATATTGTTATTATTATCATTTACAATATCATTATTCTTATTTTTATTTTTTAGTAATTCTAATATTATTGTGAATGTGATTATATAAGTTACTTATGGTTATATTGAGTACAACGCTATATTATTTACTGAGTGTGCTTAGTATATGTTTATATACACACATAAATATATATTACATATGTGTATGTGTGTGTGTGTGAGTGTGTGTAATTTGATGCAACTTATTTATTTTCAGAACTTAAAGTAAAATAAATAATGGCACTTTTAAAAAATTTTTATTCTTATAAACACACACAAAAAGTTATAACAAAGTTAGTTTCTGAAGAAGCTTTTGTCATAGATTTTGATCATAGTGATGTTGATCGTGATAATAATAGTGATCTCGAGAATACAAATATAGAAAAGGATTTGTGCATGTTCATTGAATTTACTTGCTCAGAATCAGAGTTTAGTGTAGATGAAAGTTCTGATGATGAAATTATCAATAATAAAATGACTTCAGCAAGTAAATTTCTTAATCATGTACATTATACAAACTAAGTCATTGTAGGCAGTGTGGAAATGGTTTTACTGTTATTCGATGTATGAAATGGTAGATAAGCCTGTGTCTTTTAAAAAAAGGAAATTTTTTAATGAGTTTCATGGAGTCAACCAATAGTTTTTAATGTTTTAACCCACTACCAGTTATTTTTTGTTGTTTGTCAGCACCCCTCTTTGACTGTTGTTAACATCCCTCTTTAACTGTTTTGTTACTTTAATTTTATTACTGTTTTAACAAATGTAGGGTAGAATCAAGATAGCTAAAACTTAAAATTGTTTATTTATTAAAAATACCCATTGGCGGGCAGTGCTGTTCTATAACAACAAATTCAAATGACATCTTCACATCATTTTTTCCTCATTTTTTTTTTTTAATGTCATATTGGCATAAATGAGGTTCAACGAAACAAAGTTTTGATTTTTTTCAGTCATGGTAAAATAATTGGAGCATGAAAGGGTTAAAGCGAAGAACGTAAAAAAATAACTTGGGTCAAATTAATTGCGGTTACATTTCGCAATGAAAAGTATTGGTCTCTATTAGCATTAAAATAGTTGTTTTTAAATATAATTGTTTTTTGTAATCAGAAAAAAATATATTTTGATTTTAATAGCAATTTGAAGTAGTGCATTGTTTATTAAAAGTTAATAATAAAATATTAATTTAAAATGATAAAAATTAATTTGTTGTAGCGTTTTAATTGAAAAGATATAAACCAGGTTGCGTATTTAAAAAAAAAAACAATTCTGAAAAAATTTGCTTTTAATGTCCAATCAAACGACAATGCTGAAGATAAAAAATAATTTGAACAACGCTCGCTTTCTATTTTCTTTCAGTGACCGAAATCAGAAAAAAAACAAGATTTTTTACATTAGAGAAGTTCATTGCTTTTTGTTAATATACAGATCAAGTTTTAGGAATAATTCTTGAGAAAGATAGTCAAACCGCGTACGTACTCGCTGTCTTAAACACACCTCCTCCCCTTGTACTCATTTGTACGTTTTTTGGTAACCCCCCTCCACCCATACCTGCGTACGTACTTTATAGATGGATATATATATATATATATATATATATATATATATATATATATATATATATATATATATATATATATATACATATATATACATATATATATAATGTAATTATGCATATTTTTATTTAAATAGTTTTGCTAATTAAAACATACTAAGCTTCCCAAGAAGAACCTCTTTGTTTTCTCTGATCTTTATTGCTAGTAACTTTTTAAGTACTTTAGACAGCATTTTATTTTGTTGTGTATTTGTGTATTACATGGCATATTTGTCGACTATTTATACTTTTCTTTAGTCAAACATTATGAAAAATTTGTTTAGCCTAAATTACTATCGAAAACCTACATAAATAAGCATGGAATGTTAAATACATGCATGGATTGTTAACGAGACACAACAAGGAACAGAAAAATCTGAATAAATGCAGATTTTAAGTAATTAGTTTATTATGGAGTTACCAAAATCCTTTTCAGTTTATCTATAAAATATCTACATAAAAACACAAACAAAGAATGTTCAATGATTTTGAAGCGCTAATGTTGTTCCAACAAAGGCCGCTAAAAATCACGAAGAAATTATCTAAAATAGAGATAAAAAATCTATCAGAAGTTCTTTTTCGAAAAAACACATTTTTTATCTGAAAAAACGATTCCCTTGTTCGTTTATAGCATCGGATTTAATAGCGAAGTTTTTATCTTAAATACGGAATCTTTTGAATGTTTATAGCAATGGACTTTTTTGTCTTCGCTTTTTACGGTAAAAACTTCGTGTTTTACGAAAAAAACTTCGTTTTTTATGTTTACAGCATTGGCCCCAGTTCTTAATACGTGCAATCTAAACCGATATGCAAGTTATTTCCATAGCACAACGAGGTCATTGAGGCATAATTAAACCCAAGTTTGACTTGGCTTTGTTTAAGTATGGATGTTAATACATTTTATTTATGTAAAACAAACTTGGTTTGATGTCGTGACTAAACTCAATTAAATTTGATAAAAAATTTAACATTTTCAACTACGCATCTTCCTTTTGCGGTCAAACAGTTTTATCAATTTCTTATATGGGTTAAACATTGTAAATGTTGTGCTTCGTTAACTGTTCCTGTCGCTGTCAGATTTAACAATGCTGAGAATGTTACTCGAAGAATAAATGCTGTCGAATTTTTTTTTATTTATTACCCTTATCACGTTTTTTTACTAAAGATTAGTTAATTAACGCATAACTTTATCATTTTAAATGATATAGATTACGGTAATATTTTGACATAATTTATTCTTGTCACGATGCATATTGGCTTGAGATGTGTGATTTAAAAAAAAAAAAAAAAAAAAAAAAAAAAAAAAAGGAGGGATGGAATGGCTTTACAAGTGAAATAGCGTAGGGCCTCTCTTTATCAACATAAAATATAACATGAAATGCCCTTGTTGCAATTCATTCTTTGTATTTTTCATGAAACTTATGATGCAAAAAGTGATAGCGAAAAAGTCTCTAAAACGCAAAGAAACGACTGCTGAAGACTGAAAAATTACAATAGCATTCGTAGTGAAAACAAACAATTAAAAAACATCGCTAAAATTACTGAAAGACGACGAAGAACCGTTCAAAATGATGCCGAAAAGGAGCAAGAACGAAAATCAATTTGAGAATAAGCATCGAGCAGAAAAACCGAATAAATTAAGCGAACGAGACCGTCGTTTTATACTTAAAATAATTTTAACCATGGGGGCTTGCTTCTAAACAAAAGAAACCGAAAATAAAAACAGATGCAAAGCAGGTTTACTTTGAAAGGGTCAAAATTTTTTGTTGTGTCTCTTTAGATGACCTTGGTTTACATAAACTGATATTTGAAATAAATCTTCGAAATTAAAATTGCGTTTTTTCTTGCCATTTTACAGTGAAAAACCATTTGATCACCATAAGCAGCAACTTCTGGTGTTGTTAAATACAAAATCATATAGAACATGTATACATTTTTACTGCCTTGCATACTGTTTATACTACTTTATATACATTCGATTTCATAACATTGCAGTACTACTGACACTTAAACATTACATTTATAACACTACATATACATTACATTGCTGCTTCTCTTGAGAACCTTTTAAAAAAATCTTTGGAAACGTTACTGCACAGTAAATTGTGGTCGATATGTTTTATAAGAGAACTAGGAAGGAGAGCGATGTTATTGAAGTTTATAGAAATCTCCAGAACGTTGTTGAAAAGAGCCGTAGAAAGTTCTGTTTTACATTTTTTTTTTTTTATGCATAATTATGAAGCTATAGAAAAACAACGAAGGAGAGTAAAGTCTAGAAAGATTAGGAGATCTCCGGAAACTTTTTTTGTAAACAACAGAAAGTTCTTTTTTTTACAAAAACCAAATAAAAACACCAACGCCATCCGACGATGCAGTAATAAAGTTCAGTCAGAGAGTCTGCTTGATCAGAGTCTGTCTTGCAAAGTATTTTGCTAGAAGTTAGTTTTTTCTACTCGTACGTTAAGACAAATCGATAAGAATGTCACTGTGGCACATACCTGTTCGCGAATTAGTACCAAGAGATCCGTTCTTCAACGATATGCTGGAAATCACCTTTCCTCCCTTGAGATATCATCCTCTGTTCGATGACAGATCAAGTGCTCGAGGGATCAGCAGAGAGTTGGATCGATTATACAAAGACGTGCTGGAGCCTCTCTCATACATATCTCGTCTGAAGGGGAACACTGCTGCTAAACCAGAAGGTTTCGTTGTCAATCTTGATGTTAAACATTACAAACCAGAAGAGGTCTCTCTAAAAGTTGAAGGTATGCTCTGATGTTGAGTTTCTGTTATGCTCCGATGTTGAGTTTCTGTTAAGTTTGAGTTTCTGTTCAGTTTCCCTTTGATGTTGAGTTTCTGCTAAGTTTCCTTTTGATGTTGAGTTTCTCTTAAGACTGTACGCTTGCTAAAAACTATGTGATTTTGTTGACTTTTTAGGTCATGTTCTTGAGGTGAGAGGCAAACATCGTAACGAAAACGAGAACGGTTTTGAGTCGAGCGAGTTTCATCGAAAGTACACCATTCCAGACGACGTAGATCCGACAGCCCTTACTTCGAACATCAGCCAAGACGGTGTTTTGCATATTGAAGCTCCTAAGAAGCTTCCTTTAAGCTCAGCTTCTGACGGAGAGTCGAGCAAGGACACTTTTAAGTACGCTTTAGACGTACAAGGCTTTAAACCAGAAGAGATTTCGATTCAAGTGAAGGGTAGAAACTTGATAATTCACGGTGAAACAAAAAGCGAAAACAAAGGTGAGCACGGATCGAGTTTACACCAGAAGCAGTTCACAAGAAACATTGTCTTACCCGATGATGTCGATCCATCTCAGCTGAGCTCTCGTTATACCAAAGACTCAAAGTTGTCTGTTGAAGCACCTCGCACTCTTCCTCAAGCTCCATTGAATCTTGAAATCAAGATGGAAGAATAAAGACAGAACGTTAAAAAACGGCTTAACTTATTGTAATTATGCATACACACACATATATTTATATATCTATGTATCGAGTTTTTTTATAAAAAAGAAAAGAAAACTAGTTTATTTTTTCACCGTGTTCGGAAATATAGTTTCAGGTCTTACTTTTCTTCTCTTACGACATGTTTTTAATCAGCCTTCAAATGTTCAGCGTATTGTTTTCTTTTGCGAAGTTTTTGTTTTTTCGATATTTTTGGTTATGTCTTTATCTGTGCTTGCATCTGCACTTTTGTAATGTTTTGAGTATCTTTTGATTGTATTTAGTTGAAAAAGAAAAGTTTCCTAAACAAATCTGTTTTCATTTTTGAGCAACTTTCCTAATGCCGAAATGAAAAGAATAGACGTTTAGTTAGGCTTCAAATGGTAAATTCGTTTTAGCACAAGTAGTATGGCTCTTCTGCCTTTTCTTACAGAGTAAAAACGCTAATCGGCTATTGCACTAAAAACCTATTCTTGCCGTACCGCAGTGGCCTTTTTAGGGAACTGACATAACACGAGTTTTTCTTTACCAAAGTTTCTTAATTAGCTTTAGAATCGATGAGTGAAAGAGTTTCTGAGGTGAAGCGCAAGGACTATGTTATAAACATCAAAAATGATCCATGATTCTACTTTATGGTCTCTAGATGTTCACGTGTAACTTTCACAGGTGATTGCGGTTTTGACGCTTCTGATAATATCTACAACTGTTAGGAGCGTTAAAACTGTCTAGTACACTTGGGCAAATGCAAAACTTTTATAGATTTTGACTTCTGTTATAACAGTCCATCAAAATGGATTGATTATGACATTTTTAAACTGAAATCTCAAAAGTGGTATTCAAAGTATTCCTCTCCTTCTTTAAAACCTATGTAAACGTGAGTCGGTCACATCTTTTATACTTTTCATACTTTTAGTATGGTTGGGGCGAGGAACGAGAAATTACTTAGGCATTTCGCAAAACCATGAAAAGTACGGTTCTGTTTGTTGAGAAAACTATATGATAATATGTGAAATAACCTCGTTAAATCGCTTACAAAACAATACGGTTTGTAACGACTTAAGTCACAAATAAACACAAAAGAGTTGAGCTCAAAGCTAACTTTTCTTAGGGACTGGCCTACGTGATTAATCACACAGGCGGAGTTCCTTTATTTAAATTTTGTCCTGATTACAAGCTCTCGGAAATGACATTCGAAATGTTGAAAAATACTTCTATGCGTTTAGGAAAAGGAAAGTTTTTTGTTACTGTGTTTGTTGTAGTATTTTTACTATTACTTACTATTAGCCGATTCCATACAAACTTTAATTTTATGAATACGAACTTCTAGAGTAAAAGAATTGACATTTCGTAATTATAAAGATAAATGAGTAATAGTTTGGAAGTAAGTAGCAGGAAAAAGTGGTGCTAATCTGTTTATTTATTTCAAATGTCACCTGCATGACAGTGTTCATAGTTAAAAATGTAATAAGCATTTGCACAACTAGGCTGTCTTGAACCGAGTCTACAGAAACTTTTTATAGATATACGAAAAATCGCATTTTTAAAAAGCTCTTTTGTAGATTTTTCTCCTACTTTCACTCTACTACCCTTGGTGTTAATGCTGAAAGTGCAGTACATCCTAGTGAAATCGATCGCCTCGCTTTGTTATGCAAAGCGTGATCATGTTTTCTACTTCCCTAATGCCAAAATGAAAAGAATAGACATTTAGTTAAGCTTTAAATCGTAAATTCGTTTTAGCACAAGTTTTACTTGTGCTAAAACGAATTTACCATTTAAAGCCTAATTAAACGTCTATTCTTTTCATTTCGGCATTAGGGAAGTAGCTCAAAAATGATAGCAGATTTGTTTAGGAAACTTTTCTTTTTCAACTAAATACAATCAAAAGATACTCAAAACATTACAAAAGTGCAGATGCAAGCACAGATAAAGACATAACCAAAAATATCGAAAAAACAAAAACTTCGCAAAAGAAAACAATACGCTGAACATTTGAAGGCTGATTAAAAACATGTCGTAAGAGAAGAAAAGTAAGACCTGAAACTATATTTCCGAACACGGTGAAAAAATAAACTAGTTTTCTTTTCTTTTTTATAAAAAAACTCGATACATAGATATATAAATATATGTGTGTGTATGCATAATTACAATAAGTTAAGCCGTTTTTTAACGTTCTGTCTTTATTCTTCCATCTTGATTTCAAGATTCAATGGAGCTTGAGGAAGAGTGCGAGGTGCTTCAACAGACAACTTTGAGTCTTTGGTATAACGAGAGCTCAGCTGAGATGGATCGACATCATCGGGTAAGACAATGTTTCTTGTGAACTGCTTCTGGTGTAAACTCGATCCGTGCTCACCTTTGTTTTCGCTTTTTGTTTCACCGTGAATTATCAAGTTTCTACCCTTCACTTGAATCGAAATCTCTTCTGGTTTAAAGCCTTGTACGTCTAAAGCGTACTTAAAAGTGTCCTTGCTCGACTCTCCGTCAGAAGCTGAGCTTAAAGGAAGCTTCTTAGGAGCTTCAATATGCAAAACACCGTCTTGGCTGATGTTCGAAGTAAGGGCTGTCGGATCTACGTCGTCTGGAATGGTGTACTTTCGATGAAACTCGCTCGACTCAAAACCGTTCTCGTTTTCGTTACGATGTTTGCCTCTCACCTCAAGAACATGACCTAAAAAGTCAACAAAATCACATAGTTTTTAGCAAGCGTACAGTCTTAAGAGAAACTCAATATCAATTGGAAACTTAGCAGAAACTCAACATCAAAGGGAAACTTAACAGAAACTCAAACTTAACAAGAAACTCAACATCAATGCGTACCTTCAACTTTTAGAGAGACCTCTTCTGGTTTGTAATGTTTAACATCAAGATTGACAACGAAACCTTCTGGTTTAGCAGCAGTGTTCCCCTTCAGACGAGATATGTATGAGAGAGGCTCCAGCACGTCTTTGTATAATCGGTCCAACTCTCTGCTGATCCCTCGAGCACTCGATCTGTCATCGAACAGAGGATGATATCTCAAGGGAGGAAAGGTGATTTCCAGCATATCGTTGAAGAACGGATCTCTTGGTACTAATTCGTGAACAGGTATGTGCCACAGTGACATTCTTATCGATTTGTCTTAACGTACGAGTAGAAAAAACTAACTTCTAGCAAAATACTTTGCAAGACAGACTCTGATCAAGCAGACTCTCTGACTGAACTTTATTACTGCATCGTCGGATGGCGTTGGTGTTTTTATTTGGTTTTTGTAAAAAAAAGAACTTTCTGTTGTTTACAAAAAAAGTTTCCGGAGATCTCCTAATCTTTCTAGACTTTACTCTCCTTCGTTGTTTTTCTATTGCTACATAATTATGCAAAAAAAAAAAAGTGATAGAATTTTCTGCGGCTCTTTTCAACAATTTTCTTGAGATTTCCGCTTGTTTCTTTTCTTTGCTGTTTTATTATTCATTTGGATTAGCTCTTTTCAAGGTATTCAAGTTTTAGTCCGTGTGTTTTATATTGTAATAGGGATGCCGCTTTTAGTTGAACGGTTATATTTTGTTAAGATATTTACTGAAAAAGATGAGGACTTTCTGAAACTAATAGATAACCTCGGAGAGGAAATTAACTGACACCACAACTCGTATGTCGGAGAACTTTAACCAAGTAGAGTAAATAAAACCAACATCACTACTCCCTATTGCCATCGGCACGAAACAAAAAACAAACCCAAATTCGGAAAACAACAACCACTGAAACACAGGAACACTGGTCCTACGCATGCCAAGACACAGACTCTTTGCCGAAAAGCAATAGAAATACTTTAAAAATATACCCCAACGAGACCTTTCAAAATAACCTAAAATTCTTTCTACTAGGTTTTGATGACAACAAACACGTAATAGGTGAAACAATCATCGAAACACTTTACCAAAACAACATAATACATCAGAAACGCCCTAATAGTAAGTAACAAAAATACAAACTCCCTAAAACACTTCACTAACCTTCTCATAAAAAGAAAAAACAAAAAAAACAACAATGTTTTGACGCAATAGCCGTTTGCAGAACAAACCACATGAAAAAAAACAACAGCAAAAAAAAAACACTGTATCTAGGTTTTTTTTTAAACCTTCTAAACTGCAACTTTATTATGAAGCAAAAAAAAAAAAAAAGATATTGAATAAAAATCATCTCACATCATTTTGAATATTCTCATTCAATGTAAGCTACATAATTTTTTGTACATCGAATATGAAGAGTCCTTAACAGAAGTTTATATAATCAAGTTTAGCATATTCCAGAACAAACAGGAGTAATTTATTTGACCCAAGTTTGTCCTTTACAAACTCTGTTTTATTAATCAAAATCCGGAGAGATATTATACTTAATAGTATAATATCTCTCCGGTTTTTCCTGGGGAACAACAACTTGTTGATTATTGTTAGGAGATTTTAAAAATATTTTCGACATGATCTATAAGCAATTGCGAGTCTTTGATCGAACTAATATCTCAAACATTTTTTTTTTTTTCTTACATTTAGTCTTCGGATCTGTAGATTTTCTTATAATCCGGCTTTTCTTTCAGCGAAAAAGAGAAAAACAGAAAAAAGTTTTCAATAAACTTTTTGCCAATTTTTTTTCTTTTATATTCGATTTTTTCCTCGTGTATTTATTCTTTTTTTTTTATCTCCATCTAAATAAAATGTCCGGGTATTTTTACCCCTTTTCTTTTTCCAGCAATCCAAGACATATCGCTGAAAGTTGTGGGTAAAGAGTGTTTTTGGATATATCTTGCCAACTGGTAATCGAATTATTCGGCAAAACATCACCTGATAGTAGTTACGTTTTAGGATACTTTTATATATTTAAAATATGATGCAGTTTTTATTTTTTATTGACGCAAATTTAAAAGAGACTTTTGTACGGATTTGTAGCAACATTTGATTCTCTCATCAATTCTATCAACTAAAAAACCCGGTTTAAACAAAAACATAGGACGGCTATTGAACTTCCTGACGTAGTAAAAGATTTTTTTACTCTTTGATGATTCAGAAACAGCTAGTGAATGTGAAATCACTCCTGAAAATATTTTTAAAAAAATTCTTTAACAACCTCGATGAAATTGACGAAAAGTTTGAAAATGACGAAAACTTGGGTGAAAATTTCACAGAGGCGAAGTTATCATCGTATAACTAAAAAAATACCATAAACTTCTTACTTAACAAGGATCTCGATTTTTGACCACCAAACTGAAGTTCTGAATTGTGCATTCTTTCCTTCAATTTCTCACGGACTTTAATATTAATTTAATTTCATGGCGCTTACAGAATTTTCCATGAAGCCTCCAGAAATTTAAATAAATAATACTTTGATTTACACCTCTCATGTGTTTTTTAAACTTGAATGATTCCTTTACAAGTCATTAAAAACCAGGTGGCTAGTCTATATAGTCTGGGGTAACTTTTCACAAAAATTTGTCTAAGTAAATTTGAAATTTGAAACTTGATTCAGAGGTGTAGCAAGCTTTCTGATTCCTATGTTGGAGAGTCCTGCGTTGGATTGAACATAAAATAAATCTTTAGCAATCAACTTTGGTTTTTAAATGAAAAGCTTCTTGGAACAAGCAGGACCTGTTTTAAATAAATATTGAAAAAGTTAGCAAGTAGTCTAAATAACTAACACCAACATCAAGATTAATTTACATCAAGATTAATGATAAAAATCTTAAGACCAAAGTTATCAACTCGCATAATTATCCATTTACTCAAGAGAGAAGAGAAAGGATATGAAATTTTTTACCAAGAGTAAGTGGAAGTTATCTGGCAGTGGACTGTGCAGTCCTAATAGTTTCATGAGGAAATACCACTTTTGAAGCAATCACAGATGAATTTGTTCTCTAATCTTCATGTCAGCTATCTCATGCTTTCTCGGAAGGTAGACTTGTTGCAAATAATAGGTATGTCCTTTCTAATGATTGTCAAGAAAACAGAGCAGCTATTTTTAACTTTTGTTGGCTGATTAGTTATTGGTATTGCAAAAGGGCGTGTCTCATGTAGCTTCATAAGGCCGATTTTGTAGATAAGACAATCATATCCTTGGCCTCTAGGTGGAGGGCGAGTTTTGATGGAGTAAAAGTTGAAAAGAGATGGCAGAGATACATTTACTCTTTTTCGTTTTTTTTTTGAAGGCGAACTCTGCAATAGTCATGCACTCCAACTGGTACCTTGGATCCGTAAAGTTGATTTGAGAAGAAAGTAATTTTTTGGCATGGTTAATCAAAAAAGAAGTGAGCTGTTTAGAGCACTTTTGCACACAGAAAACAAACAGTTTCTCTACAGTCATCGTCAGTTTTGGCAAAATTAGGCTTTTTTCATAAAGAAAGTAACAGATGGCTTACAATTTTCACAGCAACCTACAAGACAGACTTACAAAGACTTCATGATTTATTTTATTACCCTTTCTGGAAATAAAAATAAAAAATAATGGAATTTCATGAAAGTACACTTAAATTGAATGAGCTATCTTCGATTTCATTTAGGTTGATAGATAAATTTTGAAAAACTTACGTTGTTCTGAAAAAAAATGCAAAAACTTGCATGGCATCTTTTCAACACCTTGTGCTAAGTAAAAAAAATTTTAAAACTAAATATTTTTTTCTCGGACGAAATAATTTGTATGTGTATATAATAAATATGTTAATAATATGGAATGTGTATATATTAATCCCTCAACGGAGGGTTTTTTCAGAAATTCAAGTTGAAGTTTTCTTCATTTCGGTCTGATGCATGGCGATACTTATTACAGGCCTTCCCGTCGCGAATCCGTATTTTTAACTGGGGGCGGACAATCTTACGGAAAATATAAAAAATGGCTGAAAAAATATGCGAGCTACATTATTTTCAGTTAATTTATTAAATTTAAAAGGAACTGTTCTAATGCACAAAGTGTCTAATGCAGTTTTATTAAATGTCATAAAATTTTAATAAAACAAGAAGTAATGAAAAACAACATTTTTCAGAATAATGAATGAGTTTTATTTAAAAACGAAATCACAAAAGAAAAATAAACAACCTTTAAAATAATGCAAAAAAAGCTATTAAAATAATCATCAAATATTAGAAATTGTTATGAAAAATGTACATAGCAATACTTTTTAATGTTTTACAGATAATTTTAAAACCTTTAATGCAGGTTCTTTAGAGGATTTAGGTGAAATAAACAAACAATAATTTTTAAGAAATATGTTTGACAATATAACACCATATTTCTTTAGCATGTTTAAGTTATAAATATCTGATATCATCATAAATATATTGCACAACGACTTTCTGCATGTCATATTTTCTCAATTTCAAAAATAATGTAACAAAAAAAACCCCACTGAACACAGCAATCCAGAGGTACCCTCAATCCACCTCTGTCCATAGTTTTTGTGTAGTCTCCATACAACTGAAAATAAAATGCAGTGTCAGTCAACAATTCATTTTCACTGACATCATCTTTTCTTGTAACATAGCCTGCAATATAAAACAGAGCCATTTTTGTACTCAGTGGCAAAGATGCTTCTAGTTCAGGCAATTGATTAATTATATCACAAGATTCTTCACTTCTAAAATAGCCACATTTTTGACATAAATGCTCAATATCAGTAGTGTAATCTGAAACATCAACTTTTAATTCCAATAACAGTTTAGCTTTTTCAATGTTTAATTTTTCAACAACATTTTGAACAGTTATAAAATATGTTCCGCCTGAACCTTGTCTAAACTTACTGAATGCTTTTTCAATATAATCTGTTGAGAACTCTCCTAACATAACATAAATGAAATTGTTTTTTAACAAATATTTACACATCTCTACTAACCCATAACAAGTATGCCAAATTGAAGTACCTGTATCTCTAGTTAAGGATTTTATTCTACACCCTTGTTTACCACTCATTTTAAGAGCCATATCCCCGAAATCAAGTAAATATTGCAAATTCATGTCTAGTTCTTCCGAAATAACTCTTTTACGAGAATCTAAAAATCGAGTGTCGCCATAAATTTCTTTTACACTAACTATTTTCCAGAATTTAGTAACTTTTTCTAAAAAACAAATGGTTTCATTCATATTACAAGGGTGGATAACTTTTGAATAAGTTTTGAGAGCAGCTATAGTTTCATCACAAAACACTTTTAAACAGTGTGAAACATTTTGTCTTTCAATAGGTTTTGGATGTATAGCTACAAAATTTAGTCTAGATAATTTAATTAGCTGATCTTTCTCAAAATCAAATAAACATTTAAGGTCACTCCATTTAGCAGTCATATTTTGATTTTTTTCAAAATGCAATTCCTGTGTTTTTTCTGTTATCCAGTTATTTCTGATACTTTTTAGTAGATGAACATAATCAAAAAGTAGAAAAATCCCACATTTTGTTAACCAAGGTTTTTCTTCAACTCTCTCAAATAAATTAAAAAAAGCTTGATTTGTTCGATTTCCATCACAAATAACTGAAATAACTTTTCCATTGCTAGACTTGATTGAATTAATAACATAGCATACTTGCTCAAACAAAAAAGAAGCATCCAAATGACAGACAGGTATCATTTTGCACAAAAAAGATGGTCCACCTTTTAAACATTTAACCATGATACCCAAAACAGTATTTGCTAACAACTCAGGATTATTTTCAGCTTTTCCAAATAGAGAACCACCATGGTAGAGAAGAAGAGACTTTACATAAACCTCATCTACCAGTATTATACAATTTCTCTGATTCTCCTCTATATTTGAAAATACAGTGCTGATAAAACTAATATCTGAAACATTCTTTGTCCTAGATGTAATTTTTGTCAGTGTTTTTACACTCGGAAGTTTAAAATCTTTTCTTAACTGATTGTATAGACTTCGAGATGTTGAAAAATAAGAATACGATCTGATGATTGTTTCTATACTATAAATTTTTTTACCTACTTCTGATGCATTCATAGATGCAATATGATCTTGTAATATCAATCTTTGATGATCAACTTCAATGTTGTTCAGATAGCGAATTGTTTCTTCCACTCTTGACCAACAATCAAGAGTGGTAATATGGTTTTTAGATAATGAAGAAATAAAGCAACGAACACCAGCATGAAAACTTTCAAATTTAAAATTGCTTGAGATATGAACAGCAAACATAGGTATACAGTTAACATAAAAGGAATTTGATTGGATGTGCAAAACTTCATTTACAACAAAAGTTGTTACAGGACAAACAAATTTATGATTTTTAATATCTTCACATAAAGAAATGAATGTAAACAAATCACTTTTTAAATATTGTGACAACTCATCACACTTTTCATTTCTGATAGAAGACAACACTTTAGTAGTGGACCTTGGTTTTAAAGGTTGAGTTGGTATAATACTTGATGGAATATTAGGAAAAATTGAAGGAGGTTCGATTGGTCTATCTTTCCCATTGACACGAGCTTTTAAAAAATTTTCTGGAAAATGTCTTTCACAGACAACAGTATCTGGCTTATTTGGAAAATTACTTCTTGGAATTGAATTTATCCAACGATTTCGTTCTTCTTCATTCGAGGGAAGCCTATAAACTTGTACTTTATTTTTAGTGTCATAGTTTCCTCTACATCCAGGAATACAGCACTTTTTAACCATTTTGTGACTATCAACTGCTCTCAAATCGAAGTTTTAAGACTAAACTTTCCGTAACATTGTCCGCCCCCAGTCAAAAATACGGATTCGCGAGGGGAAGGCCTGTAATAAGTATCGCCTTGGTCTGATGCAAACATGGAAGTAATGTTAATTTCCAGGGAGAGGCGTGATGTGTATTTTTATATTCAATAATAACTTTCATTCTAATTTTCATGAAAAAACAGATAAACCATGTGGATCTTGCTTTAAAGTTGCTTTCAGGTGTTTTGATTAAATTGTCCTTTTTTTAAAATTGCAATTTTAAATCTTTTTGGTTTTTCCAGTTATTATCGAAAATATTGTATATAAACGAAGCGAAACGTAAAATATTAACCATTACGTACTTTTCGTTGTAATATGAAAAAGAAAGGGGTCAACAACCCTAACCAAAACAGAGGAAAACCCTTTTAAAAACATTTTAAACGTTTCAAGACATCATCGAATGGGTAGAATAGCTAACTTTACAGAAATAAGTGAGTTTTTATTGACCCCACATCAATAGGTGCTTTTAAACAATTTAAAAAAAAATTTTTAAAAGAACATGTTTTTAAAACCCAGCTCTGCAATTATTCTTATTTGTTCTTAGTACACGAAACGCTTAAATATAGACAAAGAAACTCTGACTCATTTCGGTATCTTAGAATTATTGTAATGAAGTAGTAATGAACTTTAGACAGTAGGAAAGATACGGCAAAAATATTTTTGTGTATTTAAACAATCCGAAAAGTTCTTAGAAGGATATTTATTCAGGCTGTTTATTCTTTTCTTGTTAAACACGTCACGTGAAGGTTTTAAAAATCAACTTGTCATTTTACATTTTAAAAGTTTCCTAAAAGTTTGAAAAATATCTAAAACTCATCCTACTAAGGAAAATTTTTCGCTGATACTCAAAAAAGAATTTTAAAATAATGAAAATTGCGGCAGACTGGAGTTTAAAAACAAAATTAAAGTGTTAGACGCCGAAAAGATCGTAATCTATAATTATTTTTAAGAATGATTAAAATTTAAAACTTTGTTAATCTTTCAGATTAAAAAAGTTTTTAAGTTTAAACATTTTCAAAAATAAATCCAAATTTAACAAGTGTAGTTACTATAAAATAGAATTTCCATAATCACCAAAATTTTGCGTGAAACTTAAACAGTTTATAATTAGGAAACCTGCATTTATAATAGAACAACCTCGTAATTAATGTAATTATACCTATATTAGAACTTTGAGTGGCTTTATAAAGGGCTAAATTAATTTTGAATCATCCGCTTGTAAAATCAGTCAATTTTTTACCCTATAAAGTATAAGGTTTTATAAGAGGATAGCCTATAACATGGATTTTCATTATTCGAAAGACAACGATCAGTATTTGTTCAATCAAATAAGGTTCAAAAATAATAGTTAAGAAACTCTTAAAGTTTTACAAGATTAGACTGAACTGGATCAATTTTCGAAAAACTGTAATCACAAAAACTTATTTTAATCATAAGATTGCACAAATTATTCCAAAATCTTAAAGTCGCGAGATTAGTTCTTGAAAATATATTAAAATAGCGATTATTATTTTTTTTAAATCATTCTATTTTTATCATTTGAACTATAGACATTTTTATGAAACTCTAATTGTTCTAACTTTCCTCAAGAGGAAACTGACAGAAAACAAAACAGCTTTTTATGAAATCAAATTTCAAGTTCGTTTATTTACATATCAAAGATAGAAAAGCAACAATAAATAACCAATATATAAAAATAACAAGCATCACTTCTTCCAGCATAAAAACAAAACCAACGAATAAAATGTAGATAAATGCGTGTTCATTTCGAGTTCAAAGCAAAAAAAAAAAAAACATTTCTGGATTTCACCTGTTTTACTATTAGTTTTAATTGGTAAAATTAAATTACGAATGAGAGACAGGATTATGTCATTTCAAACTGAATAAAAGAATCTAATAGAAAATAATATTTAAGACTTATTTATTAAAACTAGAGCGCTCTCTTAAAAATGAAACACATTTTAATAGAGGCGGTATATTTATGAAGATAAAAAAAAAACTATGGAGATTACTTCCTACAAGCTTGAAATACCGATTCATTCATCCATTACGATCCATCAAACTGCTAATTTAAACAAGGAATGGGATAGGGGAAAAAAGCACAAAAAACAAAACAAAAAAAATAGGAAATCTAATGAAAGATTTGAAAATGCACTTTGAGATTAAATTGTAATTTTGAGATTTATTTTTTGAATCCCAAGAAGTAACCAAACCCTATTTTTCTTCCACATTGCAAGTTGCTTTGCAAAGAGTTTTATCGTTCTGAAACTACATTCCTTCCATGACTGTGGATATATCAACAATTGCATCAGTAATCTGTTATACTCTTGGGACAGATGTAACAAGAGCTACAGTAGAGCGATCACTGTCTGTATCTGAAACGAGACTTGACGCTAAAAACAAGAAACCTTTTTTTGCAAAAACATTTTAAAATCATAACTTTATTGATAAATGGTTCTTTTGCAGTAATATTAATAAAGATATGATACGTACAAGAGGAATAGCAGATAGATTCTTGTTCAGACCATGCTTGTGGAGGTACAGATGGTTCTCTTTCATCATGCTGCCTTTCAAGGTGTGTTTGCATAATATTCATTTCATCAGATGCAGCTTCAACATTTACAGATAGCGCAATATTATCTGGGATTTCCTAACCAGAAATATTACTGATCAAGATATGACAAGAAACTTTTACTCATCATAATATGACAAGAAAATGTTACATGTCAATTTAAAATGACAGAAAAACAATCCTTTCAAGCAATATTTTATAAATTACAACTGATAACAATTTTTGAATTGTTATAATTAGTTGTAAATTATAAAATTGTTTTAAAACTCTTTAAATACTTACAACTCCAAGAGACTTCAAAATGTTGCTTTTACACATAGGACATGTGCGATGATATAACAACCAAGGATCAATACAGCTTTTATGGAACAAATGACTTAAACAGAAAATAATTATTTGAAATAAAAGTTTGTTAAAAACTCAAAGAATTTTTTCATAGGTACACTTATGTGAGTGTCCATTAATAAAATTGATGCGATTTAAAAACTTAATTTAAAATTTTTTATTAGAACTTTAAAGTCACATACTTGCATGGCAGTTCCCTTAAGGTTTCACCATCTCTGTATGATTCAAGGCATACTGCACATGTATCATCCTACAAATACAAATTTAAAACATCGAGAAATTCATTTAACAATCAATTAGAAATACTTTTTAATGAAAATGACACGCCTGTGTCAATCAGAAGAATGAAACTATTACATGTTTTACTATGCATTATATAACAAGAGAGTAAGTCCATTATTTTGACATACAAACTAGGTTACAAACCTCTTCATGAGTAGCAGCAGAAAAAAGAACTGTTTTTAGCTTTGAAATTGCTTTTTTTGCAGCATTTAATAATTGCTTCTAAAATATATGTTAAACATATGTATGTTTTAATACACAGAGAAAAAGAGATTAACAAGAAACAAACAAAAAAAAAAAAAAATTTCAATTCATGAAATCCTTTATTTTATACTTTTGTAAGTTGGATTTAGACAAATGATCATTATAATAAAAAATCTTTCTTATGAAAAAACATTTTTTGCTTATAGTAACATCTCTAAAATGTTACAGTAGATAAGCTTTGAAACTTTTTTCGAACAGAATCCTCTCACCCTACCCCATTCTTCCTATTACACATAGCAAGAATTGAATTAACTTTCCATTTTTTTAAAAAAAGTTTTAGGTTTCTACTCAGCATGTACTAAACAAACACATTTTAAAACAAAACCATTTTTGAACAAAAATTGATTTTACAAGTATAACAAGCTGTTACACTATTGAAATATTAACAGGATAGTAATATCAAACTTTTTTTGAACACAGAAAAGGTAATAAAGGAAGGTGGAAGAACTGGGACACCCAATGGAGCTGTTTTTCCATCAAATTCTCTTTACTCACAGATGTTAAAGAAAACATAAAGGGCTGCAGAAAAATTACCTGCTTATAAACTTTATTAAACGTTATTAACAAGAAATTATTATTATTTTAAATTATTTTCAAGAAATAATCTCACATAACAACAGATCAATGATTAAATTTAATCAAAACTTTTATTCAACTTATTAACTTATCTTTACTTAGTATATTTCAAATTTGTGAAACAAGAAAAAGTATTTTTTCCTCGAGATTTAGTAAAGATAAGACCCACAATAAAATCAGAGACTTCAGAAATTTTCTTATAACTTTACAATTGCTTGAAATAATTGAAAACTATAATACAAACTATCAAGCAATTTGTATACTATGAAAACAAAGCATGGTTTAAAAAAAACCATTATAATGAACTATAATTTTAAACCAATTGTATTATCAGCAAATGATTAACTATTTGCTGATTTTGTTAAAATTGAGCTTTATAAGTCCTAGTACACCAAGATCTAAAAATATTTAAAAACCTTTTTATTTTGTTAGAATAAATCTACAAAATATCAACAACTTTCTTTACACATCTAAAATTCTGTAAAACCTTTACATATCCCATTACTATAAAATTTAATATTATAGTTAATTTAAGTTGTTGATGACATTTTCCCCAATAACATTAAAAGTAAATTTTATACTTACTTCTTTTCTGTCACTATGATATATGTGACGGAACCTTTGCACATAATAAAAAACCAACCATGCAAGCGATATGCACATTAATAATATAAAAGAAACTAACACAAAGAGTACTGAAGTTCGACTAACTTTCCATCTTTTGTCTACATAATGAGTCCCTGTCTTTATTTCACAATATATTTTATCTTCATAGTAAATATTAATCAAGCTATCACCATTTTCTTTATTTATAATTATTGACACTATTTTTTCATTGTTATCTTCGAAAACTGGCTCGTCACTATTATTGTTAACAAAGATTACAGCTGTGGCATTGTAGCTTACAGCAACTTCAATCTTCGTTTGGTATGTACAGTTCCCGACTGGAATTAATGCAATCCAATCATACGATTTATGAACTTTCCCGAAGGAAGAACACCAGTCTTGATTTTTTACGTGGAACAAATACCCTTCCTTGTTAGATTTTGGGCTATCGCTCCCATATTTCCCATACATTATTTTTTTGTCTGTATTATATCGAGTATTTAATATAGCTTGTGTGTAAAAAGTTTTTTCCTCGAAACTACTGGTGTCACAAATTACATTCACCAAATAAACTATAAAAACAAACCAAAAAAAATTGTCCTTCATTTTTCCAACTGATTACAAATTCCTTATTACATACATATCCTGTTTAGTGTTTGCAAAAATTAGACTCGCATTTATTTCCTTGTAATGAAATATTCCTTCAATAACGTTAAAAAGTTTTTTGATATCCAATCAGATTATTGGGAATTGTTAAAGCGCTTTACGAAATCGCTACTTCAATGCTTGATTTACTTTTATAATAACACTCCACCGCTGGTAACTAAGTCAGCAACACGACGCGTTATTGATGTTTTTACAGATACTTAACATTTTTTAAGGAATATAATTGTAAATTTATATTTTTCACTCGTACTAATTGATAAAATATTTCTTACAACTCATATTTCTAAAATATACCTGAAATATACCGGAAACCTTAAAATCCTTAATCGATCCAATAAAAATGTTAGGTTTTAAGTTTCAACTAACATCTATAAAATGGCTTGTAATAATTAAAATTGAATGGATTCCATCGCATCAACTTTTGATTTAAAGCCAGAAAGTTTTCATTTAAAGTTCAAAATCTTATGGAAATCCATTCAAACCTTTTTGAAAATTTTTTCATGAAAAGTTTTTACAACACTCACAGTAAGCAGTTTTTCCCCGAAATGCGAAAAGTTTATAAAAGATAAATTTCTAAAATATTTCATGTAGATATTAACCAGAATCCTATGATATTACAAAAACAATATGGACTATAATGGTTTAAAATAAATATATTACAAACGATTTAAATCTTAATTATTAGCTTAACAGTAAGTGCCAATTTAGATAAAATAAACAAAAATTTAAACTTTCGTAAATCTAGAGCAAAAAAATTAGTATTTTGATATAACAAGTATTGAAAAATTATAATTGACATTGATAAAGTTCACATTAATGAAGGATATGTTGAAAAAATGATAATTTTCATATTAACAAAATGTAAAGTTTAAAATATAAAATGTTTAAATGCTTATTTCTGAAGCTGTTCGAAATGTCTGCGACCTAATTAACATTACTACACAGCTATGTCTAGTTTTTACTTTCTTATAATTTTAGGTATCCCTTTTATCATTTTTTAAACTTAGGCGACTTTTTTAACTTTCTAAATTCACCCAATTAAGACTCGAAATGTACACTCCCTGATGTTTACACTAATTCCGATTAAAGTTTTAGATCGAAGAATCATTAAAATCAAAAGTCACCCAATCAATTTGAAGAGTTGGATGACTTGTTGTGATGCTCGAAGTATTTACAAATTTTTTTGTAAATTTATAAATTTTACAAAGTTTTTTGTAAATAATCAAATGATTTTACTGTTATCAGGAAAGTTTAAGATGTGAGTTCTTTATTCAGTAGTTTCAATCGATGAATAACAAACAGTTTTGAAAAAATTGAAAAAACTCATCGAAATTCTGTTATTTCTCATATTTTTGGGTTCAATGCAAAATTGGAGAAAATGCTTAACTTTAGATTGCAATAAATTTTCGGTAAAAATTTTTGTATCTGATGCAAAGATAAGCGATTGTGAGAAAAGAAAGCCTGTTTTTGACAAATTTTTAATAGACTAAATGTAAAATTAAAATAATTTACAAAACTCATTTCTCGACTAATTTTAGGGCTTTCTTTTTTACTAAAATGTAAACAACGGTAAAATTCAACTTTTTAATTGAATATAAAAGTTGCTTTAAAGTAAAGAAACAAAAGTTCTTTGCAGATTTCAGTATTATTTTTTATTTTTTATCATTTGATCAGCGTAATTAAAGATAATGGTTATTTACAAATGCTATTAACCGTATACACTTGGGTACTAGTCGATGACGCGTATAAGTCAAAATAACTTTTTAAGTCAATTTTGTCAGATATTAGAAATGCAGTGGCTGGACATGAATCCTCCTGTTATCCGAGCATGGTCAGTTTTGAGATCAACTTTTGTTTTCTTAAAATCATTGGCAAAGTGAGCTCTTCATATATTTCGTATTAACAATGATCCCTCACAGATCAACTTACACCAAGTGGGAATACTGCACTTTTAGGTCGAGGTTTTCGTCTGAATAACAGGTTTTAATTATGTCTCATCTGCCATGAGTCTTTGAAAATGGTGATACACCATCTCCTCACCTTGCACGTTTGGTTTTTGGTATTTCAGAATATTTAATTTATTCGCCAGTCTCAAAAAAGTTTCTCTTTAATTTTATTTTTCCTAGCTGCAGATTTTTGAGCTGACATCAATCTCAGCAAGTTCCACAACTAATAGCTTAAATCCGACGTCATAAGAATGCCTACTTCGTTTCATTTTCCAAAAAATAATAGTTCTTTTAAATAATAATTAGCAGACGAAAAATCAAATTAAAACTGAGATCTTACATTGAGCACTATTAGAGACGATCGTGTCTAGACGCATTGTCTAATTTGAAAAACTGCGAAAATGAGAGCTTCACTTATACGCGATAATATATCAATTTAAAACCAATAATGAATTATTAATTTGTATATTTTATAAACCCTCATAGAAGTTGTTGTAGCAATTTTGACGCGATCAAAAATTTCTCGATTTGATATCTGAAGTGTATACGTTAAATCAATATTGTTAAATTTTGATTATAAGCATGAAGATGTTTTCATGTCGGATCATACAAGTTTAACCTATTGTTTACTTCGGAATTTAGTTGTAGTGACACATCCACCTCAACCTACTCATAAAAAAGCAATTATGAAAAAATGGAGGGGGGATATTAACAATTGCTTATTAACATACTCCACCCGAGCTTACTGACCGTCATGTATAAAACTGTGATTTTAAACAAAAGGCTGTTTTTACAACTTTTTATAATGTAGCTTGGGGCAAATGTCAATCGTAAGATATTTTTTCATTTTCAATTACGACTTTCATTGTAAATTCTAAAACTATTTTTAAAAGTTTTAACAGTTTTAGAATTTACAACGAAACAATTGGTAGTTTAATATAGGTAAACACTACCAAGCTAAATTGTCAATTATTCCGTTTGGGTAAGCTGGATCATTATTAGACTGTTACTAAACTCTGAAAGTAAATGTTAGAGAGGTCTAAGAAAACAATCTCCATAGAGGGAGATTAAGGTTTTTAAAACACTTTTCAACTCATGCTGATAATATGTATCAGTAGTTTGCTTTCGCAAAACGGTGAATTATTTTTCTTCAAAGCCGGTCTCTTAAAGTTGGTTTAAAAACCTTTCATTTAGGTCCATAAATATAGAAGACAATCAATGCTATCGGTTTCGTAAAATATAAATAGCTTCGTTGATCCCAGGTTCTTTGTTGTTGCGATTTACAAAGTGTCAGAAGCGGTTAATGTTGTTATTTCTGTACTTGCTTTTTATCGACGTAAAGAAACCTCAAAGTACAACTGTTATTATTCATGAAGTTCTCAAAAACAAAGTGTGCAAAGTCTGCACAGTGGGCCAGAACTCACTTTTACTGGACAAAACTCGTAACTAATTTAATATTAGAGCTATATTCACTAAAATTAGTATGAGTACTAATATGATGTCTGCGCTTTTTATGAAGGTAATATTTTTTTATTTCGTTGCTATAGATACCTTTTTTTACTTAGCAACAACCTATTTTTGTTATCTGCAGATATTTTATAAGTGCTATATTCACTAAATTTGTCATGAGTACCAATATGAGATCACACTTCTTACAAAAGTGATAATTTTTTAAATTTAGTTGCTATGGATACTTATATTGCTTAGTTTCCGGATACTCTCCTTAGTTACAAAGTGGTAAATTGATATTTGAATATTTTATCGGATTTTTGTCCCACCTATATTGAATAACAATTGAGTATTTAGGTAAATAATGTTTTAGGAATAATAAAAGCAAAAATAGTGCAAGAAAACATTGTCAACTTTAAATTGCATCAAAAAATTATAAAACAATAATATCGTTTGAACCTTCCCATCAATCATTGTATGTTCAATAATACAAATTACTTCAATAGAAGATCTACAAACCTCAAATAAAATCATTCCCAAGCTTTCTATCTTACTTTTAATGTACTGATCTTCTTCAATCACAGATTCCTTGGATTCCATTTTGTATGCAAATCTTATGGGTCTACAATTGCCTGTGGAGGACGACTTTTGATTTTTCCAAATTGGCACCTTTTCGTTGCTGTTGTTAAATCCAGTCAAATCTAATGGTACTAGACAAGTAATAAATAATGATTCTTCACGCTTTAAATCTCTGTTAATGTCGGGTTCTGATAAAACTTGTTTATAAATACTTTAGCCAGTAGCACCATCAAAACCAGCCTTACACGTTAGTGTCATTGTTTTTATTGCTTTGTCGTTCAATATCAAGTGCCTTAGCACAGGTTCCCGAACTGCACAGATTCTTTTCAAAGTATAAATTATTAAATCTTTTAAAGGAACTGAAGCTGAATAGTCCTCCACTGTTATGTTTGCAGGATAACATTTCAATTTTGCATCTCTGACATCATTGTAAGCAGGGTAAATGTTATATTCTTTCTCCAAGGCTCCGCTTCTAACCAATTGATAGGAAGCTTTTGTCAGACTTGCATCAATTAATAAAGCCAGTGCTTCGTCTGCTGAATATTTAGTTGCTTTATCTGTATTTGAAATATTTAAAACGTTCTTGGCAGCAATAATAATAGATTCATCTCTAAATTTTTTATTAGCAGCAAAAAATAATTCATTGGATGAATGAGATTCACTTAAACAAGATACACGCCGTTTTTTAGTTTTATTAGAACTATTATCAAATGCAACTGGTTTTCGACCACGTCTACTTGCAGTTGGTTCATTGTCTTTTTTTCTGACAATTAAATATTCATTAAGCCAGCTCACAAACTTCTTTTCAAAATTTTTGACAGTATAGTTTGCAGATTTCCACTTTTTTTTATACAAGTAAACAAATCGTTGAACAGCATGTCTAAAATCAACGTCTTTAAAATCAGCAAATTTTGGCTGAATAAATTTTAATATATCTTCAGAAATATATTGTTTTGAAATACTAAGATTGTTTTTTAGGAGAAAATTATGAATGTCTAAGTTTAATAAAACCATATCTAAATTATTATTGTAACAAGTATTTTGTATTTAAAAGTTTAATGTTATAATATATATGCCGTCCGGACTACTAATACTTGTTATTAATTAAGTTACTACAAGTGTTAGTTATTAAAATTAAAAGTAATTAAATTACTGTTAGTGTTAGTAATTAAATTACTAACAATTACCGAAAATATGTTGTTGCTATGCTATACAAAGTAAGGTATCCTTACTAACCAAAAAAAATAATCTCATAAGAATTGTGAATCTCATTTTAATACATACCCCCAATATTGTGTACTTAGCGCATGCAAAATACTGTTAAAACAACGTTAATGTAAAAATGAGTTGTTGCCATGCAAAATTTAGTACCATAGCAACCAAGTTAAAACATATATAAAATCTGAACGGGGATTTAAGGGGACGAGCAATCAATTAAAACTCAATTGAAGCATCATATAGATCAAATAAATATAAGACAGCACATGGCAAATTGTGGTAATTATTAGTTATAGTGCGGCAAAAAACAAATTTCTTAAGGAATTTTTTTTTTTAATCTGTGATTTTCAAAGTATAACTGAGATAACATGCTATGACAAATTTATTTCACATTTGGTTTTTCTTATCTCTATATACTCTAGAATAACATGTACTAATTTTTTGTTTCAAAAACGTAGATGTAATTGAAATATAACACAACGTTGATATCACCGTTAATTACTTATTTAAAATTTTTTTTTTTTTTTTTTTAATTTCAATATTCAAATGCTTAGAGTCCTGGTAACTAAGGGATTTAATATAAATAAGTTATCAATAAATTTCTCCTAATATATATAGATACTAAAATTAAATAAGTTTTCAAGATTAGACAACTAAAATTTTTCCCATTTTGTCCACCTTCTGGCCCACTGTGGTCTGTGAAGACTTTCTTCAAAGGAAATGCTTATTATGATACTGAGAAAAAACTTGTCTTTTCTTTTTATTAAAGATTCGCTCAAACATTTAAGTGATCTTGCACATTATTAACCTTGGTGTCTATATGCCATCTACTGAACTTCAAAGGTTAATGCAGCTGAATTATCGCTGCAACTATTAAACTTGCAACCACTAACATGGTCCTCAAGACTGATCATAGCATTTGCTGTTTGATCCTGTAATCTTTTTTTTGTCAAAGATTTTTCAAATCGGCTGACATGCTGGGATGAGTTGTTGCAAATTTTTGGCGGATTCAAAATTTCCAAAAGCACTTGAACATTTTCTCTGCATTCTTCATAAAACTCACGAAATATTGAAAGTATTATGCGCCATGTGAGTCGCGGCGCAAAAAATATTATTCGCAAAAACAAGTAAAGAAATTGAACAACACGGTCGAGAATCCCACCTTCTTTAGTTAAAATTAGAATATTGCTCTAAAAAGAGAAAGAAAAGTTACTCACAAACCCTTTTACTATTCTTGAAGTTTTACTTTAATATTAATTTTTCCTAAAAACGTTTTCACTTTCGGTAAGGTTACTACATTATGTTAATAATTTTTAATCTTAAACGAGAAGGGTAGAATACTTAAACGTGCTTAGGTGGGCTTACCAAAAAAAAACTTACGGTAAGAAGTTTCTCTTCGATGAACATTATTTGATGACATAAGAAGTCGTCGATTGCCACGGCTAAAATATATACATTAAAAGATATACAATAAAAGATATACATCAAAGGATGTACATTAAAAAATATACATTAAAAAATATACGTAAAATAAAACAGTTGCACAGAATTATTTCATTAGACACATTCGCGTCAAAATTATTTTGAAGGAAAAATTAAAATCTAGAGAAATTAAGTTATGAAAAACCTACATTTAACGCATTGAAACGAAATTAATCAATTACTAACCATAATTTGAAAGAAACCAATTCCTCAAACATGATGAACTCAATATAAAGAGTCTTATTCTCGTAAAAAAGTATAAAATCGTCAAAGCAATTGCAGTTGTTATCGCAATTAATTTTGGATAACCTCGTCTTGCTTTTGAAAACCATAGTTTAAGTATGTGTATTTCTTCGTGAATGCGACGTGAACGTTGAAGTTGTTTCTGCCACTTGCTTTTCATTTCGGGCTCAAGTATTCACTTTCTTGTTTTAATCTGACAAAATAAAACGGAAGCCTTTTTTATGTAGATAATGAATTATTTCAATGTAAGATAATATTTAAAACATACCTACATTTTGTTTACAAGTCTTTAGGGCGTTAATCGAAAAAAGCACACGATCGGCACAAATCAATGAAAGCTGATTTTCAAACTTTTATCAGTTTAGTAAATTAAAAACACGTTTAAACCAACCACGAACGTTTTCAACCAGTTTTCTTTCTAAAATATTAGCATTTTTCATTCATAGTTACTTTACCTTTGGGATTCGTAAGATAGAGTAAATTCACTAGTTGGATTGAGTTTTGCTTTTATAAACATGCGTGCGTTTATTTACAATTCCACGGACTTCTAAAAAATTATCGCCGCATTGTAATGATGGCAATACATATTGGTAATGTGGCTACAAATAGAAAAGTTGCTTAAGTTACGTTTTAAAAAATAAAAAGCAATTTTAAAGTTTAAAAGTGAGCTTAAAAAATTCCGGAGACCAGTAAGCTCCATTAAAATTAAAGTTGATGCCGTATCTCTATAGTGACACGTTTTACTAAATTAGGCCGTAATAGCAGTTTTTACGCCATAGAATGTTTATCCTTGTTCGAGTATCATGATCACTTTTTGTGATTAGAGATCAGCTTTTAAAGACCGAAATAATTACTATCATCTACTTTCATTTTTGCCAGCATTTTTTATGATTCAAAAAAGAAATGATTTCCTATGTTCTACCTTAACATCAATTACTTGGTGTAAGATTTTCATTGAAAATTTTATATTTCAGACTTTTCAGCGGATATGTAAATGTGTCACACATCAATAAATATGTTTCAAAGACAAGCGAAAATTAAAGTCGAATCTCAGAGAGAGTTGATATTGGTCAAGGCATGATAAGGGCACTCTTTTTTGATATTTTTATGTAAATTTTTTTATATTGTATATAATGTTTCGCTACATCGCACTTGAGAAACAATGACTATTTACATAGAGAAATACAAATATAAATTATATACTAGTTTTAACTGAATTTAAGGAGAGATGTTGCATTTACATGTCTCCCGACTTTTTTTTTTCATATTTACTTGAAGATCCTTGTAACAACTTTATAACAGACCACTGTAAAGCTTTGAAATTCAAATCAAATCAAATCAGATAAACAGTTCGAGATTCGATTCGATTTTTATATAATTTATATATAATTCGATTTGAGATTTAATTTGAAGCAGAATTCATTGATTGTGACTAAGATACGCATTTTAAACACCTGTATATATTAGAAAAGTTCACATACTGAAATTTCTTAAAATCATAACGGATGATTCAAAGCGCAGATGCACTTTTTTTCTTACGGTAAATGAAATGAAAATCCAAACAATCCTTATGAGCAGTTTGTACTTAATAGAGAAGTACTTGTTCTCATACGGGAAAAACAACGTGATCGATTACTTTCGTAACATTTTTACGGCTTTTAACTAAATTTTTTTTGTAAACAATTTCTTTATTTTAAAGTTAAAAAAAATAAATAATTTAAACAATAAGTCGAATAAATTATTTAAATAAATTATATAAATTTAAATATTGTTTTAAAAAATTATAGTTAGATAAGAAATTTAGCTAACTAGTTAACGTTGAAAGAACTTTAAAAAGCAACCTAGCTGAAGATGAATTACAAAAAAAAATTACAAAACTACAAAAATCATAAGTTACCTTTTTAGTTTGTTTAAATCAACGAAAGAAACCGTGAAAAGAAAGAGATAAAGCAACCGTTTTATGAATCTTTAAATTCGGAAAGACATTCTATTGAAATTGATTTACGTTTCACTGCCTGATCTTAAATTTGTAAGACATGAATGTTAAAGTTTAATAACTTAAAACAATAGTTATAAAACTGACAAAATTAAAAATAAACAAAAGCTTAATTATAAAATTATTCCAATCTGATTTTTTTCGTTTGAATAGTTCAAACCACAAGCGGGAAATTCAAAGAAGAAGATTAATCAGCGCGTCTGTTTGAAAAGTCTCGTGGTATTGCGCATATCTTTGTAAACGCGACTTTGGTTAAGGTAAAGGACTTAATGAGTAAATGAGTAAAAAGTAGTTGCGCAAACCGTCATCAAAACTATAACCGGCAAACTAATCGACATAATCAAAATAAAGTACCATCATCATGCAGAAAGAGGCACACTTAACGTCTTCAGTGAGCTCTTCTACCACAACAACATCCTGTGTAATCTAAAACACGGAAAACTTAAAGTGAACTTATAAAATTTTTTTCATGGACATTTGTTGTTTCATTTACATTTGGCTTTTTATTTACCGATCATTTTAAATAGCTATTAATTTCACTATTCATATCTAAAAACTCCCTTCTTTTCTCTCAGTCCTTAATCTTGTGTATCGACATTATAGTTATCTTCTATAATACCCTTCGTTTTTCCATTTTCCCCTTTGAAACCCTCCAACTGTTGTTTCACTAAAACTTCTTTTCATTAACAACATAGAGAGAAAAAATTTGCAAACATTATTTAAAAGTTTACTTTCGATGTCGTAGAAAAACGAAAACTGTAAAACAGAAAACTCCGTAAACATTTGTGTAATTTCTTCATAAATGTTCTTAAAATATTATGTGTAACTATTGCATATATTTTTGACAAGGTATATTGTAAATAAACTTTTACTGTATATATGAAATTAAAAAGAAAAAAAAAAAGACTTAATGAAAGGATGAAGAGTGGATTTTTCTGGCTTTTCTAGCGGAAGCCATTAGATAATTATCACTAAACTCCTATATCATTAAGCTCCATTAAAACACTGTTGTATTTTTAATTCATTTGAATTTTATCAAGAATTATCCTACTTTTAAAATAACTTTTCTATATAACACTCTTTCCTTACAGTAATCTTTTAAAAAACCATGTGAAATGGTATAAAATGTTTATTATTTGATTACTTACTTCAAAAAAACTTAGGGAATAAAATTGAATAAAACAGGTTGAAAACAGGTTTCTTTGAATGATTATGTTAAACAAGTTAAATTATGCAAAATTTATTTTTTTGTGGGACAAATATTAAATTTCTATACGTTGATGATTTGTAAGAAGTAATTATTTTATGTTTTAGCTTAAATACCAAAAAAATTAATTCAAAATTAAAGCTTTTTTTTTTAAATAAAAATACTGGCCACATCAAGAAAATTTCATATGTAAGTATCTGAAAGATACTTACATATGAAATTTTCTTGATGTGAACTTTCTCAGTAAGGTCTGATTTTTGGTATGTTAGGCATGAAAATTATCTCAAGTCCACATCTTTAAGCAACTGGAGAGTGAGAAACAATGGAGAGCAAATACACAAGTTTCATCTTTCACTTCTGCCGTATAAAAAGAAAGTAAGTACACACCTAAGCACAAGTCACTTTATTCTTCTTATGACACTTTTTTAAGCATCGACGTATTGAAACTATTTTATTACGATAAAATACGATAATGATATATCATATCGTGAAAGTTTAACACTAACGATATTGATAACTATCGAAATATATCTATAGAACCTATAAATGTAACAATAATTATCGAAAATAACTAATATTATCGGTTAGTTTCAATATGGCAAAAATATTGATATTGAAATGCCAAATGATACCTAATAATATCAATATATAACGATAATTATCGATATATAACAATATAACGATAATTTCGGAAAATATACTTTTTTTGTTGTTAATTTCTTGAATTGTATTGTAAACAATAAATTTTTAACCTTGCTTTTAATTTTTTTTAAATGTTAATTAATTTTTTTTTTTTTAAATTTAAACCTTTAAAGTTTCAAATCCTAGATTCCTAGTTAGACTCTTGGCTTCTATCCCTACACCAAAGTCCTAAGTTAGGACTCCTAGCATATATTTAGAAAAAATACAATTATACAACGCAAAACGTAAGGTAAACTTAATAAAAAAGAAGTAACAAATAGGTTTATTTGATTTTCTAATGATTAAATTTTATTCTGAAATCATAGGAGAATTACAAGATAACATGATATTCTTTAAATTACAATTATGTAATAATTTTATCACGACTGGATGATTTACTGTAGCAGTAAGTTTAACAAAAAGGTGCCATGATTATGGCTTTAAACTTTCTCTTTGGCAAACAAAACATATTTTTAAGCTCGTTAGTTTAATTTAAAAAGTTAACAAATCATGATTTGTTTAATTTTAAAATGACGCCAAATGCAAGAAAATGACGCCAAAAAGTAAAAAACGCCATACGTTAGCTAAACTAAGTCGTCAAGTGGGCGCCAAATTCATAATAATTCTTTGCTTTGTCAAAAGACTTCTTTAAGAAGAGGAGTTGATGCAGTTTCATCTATAATGACAAGTGGTGGAAGGAACAATCATCTAGATACTCCAGAAACTGCAGATGATGCTGAAGTTTGTGGCTCTCCAGTAGTTTCTGTTGGTTCAACCCTTTCCCTATTCATCTTTGCCGTCAGCAGATCTTAAAATTCATTTCTTAATTTTGATTCGATGGAATAAAAAGTTTGATTATTATTTTTTTGCTGATTTGCTGAATAAAAAGAAGTTTTTCATACTGCACTGGTTGAAGCTTTGTTCGTTTATATCATACAATTGCTCCACCAGCACTGAAAGTATGTTCAGAGGAGGGAGATAAGGCCAGCACACAAAGCTAACTTCTTGCTGATTCAGCTAACAGAGGAAAATTCTCTTTATTTTTCTTCAAAATTCCAAAATATCCGTTCCGGCTTTTACAGGAACTTTTTCGTAGATCTCCCATTCTTTAGATACGTCAGATTTTGAAAAAGTGGCTTGAGGTACAGAAACAGACGGAAGGCTGTCGGCACCATCATAGAATGGGTTATCTTCGGGGAGATCCGAATTTCCAGAGACCTCATCAAAATATTTAAGTTTCTTTAATGAATGATCTATATACAATGGGTTTAATAAAATTTCTAGTGGTCTTCCCATCTGCAAGTTTGCAAATGCCAAACATAATTTGAATTTTACTTGTTGGATTTTTTTTCCAGTAGGTAGTTTTATGATCTTTTCCTCAAAGTGGTTCCAAATTTCAATCCTTGGCCTTGATATGTCTAAATCATAAACAATAACCAAATTTCAACACTTATTTAAGCCAAAAATGTCCTAAGAGCTTAATTATGTGCGTTTAGTCCTTTGAATTGCTGCGGCTTTTCAACTAGGTAATAGTTTAAACACATAAATAATAAAGATATTTTTATCTTACCTTTTTAAATCCAATTACAAAATTGACGAAAACAACTGTTTTCTAATCAAAAAATTACTTTTTAACAATCTTTTTTAAAAAAGCTTTTGTAAATATTTTGAACAAAACAAAAAGCCATAACAGTCCACTGTCACCGGTGAGTTAATCCAACTAAACCTTGTAACTTTGCAACTGCTAGAAATAAACAATTAGAGACTTTTTATCGAGATTTTTTAAAATTAAACAAAGTAAAAAACGTTTTTTTGTTTTTAAAATAAATACTTTTTTATGGTAAATAACAGTTTTGTTGTCATCATTATCGCATAATATCGTTTTGTATTTTTATAGATCGTTTTGTGCAATAAATTTGAGTATTGAAATATTATGGGGATATTTAACGTTATTTTATGATTTCGAAAAACTTAACGATATTATAGCTTTCCATAACATTTCGATAACTTATTGAAACATTATCGTTCCATTCGATAATGTTTCAATAAGTTATCGAAACCTTCTTCTTCATCTTATTTACGATAATAAATATCTACTGCTTAAGAGAATTTAGTTTCAATGCTTCTTTTTTTAACTTAGCCACAAATACACGTGTACGCACGCACACATACACATACTTCGACTTTAAACTTCTTCACATTTTTTTTTATTTTTTTATTTTTTTATATTTTTTAACAATAGTTTTTATGTTTATAGATTTTTTTCTATCATTTACAATAGCAGTTTTTTGTATATAAAACATAAACTTCCCTCTTCCTTTTCCTTTTTTGTCTCAAAAAGCTTGACAGATAATTAACGTCATCTGTCATCAAATAGATTCAAAGGCTATTCAACGTGATTTTGAATTTTAAGAAAAAAAGAATTCCTCAAGGAATCTGCTCAATCTGTAGGTTTTAATTGCAAGACATTTTCTCATGGAACGACACATCACAAACTTCCAGAATTCTTTTACTTTCCATCTTTTTGCCAAAGTTAACTCTTCACCAATTTCTTGCAATCAATTATTATGCAAAATAGTTTTAGAGAAAACCAGAAAAAATCAAAAGAGGTGTACCTGTCAACTTAAGTTCCAAAGAACCATACTTTTTGAAAACCACACTATTTGTCGAGAAGCAGTATCAAAAGTTTTCAGTAATTGGAAGGGGGAAAAATTCGCTTCTGCATTCCAAGCACACAAGCTCAAACTTTTAAAGTATTTGTATAAAAATTTCAAAATGGAGGAGAAAGAATTGAAATTTTATAATCAAAAAGAAAGAAGCTCCTCCTGGTGGCACAATCAGACTCAATCAGCCATTTTGTTGACCCATTACATTTGTGACTAGCTACTCATCAACCATTCAGAAAAGCAAGCCAAGTTTTCTCTCAGTAGAAAATTTGATCAGTATCCGATAGGCAAGAAACTTACTAAACACCTCGACCAAAAACTTGCCAAACTCGACCAAAAACTCGTTCATCAAAAGGAAGTGGAATTGAATTCTACTTTCAGAAGAACTTTTTGACGACAAGAAAATCATTCGAGGAATTCCGATTTTTGAACAGAACAACAGACCTCTTCTCTGATTTTCCTTTACTAATAAAACAATAAAGCAAAAAAATAAAAATTAATTCTTTCATACCCATTAATAGTAAATGGATATTAACCAAATACCTTTAAAAAATGATTGTGATAGAGGAAAGAGTTATCTAGACAAGCCTTTCAAAGTTTATAATATTGAAGGCGATGGCTATTGTCTATTCTGAGTAAGCATGGGAATTTCGGCCTTCGAAATCGACGAAATTAAACGAAATTCGTGTTTCAATTTCGTATCGAAATTTATATTGAATTTCGAAAGACGAAATTTTTAAACATTACAAATTCACGAATTTCGAAATTAAAACTTATGTTTAATTTCGTGTCAATTTCGTTACTTTCAATGACCCGAAATTATACGAAATTTTTTCGCGAAATTAAACAATCCAAAAAATCGAAATTTCGTTCTCAATTTCGATCCGAAATTGAAACACGAATTTCGTTTAATTTCGTCGATTTCGAATGCCGAAATTCCCATGCTTAATTCTGAGACATATTTAGAAAGCCAGATATTCATATTTTAGTGTCTTCATTTTGTATTCCTTACTTTTGTTATTGTTTCTGTGCATTTCGTCCCTTCATACCAAAACTAATTGGAATCCTCCAACAAATTGTAAAAATACCTTTTTAAATTTTTAAAGAAAATCATTCACACATAGTTGTTTCTAATCACACCATAAAAAAAAAAAAAGAATTGTATAATAGAAAGTGATAATGAATCATTTTATGACGATTTAAAATTTTTTAATACTTTATAAAAGAAAATGTTTGAGTTTTTTTAGTTGGGTTCCTTTTGTTGTTGCTAGTATCTAGTTGGATACTAGCAACAACAAAAGGAAGTTTATTCCTCCAATACTAGCATCGAAAAATTTTAAAACATCGAACAAAAACATAAACATTAAAAACTGTAAATAGATAAAACACAAATATTTTGCACAGTTGCTCAACGATTAAAAAAAACATTTATTTCATTTCAACTTTCCCTGAGAAAGTTGTTTTTGCAAATATTTTGTTTTGGTTACTGATTTAGTTTTAAAATAAAACACTCATTGTTTTTTGTCTAGTATACTTGAAAATATGATAAAGTTATGAAAAAATATGATACTATTTAAACATTTTTGATGTAGAGAATTGTTACGTTACTCTTTCGCGATAAACCTAGAATTGTTTATTTAGAACCTACACCACTTCCTAAAAAAATTTTTAAAATCTTCCTCTGCGTTCTTTAGTAATGGCAAAAAAACAAAACCTCCGAAGAATAAAATATTTTTCTAAACTCAAAGGAAAACAATAATTTTCAAAATTAATAAAACTCATTTTATACGGTCGATAGATGTTTAAAAAATGCCAAACTCAAATAGGAAATACAAACCAACAAGAACGCAATCATGCAACTTTCAAACAAAAAGACGCCGGGTAAGAAGAACTCTCTCGAGGCCTGATAATGAGTTAATTCTTATTAACGCCGTTGCAAGGCAAGACGTGGAAGATGTGAAGCTTATTCTTGAAGAAAGGGAGGTGCAAATAAACTCAATGCGTTACCTCGGTTGGGCTGCTGTTCATTACGCTTGCAAAAATAATCACTTGGATATGGTTAAAGTGCTTTTACATTACGGTGCAAACACTAACTTAATGGCAAATGATGAAAACTTTCCGTTAAAAATTGCAATTGTTTGGGGTGCATTTGACGTTTATGACTTTCTGCTAAAATGTGGGGTTTTCAATAATTATATAGAAAAAGGTGTGTGCATAAGTTATTTGTAAGTTATTTTCTTGACAGTTTTTTATTTAACATGTATTTTTTAAATCATTACTGTTTTACTTTATGAAGGTCTTTTTCTGGTTTACGGCAATTATTTATTTTAAATTTCAACCAACAAATTTCAATAACATTCGAACTACTTGATTTAGAAAACGTTATAACGCATTTGCATTGCTTTGTTAAAATGTTTTCTTGTTAGTAACAATAATATTAGTTCAGCGAATTTTTCATTTAATTCGAAGGAAAGATGACTCTTCAATACATTAAATAAGAGCTGTAAACAAAATCGTATTTCAAACTATAATAATTTAAACTCAATAACTATCAAAAACCCAGTAATTATTTTTTTATATTGAAAAATCTTATTGCATTTAGAAACATTTTAACGTAAGGATGGCAGATTCCTAAGCTATGTGGTTGACTAATTATTCTATTTAATAACACGATATACTCTTTAACAACACTATTTATTCTCTTGAATAACACTATATATTCTCTTTAATAACACTATATATTTTCGATTTTGTTACTTCATGAGGAAGTTCACTCCCTAAACTTAAAGCAGATTTAAGCTTATCAAGCAGTTCTTGAGATAACTCTACACTGACATGATAAACTTTTGCCCAGCACTCATTTTCTTCTACCATGCTACCAACTTTTTTAAGTAATTGAATACCAGTATTGTGCGTTACTGGCTCACCAGGTTTTAAGCGACCAGCTCCAAGCACTCCTGACACTTCTGCGCATTTTAAAGGATCAATACCAATTACTTTACCTGATTTAGGAGATTTTATATCTGTAGCATAACACGATATCGGCAAAACTGTTTCTGGAAATTTACAAACAGCTTCTGAAACGCGTTCTTCGACTCCTTGAGCAACAAGCATTTTTCTAAATACCTCTAAAGCCTTTCCACTTTCTATTGATGATAGAATTTGGGATGCACCTTCTTGAGATGTGGCTGCTAACCCCTGTTGCAATAACAACTCTCCGCCTGAAATTTAAATCAATTAAATTAAAAATTTATAAAAATGTGTAATGAAAAGGATTATTTTTTATACATTTTTTGTCTTTAAAAAAAAAAAAAAAAAAAAAAGCGAACCTTGTGCTAAAACTAGCTCTAAAACATCAGCAGGTCCTTTTCCTTGAAGACAGTGCACAGATTCAAGAACCTCCAAGGAATTTCCTATCATCATACCTAAAGGTTCCTCCATGCTGGTAATAAAAGCAATAGTTTTCATACCAACACCTGAAAGTAAAAGTATTTTATTTATCATTTTTTTAACGTTGTTAAATTAACATTTTGTTTCATATATTTACCCATATACGGAGTGCATTGATCCATATACGGAGTGCATAGATGATTTGAAAAATGCAATAGTAATTTCACGAACCATTTCCAACGGCTACAAGAAGTTTGGCCAAATTTTCAGCGTCGTTTGGAGTACTTTGCCAACTACCACGACCATACTTTACATCAAGAACAAGACTGTTCAAACCTTCTATAAAACATATTAAAGAATTGAATCAACTTATTTCAGTCAAATCAATTCTGCATCTAATTACAATATTTGTTATAAGTTTCTTTTTATATACTGTTTACAATAATCAACAGGTAAATATATTGAGCATTTTTGTTAAAAAAAACCTGCTGCTTTTTTTGAAATAATTGAACTACATATCAGAGGTGCTGATGCAACTGTGCTTGTGATATCACGCAGTCCATATAAAATTTTATCTGCAGGAACCAGAGTTTGAGATTGGCCAACTATGCAACAACCCACATCTTCAACTATAGATCGGATTTTATCTGTGGTAATGTTAACATTGAAGCCAGGAATGGACTCTAACTTATCTAATGTACCTCCAGTAAATCCTAAGGAACGACCAGATATCATTGGTACCTAGCAAAGAATGCTGCATATTTACTCATTATAAAACACTATAATTGAATGAACTTTAGAGATTTTAAAAGCATAAGATGTCTGCACTATAATTCAGTATTTTTGCTTTCCTAAAATAATCAATAGTTTCTAAAAGAGCTTTGTTGTGAAAGCCAGTTTTTCTAAATCTTTCTGATATAAAACTTCAACAAAGGAGTGGATACAGAATGTAAGGAAGATGTTGGCTGTTTAAAAGCCAATATAGGACCTTGAAATAAAAAATCTGTTATTTGAAAAAAGTGTCAACTGCAGCTTCATAATGGAATTGAAGATTATTTAAAAAACAAAATTTAATCCTAAGAATGCATCTTCTCAATAGATGCATTCTTAGGATTAAATACCCCAAGTAGACATAAGGGGAAGTTAGCCAACCCCTTTTTCTCTTTCCTCCTTTCCCCTTAGAAAAATAATATTTACATTTATGTTTTAGCATAACATAAAATTACCTTCAAACCACATGCTGCCAGTGCTGGAGCTAGTATCAAGCTTACTTTGTCTCCTACACCTCCAGTAGAGTGTTTGTCAACAACTAAGTGTTTCCAATTTTCTGGCCAACTTAGCACTTCACCAGAACTTCTCATGATAGATGTTAATGCAATAGTTTCTTCATTAGTCATTCCTATAAATATAACCAAAAGTTAGTAGCATAACTTGACTATATTACAGAAAGTTAATAGTGTAACTTGATTACATTAGCAATAACTTCAGTTCACAAGACCTTTTTACTTTTTTTAACTTAATTTTTGATATTGCTAGATAAATGCATTTTATTTCTTAAAAAAGGCTTTCTTATAGATTTAAGAAATTCTTGATACAAGTTTTTGATTGGTTTTCACAATTTAAAAATTGTTTAATTATCAGAAGTTTATGAATGATAATAGAATAATAACACAGCTTCAGTATAAATTTCTGGATAAATATGCAGCAGCACCATTCAAACCTAATTCACGGAACTGCATGTGTGCATAGGATAAATAATTGCAAAAAAAAGCTTTAAAGCAACAATTACATTAGGATACCAGGATTGGTGCAAGCAAGTTCAGACGTAGTGGAAAGAAAAACTTTAACAATCTTTAGTTGCTAAAAAAAATTTAAAACAAATTTATTGTTGTTGCACCAATTTTAATAACATAACATAGTATCTTTTTTATTGATTTGTTTAACTGTGTTCAATAACATTTTAAGTTATAATTATATGTTTTAGTATGACACAAGATTTTTTCTATTTAAAAATTTTTCTTTAAAATGAAAAAAAATTAGATCAATATCTACTTTTTAGTTTAGTACTCAGTATATTGTACTTTAAACAAAAAAAATCTTTATTTGCCTTTTTTTGTTCTAACCACTGTATAGGTATATATAAATTGCTGGAAAAATGGCTATACTATTGATCTAGGATTCTTAACTCTAGCAAATATGAGTAATCTGTGGAAGAAAGCTTAAAGCATGAATTTCTGTGCAGAGGTATCTCTATATAACAGAATTTAAGAATTATATTTAGTTAGGCTTTAAAGTTATTTTTAAGTCTTTGAGAGATTATTTATGTTTTCCCTAAACATTATTCAATTCCACAATTTCAGGATCAACACTCTATGGGGAAAAAGCTAAATACAGTGAAATTGATAAAATGACATGAGTATCATTAAAAACTTGAAACTTGTTAATGTTTTTTTGGACTTTGTACTCTGTGTTTGTCAATTGAAAAATGAATTCTTCAAATTAACAAATATAAATGTAATTAGGCTATGGTGGAAATTATGCAGCATTTTCTGATAAAAATTTAGTTTGGACACTGTTAATATTTAATACAAAAACTAAAAAGTATCTTGTATTTAGTTTTAAATGTTAACAAAGCAACAGAAAACTTCTAAAAAAATTACCAATCAGTTGACTGTAAATTTAGATATAAATATGTTTACATGATTGTATTCAGTTTATACCATTCAGCTTATCTCTGCTGTCAATAATAATGATAATGATTATAATGGTGACAGTAATGAAAATAATAATGATAACAATAACAGCAATAACTACAACAGCAATATTACCATAGTTACTACTTTTAATATTATCATTAATTTTATTACAATTATTACAACTTTTACAATTACTATGATATCATCATGACAATTATCATCATCATCATTATTATTATTATTATTGTTATTATTATTATTATTATTATTATTATTATTATTATTATTATTATTATTATTATTATTATTATTATTATTATTATTATTATTATTATTATTATTATTATTATTATTATTATTATTATTATTATCATTATCTTTATCTTTATCTTTATCTTTATCTTTATCTTTATCATTATCATTATCGTTATCATTATCATTATCATTATCATTATTATTATTATTATTATTATTATTGTTATTATCATTATTATTATTATTATTATTATTATTATTATTATTATTATTATTATTATTATTATTATTATTATTATTATTATTATTATTATTATTATTATTATTATTATTATTATTATTATTATTATTATTATTGTTATTATTATTACTATTGTTATTATTATTATTACTATTGTTATTCTTATTATTATTATTATTATTATTATTATTATTATTATTATTATTATTATTATTATTATTATTATTATTATTATTATTATTATTATTATTATTATTATTATTATTATTATTATTATCATTATTATTATTATTATTATTATTATTATTATTATTATTATTATTATTATTATTATTATTATTATTATTATTATTATTATTATTATTATTATTATTATTATTATTATTATTATTATTATTATTATTATTATTATTACTATTATTATTACTATTATTATTATTGTTGTTGTTGCTGTTATTGTTGTTGCTGTTGTTTTTGCTGTTGTTTTTGCTGTTGTTATTATTATTGTTTTTATTGATAATAACAGTATATCAAAAGTAATTACCTTTTAAGTAAACAGCCATTAAAAATGCACCTATCTGAGCATCATGAGCATTTTTACTGAGAATAGAATCAATTGTCCATTGAATTTGATCTCTTGTCAAAATCTTTGAGTTTTGTTTCAGTGCAATAATTTCAGAAAATGTAAAACCAGTTTCCATCTCTGCTTCGCTTGCTAGATAAGTTGGTAGATACCTAAGTACATTAAAATATAATATATAAATTTTTTAGGAAGAAAAAAAGATGTTAAGAGCAAGAATTTAAACATTATTCTAACAAAAGTATAAATTTTTTAAATCAACAACCAGCAGCAAAATTTAGATTTACATAAGAAATAATTTAGGAAGTTTTCTAATTTACTCCAATGAATAAAGGAAAATTTCACAAAAACAAATACTAGAAATATTGGAATTTAACTCATACATTAAAATAAATAGTTCTAGTAAGTTTCATGTAGTCTAGTTAATTAAGCATCTACAAGCTGCTTAGCTAAATTATCCAACCAGACTTCAAAGAAAATTTGTAAAAGATTGAACAGGCTGTATAAGAAGCAATTGCAACAAATGTAATTGTAAACAGTGTTGGGAACTATTACTCACTTCAAAAAATGAAATCAATAACTAGTTACTTTTTAAATAAGATTCACTTGTAATGATGAATGTAACTTATCAATTACTATAACCAGCTACTGAAAAATGGAACACTATTACTCCTACCAACATAACATACTCTATTGGCACATGAATTTGAAATTACATATTTTCCAACAAAATATGAGGAAATTTACTTTCTTTGATGAAAAAGTTTGAAATAATCCCTTTACTTTATTTTCATATGGAATTCAAAATTAACCCCAACTTTTTAAGAATTTAACATTACTTTTCTCAGCTGCATTTGATGGAGAAATTTCAGTGAGAAGAAATTCCAAGCTTTTTATAGAAGTAATCTTTAATATTACAATCTACTATATAAATACTGTTAAAGTAACACATTAATCCCTAAGACTGATTATGATATTATAAAATATTTACTATATTTTCGGATAAATTACTTAGAATAAAATAGTCGAAGCTACTGATTTCAAAATAGTCGAAGCTGATCTTAAAAGAACGTGACCTTCGGTGATTACCCATTACGCACATAAACAAACAAGAGTACTTATTTGGTTTCACATTTTATTAGGAGTTAGAACAGCTTGAGATTTTTAACATTTAAGCGCTTGAAAAATATAAAGCAGAAATATTTTAATGATGAATTTTTCGTACTTTCTCAAAATTGTTACAAATTTGATACATAGAAACACTATTTAAAAATATAAAAAAGTTAATGGGTTATTTAATATTTAGTTGAATAGATCTTACTTGTAACAATAAAAACTACAAAATATTAACTACCTCTATATGTTAGTTCAGTTATTACGATTTCTTAAGACATGAATTTGAAATTACATATTTTCCGAAAAAATATGAGAAAATTTACTTTCTTTGGTGTAGAAGTTTGAAACAATTTCTTTACTTTATTTTCATATGGAATTCAAAATTAACCCCAACTTTTTAAGAATTTAACCTTACTGTTCTCAAGACTTCATGAAGAAATATGCGTAGATTGAAATTAAGATTGTATCAAAGCCCATTTAGTATTTTATATCGATTTAAACTTATTTTGCGTTTAATTTTATAAAGGTTTTATGGTATTATTTCTCAAAAAAAAAAAAACTATTGAAGAAATAATAACAACATCAAATCCACATAAATAAAAGTGCTATTCAATTATAAAATAAATCTATTCGTTTTTTAAAAACTTTATGACATTGTTCACAAGTATTTTAGACTTGTATTTAGCAACCAATCAGCAACCACTTCATTCTTTAACAGTTTCAACAGAGAACTTTTATAAAACTTGGTAATTTTTTAAGAATCTCTTTTGTTTATCTGAATAATAGGAGCAATTAAAAAAATACTAATAAGATCATCATGTTCGGTTTATTAGCAATATTTAGGACCAATTTTACAGAACGAAACAATTTTTTTTCCATTTACGTGGGGTTTTTCAAACAATTTTTATTCATCTCTCGTTTCTGATTTTTATTTGTAATTTGGTTTTTTGGAATACGTTTTTGATATGGTTTTCCTACAGTAATACTGAAATAAAGAATATCTAATAAGATATAATCTCACATAATTTTGGCTCATCTAATCTAAACCTTTCTAAAGCTTTTTGCCAAATAGACCTGAATGATATAGTACTTGATTTGCGATTTTTCAGGAAATCAGCAAAGTTATTAGCCTTAAAGAAGGAACGTACGCTTTTAAAAGTTCTTTAAATGCACGTCCTTAAAAAGATTTATAAAGGTTTCTTTTCGCATAATTTTCGTTCCAGCAGTTTTTTTGTATATTGTGTAAACAAATAGACCCATTGGGTTTGAATTCCGTCCAGCCAAATGAGGTAAGATAAGTGCTAGAATTGAAGATTTAAAACCTTTTAAAAATTAGGACTAAGAAAGCTCATGATCAGCTTGAAAATCAGTGTGTACAATGAATGTTTGTTATCAATGAATTTTATTAGTCAGTTTGCCCTGAAAAATCATTGAAAAAAAATCAATAAAACTCTTGCTCTCCATGTTGAATTCGCGTTTTTGATTCTTTATAAAAGTGTTTCAATTACTTAAACTAAATTTTGTAGCTAATAGAAGATTAAAAAAAAAAAGGGGAGTAAAGGTTCTCAACACAATGGTAATCATGAACGTGAAATTTTCTTAAATGATTTTAACACCTCATAAATAAAATTTTGGACAAAATTTAAAAATTAATATTTTAAGAACTAATAAGTTATATTAGTTAGTATTTCAACTGTTAATATGTTAGTATACGTAGTTTATAAATATATGAAAATAATTATTTCAAATACCATATTTAGCAATATTATAAAGTTTTTTTGAAAGATGTTTTATTTGAGTGAGGAAAATTTCTTTATTCATATTTAAATAATAATATCTAATTCTTGCTTTAAGCTCTTCCAAATTCTCAGCTCTCCAATTATTCTCGTACACTAGCCGTTTTAAATCACCTCAAAAGTTTTCAATTTGTCTTGCTTCTGGAACGTTAGCTGGGTTTATATCTTTGGATACAACTTTGATTTTTTTCAATTTTAAAAAGTCGATGACCGACTTTGCGTAATGTGATCAAGCTAGATAAGGCCAAACTTATTGTCTTTTTTATAATACTCTGATACTAGAGGAAGTATAGTTTTTTCTAGTATCTCTTTTTAAGTGTACTGGTTGATTGCCTGCTTACTGTAATGAATATAAAGAGGGCTTATTCCACGGGGGCTGATGCAACAAGAAACTAAGAGCTTGTCCTCGTACTTTTTACGCAAATTGTCTTACTTGGTCAGAACATTGAGAAGGATCAGCGGCATAACACCTATCATTACTAGCTAATGTGCTATTGTTTAAAGTAAAATAGCTTTCATCATCCATAACAAAATCCAAGTTTTTATAATTTTCCTACAACTTACGACATTTAGGATGCATAGCTTTCTTTTGCTGATGGCTACAATCTGGACGATTTGTTTTTTTAAAAGTTTGAATGTTACTCATTGTTTTTAATACTTGGGAAATTCGAGTTTGACTACAGTTAAAAACTTAAGCTACTTTCTTTTGGGAGCACCCTGACTTATTTTTAATAAATGTTTTGAATATTTTCAATAATCTTTGGAATATTTTCTTCAGTAGCTACCTTAGCACTTCGACCATTTCCAACTTTTCTTTTTAGAGATTCATTCTCCAATTTTACGATTTTATCGTAAGCAGTTGATTTGGGTAAACCCCATTCCATAAACTACTTAGCAACAAACGCTTTACCTTTTTCTCGATTTTTTTGGAAAAAAATTTCCATAACTTTTTCGAGGTTCTTTACTTTGACCATTTTATTTTCAATATTTAAATGATATTTTTAACTTAATTAAATCAAGTTTAAATAGATTATGAAATCCTCTTTCAAATAAGTATAAAGGTTTTTTGCGTGCATGAAATAAATTACATAATAAATGCAATTAAAATTTGTCCAAAATTTTATTTATAGGGTGTTATTATCGAAATTGATGAGATACTGGATAACTTTTACGTACCACCAATCAAAATTTTCTAATCAAACTTGCTGCTAAAAAGAGGTGTTTTGGAAAAACACATTAAGTCAGAAAAAACTTGAATTAGCGAGTTATTTAATTCAAAGCACAAAGAATGTCTTGAAATTATGACTTAATTCATTGAGCAAACTGAAAGACAAAACAAATCGTTTTTTTTTTTTCAAGGAATAACACAAATATTTTTAAAATATTATGAAAGATTGATAAAATGTCATTTAAGTATGTATGATTGGAATTGTGTACACTAAATTAAGTAAACACAGTGTTATACACTAACATATGTTGGACTATTTTATGATGGCCTTTTGGTCCTAAAGAACATTTACTTATAGTTCTAAAATTTCTATGTTTACGCATGTGTCATAAATCTTAGTTAAAAGATTCAATAATCGGCCAAAATTTAGAACTTAAATTGTAATGACAAAATTCACTCTTTGAATATTTTATTTTATTTTTTGAAAATTATTTGAAAGGTATTCAGAAAAGGAGAAGTAATAGACAATCAGTAACAGAAACAATATTAAATGTAATGCCTGTCTCCTACACAAAGTTGTTTTTTTTGTCAAAAGATTTTCTCCCTAAATCACGGTCAAGAAACAAATAATTTGAGGATTTTCGTAAAAATAGCGTAAAAGTTTGCCGCCAAATATTTTGATGGAGAAATTTCAGTGAGAAGAAATTCAACAACACAATTATAAAGTTGTTTTCCATATTCTGGATATTCAGAGCAGTGTTTGTATCGTTCCAAATGAGCATTGAATTTTTAGTGCAATGTTTCAGTTGCTTATTCGCTAAAGATTCCGAGTGAAGATTGATGCTTTAACACAAATTTTTCAACGTGGTAGAAAACACTATGGACCTTTGGTGTGACTGATATTGGAAAAAATAGGAAAGATGTTTTGAATTTCTAAATTTCCAAAACATTAAGAAACAACTTCTTTGAAGTATCTTAGAGTTTCAATAAAATCAAAGACTTCATAAGCACAAGTTTTTTAGGAACTCGTTGGAGAATGTCATTGCTTTTTAAAAGCGTATGGCAATCATTACCTTTGAAGTGTCCACCATGGAACAGCTGGAGCTGAATGTGCAGCTCAGCTGGTTATTCTTTGGCACCAGGCCACAAGTCTGAAAGATTTTTGAAAAGACGACTAATAATTCCAATAAGAAGATGGATTTCCATTGGCGGAAATAATACCTAAAATGAGCACTGAGATATTCATATTGATCAATGGTGAATGGATTACATTTACAAAATTTTTTGCATAGTTTAAATCTGAGCTATTAGCAACAAAATCGGCATATCTTTCCTTCAATGTGCCAAAAGACCTTAGAGATCCACATTCTGATATATTGTCGGAATCGACATCACACCAGCAGCAAGGAATGCTTGCTTGAATGGAATTGAATTCCACAAATAATATTGGCCGTTTTTAGATTGAATGAAATGTAAAATGCCACATCATTCACTTATAGTATTCATCAACGCTTTGACATTCTCGTATGTTTCAGGTAGACTTTCAACAATGGTAGCAATCCGTTGACGTTTAACACCTGTGTTTCGAGCTAATGCACATGTTAGCATTTTGTTGAGAGCCTGTTAGCAAGTGAAGTTTTTTTTGTTGAGAACTACTCGTTTTGTCACTATTGTCAGTTAAAAGCAGTCAAGCTCATTTTCAAAAGTGATCATCCGCCATAAATTCCAAGTTTGACAAAATGGTTATAGCTGTAATATATGTCCATCAGCACTTTGTTAGTTTGATCCTCCAAGTCTCTGAGTGAATAACATGTTTTTGTTCTGCAGCTTTTTCTTTTGCTGAAAGAAATCTTGCAATTTTTTTCCGGTAGCCTTAAATTTTTGGTTGAAACCTTTTTCAACTAGTCGAGTTACTGTTGCTTTGTTGAGAGTTGAAGCAAGTTTTCTCATTTCCGTGTTAGATAGTTCAGTGTTTAACTGCACGTTTATCAACAGTTGCTCTGTAAGTATATGGCTTGTTTATTTTAGTGCAGATTGTGGGGCTATTAAAATAAAGTCAGATATATTGTAAGCTGCTGATTGTAATAACTTTCAAATTGGCATTTAATATAAAAGTAATAATAAGTATAAATGTAAATAACAATTTCTACTGCTTAATATTGTTGATTATACTATAAATCATTTTAAAGTTATAAAAAAAATGCATAACTACCTGGTGTTACTGGAAATAATCTTTCTCTTTTTGCTTGGCTAAACAAGACCTTTTCTCTTGGAGGTGAATTTTTTGCCTTCATCACGGCAGATGCAATTTGTTCTGCTCTGACTTGATCTTCCTTGACCAAATCATGCAAGTTTTGACGTCTTGTTGCAATGGTGCAGGAATAATTGGAAACTCGAGCTGTAATTGACAAAGAATGCGTGCATCTTTTTTCTGATGATGGAAAGCAAGGATTTAAAGAAGTGTCAGGTTTGGAAGATATGCTTAAGATTTATGTTGTGTGACTTTGGTCCTAAAGGATGCTTTTTATTAAGTTTAAGCTTTCCAATTTGGCAAATAAGACAATCACATGCGCTAGACGTTCGTGTCAAAGGCTTGATAATAATCAAAAAGAAATCGTAGTGGTAGCAATGAACACGTCATATCACCAGCATCTTTTTTTTGTAAAATACTCTGACATGATTTGCAAATACCACCTTAAACTCATTCATCTGCATGATTATATCAATTACTGATTATTTAAACCAAATTGGTTTAAGGGTTAAATGAAAAAGAGATCAGACTTTCCAAATTATACTTTAATTCCCACAATCTGATGTCACTTGATTACTTTTATTTACACTTGAGGTCAATCTGTAATATTCAAATTACTACAGTAAAATAGTATACTAGTTTTTAAAGTTTAAGAAAAAAATATTTGGCACCAAACTTTTACGCTATTTTTACGAAAATTATTTGCTTCTTGACCGTGATTTAGGGAGAAAATCTTTTGATAAAAAAAAACAACTTCGTCTGAAGATGATCAAAACACATTTAAAAAATTTAGGTTTAAAAGATTTTTTCTTTTCGTGTTTAAGAGTAATGACCATGTACTGAATGCAATCTCCTCAAATTGAGAAGGTTGTAAATTTTACATGGTCACCGTTTCTAAACACCAAGAGTATTGTTTATAAAATTTAAGTTCTATAGAAGAGCTTTGGTCTACTATAGAATGACGTAGTTTTTTTTTCCAAAATAATATTTTCTTCGATGGGGGTCAAGAGGGCGAAATTATTAGGGTATTTTTTCTCCCAAGTTCCGATTGCCGTAGTTTTTTGTAAACCATTCTCATTTGTCATCATCATGAACATAAGAGTTTTGAGTTTGTACCATGCTGGGAAGTTAACCATCTCGAACACAAAAAATCCAAATCCACCTGTTAAAACTAAAAAATCAAACTCAGGCAAAATTAAAAGACTTTCAAAGGACATCGAAATGTTCACATAAGATCTTTATCATACTTCCATAGAAGGATTTCTTTGATTCTTTCAGATGAGGGTGATCATGATTTTGACAGGGTGTTAACATTTAATTAACTTGGTTCCCATCAGCCATTATGGAAAACAACAATAAGTGAAACAACTCCGGCCTTATAATGCTTATTTTCCCTAAGCAAATAAGTTACATCCTAACAATATCCCCTCCAAATATTATCTCCAAATGTAATAATAAAATTCCTCTTTTGTTGTTGCAATTGTTAATCAGCCATCTTATTTTTTGGTCTAGTATTAAGTTTTACTTGAAAAAATTGTTTTATTGATTGTGAAGCATAAAGCTTAAAAAGTAGAAAATTTTTGAATATTTCTGTTAAATAACTTAGAATAAAAAGTTAAGCAAACTGTTTAATTTAAGAAAATCTTAAAAATTGTTTCTTGAACAAAGCAACCTGTTAAAGTATCCAGTGAATTAGTTCTTGTTACACGTAATTCCATTTTGAATTATTACAAATGGAAACGGCGTTTTTATTTTAGTTGTTGAATTTGTAAAATTCAAAAACAAAATTTATGAGGAAGAAAAAATACGTGTTCTATTAACATTCATACTTCAGGCTAATTTTATGCTATATGATTTTGTTAAAAACTATATATTTTTTAAATATAAATTATTATCATTTTACAAAATAAAAAATGAATGTTATTTAATGAGTACTATTTCAAATTATGTGACAATGAGATTTTTTTATACAAAAGCAATACAAGTGCAGAGGGAGTTTTTTGATTTTCAAGTTCATAAAAGCATAAAATTGTTTTATGATGTCTAAAAGATCTTTTAATTAGATTAGCTGCAATATCTATAGAAAAAGGAATTGAAGAAAAGTTGGACTTGACATTATCAACTTATAATTTTATTGCAGCAAAATTATAAATGCAGAAGAAAGTACTGTAAAATGGAGATGGCTAAATTTTATTTCTGTAAAGAAACTGATGTGACCAGAAAAAAATCACCAGATAATTTAATGCTTACTTTGTTCAAGAAATATTTTTCTAGATTTTCTAAATTTAAATAAATTACTTAACTTCTAAGTTACTTCACGTTCTAAATTGTTTAACAAAAATATTCAAACATCTTCTACTTTTTATCCTTTATGCTTTACAATAATAAAAACAATTTTTTTCATCTAAAATGCTAGACCAAAAAATAAGAGGGCTGATCAACAATAATCCAATTTAGAGGGGACATTATTGATATTTAAGGATAACATATCATTAATACTCCTTAAGGGGACAATTTTATATTATATAAGTTATTCGCTCACGAAAATCTAATATTTTAGAGCAGGGGGAGTATTGCATTTGTTGTATTTTTTTATTAAAGTTGTTGGGAACCAGGTCAATCAGTTACAGGATCCAGTTGTAACATATTTTTCTGAATATCTTTTAATTTTTACAAAAGTTTATTAAGTTAAAATAATATATTCAAAAAATTAATTTTGCTATCTTACTTTTAGTTTTAAATTTCGGCAAATTATTGAATGATTTAATGAAGTTTTTAAGATGCATTCCATTTTAACATTTTAAAATTTTTATGCAGTCAAGCCTCATGATATCGAATTAATCAATATTATGAGGTCAGTAATTGTTTAGACAAAAAGATCAATTCTAAGATTGATTGGATCATCGGCTGCATAAACCTCTAAGTTTAAACATTTTGTATCAATAAGCAAAGACACTCTTGGTCGTAAATAAATCTCGTAACGATACGCATTTAATTAAGTTTAAAACTGTACATGCGCATTTTAAATTATTCTATAAATGAAGTTTAACGCTTTATTACATCAAATCTTCTTACTAAATAATTATCATACAAAGGACATTAAATCATAGAAATGTTCTCCTTAAAAAATAAACAATAGTAGTTTTTGCGTACTTATATGGGCAAATGTAAACAGAAACCATTATCAGTTGGATTAGATGAATAACATAAATGTTATTTTACTTACTACGTTATTGATTAAACAAAAATAAAGGATTAGTAACGATGCATCAAATAACAAACACTCTGCAAATAGAACCTTCGCTGAAGTTGTTAGGTGTGCATTATTGTTTAGATTTTTTAACATTTGGAAAAAATGTCGCAATATTTCCACATGTAGAAATCTGGTCTAATCGCTATCCCATGAAACGTTTTTAAACAAATCACTATCCCATGAAACGTTTTAAAACAAAATGTTCAACATAAGGGGAAAAAAATTGACAAATTAAGTTTATGACATCCCATCATTACTTCAGATATTTTAAAGTAACATTTATTCCAAAAGTCATATAGTTGTTGTACTTATTTTTTAATAAATTAGTCAAACTAATGTAAATTAATAATTACAATAATGATAAAAATAATAATAATAATAATAATAATAATAATAATAAAAATAATAATAATAATAATAATAATAATAATAATAATAATAATAATAATAATAATAATAATAAAAATAATAATAATAATAATAATAACAATAATAATAATAATAATAATAATAATAATAATAATAATAATAATAATAATAATAATAATAATAATAACAATAATAATAATAATAACAATAATAATAATAATAATAATAATAATAATAATAATAATAATAATAATAATAATAATAATAATAATAATAATAATAATAAGAATAACAATAGTAATAATAATAATAACAATAGTAATAATAATAATAATAATAATGATAATAATAATAATAATAATAATAATAATAATAATAATAATAATAATAATAATAATAATAATAATAATAATAATAACAATAATAATAATAATAATAATAATAATAATAATAATAATAATAATAATAATAATAATAATAATAATAATAATAACAATAATAATAATAATAACAATAATAATAATAATAATAATAATAATAATAATAATAATAATAATAATAATAATAATAATAATAATAATAATAATAATAATAATAATAATAATAATAATAATAATAATAATAATAATAATGATAATAATAATAATAATAATAATAATAATAATAATAATAATAATAATAATAATAATAATAATAACAATAATAATAATAATAATAATGATAACAATAATAATAATAATAATAATAATAATAATAATAATAATAATAATAAGTTTTTTTTGTGTTTTTTTTTGTTTGTTATTGTTTTGACTGAATCATAATTCAGACGAAATAACAAAAATAGAGATGACACATACTTGTTGCTTTAGGAAAGTGGAAAAAGGTTGAAACAAGCGAAGGATAACATATTTTAGGAATTTGTTCTGTCACGATGGTTTTGATGCGTAATTTGCGTTATTGAAACGTCATAACCTAAGTTAACAAGAACAAAATACCACGTGGTTGAAAAGCCGAGTTTCAGCTGAAATAAAATTCTTCGTTATCTATTTTGAATTTTTATTTACTTTTTCTTATCATCAAATAGTTTATAATATTTATTAACTATTATTTATCTTACATGGAGAAAATATTTTAACGTTTTGTTAAAAAGTTTTGGCTTTTTTTTTTGAAGGACAACGAAGTAATGCAAATTAAAATGTAATTACAGAATAATTATAATTGTTTGACTCGCGTGAGTTATCAAAGATAAGTGATTGTTTAGATAATAGTCTCATTCGAGGAATCTAAACTTTTTTGTCTATATTTTGATGATCAAATAACCATATAATCCAATTGTCGTCCTTATGCGTTTATTGGAAATCATTCATGAAAATTAAAGTTCGATGAAATTAAAGTCCGAATATCTAAATGAAAATAGTAAAACTGTATTTTAAATAAAAAACATTTTTTGCAGAAAAGGCTTTAAATTGATAACCATGCTTTCAAATAATATTAATTTACAAAATCAATATTATTTAAAAATTAAAAATCACATATAATTGTATTGTATATTTTATATATTAAGTTAAATATCAAATGGAGAGTTAAACCATTTAAATATTTTAAAAATATAATTACTTTAGTATCATTTCCATTATGTTTGATATATTACTATATTATTTTTTCTATCAGTAAATCTAATTAAAGCTTGTATTTTGACTTTGGAAAGCTCTTTTTTTTTACAGTAAATGAAAAAAAAAAAAAGAGGGAAAAAGTAATTAAAGTTAACAGTAAAAAAATAGAAGAAAAAACGTAAGCGTAATATATATGTTATGACTTATAATTTAAGCGTAATGTATATGTTATGACTTATAATTTAAATGAATCATATTTTTGACTACTTTGAATTTCCCCTAAATGGTTAAAGTAAAAAAGATCAGTAAACATTAAAGTATTATAAGAAGAAGGATAGATTGTTCTCTGCTAGTTAATACTTCTATAACTTTATTTTAAAGAAAGTACACGCAAGAGTTCTTGTTTTATTACAAGAATAAATAAACACCAAGTCGTCCGTGTCGTTTTTTACTCGTTTTTACAAGTGGTTGATTCAGTTATAAGAACTCCCCCTCCCCTCCTTCTAGTTTTAAAAATGACTCAATAACTTGTTCATGTACAACTTATTAGAATATTTATTAGATTATTTAAGCATTTATATATACCGGTTTTCTACCGGTTTAACGTAAATTTTTAACAATTTAATGCGTTGTTACTTTTACCATTTTTAGAGGTTTTTATTCTTAGGCTTGTTTTCCAATCGTTAAATTGTTTTTAGAACATCTTTTTACATCCTTTGTGATATAAGCTCAAGAATGAAGTTAAAAGCTATAGAAAAAGTGGAAACGAGAAAGTTAATTGTATTTGATGTAAGGATTGGTATTATTAATATTTTGATATCTTTCAACGAGTCTTAAAAACCACATCTGAAAAATATTCTTTAAAAGATATCTTTCAGATGTTGTTTAAGTTCAATTTTTCGAGCTAAAATTTCCTTCATTTTCAGTACTAAATGTTTTAATCAGTTTTAGATGGATATTATTAAGACTTTTTTTAACAGGACGTTTTATTGATTACCTTCCACCTTTTTGTAGATAAAATGTTTTGGTGATGCACTAAACATATTTTACACTAAGCATGCTTTAAGAATTTTTAACCTTGTTAATATCGGACTAATGTAAAACTTAATATTTAATTTAATAACAAAATTCGAATTACTTATTACATATTTGAAAACAAGTCGGAGTGGTTGTGTCAATTTAATGTTTTAAATTTACTGTTTAAGAGAACTATAAAAAATAAATGCATTCAAAAGCAGGTTTTAAATCATATTCTGCTAGGATTCTAAACAATAACAAAGTAAGGAGAATATTTCAGTTAACGCAACATTATGGTATGATGCGAAATATATGTTAGGAATTCCATTAAACGGTTAACGTAACATTATAGTATAATGCATAATATATGTTAGGAATTCCATTATTCGGTTAATGTAACATAGTATGATGTATACTATGGTATTAGGAATTCTATTACCGCTAAACTAGCGATATGAATTATCTTGATGTAAGAAAATGAAACATCTATATGTATGCGTTTAATTGTACAATAAGAAACTTTTCATGTCAAAATAGATATTGGAATTTACTTTTTTCTGCTCAAAATCAGATAAGAAGATCTTGTAAACTTCTGAAAAGTTTTTTAACATTTTTATTTTGAGAGGAAATGTATTACGTAATTTTCGAAAACGTTTGACAATCTTTGCGATTCTTAGAATGCGTTTAGCAATCTTTGTCATTCTTTGGCGTTGTTATGCATTCTTTGTCATTCTTTGGCATTCTTTGTCATTATGTGATAATCAAAATTTTTTTACAATTGTTTAAACTAAAGTTAGTTTTTATAAAAAAAAAATTTTTCTAAAGCTTTAATCTCTATAAACTTATCATTTTATTTGTAATAAAACCACTTTAATTAATCTTAGACTAACAGGCATGCCTGAAGCATGCCCGCAATTCTTTTATCTGAAAGCAAAGAATTTGTTAAAAGTTATGATTAAATATAGGTCTAAAAAGTATTAACGAAAATGAAAAAACATACAAAAGGTTTCTAAAAAATACTTATGCGCATCATATTCTCACGATTTTCGTGCATAAAACGGAAATTATAATATTGATCAGATAAATTAGTTCATCAATTAAGTATAATAAAGTTGCATAAGCTTAGTAATTTCTAGAAAGAATGAAATTATATAACGCCATAAAAACATCAGTTGTTTTCAAAATAATATAACTTTAGCAAGAAAAGTGTCTGAATAAACTTATTTTAAATTTTCTCAGCTATTAAAGAAATATTTATTTATTGCAATCGAAAAATAAATAGTTCTACTCTCGCTTTGGAGCTATCTCGCTATGAAGATATCTCGCTATGAAGATATCTCGCTTTGAAGGTACCTCGCTTTGAGGATATCTCTCTTCGAAGATATCTCGCTTTGAAGATATTGGGTTCATTAAACTAATACTCCCAAAACAATAAAAAATTGTTTATAAATATTTTTTAAATAATCATTGTAATTCGAGACATTAATAATATCCTGAGTTATTTTAATTTAATTCTTAGCTATGCACAACATGCATTTTACTACGTTTCAATAACTATGTGTAGTAGTGAACCACTGTTATAATAAATAGAACTCTTTTTCTCTACTTGTAGTTGTTTAGAAATGTTTGGTTTGGAATTAATATGCTGTTAAGTTTACTGTTAGATTGCTTTTTCAGTTGTTTTTTTTTTTTAAGTAAACAAACTCTAATCGATCGTTTTAAAATGCAGAACGAGGTAGTTGATGCTTTATAATACCGGAAACTCGGTTTTTTTTTACGCTCCACAAGTTTTTCACGCAAGCATAATCAAACACCTGATCGCATTTCACCGAACGCCTGATCGCATTTCACCGAACGCCTGAGCGCAATTCAAAGAACGCCTGAAGTTTTGCACTTTGAAATAAAATGCGGAATGACTATAATAATTGAAAGCACATTCTAACAATTTTCTGAATGGGAAAGTGAGTTGTTAGTTGTTATATTTCTCTCTAAAAATTTAAGGTTTGATGATTTCAAACCATCTTTGTGCTTTTTATTGTTAGTTTAAATTTACCTGAAATTAGTTGATATCAGTCTTAAAGTCTTTTACCAGTCTTAAAGTAATAAAAACTAGTTTAAACTTTTTTATTTTTGGCAAAATTATTAGATTTTATTATTAATACTTTTATGATAGTTATTGAAATTTTAACTACTTTAATATATTCGTTGTTTTAGTAACTTAACGAGTAAACAAAGTCCACAAATGTTTGATCCTTTTGCTCATCAAGAAAGATCATCGTTTGGCTTTCTCTTTAACTTCCTGATCTCACGCTGTACAGTTTTTTTATTAAAAAAAAAGAAAAACTTCAAAAAATTGGAAGAATTCTCAAAGCACAATAGCACCATATGCTCCGTAATTCAAATTTTTTTTAAAAAAACATTTTTAGATTTACAAATGTTGCTCATGAAATTTTAAAAAATAGTGAGTAAGAAATGTCTTAAACTAAAAACGTGTCTAAGATAACTCATAAATCTTTTACATGAGTGAGTAACAAGGGTAAAAGCTTGCACCATTGTTTTTATTTTATCTTATATTTTTTTTATACCCAAGACAATAAATTAGGATTGATTCATAAGATCAATCCTTTATAAACGCCTCAAACAAATGAACCACATAAGCTAAGTTAATTGAACGCCTTTTCTTGTACATTTGTTTTTGTTTGCAGATTTCAAGGATTGTCGAAAGCCTTTTAACTAACGGATATTCTTTTCTTGGATATTTTACTGAGTTTTAAAAAGTTTGTTAAGCGTCTTTTTTAGTTTTCCATCTTTTTTATTTACACGCACAGTATAAGTTTTTAATTAGCAATTTACGCGAGGAAAAAAGAAAATTAAAACTTTTACCCAATAAAAACGTAGTAAATTTTCATTTAAAAAATCTTTTGTTCATTATTTGTGTTTACTGTAACAATTTTCGAAAGTTAGGTTTAATTAACGATTTCAGAAATTATTGAAGCGTGGTTTCCGATCAAACGTCTTTTGGTGTATTGTTCTCGCAGCGTAAAACGTAATTGAAACTCTCAATAAGTAGCTTTTCTTATAGTAAAGTTGAGCACAGCCTTTAGTTTATGCTCAATAAAAATGTGTAATGCCAACAATTTGAAATATAAGTTGTTTTTTTTACAAAGAAGGTTAGGGAAGATCGATGAAGATTAACTTTTTCGTTGCTTTCAGTCGTTTATACAGGAAATATCACGTTAACTTTTAAAATATCTGATCTGTTTAAACAGCTGATAACTTTTTATTCTTAGTGATATACGAATTTTTTAAACGTAATCTGTTCGCTACATCGACAATTCAGGGTTTTTTTTTACTTACAAAGCGGCTTAAAATAATACTAAAGGCGAACCGCATAAAATCTTTTGTTTAATTACTATATCAATTGACCAATCACAGAATATTTTTAGAGTTTATTGACGAATCAAAATTTTTTTAATGATGAATGGTTTAACAACAAAGTTTACAACGTCTGGCGATGTTTTTAAGTTCATTTTTCTTTAGTCAGCGGTTTTTTTAGAGGAGAGCTTTATCAGTTGGATATATTTTGTTTAGACTATCATTCGTTTTATAGACAAAAACACTTATAACAAAATTAAAGATGGAAAACTCCAGAGTTCAAACGATTTTTCATCGCGATATTACGCCGCGGAAATCAACTTGTCGAAATTTATTTGGAGAAGTTGATCATGAGCAAACGAAGAAAGAGTTGCAACTTCAATGTAAAAAGTTGCTAGAGCAAAAATCCGAACATTGGAATTTCAACTTTGAAGATTTTACACCTGGAGAAGATAAAAATGGTTTTCAATGGGTTCCTTCTAACACAAACCTCTCAGAATATCATTACACCCCAGGACAAAGTCTGATTGCTCCATTTACAACGAATGTGTTGTCCTCATCAAATTCGGAAAGTATACAGAGTACAACTGTAGAAGCTTCAGTAATTGAAGATTGTCAAATTATAAAAACTGTAATGGGATGTCAAAAAGTTTCTAATAAATCGCTGACTTTTAGTAAAACTATAAATAGTACAAAAATGTGTGGAAAGAAAAAGAAGCATCAACAAACAATTGATGGTAAGAAATTTAAAAAATTTTTTTTGCTAAAAGCTTAAGTTCTAATGCTCATTTAATTACAGGAAATATTTCTGCGAAAACTTCTAAATGTATAAAATATTGTTTTGATTACACAAAAGTCATCAAGAAAGTTTTTTTATCTTCATGATGCTTGTGCAGAGTTTTCCATAATTTTTTTTTTTTTTTTTGCATTTTCTGCTAAGCTAATATTTGTTTTCAATGTGCCACCCTTTTACCGTGGCATAAAATATTACTGGTTATTAAAAAAAACACTAAACCAGGACTTGCGGAGATTACTTATAATCTACGTAATGTCTCCAAGAGATTTTTATTTATTCTTTTGCTGAATGCTGTTACAAAAATTCTCTTAAGTTTATGACGTATGAACTTTTTTTTGTTATTACACAAATTATGCTGTGTAACGACGTTTATATGTAACTTTCAAAGTGAAATATTTATTGATAAGATTTGGAAATAATTTCTTTTAGAATTTATGAAAAAGAAAAAGCTTCATTCTTCGTTGAATCTAACGCTTTGTAAAGAACCAATAGCATCTAGACTTCGATCTTCTGAGGTTTGTATAAACCGTTTCTTAAATTTTATAGCCTATATACGTTTTTCTTATTCGATTATCGACTACATTTTATATTAGCTTTATTTATTGTTGAACATAAAGCTTTTTTTTTCTTTAGATTTCCGTGTAACTTGTCACTTACGACATCTTCTTCGTTATTTCTTCTGAGAAGAAAACCTTTTTAAAGCTTCCTTTTACGAAGCTCCTATAGACGGATATGTTTCAAGCTCCTGTTTGCTCAAGTTCTGTTGACAGAACGATGCGTAGTTCGAGGGAGCATTCTTCTGTAAAATATATCAAATGAAAAAAGCGTCTCCATGGAAACTGCGTTTCTTTCTTCTTAGAGCTATGTTTGAATTTTTTTATATTAATTAGTAAAAAGTTATTTTTTTATCTTAGATATTTACCGTTATCAAATTGTAAATATATTATCACAATCCTTGTATATACAATTTATTTGGACCAATTTCGTCTTCAGTAAATGAAACTGAATGGTAAAATGAAGAAAAACGCAACTTGTTTTCAAAGTTTTTTCTTTTTAAATTGTGCTCAAGACAAAAAAGTCAAATAGTTCAAATTTACTCAAATGTTAATAAGCGTTTTCCGAAAAAAAAAAAAAAAAATTTTAATAAATAAGTTCCGAATAAAATATTTTTCTCCAGATTGGAGATTTTAGTCGATGTGATTTAATTCCTATTTATAAACTTAACTTAAACTTTACTTCTTAAATTTTTCCAGTTTTTTAAATTTGTTAAGTTTTTTTATCCCATACAATTGTTTTAGCATGGACTTTTTCGCTTTATACTGAAGATTTCAGCATCGCAAGTGTAAATCTCGCTGGTGACATACTTTTTGTGATTAATTTCGCTGATTGAGTTTTCATTTAACCAAAATGAAGACAAATACGCATATTATGAATTGGAATACAAATTAAATTAGCATGTTAAAAGTTTTAACACAATCAATTAAAGATGCAATAAAAAAAATATCGATATTAGCTTTTATTATGATTGATTTTGCGTGTGGCCTAAAATAAAATGTTTTTCGTGGGCATGGTTTTTGATTGGTAAAACCATTGCATTTGATCTTTGTATTCAATACACTAAATATCTAACCTTAATATGATTGCATAATTTATAAGGAAGTAAAAAAATTAAACCATTTTTGATATAATGATGTAATGTAATTATGTAATTAATAAAGTGGTTATTTAAAAATATGAAATAATTATTTACGCATCGTTAAAACTATTCGTTGGCGTTCATCCATTCAGTCGACGTGACATCACGAACGTTTTTAAAGTATTATGAAGAAGGGAAAGCATAAATTTAAAAAGTTGTTGCTTTCTTAATTCCCAATTTTCGATTATTTAAAATAATTAACCTACTTTAAACATATGAGTTTCTGCTTCTCGTTTTTGTTTTAACTTGATGGTAATTTTTGTTATTAACTTATATATATATATATATATATATATATATATATATATATATATATATATATATATATATATATATATATATATATTATATACATTATTGTAAAGATTTAGTGTAGCGGTATTTACAAGCTATCTAGAAGGCGTGAAATGAAACATTATGTTGGCAACATGAACATTTACCAGATTTTGTATTTTATGTAATATTAACAAATCAAAATGTGAAAAGCAAAGACTCTTTAAAAATAATTTTAAATAAAAATTCCTTTTCTAATTTCTAACTCTAATTTGATATATATATATATATATATATATATATATATATATATATATATATATATATATATATATATATATATATATATATATATATATATATATATATATATATAAGCCCTATTGCTATTTCAAAAAAACTATTTTGAGTGTTGTCGAAATTGCTTTAAACATTTACATTTTAATGTTAAAAATATAATAAGATAAAGCAAGACAAGATACAGATAAGGTGAAGATAAGAAAATATGAGAAATGGATGTTTGTATCATTTCAAAATGTTCAAATGCACTTTTGATCAGCAAAAGAATATTTTACTTTTAAAATATAACATATAATTCTGGAGAGCATCCTCTTGGTGTGGTTTTAGTTTTTAGACAAACAACTTTTAAAACTAATGTCAGGTGAAGATTTGATAGTTCTGTCTGCAACTGCTGTTCTCATTGGATGAGAAACAAAGTTTTTTGGTAAAATCTATATTAGTTCTGTAAAGATCCTGTAGTACACGATCCAGTATCTTTGTTTTCTTCTAGCTGTTTTTTTAAAGTATTTAGGATGAACTTATGGAGGGTTTAAGATATAGAAACCTTAGAATTACAAAGTTCATTCACAAGTTCTTCAGCCAAATCACTGCTATAACTACATTTTCAGCTGGTCAGGCTATTTTAATGTTGTCTTTCCAATGAGGAGAGTTAGAAAGATTATCGAAATCATAGTAGAAAATATAACATAAGCACAATCGTGACTTTAAAAAAGTATGCCATGTATTTGTCGACTCAACCACAAAATGAAATGCAGAAGGTTTGATGTTAAATATGTCTTTTTTAAATAATAAAAACAATGATCCTCGAACGGAGCCTAGACGTATCCCAAAAGTCGTAGGTTTTTTTAAAGTTGTTTTACATTACTTTTACTGTTTAATGTTTGTCAGAAAGCAAACAATTATTGCAAAAATCATCATTGTTATTTCATTAATTACTTCAATTACGGTGTAGATGATGGAGTGATTTTTTTTAAACACCAATTTGTTTGCTATACCGCATATCATTTTCCGTTAGATGTTTATAATACATTATACATTATACATAATACATTATAAGCTTTACAACTTAGAGATGTAAGGAAGTGCGCATATGGACTTGTAATTTGAGACATGAGTCATCACCAGTTTTAAACATTAGTGTGACGCAGGCAATTTTTAACTGATCAGGAACCTGTTTTATGAAAAGTTGCTTTTGTGCACCTCAATTATTTTGAAGAGTTTATAAGGCATATTTTTATGAGCAATTTGATTCGCCCATAAAAGTATAGTGTTTTAAGATATCTAAAAGGCGCATAAATTTGAAAGGACTTTTGCTGCTGAATTTGAACATTAAGAAAAACGTCGTTTAATTTTACAGCAATATTTGCTTTGTTATGTGAGGTTTGGAAGATTGGAGGGTTGGTTGTAAATGAATATGAGGATGCCTTAAGGTTTTGTGTAATGTTAGAACTCTCTAATTTAATTCTAAAACCACGAGTACTTTTGTTTGCGCGCGTTTTTTCTACTTTATCGAAATATAAAACCAATTGATATCCACACGACGTCATTAGAAATCATGAATTTTTCTCAAATACGTGCTGTTTTATTCGATTTTAAGCTTAGTTGTGTAACTTAATACCTATTGGCACAAACTTAGTTATCTATCATCAGTTTCTTCAAATTTTGATTAGTCAGATAACAGGTAAAAAATGATTAACGGTCTCAAATGCGTCAGTGAGTTAAGCAAAGGCTTTGTAGAAAAGTGGTATTCATTTTGATCTTCTACAAAGAATAAAGAATTTATTTTAAAAAATAACATTACAGTTTCGCTAAAAGTATAATAATTTATAATAATTATTACAATTTTTTTTTCGTATTTAAGCGAAGTTTTTTGACCCTAAATCATAGAATTGGTCACATTATTTCCAACTGGTACTAAATCTATCTGGATTTCATATTATGTAAAATACAACTTCATCTTTTTGTAACTTTCTATGAAATGTTCTTTTCAGTGTTTTCAAAGGGAGTTGTTCAAACATTTTAATATATGGCAAAACATTTAAACAAGAAAATAGTTTTTATTGATTTTTTAAGATCACTATTGTGTAGTAGATACTTAAAAAACTCCTTTTTTAAGTATCTACTACACAATAGTGATAGTCTTAAAAACTGCGACAAAACTTTTATCAATAATGTGCGCAAAAATTAGAAATATCTTTATCATCGCGCGTAAAAAATTTTAATTGGATAGTAAAAGCTAAACGAAATGTCGAAGAAACTTTTAAACTGGTTACCAAGACCACTTTTCTACAGGAAGAGCAAAAAAAATTGCAGACCATGATTTCTGTGCAAGAACAAAATTTATCAGTTCAAATCAGCGTGAATAAAGCCTTCGCTTTTGCGTGAATGATAAGTTAACAAAAAAAACATACACATCTGTTCAACAACTAAGTAAATGGCATAGCACTTACATTTATCCTGGCTGCAATCTAATTTTACAAGCAAAGAAAGAGTTTTATCCTGAAAATGTAAAATTAGTGAAGATTTAATAGACCATACTAAAAAACTTGCTTCTGTACGGTAGTAATAGAGTTTCACCTTCAGATTCTCAGTAAGAGAATCTGAAGGTGAAACTCTAATACTACCGTACTTTTTACAGGGGGGTGTAATTAGGCAGAGGGCCAATCTAGATACAAGCATATATTTATTGAAGGAGTTGAGATTGGTGGCTCATCAATATCTATACTAACACGAGAAGAGGCATAGCAAGCCTGGCACAAGGAGACAAAATATATTCGGCAATTTAATATGTGGTAGTTTTCAAGAAAGTTCTAGATTTGTTACAGAGGGGTAATAATACATTTATTACAAGAGGTACTAATAGTGAAAGTGATTTTTACAGTGATGAAAGTGATTAAAGAGAGTCAGAATAATTTATATTAAATGTACATAATATTATTTGACATTTTATACATGTGTTGTTTAGTTATAATAAGTTTTTATGTAAAGGTATTATTCTTAAATTTGAGTTTTGAAAAATTTTGTAAATGCTTTGAAGGGTTAAGCCATTTTTTACGCCTAAATACATTATTTTGACCACTGTGCGCCTTCCTTCTTTATTTATTCTGTATCTCTTTGAATCCGACTATATATTTAGTACTGTGCATAAGTCTCAAACTTATTACACTCGTAGTTTCTGTGTTCTAAACAGTCGTCTACAAACCGCTGTTTTTAGTATAAAGTCCTGAGAAAGGTATTTGGTAATGCTTGAGACATACTCTACTCTAAATCCTTCAATGTTCACATTTTGTTTTAAAATAAACAAAGATCTTTTGATTTGTAGCAATTAAACGATCATGTTTTTTCTGCACACATGATCATGTTTTGCATTGTTCTTACATTTGTTATTTAAACGTATTGATTGTATTTAGCTATTACTTTAAAATCTTATTAGTTATTTGAGCTAAATGAGTCGTTATCTTATTTGATTAAATGAGTCGTTTTTTTTTTATTGCCATAATTTTGCAATTTAGTTTTCCTTAAACTTTGCTAAAAATTTCTAAAACTTCTATGCGTATATTCAGCAAATATTAACCAAAATTGTATATTAACTGAACCTTCTAAGAGTCCGATTGTTTTGCTTCATTAAGAAGATTGTAGTTATTATCAGACAGCAAAAAAAAATTAAGGGCATCAGAGACAGGTACCTGACATTTAAAAATTTATTTAGGGTAAGGTTGCTAATATTGTACCGATACCTATATTGTACTTTTAACATAACTCGTTATTTTTACAACCCACAAGAAATTTTTTAATTTATTTTTTATCTTTGCTGAATGAAATTAAGGAATCAACTGTTTTTTTTTTCTCATCCAACTGCATTAAGGCCAGAGTAAGCTCTTGTTGGTTTGTTATTGGAGATTTCTTATTTTAGGGATTTATGGCTAGGCGTATTTCACTAAAGAAACTAGAAGATATGATTTGTTCAGTGTATTTATGTTAAAGCATAATTTATCGAAATTCGAAATAACTACCTAGAATTTAAAATACCTTATTATAAGTTGTCAAACTTTTTAATTAACTGAATGACAGATTAGTTACGTAAATTGTACCTCAAGGCAGATCCTAAATTGTACCGACTCTACCATTCTGACCGCTAAAAAACGCATGTAAAATTTAACAAATTCCTTTTGAGACTCCAATTAAAGAAATACCCATACTTCCAATACAAACTTCACCAGTTAAACAAAAAGAGAGAAACTCCAGTATTACTCTTGTATTGACAAATAGTCCTTATAAAGATGCACTCTTAAGTTCAGTTTTACAAATATCAACTAAAAAGATAGATCAGGGCAGGAATAGTGTAAAAAGGTTCAAACATGCAAATACATCTCTTCATAGTGAAAGCTGGTTTTGTTACCTTTTTGAAAAAAACATAAAAAGGAATATGATAAAATATCTTGCTTGTCAAGGGTGGCGTCATGTTGACTGTGCAGGTGTTAATAAAAAACAGAAACAATATATCTGCAACTTTAGTCAAAAATAAAGTTTTTATGTATTTTATTTTACATTATTTAGTAAAATTGTTTTTAAAACAGATATAGTATATATTGTTTTACATTATTTTGTATAACTATCTTTAACATCTGCCTTCCTCCTCTATTCTTATCCTAGCTAACCTATTGGTAAACATACAATTTAATAAAAATTGTACCATATGCGGTGATACCTATTTTCAGCATTTCCCAGAAGAAAAAATAATTCAAGCTGCATAGAGTTTGTTAAATAAAAAGCTTCATTTCATTTTATTATGGGTAGTAAGGTGTTACGCTATGTTATATCAAAATATTTCCAATGGCTGATTTTATAAAAACCATTCGTTTTAATCAGTTCTTTTAATCCCTAAAACCTGAAATCATAAAATATTTGAAATCAAGAAAGTGGTACAATATTGGATTACAATGGTACAATTAAGGATCTAGTTTCCTTAATTGTGCTCTTAGCGCTATTTTTTCAATTTGATTCTTTGAGACTTAACGCTTTTTAAATTTTGAGTTTTTTTTTTAACATCTTTACAACAAACAAACCCTAAATTATGAAAGACAATTGAAATTCCATGTTTCCACTCAGTAGATTGCCTGAATTTTTAAATTTTGTGTTAGGGGGTACAATATCGGCAACCTTTCCCTAAACTAGTTCTTTAGAGGATAAAAAAGGATCTGGAAGACCAAAAAAACTTATAGAACTCAATCTTTAAGAAATTAAAGCAAAACATCGATTGAATTGAGTGAAGATCTTCACCATGCTACAAAAGCTTCTTTCAATTCCTCAACTGTTCTTTGTAGTCTGGGTTAAATGAGTCTTAGATGACCCATAATCAATTGAACAGGGATCTGTGGACAGATGAACCAAAATTTGAAATTTATGGTCAAAAAGAAGACACTTTGTTCGCAGAAAACCTGGGAAAAGCATATATGTTATCAAATATGGGGGTGGTTCAGTTAATATTTGAGGTTTCTGCAAATGGTGTTGGTGAAGCATTTGAAAACTGAAATAAAATTTAGTGCAAACGGTTATTTTAAAATAGTGTTGATTGAAAAAATTAGTTTTCCATTGCTACCAAAAACTTTTAGTCTAACATTTAAAATGTACTTTTTGGAAGATTCAGACTGAAAAGAAACATTCTCTCTACAAATATTTAGGCATTTTAGAGAATTGTTGGTTTTCCTTGTAAGTTAAAGTCCACTTGGAACTAATAAACAAAATATAATTTCAAAATACAATTACCACTTTGTAAAGTTGTTAAAGAACTGTTTTGCTATGGCTCTTTGTTGCTTAATAAAATGTATTTAAATTTGAACGATAATTTTATATATGAAATGCTAGGTAAAACATTTTTGCAAGTTAATGGTTGCAAGTATTCAGACAAATCCAAAAATTCAATTTATAGCAGCAATCTACACAATCACACAACTAAAATTGAATATTTAGGGACATTCACAAGTTTTAATCCACTGTTCCAACAACTCACTTTATTTGTAATTTTCCACAAGAGAAAATCAATAAACTTATCGAGTCAATCCCCAAGCGCAGTAAAAAATGATTTATTTTAGAAATCATTTAAATGTTATTTAGAACGAAATTTAGAATTTATTTATAGTTTATTCAGAAATCATTTAGAACAAGTTTGATAGTTTTGCGGTTTTTCATTCTTTCGAGATAAATCAAAATTAAAAATTTCTTTTTCAAACACCATTTTTTTTGTTCATGCATTATAAGCAATGTATTTATCATGAAATTTATGAGTTTTCTTACCAAATAAAAAAATATATGCTAAAAATTTTGCTCTTTTTTCATAATTTAGGATAGTACTTAGTTTTGAGAGGCAAAGTATGCTCCCAAGTTCGACAATCGAACAGGAAAGTGATAAGTTTAAATGTAATTTTTATGCATACAGAAGTTGCATTCCTAAAGACCGATTTTAAAACTGCATGTCATTTGATAAAGTATTAAGTGAAATGCAAAATTTTTTATAATTGACAAGATTGTCACGAAATAAAATCACATAACTCATCGTTAATACAATTAATACTAAGTTCTAAGTTTCAATTTTTTTTTAAATATCATATGAAAGAGACAAAAAAAAGCAAGTGTCTTCAATGAATCGTGATTTGATTCACTGGAAAGTCTTCAAAAATGGGAAGTAATCTTGAGGAAAATTAGCCAAAAAATACAAACTTCTCTCAGAACAAAGACGCAAATAGATTTTCAAAGATGGCAAAGAAAGGCAAGTATTAAAAAATATAGATAGATCCTACATGATAAGATTAAAAATCCTACAATTACAAAAAAATTACTAAAAAAGCATCACTTGAAGAACTTTTATGCTGTCAAGTAGCCATACATGAACCAGAATAACTAATCAAATATATCAACCATGATAAAAAATAACGTTCTGTTATTATCAAAATAATGTTGAAAAATAGGTTTAAATTTAATTTAGTTTTGGATTTAAAGGGAAAAAAAACAGATTACCCAAATTACTGTTAAATGCTTAACTCGTGCTTTACATCAACAGATTACGTCACCCAACACGCGCTGCACAATCGACTAAATATATGGCGCATAAATCAAAGTTTTTTCTTAAGGCTAGACACTCACGAGCCATAGTACCTCCACAAATTCGCTATCTGTTACCTGTCTCTTCATACCAACCACCCATAGCCACTCGCCAGACACTTAGTCTTATTGTCATTGTTGCTGCGTTCGCGTTATCCGCTTGATGTCAGTACTCCTGCGCTATTGTTATCATCAGCATCAAATGAGCCTAAGTTGCCATCTCGATATTAATCCTAAAAATATTTCTGACCGGTAAGATGTAATCAATGTACTGAGAAACTTTCTACTTCTGATAAGAAGATCAGCGCAAAATGGCTTACTGGGTAGGAAACAATATTAGCGCTAAAAAGCCGCTTTGTTAGAACCCATGTTACATAACTACTCAACAACCACTAGTTAAACCTATCGAAACACTTACGCATTAAAAAGAATTATACTTTGCAGTTCAATAAAATGGCGCTGCAAGCGAATAAAAAAAAAGATCATAAGAAAACTTTGAAAAGGTAATTTAAAAAGTACAAGACGATTTTGAATCTTTTATTTTTAACGATCTCCACATTTTACTGAATTCTACTGAAACAATTCTACTGGATGGGAATAAAGTTACAAACAACTAAAATGTGAAGCTTGACCAGTTGTTAACCTATTTTTACTTGGATAAGATTAAAAAAAAAATTTGTTTCTATTTCGAAAAAAATGTCTGCTGAAAATATTAATATCTTGCCAACGATATTTAGTTCCCCAAGACGAGTTTCTTTCATTTAGGATTCTTTCATAGGGGCACATGTCTTAAAAACAATCTTGAGAAAGAGATGACATGCTTACGAAATGTTCGTTCAAAAATAATTTTTTGATATGAAAAATTAATGAACAGAATTGAAAATGGCAATAATAACCTCACCTAGTTTGTAATAATTGATAAATGACAAATTTAACAAAAATTGTAAAATTTTCATACCAATTTTAAAAATATGAATATACAATGTTAATTAAAATTAAAAGTACAAGTTGTACCCTTTAAAATCGAATTGTTCCTTGTAGACAGTTCTGTTTTGTTCAACCCATTGATATATATTAACTAGATGTCTAACTTCACATAAATTCTGTAAGAAAATGTAAAGCAAGTTTTTGAAGGTTGTAAAGCCGGTAGCCGCAGCGAAGAAGAAAAATTTCTGGCGATGTTTTGTTTTATTTTTGCTGTTCGTTTTTCTGTAATATCTGTTAACCAATCAGATGCTGGTGGCAAAACAAGTTATTATCCAATCATATGCTGGTGGCAAAAAAAATTTGCTTTACTTTTTTTCGGAAGTTAGACATCTAGTTAATATATATTGTTGGTTTAACCTTCCACTATGTCAAAACTTTTCGAACGTAAACTTTCAATAGCATTAAGCCTGGTATTATTTTTAAACATTTTTAACTATAGTGTTTTTTCAATTCACCAGCTTGTGAATTGAAAAAACACGATAGTTAAAACGTTGTTGGAAACATTTTAAATGTTGTTGGAAACAATCATTATTGATGATTTTTATCGAGTTGTCATCTCTAAACTCCCACATTTGATTTAATCATGAGTTCATTGAGCATTAAAAAAGTATATTGACGTATTCGTGTAAAGGGGGATTTTTGAATAAAGTGTTTTCCCTAAGCAGGTCAATAGGATTTATAAATCCGGCTGCCGGCTATCAAGTATTTTAATTTAAAAAAAAAAATGCTTTTGAGATCAATTAATTATCTTCTCAATTAAAATCTTTCAACTATTAAAAGATAATTTAAACACTATTTTATGATTTAACACTTTACGATATGTTTACAACATAGATAAATTATGTTTTTGAACATAAATTCCAGTTACAAATTAAACATTATTTAATCAAAAAAATATAAAAAATGAAGTTGTTCAATTTTTACTTAAGTAAGATTAGGAATATAAACAATAGGGGAGCTAAATCGGTGCGTGCTCAAAATTCAAATGATGTAAATTTAATAATTTCTCACAATTTCATTCTTATTTAGACTAACACTGGTGCTTTTTTTTTTTTTTTTTTTTTTTTTTTGCCAAATGAGCATCCTTGACAACTGGGTCAAAATTGAATGAATATTTAAGTTAAACATAGTTTTTTTAGTTTCATTATAAAAATTGAAGATAGATAATTTTTTTACTATATATACTTATACAGACATATATAGACATACTTACATAGACATACAGACATAGTATTTAATGTATTCATTTAACATATAATCTGTTTCTTTTGTAATTATTAGTGTAAGAATATATTAAAAACTATTTTTCCAACACTATAAATATACAGGACATGTGTAAGGCAAAAATGAAACTTTCTAAATGTCTCATGGTCTTAAATTGTAATATATAATACTATCTTATTATCCAACTATCAATTTTCAGAAAATATTTTAAAGTTTCATGAACTATTTATCAGAAACTTCAGTCTCTGAATACATGCATTAATTTTATTTACATTTTTCTTGGCTATAGATGCATTCAACTGAAAGTAATTTAGAAGTGAATGGAAATTTATTAAAAGTGAAATGTAGTTCTTGCTCAAGACCAATTCAGCAATCTGATTGGATTAGAAAAGCTAAGCAGAATGTTTATCATCTTGCTTGTTTTTCCTGTGATGTGTGTAAGAGACAGCTATCTACAGGAGAAGAATTTGCCCTAATTGAAGAAAATATACTATGCAAGCTCCATTATGTGGAGCATCTTGAATTGCCTGGGGCTTGCCCTGTGTTACTAAATAATAACTCTGTTGTTGGAAAATCTCCTGAATTAATTATTGATGAAGATCAAATGTGGATAAAACATGTAAGCAAAAACAAGAGAGTGCGTACATCTTTTAGTGAAGAACAAGTACTAGTTTTACAAGCTAATTTTGATGTTGATGCTAATCCTGACAGTAATGAATTAGAACGTATAGCTGCTGATGTAAGTCTACCAAAGCGTGTTACTCAAGTTTGGTTCCAGAATTCTAGAGCTCGACAAAAAAAACAACAACAACAACAAAAAATAAGAAATCATTTTAGTAGTTGTGGGACTTGTGGCTATTATCCATGTTCATGCTCTAACTCAAACAGTGTTTCAGAAAAATAAGAAAAATGTATTGTTCATATCATCATACAATACACAAGGCTGGTTAAGCAGTTTTATTGCTGTTGCAAGTTGTGATTGATTTGCAGTATTTAGTGCAAAAAAAGCTATTTTAAAAGCATGCCGATTCTGATTATTTACCTCAATATGCCTGTCATACTTAGTTGACAGCTGTCAATCAAGCTTGAACAATGTTAAATTAAAAATTAAATTGTACTTTGTACTATTTACTTCTGTATAAAGTGTTATACAACTTTTTATGTTTAATTAAAGTTTTTCTCATTAAATTGACATTTTGACAAATTATGTTATGAAATAATGTATATTTTAATTTGAAATATGCTTTTGTATTTAAAGTTTTCAGAAGGAATTCATTTAAATAATTTTAGTGTAAAATTGGCATTTTGAAAAGTTAAAAATAGTTATTTATCAGATATAAAGTAAACAATTTAATACTATTTATTTAGGAGAAGTTGAGGAAAATTTGACCATGGGTTACTTTCAACCTCTTCTAATTTTTATTATAATATTTAAAATTATTACTTAAAACTGTTGTAATTGTTTAATCTACGAGTAATCTATGTAGGAAACTAGTATAGATTCATATTCATGAGGATGTATTTTAGGCTGTGATTTTAAATATCATAATATATAATAGAAGTGGTTAAGATTAACCCATGGTTGAATTTTTACCATCTTCCCTTAAATAATTTTTTTTTTCAAAGTAAACAATTGATAAATATTTAGATTGTTAATGACTGAAAATTAAATGGTGCATCTGTAGAGATGTTATTTTATGTGCTGTATTAAAATGCTATATAAATCAATTTATGTTTCCTACTTTTAAAATACTTTCTAATTAGTCCTAATAAGTACATTTTGATAAATTCATTTAATACAAACTACTTTTCTTACAATTCCTTAAGATGTTACTTGTAGCAATTTAATTCTTTAATTTTTTTGTTGCTCTTTATTTTTTGATTTTGTAAAAACTTTGTGAATATTAAATATAGTATCTTTTTTTTTTAAAGTTATGGCTCTATCATCTACAACTGTTAAAAATGATTATGATATCACTAGCTTATCTGCTGATCTAAACAGTGCCGTAAATCAAGTAAAAGATATACAAGGTTTAATGGCTTCTTTTATTGACACTATTATTGTGCGCAAAAATGATGAAGCTGATAAGGAGATTCACATTATTAAAGATACTATGAAACAAATTCATGAGATTCGCTTCAGGTTAGATGGTTTAGGCAATAGATATTCTCAATTAAGATTAAATCAGATAATTCCTGTTCCTCTTGGGAATACTGGATATGTAAGCTTAGACCCTGCTGAGGAACAAAGTTTGTTTTATGAAAAACTTTTAGAGTGTTATAATTGGCTTAATGGTCTTGATAAAGTTTCAAATGATGCTGTATCTTTTTTAAAGAGAAAGAACACTTTATCAGAATTTTCGAAACCTAAAAAAAGTAAAGACAGTGAGTTTCACCTAATTGATCTAGTGAACTTAGTAAAACCTGATTTTCCAGAGTTAGTATTTAACACAAAGAAATTGCAAACAGAGAGCTGTCTTGACATAGAGATTCCTCTTCAATTTTCACTGGTACTTTACTTTTCTGGTTTAAAGGCTATAAATGCTGTTGCAAGAAGCATAGAAGAGAGTTTTGTTTCTGAAAAGTCAATTCAGTCCCATCATTTTGTATTCCAATCACTATCTGATGTTTTTACTTCAGTTCTCCTAAACTTGTACCACAAGGAACCACAGGAGCTGTTGCATTTATTTTTGAAATATCTAATTCCTTACAAAGAGCTGTTTTCAATGAAATGTGAAATTTGTAAGAAGCATTTAAGTTTGAATTCAGATACATCTTTACTTTTACCTCCAGTGAGAAAAGATATGACTCAAACACTTTTTTATCACTTATCTTGTAAATAATTGTAAATCTTCTTATAAAAATAGTTTTTGAATGGTTCATCTTTAATCTGTATAACAATTTATGTTTTGATGGGGACTTTAGTTAAACAGGATTTATGATAATATAAAACAAAAGTGAAAATTATCATGTTATTTTAAAAATACTGGCCTATAAAATTATTAGTGTGTTATGCACTTGTACTTTTGTTAAGTTTAAGTTTTATAAAGTTGCTAATTTTCGTTTGATAATTATTTGATTTCCTTAATGTTCTTGAATATTTTCCTTATTACACACAAGCACGCACACACAAGCACGCACACATGCACACACACATACGCATATTAACATGGTGTTAATTTTTTTATTTAAAAAAGTTTTTGTAAAATCTGTTCATCATGCCTGCCATGCCTGAGTCCTGGGTGCACCACTGCTTAACTTGATCTCATTTAACTTTTTAATCTTATAATTAGTTATATAAATTCTTGTATAACAAAAAATGAATTTTTTTTTCAGTGTTATAGTGGAATATTAACATAATTTTATGTGGAAGTTAACCATTTGTCTTTTGTTTTTATAGAAATCTAATTATGGAGAATAAACCAGGAGATCAGTTGTTTATTGACAGAAAGTTTTTAAATAAAAATACAAACAATAACATCTCTTTTAGAGTTATGCAATGGAATGTCCTTGCTCAAGGTGAATTAACATTTTAAATTGATTGTTTGGGAATTACAAAACCTATGTACAAAAGTGATAAAAGCGTTTATTAAGGTTCGACACGTTTAAACTTAAATTCAGTTAAACAAGCATAGTTACAAGTTATGAGTTATAAAATGGAATTTAAAAAAAAAAGTTGCCTCAGAAAAATGTGATTTGTTTTTGAAAAAAAAAAATTTTTCCTTCAATAAAAAAAATTACAAAACTAATTAATGTTTTTTATCGAAGGAAAATTTTTTTCTCTTATTGCCCTCTATCCCTCAAAAAAGAAAATGATTACACTTTCTCTGTAGATTACATTTTCAATACTACTAATGATGGTTGTCAATTTTTTATGACATTTTCATGAATTTTTTTATAGGATTTTTTATGAGATTTTGACTCTGTATGCTGTATGTTTAGGCTTAACCTACTCTACAGCAAGTGAGAATTTTTGTAAAGTTCCTCCACAATACTTGGAATGGGAACATCGTAGTAAGTTAACAATGGAACACATCAATACATTAGATCCTCATATTGTCTGTCTGCAAGAAGTGGATCACTTTGATGACTTCTTTGTTCCTTGGTTAATTCCTAAAAGGTACAGAGGATTTTTTGCACCCAAACTAGACTCACCTTGCTTTAATTTTAATAATAATGGACCAGATGGAGTTGCTCTTTTTTACAAGAGTGAAAGATTTCTGTTAAAAGATCTTGTACTTTCTTATTTGCATGATGGTATAGATGAGCAGAGAAAACAAGCCATTTTAGCAGCTGTTCTTGAGGATCGAATTACAAATCAAACTACAATTGTTGCTGTAACACACCTAAAGGCAAAAGAAGGTTTTGAAGTGCAAAGGGAAGCTCAAACAAAAAGTTGTATAGCAGTTATTGAGAGAATGATGTCTAAGCATAAAAATGCTTCTTTAATTTGGTGTGGTGATTTTAATAGTGAAGAAAATGAACAGTGTCATAAAAAAATTAGGGAGGCCAAGATTAATGTAAAGAATGTATATAATGAATTTTTAAGAAAGCTTAGCTTTACTACTTGGAAGCTGCGCCCTGACTCTGAAAAGAAGCAAGTTATTGATTACATTTGGTATTCATCAGAGTATTTCACTCCTGTTAATATTTTGTTACCACCAGATGAAGTTGATATTCCGAATGAAAGATTTCCATCCTTTAATCATCCTAGTGATCACATTTCGTTGTGTGCAGATTTCAGTTACATTTAAAACAGTAGTTAATTTTTATTAATATTTTTGTAAAAAAGTACAGATCAGTATAAGTATATCAGAAAAGTATAAACTATACAGTATAGAGATCTGTATGTTTAGGCTAATTTTTAGCTAGTACCAGCTACTACTAGCTTATCTGGGTTAAAAAATTATTGTCAGGAACTAGGCTGGGAAAGGCTAAAAAGACAAATAGAATTAATAATAAGTATGAATGTAATAATAAAGTATAATTAAGTTTTTTTCTTGTAAAAGCTCAAAGTTCTGTTTGTGTTTGAAAGCAGCCTTGTATCATTAATTTGGTTTCTAAGTGTAAAAGGTAATATTTTTTATAACATTTTTTGGTGAACTTTGTATTCCATACTCAGCTATGTATTCTTTTCTTTAAATAATTATTTTATACAATAGGTATATTAAAATATATATTTTCATATTGAACTGTGTTTTCATTTTGGTATATTTATTCAAAGCCAAAACCTAGTTACCATAAAATACTGTTGAAAAGTATAAAAAGCATAAAAGCATAAAAAGGTATATTTTGCTGATAAATTCTCTCAGCCTTATTTAAGTTTGTTTTCAATTAATCATTGAAATGGAAAGAAAAATCCGAAAAGATTTAATAGTTAAAATTTTCAGTTTTCTATTTAATATACTTAAGAGAAAAGTGTATCAGGTAAAATTGCAGGCAAAATAGAATTTTGAAATATGCACTTTCTGCCTGTATTTAAGTTGGCATGTGTTATGAAATACTTAAAAGGTTAACAAGTTTGTAACAAAAATATCTTTCTTATATTGTTTTTTAGAAACAAACTTAAAAATGATGCGTTATGATTTTCGACCAAATTTACTTGATCATGGTCGACTTTTGATTTTAGTGAGACCTTTTTTCAATACCTCTGATCAAGATTTTAGCTTTGTTTTACAAAAACTTTTAAACATTAGTCATGCTGAAATCCTTGGAACAAATCGAAGGATTTTGTTAAAGTTTACAAAAGGTTATAGCATAGAAGCTCTTGAATGGGGTTGCCTTCAAATGCACCGTCGTCCGCTTGGTTTTATTGGCGTGGCTAAATTATCAGCTGATCCTTCGCAGCATGGCAAAGATTATGAGAAAATAGTGCACCGTTTTTCTAACTTAGTTAGTCAATTTGACTCTTTTCTTTATGATTCAAGGTGTATCATAATTGGTCCAGAAGAGCCTACAATCACAATTGGTAACAAAAGTGTCTTATATTTATCTAATGTGGCTAATCAGGAAAATAATACAGAGTTCTTGCATTTTATTAATGCCTTTGTTTCATCACTGCATGTAATACTAGAGTCAAAGCGTATTGATAAGATAAATGAAAATCCAGAAAGGATGATAATGCCAACTACACCAAATGATAAAGATCAGACAGGTTCTGAATCTGATACTAGGTACCGTAGTTTATGAAATTAGCTGTAATTTATTCCTTTTTTTTTATATTTGAAATCTTAAGCTTTACTTCTGTTTATTTTTATATTCTGTTTGGTTGCCCTTTGTTAACTAACTTTTGAGAAAAGAATGCTTTATTCAATTTTATAATCATTTCAAACTTAATTTTCTTTTTAAGAGTTGTCAAAAAGAAATGCATTGGTCGTAATAAAAAAATTCAAGGAGATCTTTGCTTTCTTGCTGGCCATTATCAAGATTCAGTCATGTATTATCAACAGGCTGTTGAATCCTTACAAAATGCAAACGATTTGTTATGGGTTGGAAGTGCATTAGAAGGACTTTGTGCTGTCTCAACTACCATTGGATTAGGCAATGAGATAAAAAAAATGAGCAAGCAGGAGTTAGTCATAGACAATCCAAACATCAATGTGAATGTTGATAGTATTACCTTTGCTAAAGTGTCGCCCTCTTTACCTCTTACAAACGATGAGATTGTTTTAAAGTACAATGAATGCTTACGTCACTATCGGCGGTATATTACTGGGCCAATTGAGATTGAAGCACACTTTAAGTTTATAAGATTTTTGATTAAGTTAAAGGTATTGACTTTTAGTTATTTGACTTTTGATATTGAAAACTTTGTTTTTGTGCTTGAAAATATGCTACAAAATATTGGATGGCCACTAAATGGTAGATTATATATCTATATTTTAAACAGTTTTTTAAATAGTGAGTTATTTATCAACTAATGCTTACATGATGGTTACAATCCTGGATTGATGTTGATTAAATATTTATGTTGGAAATACTCATCAATCCAAATCACAATAGAAATAAGTTACGTTGTTAAGATGTGTTAATGAAGATTTTTTAAAATCATAAATACTTTTTCTGTAGAAAAAATTGGAAATTGCGCAAGTTGTTCAAAGTCTTCTTGTTCTCCCATTAACCTTTAATGATGCTGAAAAGGTAAGATCCTAAAGATGTTGCAACATGTTTATCTATGGAAATATTTTCTTGTTTTACATAAAATTAAGTGACATCAATTGGTGTTCAAAAACTTGTTGCAAAAAATTTTTTTTCAAAGACAACAAAAGAAAGCATTTAGCGTTGTAATAGAAATAATAAAAATGAAAGCTCTTGTGACTCTTATGTAAAAAATTTCTTTTGAATTTTTCATAATGTTTTCATGTTTTAGAAAATAGAAATCAGAAGCAAAAGAATCAATGGAACAAGTTGTAAAAAAACTATATTTGGATACAGGAATTGAGGCTTTTTTACTAGAATTGTATTTGCTTGAATTCAAGTAAATATATTCTCAGCTAAATATAGAAGAGCTGTGATGTTTTAAAAGGCTAAAATAAAAAATTTTAGCATCTAAAAACTTTTAGAATTTTAAAGTATATTAATTCTAAAATGGCCTATAATAATAAGGCTTATTTCTGTTTTAATTCAATGCCAATCACTATTGGTGCTCAAAACTAATGCACCATAACAACTTAGTCATATGTTGATATTTGCTGCCCTTAAAAGCAAGGGTATCCATGTGAATCTACTTCTTCATTAACTGTAATTTTCTGTAATTTATGTAAATACTCTCTAAATTAAAAAATCAAATATATGCTGAAAAATTTCAAGATTTTGTAACTTAAAGTCAATAATCCACTGGTTATTTTTAAATTTTTGGGATTTCCCTAATTCATGTAAAATGATGTAGGTAAATAGTTTGAAGTTATTTATCTTTCAATCAAATGATGTTTATGTTTGTTTCAGATTGAGTTTTCAAGTGTTCTTGCATCAATTCATGAACAAATTGGTTTGGTACGGAAGTCAGCATTTTTTAGACATAGAGCTGCTCTTCAATATAAAAATACCAATTCATCAAAGAATTCTCTTTCTCAGGTATTGTAATTATGACAAATGATTTTTTGCATAAATTGTTTTGTGTTATGTTTGCAACTGCAGTAAAATCATTCAGGAAGCTTGAATTATGTTTATCTAAATTTCATAGTCTAAAAAACAACAAATTGCTAAGTTCCTTTACAGTGATCCTCCATAACTTGCATAAGATGTTGCTTCTGTCTCATCAGTAGTAGTTGAATTGAAATCTTGGATTTCAATTCAACTACAACTTTTTGGAAGTTCTGATAAGATACTTTTTGGAAGTTCTGTTCGCAAATGTGAGTCACGGTCTAGAGTAATATTTTTTACAAGTTGGACTTGTAAATACAACTGCCATAATCATAGCAGATTTATAAATGCTACAATCCGGTATTGATAATACCTTTGCAAAGAGCATTGTCCTTAGATGCTTGTGTTTACCAGCACAGTTCACATTATTATCTGAATCAAACTCTGATTCTTCATTTATAGATGCAGAGCTAGGTGATAGTAATTCAACACTTGCAGCAATTATTGAAATGACTGCTTCTGATGATGCTGCACACTGTTTCTTTTGTATTCCAATGATGGATGTTCTCTCTTTAATAAATTTCTGTCAACTGCAGCGAGTGAACCAAAAAAAAAAATTTGATGAAGACACAGTTCCTTATGCTTTTTTTCCATTGTTTTGGACTACACCTTTTTTTCCATTGTTAATGTTTTTAAATTCAACTGAAGACTTACTAAACTAATTTTGTAAATAAGGTAGTAAAGTAGCTGTTGGAACAAATTGATCATAGGGCAAGTTGAGCAGTGTTTGCCAGCTTTTGTTGCCACTGCTTTTACTATGGGATTTTGGGTCCATTCCATGAGTCTCTATGACTAATTACTTCAGGTGATGTGCTTGAGAACATGATTTCTATTAGAGGTCTCATAGGAACAGGACATCCAGCTTTATGCTCAGTTTTTAAAACTTGAGTCATTTTTTTTTACCACATCTTTCTATAGCTCAATGACATTGTAGGGACTTAGGTTTTTTCTAGCAGCCCTGAATATTTCATGCCAGTCTGATGGTATGCTAGCATGTTCCTTGCAAATGAGACCCATGTCTTTATCATACTTAAGATAGGAGTGGCCTCTTTTAGGAAATGATATCTTGATTGAATCAAATCTTTTCTCAAAAGACATGAAATCATGAAAATAAATTTTCATGATTTCATGTCTTTTGAGAAATTGATTCTATTCTCATTAATAAAAATATGGAAAAAAGAACATTTTTAGATTTTTCAGGAATATTTGATATTTGCAGAACAAAATATTTAAGTTTGTAATTCTCTTATTCCATTATATATTTTTAAAAAAACCTTTGAAGTGCATTTTTAATTTCAAAAGTAAGTAGCAGAATTGCACCTGTTAAACCTGTGCATTATTATGCTCTCCTTTCTCCTACCTATAAAATAAATAAATAATAATCGGTGTTCTATTTCATGAAATTCGATTTAGTAAAAGACCAAAGAGATAAAATAACCATATATATTTCTAAAATATCAAGCTTGCAGTAAACTTGCTTGTGCCTAAAAATACTAACAGTTTAAAATCCTTTTTTTGATATTTTTTTATACAGGCATTGGTATTACTAAGGAAAATATGCCCTACTTATCAAATAGATATAGAACATACAACTGATGCCAGAGGTAAATATTTTTTGTCTCTTTTTTTTTTTTTATTATTTATTATGGTTTGGATAATCTGTATGCAAATTAACTCTTCAGATATGCTAAGTGAGGAAAAGCTATTCTTACATATACAGCAAATCTAAATCAATTGATCTTTATAATTATAACTTTGAAACCACCAAGAGACACTTAGTTTCTTTTCTTAAAATCATAGAAATACAAAAAATCATATATCTAAAAAGTTTTTTTAATGCAAAATTTATTTTGCATATTTTCTAATTTTAGAGCCATTTTTTCTCTTATATTATTGTGTTATTTATATGAAAATTTTGTGGATAAAATGAGAATTAGTAAATGTAGCAAAACAAAACAATATTTTAAAATCTTGCCTTTAAAAGACATTTTCTGTGAAAATCAGGCAGATTTTTGTAAAAAATGTCCCTTAAAGGGACATTTTTTGTAAAAATATATTTGTATATATAACATATTTGTATATACATCTAGTAGATAAATCTATTTAAAATCTAATGTAAATGCAGTGGTGATCTTAAGAATTGCACACCTAATGTCTTCTTCGTTAAAGTCAATATAGCTTAAATAAATAACGTTAATTAATGAATTTCCATTTATTAGCAATGAGTCATAAGAAAAAAAATCATTGACAAGTCTAACTATAGTTATTGAAAAGTTGTGATCATAGAAATAGCGCATCTAACAAAAACATTGTGCAGTATAAAAGTCTACATCAAAACATTAAAATTACCATTAACATTTTGTTAGGTAGTCTTAATTACTTCAGCACATCTTGATGATATGCTGTTAACAAGCCTTTGACATTGTTTGACAGAAGTGGCATTCCATATTTTTGGAATTTCCCCTCAAAACTCACTAATTTTAGAGGTTTGTTTATCTCATAAAGCCACCCCAATATTGTTCTATAAGATCTCGATTGGATTCAGATGAGGACTTTGGGAAGGTGATTCTAGAACATTAAATTTATTTTCTTCATCCCAAGATTTTACAAATCTAGCAGTAAGTTTTGAGTGATTATCAAGGATTAAAATTCAAATAACAGGTATGTTATCATCAGCATATGGCTACATTATGTTTTGTGATATAACTTTGTATTTATAACAATCCTAGTTTCCATCAACTGACCAATACCATGCCAGGACATAGCACCCCAAACCTTAATATTACCCCCACTGTGCTTCACGGCCTTTAAAGTATATATTAGGTTGTTTTCTTGCTTCATAGGATGCCTAACATTCCCATCAGACTGGAAGTGATTAAACTTGGATTCATCAGTCCATAAAACGTTTTTGCAAAAGAAAACATTTTTATTTAGGGAAATTTTTGCAAACTTTAACCAACTTAGTTGACTTCCTATTATACAACCTCAAAGGCTTCTTTTAAACAACAACAAATGTTTGGGGCTGATGTAACTACATAATACTGTTCTTCAATTTGGGTTTTTATTTCATTAAAAGTTAAAAAATGATCTTTTTTAAACAAATGGACGATCCATATTGGATGAGGTTTTTCTTGATGGTGACTTTCAAATTTTATCATCAGTAGTATTCTATTTTTCAATAAATTTATGACAGTTTTGAACCAATTTTCTAGAACACCCTTGTTGATACAAAAGTTGAGAAATGTTTAGTCCATTCAACAACATATAAATTTTTTTTTTCTACAGAGCAATGTTTGTTTTTCCCAATGTTCAGTTACTTCAAGAAGATTAAATGTACATTACGTTTCCAGTACTCGCTAAAGAACTTTATTGAAAAACTCCAATTTTTGATAATAAATGGGATTCTCCATTAACATGTGCTATTTCATTGAGCATGTTCACATGACAAAATTGTTACACTGTCATATTTAAGTCCAAGCAATAATGCAAGTTCCTTACACGTTTCTTTATCATAAGAAATGCTATTAAAGTTAAATACGTAGAAACACACTATAAAATGCAATTAAAATAAAATATTATGGAGTGTACTTTTTCTATGATCACCACTTTATATTTGCTAAAGTTATGATATCTGATGGAAACTTAAAAACCTCTGCAAGCATCCACATTCCACATCATAATATAGCAAGCAAAAAACACCACCTTGCAAAACTATCAGCTATGATCTGATAAAACTTTTTTTCATTTTGGTGTTTATATTATGTAAACACCAAAATTAGGAGAATTAATTACAAATAATTAAGAGAAGAAAATTATTTTTGCCTTAATTGTACTGTTAATTGTGAAATTCTGTAGTATTAAAGCTGAACATTTAGAAGAAAAAACTACTGTCACATTTGAAATCAGCTCCCTAAAAACGCACAATAAAATCTATCAAAACTCAACAGAAATTTTATTTGTTTTATCATCTTTAGCAAATATATAAAAAGATTTTCTGTACATTACTACACATATTATATTAAATCATAATAGTTCATCATTATTGCTTTAAAAGCAAAGTTAAAATTTCAAGCTTAACTAACAATACATTAAAGAAAAAATTTATTTTGAAGTCTCATTTTATTAGCTGCTTCTTTTTTCTAGATATTCAGAGAGGATGGCCTGCAATTCAACTCAAAGTTCTTATGGATATTTTGCATCTTTCAAGAAGCCTGGGAAACAAATTAGACAGTGTTAAGTGAGGTTTTATGTAATGATAAAAATGGTTTTTTCAATAAAGAGATTATTTCATAAATAAAAGATATTTGAAATGTTGTAGCTGATATATGCAAGTCAATAGCATAGAAATTTTATTTTCCATTTTTTCTTTTGCAAGCGAGATGCTGGAATGTTTTTTTTTTGCTTTGACTAATCATTTTTTTTTTAGATTGATATGTTACATATTGGAGGAGCACAGTAAAGACATTGGTTTAAGTAATCAGAGAGATTTGATTGATTGGCTGGAAGAATACTCTGATGGAAAAGAGCCATTACACAATGAATTAAATTCTGAAATTGAAATACAACTAATCAAACCACTGCCAATTATAAAGTGAGCATTTTTTATATTGTTAACTTTTAGAATAATTAGAAATTCAAAATTTTAAGACATTTTATCAGAATTTTATTTTATTTCGCAAATATTATTTTTACAGAGATTTTTATCCAAAGAAGTTACCTCACCATTTGGAACCATTTAAATCCAACAATGTGAAAAGAAGTGACAATCCATTCATATTTTCATCACTTTCTACAAAAGCAAAACCAAAAGATCAAAAAGGTCTTAATACTTCCAAATTATTTAAATTTTTTTATGTAAGCAACTGCTACCATGGTAACAAGCTACCAATGTACTGGTACCTTAATATTTGGTTGCAATCTAATTCATGATTCACAATTATATAAACCATTAAATGTTATTATGAAGTTTGAGCCCAGTTAGTAATGAAAGGGTAGCCAAATTTAATTTTATCATTTACAACTTTATTTTGAATTTCAGCTGTAGTTTGGGTCTGTGGAGATGTTTCTGAAGTTGTTATGTTTGTAGAGAATCCTTTACCTGCTGAGATTAAAGTTAATAATATGGTAACTATCATTCTCAAAATATTTCTACAGATTTTTATTGTGTGTTCTTATAGTATTTGTGGAGATGTTTATTGTGTTCTCTTACAGTGTTTTTGAAGATGTTTTCTCAAAATATTTGCGTTTATTGGTTTATTTCGTTTTGGCGAAAGATTATAATCATTATTTCTAGACCCTTATCACAGATGGCATTCCATTTGAAGCTCACCCTGCAACATTAGCACTGCCAGCTGAATCAGGTTTCATACCATTCATGTTACTTGGGACTCCAAAAAAAGCTGGAGCTCTTATTATAAAAGGTTAATTTTATTGTTAAACTTTTATGATAAGCAAAATTTTAGTTTATCTTTCAATGTTTCTTGCTTTTAAATGTTTAGTTTCATTGAAAATGTCTATTATAAAAGCTGTCAAAAGCTCCATCACTTCCTTGTAAAATTTAATGAAAAGACAATTGAATTTGCAAACAATGCACTCTTGATAAATTAAGAAGTGTCTTTGTTTATCAGTGAGATTGTGCTGGTAATATTTTTTATGTAATGAATGACCAAAAATAATTCTTGGAATGTAAATTAGTGTTTTATGCTTTATCAACTTGTTTTCAAAGTTTATTTAAACAGAATTTCTGTTAAATGTTTTTAACTTAAGTTAAAAAACAAACAAATGGAATCTACTTGCAAACTTGTTTCTAGTTGGGCGCAAGTTGTGTTTTTATCAGCATTTTTTTTTCTCTATGTATAATAATCTTTAATTATTCATCTCCTGAGTCATTGACAATTCTAAATTGTGGATCCTAGATATTTTGTTCCCTATACTTTCTTATAAAAATAGAAACTCTGGAAGGCTCCTAACAACATATTCTTATTTAGCTCAATATACCGTATATACTCACGTATAAGTCGATTCGTGTATAAATCGAAGTGGGAATTTGAATGAAACATTTTTTAATCAAAAAAAAAGAAATACGAAAAAAAATTTCTAGGAATAAATTTCTTTTTTTTCTGACCCGCATATAAGTCAAATTGCTGTTTTAGAGTAAATATTTCGTCCAAAATTTCTCGACTTATACGCAAGTATATACGGTACTTTTTCTCTTCCATTTTAATAGTAACTACTTCATAAAAATCCTCAAAAAATTTTAGTTTTAGGTTTATTAATCAACCTTTGTTTCATATACTCATTAAATAGAATGCAATTCTTATGAAGTATTGAAAGGATTTCCTTGTTTTTAAACTGAAAGAGATCCAGCTGTTTGATCAATTTTTTTTCATTCTTGAAGACTTATTTTGTGTTGCTTTAGAACCCAGCTTTACTGACTTTGGGACTCAATATAAGAATACTATAACAATATTTTACAATTGTTCTTATAATAAGTTTACTTTAAAAGACATTCCTAAATGTTTTAAAACAAAAACCTGTTCCTTTTTTTTCCTCTTAAACTAGGAGAGTACCTGTCTGCTTCCTAATCACTTAATTTATATGACAAAACTATAAAAATTACCTGATTTCCATTTTCTTTCTGGCGTTTTTGAACTTTCATTTTCTTTGGGTTGGATTCATTTCTACAAATGAGAAATACTATCAGGATATGAGAAAACCATGGATAAATGCTCTCTGTGACAGTTCTTTCAAACCTTGTAGACACTACATTTTGTGATTTTAGAGGAATGTATATATATGCAAAGTTCCTATATTCATATCTTTTCTTCTTTTTCTAAAAGTTTTTATTTTTTCCTAAATTCTTTTGTAGATTTTCTTGTCAGAAAACATTTATTTGCTTATGAAACAAAAAGAAGTCTAACAAAAACAAAACATTTTTTGTTAAATATACTTAAATGTTAATGCTTTGTGATCTACTTTTATTATATATATATATATATATATATATATATATATATATATATATATATATATATATATATATATATATATATATATATATATATATATATATATATATATGCTGGATCTCTTTAGCTATGTCTATTTGAACAGGAATAACTCATATCCTGGTTTTTTTTATTTTTACTTTAAAGTATTTTCCACCTTTAAAACAGGTTACAAAGTTGCAGTTCTTGGAATCACAAATACAATTTACTTGCCAGCTCCAATAACTGTTGAGGTCACACCTCCAATGCCTGCTCTTAGACTAAGCAGTACTCTTCCTCGAGCTCCAAGTGCATGCACATTAGACCCTGAAGATAAAAACTATCGAACTTTGTTTACATCTGCTAATTTATATCAAGGTCACAGGTAAATTCTTAAGCTATTTATCCAAATAGTATTGTTACACACCAAATAACAAAAAACATTTAAGAAAATTTTTAATTACATAATAATAACATTAGAAAGCTTGTTATTTTTCATGTAATGTAGTCTTAATCACACCTTATAACATATTTACAATAGCCATACGAATGTTTTAGTTCCATTTTAAATTGATTAGCTGGTGTGACATGAACTACTGCAGTATGGCCTCCTTAATTTCTAATGCACACATAAAATCATAAAAAGTTGTAAAAACAATTTTTGGCATGTCACATCAATCAGTCAATCAGCTTATAGCCCTGATCTAAACCAATGCAACAGTCTCTCTGGCAACATGATTTCTTATGTTATTACCTAATAAAAGTTATTGGTAAATTCCTAAGACTTTTTTGTATATGCCAAATATGATGATTTAAAATTGAAATAAAAATGATAACTATTTTTAACAATATATTTACTAGTGATAATATTTACAGTAGTTACAATGATAAAAATAGTGATAACCTCAAAAAAATGATAATACTAGCAACTGTAATGATTATTACAACTGCTTATGATAAAAATATTTTTATCTATTATTTTATGTTTTTTGTTTGTTTTCTACATAGTTGTTGTGGAAAGTTAACACTTGAAAATACTGGAAAAGTGTCCATCACAAAACTCAGTTTTAAAGTGAAAAATGAAGGTTGTATTTTTGTTTTATCCTAAACTTTCTCTTTAATGCAAAACACACAAAAATAGTAAAATTCTAAGGTTCAAAGAAGAATATCTTGTGAATTTATATAAAAAATTTTCATATTCATTTTCATAATCATTTTGTAGATTCTCAAATAATCTTTAATGAGGAACAAGCAACATCTCAACTACCTCTACTCCCTAAAGAATCATTATTTTTGGACATTGAGCTGATGCCACAAGATTCATGGAAATATTGTAATAGCAAAGAAAAGATTGAAACTTCATTATCTATAACATACTCCTGCCAAGAAGGGGAAACAATTGGCTATGCTCGAAAGATTATGTGGGTCACATTCATTAAAGTGATGCCTTCTCTTGTTTTGTATGACTTTAATGTAAATGAGATTGAAAGGTATAAAGCTATTTTTTGTATGGAAATTTTTAGTTTTGTGAGCTTTTTTAATCGAACTTTTTTGTAGTAAATTTTCAATTTATTGTTTTCTTTACAGGCACCCAACATGTTCATTAATATGCTTTCATGCAATTAACATGACTTCAATTCCGATGGATGTAGAAAGCAACATCAAGATTGAAAATAAAGATATTGGTAAAACTTTAGATTTGTTGTCCAAACAAATACAAAGTTTTACCAATGTTTGTTTTATTGCAATTTGAAATAGTAATGAATGTATGAACTGTATAGTTCTGATCATTTTTTATTTCCTCAGATGTTCCTGAATGCTGTAGAGTATCTTTTGCGCAAGTGTTGGAACCAAAGAAAAAAATTAGGTTATTTATTTTTGTAAGATTGAAATTTAAAAATAAAACAATGGTAAAATTATGTTATTTTAATTTTTCTTTATTTCTAGTATTCAAATTCACTATCCACGAATGAGTCTCCCACCTTCAGAGTTCATAATGGAGGTTTTTAACGTTACTTTTTGCTCTTTGAATTCCAAATATTCGCTAAAATAAATATCTTTTTAAATAAATCAATCACTAAGTAAATCAATAGCTAAATGAAGTAAACTGACCTATTTTTTGTTCCTAAAGGGAGAGTTAAAATCAAATGCAAACTTTTTATAGTTTTGTACTGTATAAAATATCTGTGAAAACCCCAATTTTTTATGCAACAATTAAAAAAAATAAAAACAACTTCACATTTTAACAAAAGGCATTAAAAGAATATAAAGATAAAGATATTAAAATGTAAAGATAAAAAGAATAGCTATGGGTTAACATTTTATTTCAGTGCTTTATTTATTTTTTTGTTATTTCCATTTTTTAGACCATTGAAAGTGTTTATCAAAAATTTATAACTGAATCTGTATACTTAAACTGGAGACTTGTATCTTTTTCCATTTTATTCTGCACTCCATTTTTCAGAATGAGATCTCACACACTTCATTACACAGCTAATATATAACTTTGAAGGTTGTTTTGATTAGGTGTCATTCAGAAAATAATATGAATTGTAATTGACTTAACACTTTTGAAGTCAGATACTAACTACAGAGGTGTGACATACCTCCAGTCCTTCAAAGTAACTTCAGAAACTGTGACCAAATTAAAACCCACTCATATAAGCATGGGTATTGACCTTTGTTATCTTTTAATTTTTAAGAGTTGTTTTAGTTTTTCTTTTAAATATTTTTATCTTTTGTTTAAATATTATTTTAACATTTCTTTAAAATAATTTTACGTTTAAGTTGTTCATATCAATGATAAAATTTTGAAAGAGGGTGATGTAGTTAATTCAACTATTGGAGAGTTGGTCAGCATGACAATTGTTTTAAAAAACTGCCATGGTAAGAAACATTTTTAAAAATGGGCATTTTAGCATATATATATATATATATATATATATATATATATATATATATATATATATATATATATATATATATATATATATATATATATATATATATTACAAACTGGCAACTACAGAACAAGACTTAGAGAACATGATTATTCAGGTGAACCCCTACCAAGCATGTTATAGAACTTCAGAGCTTATGAAAGAGTTGTATTTACCTTTTGGTTCTCTCTATAAGAGCATAAAAAAGGTTCGTTTAAAAAAAGTTTTCTAAAACATGCATGGTGTTTGATTTTGTTGATAACTATTTATCTTTAAAACCAATCAAAAGTATTTGTTCATTTTTAGATGGCTGTTGGGGGCAGTGTCAGTCATCAATGTGGATTGTTGTTTCTTTATGAAGGAGAATTTATGGTTGATGTATCGTGTGTTGTTAATAAGCAGTTTGGAATTCCAGCATTGAGTGAACATAAACTTAATACGATAGAAATGGTGAATGGAAGATTGCCGCCTTTAAGTCCTTACACTGTGAAAGCAAAGTTAAAATTAAAAGAGTCAGACTTTTGGGCGCATACATTTGGTGTGAAAGTTCAGTGACTATATTGGTCTCATTGATTACTTTTATACATATGTCTAAAATTAGTTTTCATTTTATAAATAATTGTATATATAATTTCAAAATGCAAACCCCTGTCCTATTTTTACCATCTTCATAATTTACTTATACTATTTTCCATAAGTAGTGCATATATTTGAAAAAGTATTAGTATTTGAGAGAGCGAGTTATTTATTTTGATTCTATTATATTTCTAAAATATATGCTGTAAATGTTTTCAAGTGATGCATCATTTCAATTAATTTTTTAGAATTTTTATATAAATTTTTAGTTTTACTTTTTAAGATAAATTTAGATTTTACTTACAGTTGTAGTTTTTATGAGTTTTTGCCGTTGGATGTCGTTTACCTCTGTAACAGAATGCACTTACAAGCTTATAACTCGAGCTGAGAGTGCAACATTATCAGAATCATGGAGGCATTGTGTTCATGTGATGATACATTCACCGTTACCTAATGTTAAATTGTTTGGATGGTTACCTGTAAGGCATGCTATCTTGGTATACACTTATTTCTTTAGCTCAAAATGAGTAGAATATTTTACTTAAGTCAAAAGTAAGAAAAATTAAACTTTTTTTTTCAGTTTTTTTCAGTAGCTCTCTGGAATGTTTAGATGCAAATGCGTTTTGATGGTCGAATCGGTTTTCCTGGTGGAGCTGTAGATGATTCAGACAAGACATTGGAAGATGCTTTGCTGAGAGAATGTAAAGAAGAGATGGGTGAACTACCAAAAAAGCTTAAGTTTCTACCAAACGATCATTTATTTTGCCACTTATTTCTAGAGAAAAAAACTTGTCTCCATTTTTATTGTAAGCAAGTAACATACGAAGAATTTTTAAAGATTGAGAAACAAAATTGTGATCAACATTACGAAGATTATGAGGTAGAAGTCTTATTTTATTTTTATTTTTTTATTGGTAAGCGAAAGCTTTTACCTTTAAAAATTTTATTAATAATTTTAGGTTTTGGGGACTTTACGTGTTCCATTATACATAATGCACGACAGACGTGGAGGTTTTCCAGCTTTTCTCAGGAATAACTTCATTGGTAATTGCAAGGAGCAGCTATTAGAAACAATTCGTTTAAAAGAACTAATTCCTTTACAAGTTTTAAATGACTGTATTAACTTATCGAAAGAGAAAGACAACCTGTCATCTGAATAAGAAGCATTAGAATAATGTGGAAAAAATCCTTTTTTGTGACTCGTGACAGTTATTTTTCGAGAAAGTCCAATTCTTTAAATATGATTTGAAATGCTTCGTCTTTTCGGAAAGTTACTTTAAAGTTAACTTTTTCAATAATTTTTTTTTTTGACACCTTTAAAGGTTTTAGCAACATTTTAACATTTTAATGTTATATACATATACTTTTTTGAAAACGTTTGAAATTTAAGTTCGAGTGAAACATTTGAAAATACGTGAAATGTTTTCACGTCGTGAGAAATGTTTCAAGAACAAATACCAATCCATCAATAGATATAAAATTTTTATCTTTTTTTTTTTTTTGTAGAAGTTTTTGCTCAGGATGATTCCCACAAGTGAAAAAGTGTTAAGAAATTCTGGAATCTTGACCAGAAAGTTAAATGCTAAAGAAAAAAAAAAATTCCTTTTTACCTACATTAAAAATTACGTTTACGATTTTCTACAAACTTTTAATCATGTAGACATCTTTAATGTTAAAGAATGCGAATTTTTTATTCAGCTTTCTTAAACAACAAAGAGGTTGAGGTCAGTTTAATTTTGGGAAAAGATACCAAAGTAATTTAATTAAATGAGAATTTTAACTTTTTTTTTTTACTCTTTTATTTTTATTGATGTTTTAATAGATATATGATTCTTATACTGTTAAAGTAGACGTTTAATATTTATTTAAATTACCTAAATTTGATTGGTGGAGGAAAGAAGATTATTTAATTGTACTTTTCATCCGTGGATAGACGTAGGTTACATATAATTTTCTTTCCTGAAGAAAGGAATGTTACTTAGTTGTTCTTCTTTAAAATTATTTGATGGTTTTTATTTTTTAGATTAACTAAAGTTTGTATGGAAGGCGAAAGTAATCCAAGTGCACGTAGGTTTTTAACAACAGACTTAAATGCATGAATTGAAAACGTGAAAAGTTTCTACTAAATGGCACTATGTTGCAAAAATTAAATTAACGGGTTCATTAAGAATTATAAGGTGACAAGAAATAACGACTCACTTTTTAAACAATTTTCAACAGAAAAAGGCATCAGTGAAAGTAAAACAAACCAAAAAAATAACGTTTTATACATCCAGAAACTCCTCACAGAAGGTGTTCAAAATGTCTGCCTTTAGATTTGATCCAGAGCTCCAAAGGTTTACAGAAATCAAGGGTCGTAAGCCTAAGCACTTCTTCCTCTATTTTATCCACTCAACGCAACAAAAAGATTGCTTTAAGTACTCTAAATTTTTATGAGGTTTTGAACAACAGTTCTTCTCTAAAATTGCCCAAATGAATAGTCGAGGAAATTAAGATCAAGTGAAGATGGAGGCCATTCTTGAGAGGTTATGAAGTCAGGAAGATTGGCATGACACCAGTCTTGCGTATACTGGGTGCTGTGAGTAGGAGCAGAATCTTGCTGAAAGATCCTGTGGTTATCAAAGTGATTTTGAGGCCAAGGAAGGATCCGTTTTTTTAAAAGCTTCTGATAGTTCGTTTGATTCAATCTTACCCCTTGATCGACTAAAAAGAGAGGAATTTTCCCAGTGGCACAAATTCCAGCTCAAACCATGAGTAAGGATGGATTTTTTGGTGGCGTTCAAACTGTCCTGTATCTTCTGGGGGCACTTGAGATCAAACCCTATCATTTTGAGGGTTGTAGGCTAACTGAATTGTGAACAGTTTTTAATCTGAAAAAAGGATCGTTCCCAATTGTCCCCTGCAGCCCTTTTCAAAAGCATCTGAAATTTTTCCTTCCTTACGGCTTTGTTAGCATTAGTCAGCAGTTCCATTTTACGCATTTTGTAAGGCTTTAATCCCAAAGCTTCTCACCCATCAATCATACTGTTTCACGATTTGCACAGATGTGGCGAGCGATCTTTCCCATTAATCTCTTCAGATTTCATAGAAGTCACTTTTTGATGATTTTCCGTAACCGAGGCCGGGTTTGCGAATTCTTGCTTGTCAGTATCGCTGAATTGTTATCAATACAGTTTGCTTGGCAATCTTCAAGGCTCTAGCATATTACGTTAACGCTCACCTGCCACATAAAATGAAACTATGGAATGTCTATGTTTTGACATAATCTTAACTAATTAATAAACTCTGAAAAAAATAAATAGATAAAACAAGTAAACAATACCCTGTTGATAAAATTGAGCTGTAACTTATTAATACAGAAATTTTTTTTGAAAGTTCTATTTTTAGTATTGAAAATTGTTCCCGTTACTTCTTGTCACCCTGTATTTGATAGTTCATTACACAAAAATTATGTCTATGATTGAACATTTTCAAGTTTTTTTAGCTCTTCAGTAAAATTGATGAGTTAGTGGTATTTCATATATGCTTTATAATTATTATGAAAATTGCAAGTATTTCTATGTTTATTACTACTCGTGCTACTCGTGCTATGTTAGTTACTTCTATTGCTATATCAATTATTACTACTATTTCTCTACTAGTTAATGATTCGAACGTGAATTGCATTGTGGATCTTTTAATGGAAATGTTCGAGGTTGCCATTAACGCAATTCTTTATGTTCGAAATATTTACCCTCGTGGGATATTTGAACGATATCAAAAATACAACATGATGGTTATGGTAAAAACAATTGATATTCTTTCTCCAAAATTTTTAACCAATAAACGATAACGTTTTTCAACGATATTATAAGTAAGTCACGTTCTTTCATTTTCAGATGAGTAAACATCCTGACGTAAACTTGTACATAACTAATGCTTTAAATTCCATGAGAGCGTTGGCACTTGAGGCAAGTTTTACTTTTAAGAATTTTATGTACCATATGAGAAATTTGCTTTACAAAAAAATTAATTTTTATTTTTCAGAAGGAACTTGAAAAGATGGTTATCCAGATAAACGATAAGGTAGGTGAAGTAATCAATGACTCGTCCACTATTCTCCGTTTAAAACATACCACTAAAAAATAGTTTTTCTTTGAAAGGATGGTTTTCTGTTGGAAAGATTTTGTTTTGATGTGAAGTTGAAACAGATAGAAAGGTTTGAAATTTTCTGAAGTAAACACTTTATCATAGTTTTATCATAAAACCTGAAGTAAACACTTTATCATAGTTTTCTCATAAAACCTGAAGTAAACACTTTATCATAGTTTTATCATAAAACCTGACTACAAGTAAATAATTAATTACGAGTAAATAATTGATTATAATTATTGAGCAAATAAAATGATTAATTTACTGAAAACATTTCATTTAAAAACATTTCTCTCTCAGATTTAAATCACAGATTTCAGTGATTTCTTTTTAAATTACATTTAGTAAAACGTGCTACTTGGAACTAGAATCGCATATGAGATCTTTTCTGTTAAAACTTAGCACCTGCGATGCTCTGCTTAAACCGCTTCCGAAAGGTCCGTCTAATATTAGTTTCATTAAATTTCAAAAAAAAAACAAAACAAACAAACTCTTTTGTTGCACTTTCGATAATAGAGGTCGTTTTTTTAACAAACTTTTTGTTATCCTAAATATTCAGAATGCTCGTTTCAAGTCCTTGCTCATACCAAAATGTCATCTTGGGAACATCTGCTAAGAGACAACGATCAAGTTAGTCTTTAATTTCTCAATCTGTCTCTTAAATAAATTCTAAGTGAAAAACAATTCATGAAGATGTTTTTGTAAAATTTATGCAATATAAACGCAGGATTTTCCATGGCTTGTTGAAAACGAAGTAATTCAACAAGAATCTCTAATCACGCCTATTCGATCATGTGAAACCCAAGTATTTACAGTAAGCGTTTATCCCAAATTGTTAATTTCGGATTTTTTTTCGAATTATGCTGTGTATAAGCGTTAATTGTAAACGATTTTACTAAAAAGGTTAGTTACAAATAGTTTTACTAGAAAGGATACTTTTTTTTCTTTCTTAGTTGCAGTGTTACGTTGAAGAAAACGAACAACAAAAATTAAAGATATATTAATGTTTCTGTTCACCGTTTCGAATTCAACAACTTAAACATCGTTACTGTTCTCTTTGGAAACATCGTCACTGCTCTCTTTGGGAATATCAGCTTTCGTAACAGACGATGTTGTCTGTGATGAGCAATGTAAATCGTCAAGTTGGCAATAATTTCTTTGAGCATCAACTTTTTGTTTGTGCGCCATCAAAAGTCTAAGAATTATGAACATTGTTCCTATTGCTAAATAAATAATTCCGCTAAACAAATACATGAGCCGTCCACCGTATAATTTGTAAATTGTTCCGCCTGCTATTCCGGCTACTGCATTTCCAACTCCGCTAAATACACTGTTATATATGGCGTGTATTGTTGCTCGGCAGTTATCATTGCTGATCTTGTAGAGTTCCTCAAACACCGCGCAAAAATACAAGGTGTATGTAAATCCTAAGAAACACGTGAAAACTGTTAATAGTTGGTAAGATCTAACGAAGTAGTATGAGCAGTACGAAATGCCATAACCGAAAAATCCGATTATCATTGCTGCTTTGTTTCCCCCAATCTTTTGCGTTATTTTGGCTGCAAATGGAAATATTAGGACTTCCATTCCACATTGACTTAAAACACAGAGACCCATAAACACTTTTGAACCACCCATTTCATCCATGAAGATGAACTGAAAACACCATTGAAGACCATTTGCTAAACCAATACAAAGTACAGTAAAGAACAGCAATCCAAAGTTGTAATCTCGAATACCCATAGACAACACTTTCCATATGCTACTATCTATGTATATAATTTGCTTGTTTTCGTTTGTGTTGTACTTCTCTGTTTCAATTTTTCTTTTTTTGAAAAGGAAGAGACAACTGATCAGATTAAAAGTGTTTAATAAAATGTAGACGATAAAAACTGGTAGATAAGGAGAGATAGGAGATTTGGTGGTGTTTTCCAAGCATAAGCCCATAAAAAGAGGCATTACAGAATAAGCCACTGAACCCCAAAGTCTTTGTCTGCCAAATGCGTTGCTGCTTTTCGACTCCTGTTTTGTCATAGTTACAATTTTAATATCAAATAAAACCTGTCTTCCGCCCCCAAAAAGAGCTGAGCCAACTCCTAATGCTGTCATGGATAAGAAAAGAGTCTGAGAACCAGATCGGAAGTGATGCGCATCATGACTTAAATTAAGTTGCGGAGATAATATCGAAATGTTGCCATTTGTTTGGTTAAGCACATCCTGGCCATGCACATGCAATTTTCTCTCCTTTAACATTTCTGATGTATTAATCCAGTATGCCACCCAAGGACTTGAGAACAAAAACAGGGACACCATGATATTTTGAATAACGGTAATTCTCAATTTGTTCTTACAACGATCGGCTAAATATCCCCAAAATAGTTCACTCAAAGTTAAAGCAATCATCTTGATCGTTTCAGCTAATCCCGCTTGCTTTGGATCCAACCCAGTACTTATTAAATAGATAACGTAGTAAGTTGAAATTACTGACCTTTGAGCAAAGTACGTAAAATACGTGAACTTAGCAGGAAGATATTTTGTTTTGATTTTAAAAGCATTTATTAGGAAAGGCTTTGAGATACCGCAAAATATTTTAGGCTTGTTTTCTACCGGTGGTTTTAAGCTGCTTTTGCTGATGCATTGGTCACAATCAGATTGTTCTGAACTTGTATTATTGTTAACTGGTGGAACGGTTATAAATTCATGCGTTGGAATGTTAATTGTATCGTCTAAAAAAAAAAAATAAAAATAATGATGCTACTTTTGTAAAGATGGTTTGCAAATACTTTTTCTCCCAATAAACGATATTTTATTTCCTCCTAAGAAACAATAATTTTGGTATTAAACACTCCTTGGAGCCTTGGTTTGGCGTTAAAGTAATTTTTTTTTACTTTTATATTTTTTTTACTTTTTTTGTCCTTTTACCTGAAAGCTCTTGATTTAGAAATATGTCCATTTTAATGTTGTGCAATCAAAGCATTTGGTTGAGGAGATTTTAAGCACTCATTTTTAAAAGGTGATGGTCGACCTGAATGCCAAAATCGCTTTGTTTTATGTGACGTCAGATTATGACGTGTAATGGTACCACTTTTAGTTAAAAATAAAGTATGGTTGTTAAGAAAAATTTTAATTTTTTAAAATGATAATTTCACATTTAATATTAAAGAAAGAATGTCACGAAGTTTGGGTCTAGTTTTAGTTATTGAACTAATACCAGACCAGAACTGATATGATGAGAACTGATGTTACAAAAAACTCACGAATTTGTTGCAGATGTTTTGACGAAAACGCTACTTGTTTTTTTTGATCAACCTTTAACGCGTGTGGTGCGCAAACTATTTTCCTACCCCTACTCCCTACCCCGCATGTTTTGTGTAAAATTTTGTCGCGAAAGAAATTTATAAGACTTATTTATAATGCACTTTGACAATTTGAAAGATGTTTCTAATTCATAAACCTATACCCCATCCCCCCACTTCTTTTCTTTCTGCGACTTTTGATACGTGGTTATTTCCACGTAATAAATGGATTTGTGTCATCAGCTTTCATTGTACGATCAAAGGTAACCATGGACATCAAAGGACATCATCACCAGAAGGTAAAGAAAAATTAGTGCAGTTATTGAATTCCTTAAGATTTGTTTTTTTCATTCTTGTTCTTGGCATTTAATTTTTTTTTTTGAGTCTTTTCTTAAAAAGTCAAGGGTTTTTGATTTCCTATAGAGTCAAGGGTTTTTGATTTAATTCCACAAAAGGGACAAACGGATTCCATTTGCAAATGCAACATTGATGAGTAGCTACTGAGCTCGGTGAATGCCCATAGAGAAAATGACACAATTTAGTATCTGCCGCTCCATTAAATTTTATTTCAGAAAAGCAGAGCTAATTAAATATCATTTTAAAAAAATGTGATTCTTTTTCACTGGGGAAAATCTGATAACAAAAAAAGTTTTTACTGAACAATCTTTGAATGTTCTGTTATGGTATTTCTTAACAATCAGTAGACTAAGACAGATCCGTAATAAATTATTAGCAAAATCAGAAATAAATAAAGACAATAGTGCAATTAGCTAATAGTCAATATAAATGTTAAGAAAATTTAGTATCAAGGATTTCAAAAGTTCATGAGGACCTCCCCCCCCCCCCCTCAGTTTGTCTGTATGAATTTATAATAATGTAAATAAGTTGAATTCCTATAAAAGCCCTCTTCCAAGGTCGATATCGAGTTTAACTTAATCTTCTTATGATTGAAATCATTTGCTGCTATTTTTTGATTTACCATATGCTCATGATCACAATGAATGGAACAGCGTTCAACGTACGTAACGTATGAACAGCGACAATATCTTAAGGTCATACCTTAAGACTTACAATTTATAAGATTCACTATGTTTAAAAATTGCAGTTTTAATTTAACTCTTAAATTCATTTTGAAAGAATTTTGTATATACATGATTGTTATTAAAACAGTTATGAGTTACCAAATAATGATAGCTTACTATAGAGAAGATCGAAAAGATCGTTAAGGTGGAAAGGAAGTAGGATGAAGTACTGGAAGTATTTAAATTAAATGCTTAGAATTTTTATCCCTAAATCTAAAATAGGACGAAAATATGATGAAATGTTACTAAAGTTTTTAAGGAGTGTGGATGCTGAACTATGGGGAATTTGATGTATTGCAAAATATCTGTCCGTACAACTTTATGTGAGAAGTTACCACTGACATAAATGATAAACGAATTGTTCCACAAATTCATATCCGCTGTAATTATAATGAATTTGGGGTTAAAACAATACACAACGCAGATATAGATTTATATGGACACAAAGTTTGAAATACATAAGTCCCAGGACACAAGACCTTATCGGTCGAATGGCCTTATCCGTCGAATTGTACTCCCGTAATATACGTCTTTAATTTAAGGCGCCAAACTTTAACTACAAGCATTTTTTAAACTCAAAAAACCACGGTTTTGATTATCTATCTGGTCACTATAATAAGAGTGCATTATATACTATTGGTAAAATACTTAGTTCTGCAGTAATATACATATATCACTATACATACATACATACATACATACATACATACATACATACATACATACATACATACATACATACATACATACATACATACATACATGCATGCATGCATATATTACATATATATATATATATATATATATATATATATATATATATATATATATATATATATATATATATATATATATATGTATATATTACATATATATATATGTATACATATGTGTGTATACATATGTATGTATATATGTGTGTATATATATGTATATATATGTATGTATATGTATATATATATATATATATATATATATATATTTATATATATAGAAAGATGTCATGGGATACCAATGCTTGTTTTAAATCTTTGTGTGTGGCATACAATGAGTTCATTCAAAATCCATGTGAGCAGAACATACAAGATCTGCAAAGACAAATTGATGTGAGTTTTATTTAAATAAGTGATAAAGTTGAATAAAAATATATAAACATAAAAATTTTTAAAACTGAGAAGACCTTTAAAGTCTTAAAACTATGTGTAATAATTTTAAATTTCTTTTAACAAATAAAATGCTCTTAGTAGATTTTTAAATTAATTTATTATAGTTAATTTTATAAACAAATACTGTTTTGTTCTTTAGCAATCCGTTATTGATTAAAATTATTGTCTTCATGATAATAAAATGAGATTTGAAGGATGGTTGCCTAAATATTAATTTTTTAAAATATTGGTAGAAGTTTAGTTGACAAAATGATATGAGTTACCAGTATTTGTAGGTTTTGCTAGGGATCACAACACATGGTGGATCTCTTAAAGGTTTTTCTCCAAAAGAAATTATCTACACAGAATGTCTTTCAGTTCTTGTTAGTTTAATCAATACTCCTAGTTTGAATAATTCAGTTTATGTGAAATCTTTAATGGCACTTTCACAACTTGGTAAGCCATTTATCTGATGTAAAATGTTGATTTTTCAAATTTTAAGGTTTTTAACTTTATTTCATGCATTAACCCAGATTACATTTTATAAAACAGAAAAAAAAATTGCATAACAAAAATTTCCGTCAAAAATTTTTATATATCAAGTATTTGATTGGCAAATCAAAAAAGTTTATTTTACTAGAAGCAAAAAAACTAAAAACTGAATGGTATAAGATTTTAAGATCAATTACTGATATTGCTAGGAAGAATTTACACAATAGATATAATGGCCAAATTTTATATATTGCATAACACATACAGTTTGTACATGATTTTGTAAATAGAATTGCTGTTACTTTAATAATAAACAAAGTTTTATACCATTCTATTTGCATGTAACAATTGTTTTATTCATTTTTATTCATTAATTAGTATTTATCAGCATTAGTTACAATATTTATCAAATTTTTTGAAAGCTATGTGGTATCATTGATTGAAGAGTGAAAGTCCTCATAAATCTTGTTAGCTTTTGGCTGCAAAATTAAGTGCACACTCAATTTTATAAAAAGGATGGTTTTTTGATAGAATAATCCTACAGAAGTTTTCATAATTGTCAGTTGTATTATTGTGATGGGCTTCTGTTTAAACTATAATAAATCATTACCTATATTGTTTATAAAGACCAATAACTGTTCTCTATTTAATAGTTAATATTACTCCATAATAAGTTATTAATTATTTTGTATAAATAAAACTTTTAATGTTTAGATGTTTTTAAATTTGTTACTAAACAATTATAAACATGTTACAAACAAAGTGTTGTTTGTAAATTATTTGATTAAACTAGAATTTGTTTATTTGAAAGTACATTCCTTGCTACTTACATTTTTCTCTTTTTTTTTTTTTTTTTTTTTTTTAGCCAATGATGTTGAAACTAGAGTCAGTTTACAAAAAACCTTCAACTTAGGTACATCTTTAGCTACTTTTATTCTACGCAATCATGGTAGCTCAAATAATCAACTCAAATTGCAGGTATTTTGAAATTGAAATTTAAACAGATTGTAAATACATTGAACTTGTGTGTTTTATATCCACAAAGAGGTTTTGCTTGTTTTTCTTATTAGTGTTAAAAGATAATAAATTTCTTAAAAATAAGCTTTGTACTAAAGATGAAATGTTTCTAGTCACAAAATATTACATATACTTTGTGATCTATTATGTTTTTAAAGTTTTAAATTTCAGAGTTTGAATTTGATGCAGAAGATGACATATAAAAACAAAATCTTTGTTCCTGGTATATATGTTAGTGAATTAATGGTCCATCTTGTTAAAACTGTGTAAGTGCATTTTCTTATAACTTTGTAAGTGCAAATGAACTGCTCAAGTGAAATAATTACATAGCTTTAATTGCCAGTTAGAAGGAAGGTTTATTTTTAGTTTTTAACTGCTTGTTAGGTACACATCAAATCTGTCTGATCATATTTTGGCAGCACTCGCTGTTGTTGCAAATTTATGTTACCATAATAACAATATGCAAGCTTTTGTAAAATCAATGGTATTTTTTTTTTTTTTTAATTATTTTACAATTAAAAAATGTTTAAATAAACTTTGTTATATTTGATCAAACCAACAAAAAGTTTTTATTTTTTAGGATGATGTTAAATTGCTTTATAAGAAACTATTCCAACTTCTCTCACATTCAGAGTTGACATACAGCATTACAAGTCTGGCATTGTTAACTAGTCTGATGCTAAATGAAGAAATGGGAATGAAAGTATAGTTATTAAAATGTGCTTTGTTTTATTTTCTCTTTATTAAAAATCTAATCAATCAATAATCTAGATAACTCTGTCTGTTTTATACTTAAGGTGTTTTATGGAAAAAACTTAACAAATATTATACAACTGATATTCAACACATTAATCTCAAAAGAAGAGATTGTATGTCGTCAATATGCAGCTGACCTTTTGATGGATTTAATGAATTGTGACAGAATTTCTAGAGTTATTGCAGAGTAAGTGACTATTACCTTTTTTTTTTTTTAAAAAAAAAAAAAATTTGTACCAAGGGTTATTTTTAAAAAGTTAAGGAATTTAGAATGGAATTTACATAATAGAGCAACCAAGATAGTTTATTCCTTGTTACTTTATTATGTAAATGTAATTCAATTATTTAAACCAAGCAAATTTCTATTGACCTAAAATGTCAATAGAAATTTATTGATTGTTGATGCTCGCACAAATGCTTTGAGTTTTTAGTGAAAGAAAAAAAACAGAAAATGTTCGAAATTAAACATATTTGGTCTCTGAAGCAACCAATGAATTTTAAGAGTGATAAAAAATTATTTAATAAATAATTCTTCATATAAATTGTGGATTTAAATGGTCTATTTATTTGTTTTTTTTTAGACCCCCCCCCCCCTCTTTTTTTTTTACTTTTATTATTATTTTTTTAATAACCCCAATATTTTTAATTTTCATTTACCTAAAATACCTAGGCTAAAATTTACAGTATGGAAGGATTACAATTAAAATTATGTATTATTTTAAAACTTAAAGCAATTTACAGTATTTACATGATATTTTGTTAATATTGCAGGTATTTGCTTGAAATTCTATTAACATTATAAGTATTTGTATGATATTTTCTTAATAGTATTGAGAGCGTAATAGAGAATAGTATAGAGAATAATATTGAGAACAAAATGGAGTATAGCTTAAAGAATATTATTAAGAATAGCATAGAGAATAGTTTTAAGCATGGAATTAAGAAAAATGAATGTGTTTTACTTTTTTTTTTCTATCATTTTTTTGTTCCATAATGTAGAGGAAATAAAGATCTAAAAATTAATTCTTAAGATTTTTATCAAAAGTTTTAAACTTTACAATTGTTGTTGTTATTCTTCATGGAAATTAAATCTTTTTTTTTTAGCTCCGAAATGTTCAACACATACATCTACCGAATCTTAAACATTATTCATTCAACAGACCCTCAAACTACTGTCAAGGTTTATAGCTCATTTAATCATTTTTGAAAAAAAAACTTTTTTAAATATTGTTTTGAAAAATACCAGGGAAATAAAGTAATGAACAAAATTTATCATGATTTGTAACAATCTTAACAATCTAGGCAAAAAAGAGTTTCAAATATGAAGTCTGTTATAATAGTTTGCTGATGCTCTATCTCATTTAATTTTTTAGATTTTTGAACTCCTGATATTATTTTGTGGCAAAGAGTGTACGTCTAATAAAATACTAAAAGTATTCATTGATCAGATTCCAATCAATGATGAAACTCAATTACCAGCTGATCCAAGTCTCACTTCTTCACAGGCTCTTTTGCATTGGATAGCACAAGCTTCTGAACAAAATGATGATATCACTGGAGAATCCAACTTGTTATCGATTGTTTTTACTAGAGAGATCATTTCTGTAAGTCAAAGCATCTTTTAACCTTTTGTATATTTTTTCTTAAAGTTAAACTTAAAGATTTGTTTATCGGGCAATACTTTTTCTTGAACATCATTTGTTTCTTAAGCTATTTTTTTTTTCACTGTTTTGATTGAAATAATAAATTCTCTTGTAGTTAGCTGTGCATAATGGTTTAACCAATCAGCTCTCTAGTTATATCACCTATCTATTCAATATGTTGCTTGAGCATCTCTACTTCGAATCTGGTCATGATGAGAAAGTGCTTAAGCTAAAGTGTAAGAGGCTTACACATATTATTGAAGTGATCATTTATATCTTTTTCTATGTTTTTTTTTCTATATTTTTTAAAATTTCATTTTCTAACATGATTTTCAGTATTTTTGCTATAAGGGAAGGTTACACTTAAACAAAACAAAAATTATATAGAAAAAAATATTAAATAAAAAGGTAACCAAGTATTATAGTTTGCATGTCTTGTATTGGATAAAATCAGAGTTTTTTTGTCACAAAGATAATGTAGCATTTTTAAATTTGTTTAGAAAGCCTGTTGAAAATCAAACTTTTTAATTTGACAGGTTTTAAATCATATAAAAACTTTGTAAGTTATTATATGATTTAAAGATATGTTTTTAAAAACATTTCTTTAAATCATATAGTAACTTATAAAGTTTTTTTTAATGCACTAAGTTTACAATCTTTATTCTGTAAAAGCTTTCTTGAAAAAGGTTCATTTGATCAGCTTGTAAAAATGTGCTATATATGCAAATTGCATCATCTATTATATTATATGTATGTTTCTATTCATTTAGTTTATATTAACTTCTGACAAACAATCCTTATTTTGTCCAATATAGTTTTATGACTAGACATGAATTTGATAGTATTTGGGGGTCTTTTTGATGAACACTTTTTTAAAACCATTTTCTTGTTTATGCACAGAAGTAGGCTCTAAAAGTTGTAATAAACTTCTTTGAAATTAGTTTGTTTGCAGTCAAACTATGAAATAATTTTCATCATCGTTTTATGCTTTATGCTTATTGTAAGAATAATTTCAAATAGGTTATCTAAATTAGTAGTAGTAATTTTTTTCTGCTAAAAACCTTTAGTTGCTTTGTTTTTCTTATTGTCTGATTTGTAGCTTAGAAAAGTTAACAAATTAAAAGACAATATTTAACTTTCATAAAGAATTCAAAGGAAAAAACTAAAATGATGGTTGTGTTGGCAGCCAGTAGTTCCTTACATTTCTGATCCAAATAATTTAAAAAGCAATATTTTAAATAGTGTTGTTACGACTTTGAAATTATTTGACTGTCGACTAAATTGATTAATCTATTTTTCAAAGTCGGCTAAAATCGACCAATATATTTTTAAAATCGACTAAATCGACTAAAAATCGATTTATTTGAAATATTTTAATAAAAAATTTCATTGTAACCATATACTTTAATGTTGCTTGACAGTTTATTTATTTGAATAAACAAAAAAATGAAATGGAAATGACTATCACAAAGAAAAGAAAAAAAAAACACAGATGGGCATTTTATATCATTTTTCATAAAAATTAAAGCAAAAAATTAACAAAAAATAGTGGCGTAGATAGGTGGGAGCAGATGGGCCGATAAAATTTTTTTGTGAAGGCAGGTTTATAAAACTTTTTCGCATCCTTAACTGAGTACCATAACACATTACTTAACATTTTGTTTTAAAAAGCATCAACTAATTACTGTAATGAGAAAAAGGAAACATTAATGAAGCAGTGCTACATAAGTAAGCTAAGAGTTAAATTTATGTAATACAGCAAATTAGGTTCAATGTTCAGATATTTTGGTTGAATTTAAAAAACCGATTTGAATGATATTCTAACGCATGGCTCAATCTTTACAAATAATTTATCTTTAAAAGATAAATTACTAATAAAGATATCTCTTTACTAATTGGTCAGCATCACAACAATGTTAAAGATTTATAAAATTAAATCAAGTGAAAAAATAGAAATAAAGATTTTAGGATGATTTCCTGACTAAATCGACTTTTAATCGATTAGTAGGAAACCCAAAGTCAATTAAATCGACTATTCAATTTTTCAAAGTCAACTAATTTCAACTTTCAACTAGTCGACTTTTAGTCGATTTAGTCGAAGTCGATAACAACACTAATTTTAAATGAGAAATCTTCATTAGCTTTATGTTTAATACCAAAAAGGTAAACTGAGTTGTAAACTCAGAATAAGCAAGATTAGTTAGTGCTGAGACCTCAAGAGTTGATTACTTAACAATTCAGCTTCTTTTTTTTAAACCTTTTTAGTATTTAACTTTTTTCATTAACTTTTTCTGTACGTTTATGTGAAGAGGAAGGTTATAGAGTTACAGTTGCTAATAGTGTCTGTCATGAGAGAGTGATAGATATTATTTTGAAAGTCTATGAACTCTATTCAGAAGAACTTAGATTGCTGAGAACCCCATCATTAATGTGCAGGTTAGTGAAACCAACTAAAGACTTTGCGTAAAAATTTTTTAAATAACACTTTCTTAGTTTTTTTCTAAACATGAAAATTCAATTATTTTTTAGTCAAGAGCTTTCATTTTTGGTCATTAGATCACTGGAGTTAATATCAAAAGTAAAACATACAGTTGTATCTGGAGTGGTAGGTTCTATTGAAAAAAAGTTTGTCCAATAAACGAAAAAGAGTCACCCATAAAAATTTGAAGTATAATTAATCAAATTTAATTGTTTTAATTATATCTAATTTAATGGAAAACTTGATAAAAAATTACTTGATCTTTATTGAGACTATGCTTATCTTATCATTTGCAGGAAAAATACACATTTTTAGTACAAGATCAAAGGCTTCATCCATTCCTTGCTCTGGCAGTTTTTAGCAAGTCAAAGTATCTTGTTCATGCTAGTCTACAAATACTTGCAGAGGGAATGAAATTAAAAGATTTTCAGACGAAAATGTTAGAAGATTTTTATAAAGATAAAAAATTATAAAATGTAAATTTAAGTTTTGTTTATTATTTCAAGAAAAGTTTTGGTAAAAAAAAAAGGTGCTATTGTTCAAAAAAAAAAAAAAAAAGAAGAAAATAAATAAATAAATGTGTAGGTAACTTTTTTTATCAATGTTATACAATGTTTTCAATTCTTGTTCATTGTTATTTAAGTCATGAACTTGGTATGATTTTTAAAAGTAGATCTGAAAATAATCTTTTTGTGAAAATCAGTGAAATCTATGGTGATCTCTTTATCTATAAATTATGAATAGAGGTTAAAGTAGTAAAAAAACATTATTTAGAGGTGCTAATTTAAGATCCAGTGATTAGAAAATTTAAGTGATTAGAAAAAAGAAAAAAATTGAAACTAAAGTTCTTTGGTTTTGCATTTCTATTTCCTTTTAATGTTTTTTTTTAATTGTAGTTTTTATTTTTTATTTTATTTATATTCCAGGGTTGGGGAAGTATTAGTAAACTACAATCAATCGCGAGAAGACCTTCTATCTTTGAAAACACATCAATTTGAAGAAGAATCATTGATGCAATTGCAACCAATTCTTGTTTCACCTGTTCCTGTATTGCGCGACATCACTAATAAAGGAAACCATACACAATCTGCCAGTGTTGCAATAATAACAGAGCATTTAAAGAAAGGGTTAGAGGTACTTTAATTTTCAGTTCTTATTCAATAATGAACATAAAAATTATAAAAAGTTTATTTTGTAAAGATTTTAAGATTTTCAATTCCGTTTTAAAAAAGAACACAGGTTTTTCTAAAAAAAACTAACTTAAAAAGTTTTTCATTTTTATTTTTTCCTTAACTTATTCAAGTTTTGTGACAATTTTTCTGTAAAACATTTTCAGATTAAAGATTCCAAGCTTTCTGATATCATGGAGTTTTATGAACAGAAGTTGACATTTCTAATGGTGATGATTTTATAGGTTTTGTTTTTGTAAAACTTTGAAAATACTTTAAAATGTTAAATTGGATCCAAGTTTTAACCTCAATAAATTGCCATTTAATGTTTTTAAATAAATGATTTGTGTATGTATATACACATGAATATAGAGATTAAGGTGTTAAAAGTCTAGCATTGCAAAATCTTATGCTTGTGTATTTCAGAATAGCTCAATGGTCAAATTTTTTTTGTTATATATATATATATATATATATATATATATATATATATATATATATATATATACACACACACACACACACACACACACACACACACACACACACACACACACACACACACACACACACACACACACACACACACACACACATGCACACACAGGTGTATACAAGGTGTTGTACACAATTGATATCCTCTAAGTCTAAGCTTCTATATGAAAATTGATCTCCTTGTTGAAACAAAGCTATAATTGCATTTTCTTTCATTGATTGCTGCAGTTTGAGGAAGAGAGAATAAAAAAAAATGAAGCTACAAATAATTTCTTCAGCTAGATATTTTAATCATTAAATGAATATGATTGGAACATATGCAGTATCTATAAATAACATATTACGTTGGTGCAAATTTAGTTGAATCACTCATTATCATACACACAAAATTTGTATTAATACCTTATTGTCCCAAGTCTCTTCTAATTTCTATTGTTAAGCTAATTGCATCTGTCTGGTGGTGGTGTATTTTTATGTTTCAGAGGTTCATCTCTACTGTTAACCATGTATTATTTCCCAAAGCAAATGTCTCTAACAACATATCAACAGAACTGAAGGTTAAAGGGGCACAAAAAAATAAAGTCATCTTTAAAATTGGTTTATTTAGTAAGGGCTATACAATTGACTTATTTTATAACTTTAAAAAAAATCGAGTTTAATTTCTAACCTTTTTTAAACTCCCTAATCCTTATTAACTAATCTACTTTGATATCAAATGCATGATCCTGCAATTGATAGTTAAATAACCAAAGTAAAAATGTTTTTTTCATAAATATATCACATTTAGTTAATAGCATCACATATATTTAAATGCTATGTATAAAAATTCCTGAAGTAGTCTTTCTCTCAACAGAAAACTCCCATACAGTGCCTCAACCAACTGTTCAATTTTTGAATGGTGCATGCTGTTTGAAAAACTATTATTGTTCTGATAATAATTACATGGTAATAGTCTGTTACTTGTAACATGTAGGGAAGAGAAAGTCATCTTGAAGATCTACTGAATGCAAAGACGTTAGCTTTAACCCAATCTGATCGACTGATTGCTCAATATAGGTGTCGACAAGCTCAATCAGAAGCAGAGGTAAAATTTCGGAAGAGTTCCTTTATTTTCTTTATTAAACTTATAAAAAGATATTTGAAATATTTATTTTCGCTTTAGTGTTTGAAGCTTCGCACCATGCTACAACGAAACGAAAAAGACATCGAAAAAGATACAATTAAGGTGCCAACAACATTATGACAGTAACCCTTAATTATCATCTTAAATCTTCGTTTTTAATGAACCCATTTTTAAAATATAATCTTTTTCGGCTTTCATGTATCTTTAACTCAAAATTTCCAGTAGATTTTTTGCGCTTTTAGATCGAACAGTTTACGAAATCCAAACAAGAACTAGATAACAAGGTTTTACTCTCCATTCTTATGTACATTATACTCATACAATGCAATTTTAAAAGGAATTTTTTTCTACTTAAAATTATTTTGAAAAGCATGCAACTTTGAATATGTAAAGTGTTGCATTTTACCTGCTGTTGCTTCGTAGATAAGCGTTCTTCTTGAAGAAGTTCAACAATTACGGTTAATAGCAACAGAACATGAGAAACTGAAGGGAGATTTTTGTGACCTTTCGCAAAAGTACTTTTTAAAGCTCATCGTTTTTTTTATGATGATTTGTTTCGTTACTTTCACCATAAATCACCAAGTAAAAAAATTGTTTTACTTTAGAGTTTTTACTTTGGAGAAGTCCTTATCAGCAGCAGACACGGAAAACGTGTCTCTAGCAGCTATGAACGATTGCCTCATGAAAAATAACGAATCTTTAAAATCGAAAATCGAATGGTAATTTTTGTTATGAAGTTGTTTGCTCGTAATTCATTACTTCTGCTTGTTACAGTTTTCTAAGTTGTATAGTTTCATATTTAAGTTGATAGGTAATTGATTCAAATCCTTCGTTATTTCTAATATGATGAGATGAATAATATGACATGTTTAGCGCAAATGATAGAATTAAAATAATGGAAGACGAGCAGCTTAAAATTGCAGACTCAATGAAAGACAAGGAGGTAAAAATTACAGGTAACTGTTTAGTTGATTCGTTGTGAGTTTGAGATTCTGTTTAGAAATAGTATTTGTATATATTACTTGTGTTCAGAGCTGAAAAAACTTCTTCAACAAAGTGAGCAACAAATCGTCGAAAAACAAAAGGAAGCTGAAGAATATTTAGCAAGAATAAGTCATTCGGAGAAAGAACTTCGAATTCGAGAAAAAACTATTAAAGAAATAAGATATCAGGTGAACCCAGAATATGTGTAACGAATATAAATTTATTCGTACTGATTTTCGCGCGCTTATTTATGCGCAAAACCTATAAGGGAAAGGGGGGAGCAATGGTACAAGGGTGAGCATTGGTACACAGGCAAATATTCAGCCGTTTTAAATCAATTTCAACTTTTGAATGCAGATACCAAGTTCTGTTTATAATCACTTCTTTCACAGAAAATAAGGTTTTAAGCATTTTTACCTGTAAATTTACCTTTTGTTTATTTTGCTGCTACGTTGATTTCTTTCACGTTTAACTGTGTATGGTGAATACAATACTTTTTTGATTTTTTTTTTAATGTTTTAATTTGTTCAAACTAAAGTGTAAACCTAAAGCTTAAAAAAAAGAAATTAAAAAATATGAAATTTTTTAGTGCATAAATTTTTCACTTTAAAGCACTCATTCGTAAAGGGTGAGGATTGGTACATTTTAATCGGGAAGCATTGGTACAGAATTAATATCTGTTCTGTAAATTACATCTATACTTGGTACTGTGTGGTAAAATATATTTCTTACAATGTGGTTCTTATTTTCAAATGCTTTGCTAATGCTTTCATACACTGTCTTATTCACCTATGCAATTTAAATATGTGTAAATACTCGTTATTTAAATAAACTATTTATGCTTCTTGATATTTTATAAAAAATTTTGTTAATTTTAAAATCTTTTTCATTTTTCATTCAAATTGCACTTTTTTTTTTGATGAAATTTCTTACTGTAATAATGTAAACACGTTGTTTACCAATGCTTCCCGTGTATGAGGGCATTGGTACAAAAAGCTATGTTTAGAAAATTCAAAAGTATACTTAAACGTTATTTATGAGCATAAATTATATTAAAATGTTGCTAATACATTTAAAAAATTGCGAAAATTGTTTACTTCCGTTTTTTTCTGAAATTCTTTTTGTTTTTTAACTTCTTGTCGAAACGTAACAATGCTCCCCCCTCTCCCCTACTTTAATTTCGCAACGTCAAAGGGAGATATAAGTTAATTTAACTTCCAGGTTTCATATACGGGTTTCATATTTAGTTTATATTCATATCTAGGTTTCATAAATCTCTATATAGAATTTAACTAATAAGTTGATTATTGATTTAAAGTTAGAGGATATTTGCAAAATTTTGTCTGTTTTTCATTAAAATAATAAAAGTTTTTAAATTTTATTATCTTTTTAAATCAAAATAATGTTCGTTGACATTGTAGAAATGTTATATATGAGATTATGGTGTGTGATTTTAGTTGCGATTTAGTTAAAAATGTTTAACTGCAATACTCAATAATTCAACTATGATTTAAAGTTGACAGTCATTTTTAGGTTTCTTCATTGGAAACTGTTTGTGCTCAACACGAGCAATTGATAAAAGAGAAAGAAGAAACCATATCGCAAATGCAGGAAGATCTCGAGAAGCAGACACAGATAGCAGCTATGATACATAATCTTACGAGTGGGAAAATAAACGTTTCCAAAAATATGCCGAAACTGTGAGTTTACGTCAATTGATCAAGTGTTTTACTCTAGTTTTAGATTTTTATAGCAAGCGTTATGATAACGCGTTGTGTAAGCGTTGTAATAACGCACACTTTTTAGATTCGCGCAGTTGAAAATATTTAATAAGTATGTGTAGTAATTATTAGTATCTATAATTATAATAATCGAAATTATCTATGGTTTGTGTAACCTGTAGTGCAGAATATTTACAGTATATTGAAATAAATTTGAATTTATACAATAATAAAAACGTATTATGTTTATCTAGATATTTTTGACATAGTTAAAAAGATATCAGTACTGGAATAAGATCTATCGGTTGAACACGATAAAATTCAGCACCCTTTAATCCTTAACTACTCAAAAGCAACACATTTTTCTAATTATTTTTGCAGAAAGAAGCTGTGCTGTTGTTTGATTTTATTGGTGTCAAGTATTGTTTATCATTGTTATCTGGTTAAAGTGAGTAAAACAAATATTAAATCGAGAAATAGTATGGAAATGTTTAAAAAATTCTTCGTTGTCACAGGTTGACATTTCAAAATTGACTGGTGTTGCTCAATCTTTAGTTGGATTTATTTTGCGGCGATGTAAAGAGACTTCATGATATATTGAAGTAAAAACAGGAAGTGGATAAAAAGAAAGGGTTTAAAGATAAATATAAAGCAAAATCAATCATTCGCTCCGTAAAGGAAAATCCTTGTCAGTCGCAGAGAGATCTTGCAGCCAAACTTTATAGGAAAAGTACTTAAATCTGAAGAATGTAAAGCATATTATAAAAAAAAAGCGATCCATTGACAAAGAAGTAAAAGCATTAAAGGCGAGAAAACTTGCGCACAATTAAAGACGATTAAACATTGCAAAAAGAGTTTTTCATAATTGCTAGATTAATAATATTTTAATCATTCGTAAGGATGTTGCCAACAAGTTCAAGTATATTCAAACTGAAAAATTTGCTCCTGGGAACGAGTTTTTGAAAGTTATTGGTCAATTATGAGAGGAATCTTTTTGAAAAGCGAAGAAACTGTTTCAGATGAAGATTTTAAGAAAAAGTGGATAGCAACTTCAAAAAGTAAACTCAAGCAAGATCCAGTAGATGATGTCAAATACTCGCAAAAAGGTTCGGTTTCTATCTAAGCGTCCCATTAAAAAACGTAAAAAACGATTGAAATAAATAATTTAGTCACCTTCATTGTTTAAAAAAAATTAGGAAATTCTAATTAGTTTTCGAGTAATTAACGATTAAATGGTGCTGAATTTCGTCGTGTTCAACAGATAATAAATCTAAATTAATTTAAAGGAACAAGCTCTCTAATAAATAAAAAAACTAATTGGAGCATCACTTTTACTTCCTTCTGAAAATAAGAAATTTTTTGACCGTAGAAACGTTTTTGTACAAATAAAATTGGGGCTTGGGGCTTCAATAACTTATGCAAACTTATGTAATATGTTTTTTCAGTACATTTTCTACTTCAAAATAGCGCTCTAATGTTAACAGCTTTCAACTGAGGGCTATACAATACTATAATTGTACAGTTCCTTGATGTGATCTTTGATTTGTACAGCTCTTTAATGTGCTCTTTGAACAGGTTACCCACAAGTTAGAAAAGTTTATCTAAATCACCTCACAAACTAAGAATTTAAACCTCACAAAAGATAGAATTTAACTTTAATTACCATAAATCTTTACAATAAATTTTTGAGTTTTTTTTTAACGAATTACAAACAATTGTAACTACGTATTTTAAATTACAAATAAATAAATTACAAATAATTATAACTTACGTATAAAGAAGTATTTTTAAAAGTGTCTTCAGAATACAAAAACAAATGAAAAAGAAAAATTTGTTGACTTAAAAAGAAAACAGGTTGGTCTCTCTCTCCTTTTCTCCTGATCTTTTGAAAATTGGTTTCTCTCTCCTTATTTTTACTTGAAAATTTTTGACAGATCATAAGAAATATTTAGGTATACCATATGTGGTGTGAGAAAAACGTCTAAATAGAAAACTATTGAAATATCTTAATTTAAAACCCAAAATAGATAAAAATTAAAAAAGATGAAACTAATGTCATTTAATGCGGAGTACTTAACTCAAAACCTTTAGGATCTGTCGATGATACAATGTAACGTTGTTTATTGACTCCTAAACAACGTCGCCACTCATTCCTAGCTTCTTTATTTCTTAATACATAAAATACAAAAATAAAGAAGCCTTGCAACGAGGTTGTTATACAGAACAGCCATTGAAAGACCGTTGACAAGTCTTTAACTGCCAGCACTGCGAACAGCCAAGATAAGCCAAGAAGAGTAGCGCACATAAATGCAATTCTAGCTTGCGATAAGTAATAGTCTTTTGCAGTGATTTCTTGGCCAGTACTTGCTCTTTTCGTCAAATTAAAAATCGTCATTACTAACACAACAAAGTTCACCAGTAGAATCAGACAGACTGGGAGAAGAACACCAAAATAAAATGGGTTTCCACGAATGACGCACCTAAACAAGTTTTTTAAGCAACGTCTTTCAGAACAGAAAAAAGCGCGAAATGAACTGCTGAACAGTCTAAATTTTTTTCATAAGCAAAAAACGAGACACTTTAAATAACTCACACATTATCGTTTCCTAGCTGATCTGGCTTTACGATACCGGAGATAATAACGATAATAGCAGGAACTCCTACAAACATTTAAGATGGTCAAATTTCATTAGAATTGAACTTAAGAAACTCTTAAGAGATATAAGCCCTAATGTTACTACATTACAACTAGCTTTTTATGCCGAAACACAACCCGTAATTATTGGGTTTTAATCGATGTTTAAAATCATTTACTGGAACCTCTATGACACTTGAGGTTGAAGTTAGAACAACGTTTTAACGAAAATCTAAACTTACAGCCTATCTATGTGGAATACTTAAGTTTAAACACAATATATAATTATATGTATAAATGGCTACCAAAATTACACAAAAACACATTCAGAAATGCGTTTTAAGATGCAACTAAATTAAATCAATTAATCCACTTTAGGCTTTATAGGTATGTAAAATACCTGGTACTTCTAGTGTCTTAAAATAACTACCAAAATTACTAAAATGAATTTTAAAAAAGTTATAATCTCAAATAGTTTGAAATTACCCCATGCAAAAATGCTAGCGTTTCGCAAAACATTCGTATTACCACTTCTTTTGAAAACTGTGACAAACAAACGATACAAAATGAATGCTTCAACCAACATCCAACAAAACGTCGATAAAATGAAGAAATGTATTATCGCTGCAATAACTTGACAGCCTCGTCTGCGCGAAGTCTTTTCTGCTCCAATCAAAAACGTTAGAAGAAGCCCCGACAAAGAAATGCAAAGACATATAAGGATTTTCATAGGCAGTTTTTGCCGAAGATGACTGTAAAGATTTAGAAAAATGTACAGCATGAAAAATTTAACAAAGATTTAAAAAAACATATCCTTGAAAATTACACATACCGAAACAGTATTTTAAACCAACAGATTTATTCAATATAAAATACTTGAAAATTCCAATTACCGGAACGAAATAACCGTTAGTAAAGTTAGTGATAATCCAACTAACGATATGCCGCAGCCGATGAACGTAATTATTTTCAACGCCAATGGATTGTTGGAACTTTGGTTGACATCCAATAGCAGAGCAAAGTTGGTAAGGTGATCACAAGCACAAGTATAAAACTCATCATTGTTAATTCCGGCCTCATATTTATAGCAACCATCCTGTAGCCATGCTCCAAATACGTTTTTGATGCCGGTTTCTTAATAAACAACGAAATTAGCAATAAGGATTATCTTTTGTGATTTTTGCTATAATGTTCATTAAATATAGCACCGTAGAAAAAAAAATTGTTTTAGAATTCGATTGGTAAGAGTTTTTTAAACAAAATCATTACATGAAAATTTAAAATTTATAATAAGATTTGTACTAAGTAAACAGAGCATTTTTGCTGACAATTACGTAAAAAAAAAAATACTCTAAGCAATAATAATACCAAAATTTCCATCCCAAAAATGGCAGCTACTGACACCAGAAAGGTCCAGCGATTGGGTCCTTTTGAATGTCAAAATAATTGGATTACTTAATTGGGCAACTTTTTTAGATCCAACGGTTGCTGAGAGGATTGTACTTTGAATTAGGAGCTCACCTGAGACGTTTTTAGCTGCAAGTTTCAGTAAACTGCTTTCGCTCAAAAAAAAAGAATCGTAACGAAAAAAGTACGAGTGAATAACTTCGCTTTCGTTAGAAAATACTTCGCTTGGTATTTGAATAAAAGCATAATTTGCACCAACTTTACTCAAATCAATATTTTCAAAACTAACTTCCACAGAATCATTTGATAGTTGTTGAGCTGAAAGGGTGACGACTCCTTTGCTTACTTTTTCAATACGGAAAGCGATATTTCTATTGCTTATTTGAAGTTTTTTATCAGCCTGTTTTGCATAAAGTTCAGCAAACAAAGTGAGAGTGTTCAAAATGCTTGTTGAAGAAGATGTTGCAACTTGGGATTCTGCAATTAATGTTGCATTTGACTCCAGTAAACTGTCGATGGTCTGTAAAACATCTTTGAAAACCTTCGCAATAAAAAATGGTTTTCTTTTTACAGAAATTGGTCTAAAGTTCAAAAAGAGCATAAACAAAATTGTTTTGTATATATCAAAATCATTTTTCTAAAAACATGAATTTTACTAACCTGCACTGAAGCAGTCGAAGTATTGACAGAAACATTGACAATAGTTTCCAGAGTGTTTGCAATCAAACTTACATCATGAAAATTTGTTATTGCAGAACTATTTACAACATCACTGAGATTCTTGGAGATAATATTTATTGGTGAGCAGTTAGTTGTTGAGTTATCAACACAGATTACTACCTGGATGTTAAAAAAAAATTATTTTTAATGATTTCTTACTTTGGTTTTCATTTGAAAATAGAAAGTAAACCTTTTTTTTATAAAAACCAAAACTCTTGGAAGCCTTAAACTTTTCTTATGTTAAAGAAAGTTTTAAAATACTTCATAAAAAATAAACAAACAGCGAAACACATTTAATACCAACATAAAACAAAGAGGGTGCCAAAGCATATCAAATTCACTTACATTAACATATCCAATCATTAAGTCATCAATTAATAAACCAAAAGCTTTTAAATATTAAAAACCTTGTTTACCAACAACAAACCTCACTAAGTTGAATCAACTTCATTGTTGTCAGAGATTTAGGTTCACACTGAGATAGATCAGGAGTCTCCCAGGCAGGACCATCCTTTAAATTACCAACACATTTTCTTCGTACAAATCCTTTGCTCTGATAAGTGCAGTTTTGTTGCACAACTTGGTTGGCAAGAGTCTGCTCAAATGTATACTCACCTTTGTAATTTACATCACCAAAACTGCTTTTTGGACAATAGTCTATGGAAATAAAGTTGTTCAATAAACCATTCAAATTTCATTTAAAGGACTTTAAGCAAATCTTAAAATAATACTGACCTAAACTTATAAGCTCAACAGATACAGCATCCAGCTGTTTAAAAGAGTCCACAGTAATATTTTGTATGATTATATTGGAAAGTTGCAGCTTCACTGAGTCACTAACATTTGTAATAGTAAGCCGTGATACTACATTCACACTTCTTGGACTAAAAGAAGTTTAGAAGAGAAAGAATTTACTTATATTTCATAATAAATGACAATCCTGGATGTAACACATGTTTTAGTGCAAACCATGGCGTTTTCTACTACAGACCTTTACATTCGCAACTGGATTTTTTTGTGGGGGCCTAATTTTTTACAGCTGTAGTGAATTTTTTCTCCACATTCAGACTAGCTTTTAAAGGAGAAAACATGTTGTATGTGATATATTATAAATTATTGTTTTATGATATAATGTAAATTAACTTACATAATTTAAATGTGGAAATTTATAATTATTCAAATTTTAATTTAACATGCTGAAAAAATGTTGTGTGTATGCTTGTCACACTGACTATTAAAGTAAACAAAATATATATTCATTTAAGATAGTAATGTATCGATTTCAAATGATAATACTGAGTGTGAAAAATTCCAAACTCTATTTTAGTTGTTACCAATAATACTGTTATCTGTGAGTTACACTGGCCTCCAAACTTTGAAACAGTTACAGTGCATCGAGGAAAATGTTGACCAAAAAGTGCTCAATCTGTTTGGCTGGGAATACCTTTATATCAGATTCCAACTGCTGGTCCAACTCAACAAAATCCATAAGATCTTTAAGTGGCATTAGAAATACATTAAATGACGAGTTAGACACATTTCTTAAAAAAGATAAGGCTAATTTTATTGACAAAAACAAGTTTATCAATGTAAGTGATTACTGATACTCAGTTATATTGTTTATGATAGATGCTTATATTGTTAAACAATCTTTAAAATGCTTTAATGGAATACTTTTGTACTTAAAATTTATGAAAATCTTAGCTTTGAAATATTTCATAATGGAGTTAAGTATAATGTTTCTAGTTTAACAATGAGCCGAATGTGATAACTATTGATACTTGGTCTTCATTGATACTTCAGTTTTTAAGCTTCATGAAAATGAACAATAAAAAAGAATTAGTTATGTAACATATTTCAGTGATGGGACCAGAATAGTTGGAGATTTATAAACCTGACATAGTTATATGTTCTTCTATATATTTTTTCAACATCAACAGCATTATATAATTGTTTGAGAAATGGTCACCAATTGCCATCTGTTTCAACACTCACTTGCAATACTTCAAAAATTGCAAATATAATGAAAGCAAATTTATATACTCAATATTTAATTCTCTTCCAGATAAGCAAAAAATATTTATCATACTACATGATGAGATTTATGTTAAAAAGAGTTTACCATGGTGAAATACTTTTGGTAGTTCAGAGGATAACCCAGTTGAATTAACCAAAACATTGTTAGGAGTCATGGCTGTTGGTATAAATAGGGGGTCCAAATGTGCTAATTGAAATGATACCAATATCAAATTTATGATCTGATTTTTTATTTGAATAGTCAATGCAATGTAAAAGTTATCATAAGTGATAGGAACTGTGTCAACCAGGCTTTTTTTAAAACATACAATTCCATTCCAGGAAACCCATGGTTAACAGTAGATGGAAAGTATTTAGTGCATGATTTTTTATACCTTGTAAAAAATATTTGTAACCTTTGTTAAAAGCTCAAGAATTAATGTATTTATCAATAAAGTTATTATTTGGTAGAAAATTTTAAACGTTAAAACCTTTGGTGTAGATACAAGACATAAGAATGCAGCCTGCTATCAATACTCCTTATGACGAGTGTTTAGATTTAATACAACAATATGGTGATATGGCAGATAAAATGGCAGGTCCACAAGGTAAATGTATAAAACAGCTTTCTAAAGATACTGCAACTTTTATACATCAAATTTGTTATAGCTTGGTAGATTTATGTAGACATTTACTTAACACAACACAAAGTTATGTTTTTCTTTGTCAATTCACATCAGATAATCTGGTAAAAAAAAAATAGTATACTTCATCAAGGTTCTGCAGGTACTAAATTTTGAGTGTCCAACAGATCATTGAAGAATTATGTATCAAACATGAATCTTTACTTTTGAAATTAAATGTAGACTTTGATAATTTTAACATGGAATCTGATCATCAATGTGCATTATGCCAATTTAAATTGTCTGAAGACTGTTGTAAAATCCTTGATAACTTGCAAGATCTGGAATCTTCTATTACTAAAGATCTTAAAATGTCACTTGTTCATATTGCTGGTTATGCTTAACAAAATGATAAAGAAAGAGCTGAATGTGAACTTTTAGATCAAACAACATATAACATTATCAGAAATATGGTCAATTTTTTTTAGATCACATTATCAGAAATATGGTCAAAGTTTTTAGATTGCAGTGGATTAAAAATTATAACAGATGATTCTTTAAGTAATATTTTTATGACAATATCAGACTATTATTTATTGGATATGGACGAACATAATTATATAATACTAAGCAACATTTTTTCAAAATAATATTAAAAATTAAGTGTTAAAAATTTCTTAAAGATCTGGTTGTAAAAACAATATTATAGCTTATACAAGTTTCATTTAGTTATGTTGCTGTTTTCAGATTTTTTCCTATTTTTAAATAAAATGTATCTGGTATTCTTTGTATGGTTTAGTACCATTTTCTAATTATTATAAGAAAATATCAAGTTTGTGTTTCAGATGGTAAAGTCTAATATAGATGAAACTATAATTATGTAAATATGTAAAGTTTTTAAACAAAAAAATATTTAAATGCATTTTATCTACATTGTTCTTTTTTTTTTTTTATTTCATCCACTAAAAATGATTAGGTTTTCATTCATTTTACATTCAAAATACTTTTTATTCTTTAAAGTTAAGTTTTATTAAAGTTAAATATGTTTTTGCCATAAAAATTAGATCCCCACAAAAAATATGCTTGTTTTAGAAAACTCCATTGCAAAATCAATTAAACTTGTTTATGCTTCATGTCTGCATGCATGCAGTATTGAAAAGTACAAAAATATTGCACCCTCCCTGGGTCTAACAAAGTCTATAGTTTGCTGCATCATAAAATGATGCTTATTGTCTAAAGTCTAGCCGCTGGATCACTGCTACCTCCTCCAAGAATTTCCACAAAACAATTAAAAAGGAAGCTGAGAAGCAAGGCAATGCAAATATCAGCTTTACTTAAGCATGGTACAATAACTGTAAAAAATAAAAATATTAAAATATTAGATTTTTACTGTCATAAAAATCATTGAAGTTATTCACCTTTTTTATTAGGTTTTTTCATAAATTTTTAAGCATTTGATATAAACTGCAAACTTCAAAATGATGCAGTTATTGGATTAAAATTGAAAAAAAATTATTTTCATTAAGTCTGATACAACCTTAAGAATATTGATTGGTATTTTACTATAAAATTTCTAAATGATTGCAAATAGACCATTTTTTAGGCTAATCTTCTTCAATTGGTACTCCAAAGATTTGATTAGGTTAAAATTGATGCAATGACCACTCTCAGACTGAAGTTTTTTAACTTGAAACATTTTAGACAGAGCTTACATTGTTTTGGATCATTATCTAGCTGATAGATTCAACCACTTTTTTTTTTTTTTTTTTGGGGGGGGGGGGGTTGTACAAAATTACCTACTGAACATTTCTTTGTAACTTACTCAAGAATCTTTAATGCAGTGAATCAAAATGAAAAAATACAGTTTAAAGCATAAATCTTGTTTCCAAATTTTACTTAAAAAAGAGCAAAAAAGTTTCTGTTACAAGTTTATAATAACTTTTTATGAACTCAAGTGATTGTTACTGGTTTTCAATTTATCTAAATACATTATGCAAGAAAAAAATTAGCCTTTTTAAACTAAAAATTATTTAAAGTAAAAACCATATTTTTATACCAACCTTAACTCAGTAACTTGTACAATAATTGCAGGAGAAAAGCCCATAGTACTTTTTAAAATTGTTAAAGCTACTTGCTTGATCTAAAACAGATTGAAGATAGACATATCATCATTATATGGGAAGTTTTTGTATTAAATAATCATTATTCCTTTCTCTTATACAAATATAAAAATAATAATTAAAATTCAGAATTAGAATGTAACGAAACAAATGTTAGATGCAAACAATTTAAAATATGTAGGTTGCTCTGCATAGTATAAATTGCATCAGATTGTTATGATTTGAACTTTTCAAATTAGGCTATATTTTATATAACTTTACATTGTATTATCATAATATACTTTGCTATATTACACTACATCATGCTAGATTAACCCTTTCAACTCCTAATTTTATTTATTTACCTACAAGGAAGAACTTGACAAAATATATGTATTTTGCGTATTCAGAATATTCTGAATGAGATATATTAAGTATTTAAAAGAAAAAAAAAAAAAACATTTGATAATTTAAATTGTTTTTTAAAAATTGTGTTACTAAAATATTGAGTCTAACTCGACATAGGAGTTGGTGTAAGAAATATGTCGAGTCACACTTGACAAAGGAGTGGAAATATGCAGTAGGATATATCCTACTGTATATAGGACATACATAGTATACAGGGCATATACAGCAGGATAATAACAAAAAAAAATTCATTATGAAACCACTTTTAATTGAGAAAAGTTTATATGTAACTTAAGAATAAAAATTGCATTTTTGATTTTTTTAAAGAAAAATTTCCCAAAAAAGGACAAGTTGTTTTAGCTTTATTTAAAAGAGTAATAGTAATAACTATGCAACTTTTATTAACAAAAAAGATACAGAACAGTTTATAATCTGTATAAATTGTACAAGAAATGTTTAAAAAATATTTTTTCCTATAAACTTCTGATTCAAAAAATTAAATTTTCTCAATTTTGCATGAAGTTCCTCCATCACTTTTACAGCAGTTTAGCAATTTGGTTAGATCTGGCAATATCAAATAATGACTTCTTGACTCACCAATATGTCTCCAAACACTTAATAGCCTTCTTACATTTTATCTTAATGAGTGAAGTAAACAGTTTATTGAAGGACACTATATTGTAGTGTTGCATATGAAACTAAGCATTTCCCCATTCATAGCAGATGAAGTCACATGCTGGAGCGAGGATGCTGTGCCACTCTGGTATCAGAAATAATGCTATAACAGCATATATAACACGTGAGTTCCATCTGGCCAGGTGTAAATTTGGGAGTTTCATCCCGCTGATTCAAGTCCAATATGAAGTTGTTCTGTAATGACAATATGCCTGACATAGTTCATGTAAGAACTTGAAATCGTCTCACCATCCATGGTTCTTGCCTGTGCTAACATCATCTGTCACAATGAGGTATTAATCAGCCTAAAGAGAGAAATAGTTTTCTGTTAATTTGTCAATGAAGGAATAGTTGAGTTCTGGTTTACTCTTGAATAACAAAATTTATGACAATTTATGACATTTATGACATTTAACAAAATTTATGAATTTATTTCAGAAGGAGGTTAAGTACATGGTGCTGACAGTCAACAAATTGTTTCTTCTGAAAGCCCTTGCTCAAGAGATCATCCTGTATGAGCTTTACAATCCTATGCAAACAACCAGTATTTACTGTGGTTATGTTGCAGATTTTCATACAAATATTTTGCAAAGCATCGTATTCATCAATTAGCTGATGTAGTTCCTTATGAATGGTCTCAGTAGAACCACTCTCACATTTTTTCCCAGAAATCTGAGTTTGATTTCGGTTGTCATAATTTTCAGCAGAACTATATGATATTCTTTCCCTTGCACTCTTTACCATCAAACTGGAGACAATAGGGATCTTTGCTTCGAAGTTTTTGAACAATTTTGGTTTCTTTTTGTTTTTATCATATAGATTAATCAGACTATTGAGTTTCTTTCTGATGAGTGCGTTGAATAATAGTGGAAAGTCTAGAATTTCCATCCAGAGCAATTCTATATCTGTAATCATAATTTTGATTTGATTCAATTGCCATTTCTTGCTGTTGAACAGAAAAGTGAAGGCTCCAAGAATTTGACGGTTTGTCGGCATCCGTGTAAGATTGGTTTACTTTTCAACAAATAGAATCCTTGGATCCCTTTTCTGTTTAGAAAAGGAGGGTATATTCTTCATCCAATTACACCTGTTTGACTTTACACTGTTCTGGAATTTCTATAAGACATTTTATTGTGGTTGAAGAGTTGTTTTCCTCTCACTTTTCTTCCTCTCTGTAAAACTTGTAATCTTGTGCTGAAAACGAGATAGTAAATTAAAAAATACTCCACAAGTTTCTAAAATATTCAAGAATATATATTATACATTTTCACCTGAATCAGAAAATAAAATAAAGTATAGTAATAATAAAGCAATTATATATAGTGAACTCGCCACATGCTGGAGCAAGTTCACACTGTATAGCTAGGATCAAAACAAAGGAAAAATAATCAACAACTATCTGTAAACACCTTGTTCATAAACAAACAGAAAATGCTAACTAAAATGTACTTAAAAGCAATCTAGAATGTCATATAAAAATTCAGTGTCAAATTGAAACCAATAGTCAAACTGAGTAATGTGTAAAAAATAAATAAATAAATAAAAAGGTGGGGGAACTTTTTTCAACCTTTTAAAAAATTGACATTACTACTATCATCTGCATAAAATTGTTCCTCAAATGAGAGGGATTTCAGTTTTGTTACAAAAAATAATGATAATACTTATTACACTAATATACAGTAAACCTTCATTAGTAATTGTGTTTATTAATAATCAGATTACAGATTATCACTGATACTGGTAATTTATTTTAAATCTTTTAAAATTATTTAAATTATAAAACATTTAAAACATTTAAAATATATTACTAGTATCAGTGATAACCTGTAATCTGATTGTTAATAAAACTTTGAAATATACTTCAACATTTTTTGTAATATTTTTTTACATTTTAAATCCAGTTATTCATGGCAAAACAAATTCTTTACAAAAAAATTTGGTATGAAGTTAGTTTTGGTAAAATGAAAATAAAATAAAAAAAGCAATTCATAAAAAGATTCCTATGAACTGCTAAAGCTATTCATAACAAACTTAGTTTTTTGCAACAACAGAAAAAATGAGAAAAATATGAATCACAAGTTTTGGTAGATTGAAAACTAAACATAAAAGAGAAAAATCAAAAGTTAGTCAGTGCTTTAGAACACCTTTAGCACAGATAACATGCTTGCACTTTCTTTATAGCTATAAAGCATTAGAAATAAAGAATATGACTATGCTTGAAATAAAGAAACTAATCACAAGTAAGAAATCAAATAGCTAAATAAATAATGTGCACTAAACTAGAAAGTTAAGAATATAAAAGTTCCCAAGTTAAAAAATTGGAAACTTTAGGAATGATATGGAATCTGGCAATTTCATGAAAAGCTTCATGGTTCTTTTGTTAATAGCTACATAAAGAATTCATTTATAACAGTTAAATAAAAAAAACCTTTTTTATTAGTTATAAACAGCTTAACTATTTACAAACACAGAAAAGTGCATTTAAAATACAATAAATCAAATGGCTGACAATAATTAAATAAAAAGAAAAATTTAAGGTAGTTCTAAAGTGCTTACATTTTCTTTAACAACATTCTTAAAATCATTAATGGTTGCTGAAGATTGGCTCAAATATTCATTAGCCCATGGTGTGTTTAACTTCAAAATAAGCTTTGTATTTGAAGTATCTAAAAATAACATTAAAACTTTAAAGAAATACATTTTAAAAAACCTTTAAAATTTGCTTCTACTAAAAGCTCCAAAAAAATATTTAATTCATCATAACATACCAGGTAACTGCAAATCAACACGGTCACTTCTAATTTCCTTCATAGAGTACCCAACTATATTTATTGCACATTGGTAGTAACCGAGATCACTATAGCTTATTCTTTCAATGTTCAGATCAGCAAACCTATACCTATAAGGTGGCAACATTGATTCATTTTTCAAATAAGAAGTAGTGGAAAGTTTATAAGTGTCATCCTTAATAAAATATATATCTTCATCTTTAAGTTCAAAGTAAGTATCAAAGATACAACCAATTATATTGTTGAAATGACCAACTTGATTAATTCCATCAACATTGAGAGAAGGATTATTTACAAATACTGGATCTGAAACATTAAAAAGTAATTAGCAACTTTTCAATATTTCCATATTGCCAATTTTGGATAAAAAAAAACTAACAATTTGCACACTCTACCTGGTTGCTTTGGAATAACAAAAGCTTCAGAAGTGATTTCTCTATCCATGGTGTTGTTATCAAATATAACATATTGGTATGAACCAATCATATTATAGCTATCAATATGCAGTGGTGCCACCTCATAAAGCTCACTACTTCTTTCTAATGTGTAAGATACATTCCTAGGGATCTTTCCGTTGAACAACCAATATGAAAAAGCAGAGAGATCTTGTTGGGCCTTATAAGTACAGTTAAACAAAATTGCAGAGTTATTTAAATTTTGAAACTCAATTTTTGAAAGAAACTCAACTTCTTGGGCTGAAAATAAAAAAACACTATCTGATAAAGACTTTGAAAAAAATGTTGCAAGAGTGAAGAAAAGAAACTTTACATTATACTAAGCATAAATAATGCTACTAAAACAATCCTAAACCAGAAAATCAAACATATACAAATCATTTACCATTTATTTTGACTTTAAACTTATCTGAAAACACTGGATGTTCCATTTGGTCAGCTATTTGAACTGCACATTGGTAAATACCACCATCAGAAAAAGTAGCTTTTTCAATTTGCAAAGGAGGAAACAAAAAAAATTGTTCTACTCCATTTGCCTCCAATGCTGTAGGATCTTCAGTTGCATAAATTTTAATGACACCATCTTTAACCCAAAATATATCTGTTTTTTTAATAGGAATGGTAGGGACTGTTGAAGCAAAATGGCATTTAGGAACAACTAATGCTGAACCGGCAACAAATTCTGCATAAGAATTGTTTAATGGTGAGAAGTACAAATCTGAAAAAGACATCCATAGATACATAATGGTTTAGAAAAAGATATGCAATTATTTTAACAAAAAACACTATGTAATACTTTTATGCAGTTTTTACACAAAACTTAAATTTTTGAGGAAAAATGCTACATTAGCATATATTTGTAATTAAGAATCAATTAGGATTAAATGCTATTAACTATACATATGATCAATCATTTTCTTTCCATTTATTCATGCTCTGTGAAGTAAGAAAGCATTTAAATGCTAAAATGTGTAAAGAAAGAACTCATTAGATTTTTATGTAGTTTTTACAAAACATTTTCATTTATGAGGAGTAATGCTATATTTCTAAATGATTCTTACCTGCTATGTTAACATATAACTTTTCTGACAAAATTGGTTGTCTTGTTATACTTGTATCATTAAAACCACACTGGAAATAACCAATTTTATACTTGTAAGTCACATTGAAATATAAAGTGACTATTTTATTTGAGCTGGGCAAATCTCTTCGTTTACGTAATGATTGTGTTGAGTCATTAAACCTTGAATTTTCAAGTATTGTATCATTAAACAACATAAAATAAGCAAAATTTCTTAAATCAACAACTCTTAAGTAATATCTGCAAACCACTTTGAAAGATGTCAACTCTGGAATTCTGAACTCAGGCTGTAGATCTAAGAAAGAAATCCATATTAAAAAAACTTATTCTTTACCTAAAAACCTAATACAATTCTTTTAAAGAATATTCTCATGTTATTTAAAATGGTTTCAAGTAAGTTCATACAACTTGGCATTAACACTTACCAAAGCATTTTCCATAAGAGTATAGAAAGTCTGGATCAGGGTTATTGCAAGAAGAATATGTTTTATTGAAATTTAAGTAATTTTCTAAGCATTGATAGTTTGCTGTTGAGCACATTGTCCAATCTGATATATATACAACCTTAAATGTGCTTCTGGAAGGAAATGCAAATGTTTGTGATAAATCAGAGATTTTAAAACTTACTGTAAAAGAATCTCCAGTATTATACCATGTTGTTAGGGGGGTGTTGATATTTTGAGTTTTGTTAACTTCCAAATAATATTTACAAAAACAGTATACAATATTCATTTTATCTGTTATCTGGAGCTCAATTTTTGGACTCATACTTGTATTTAACACATATTCAGATGGAAAAGTAATTGAGAAACCCACAATACTTAACATATTTTCAGTTTTAAAAAAGTCAAAAGTGGAGTTTGGAAGTGTATTATTTTGGACCAATGGAGAAGAATTAAAGTAACTATTGCACACATTTGAACCTATCTGATTGAAATAGTAGCTTAAAGATCTTGAACTGATACAGGATGGTAACAGAAGGTGGATTGATACTATATACTGAGCTACTATTGCTTCTGTGTTGTTTATAAGATTTATTTTAACTGTATATGTTGAATTAAACTTAGGTGGTCGTTCAATATACCAACTTGTCAAATATATATCTCCATTTGACATATTCAAACAAAAGTAATTTTTTGGAGGAAAATAAAGAGGAGGACTTGTACAACCTATGGGATGAATGTACGAAGTTCCTTGGTCTCCATCAGTAGGCCCACTTACTTCAAACAACTCAAATAATCCATCTGTGATTATAGTATAATCTCCTCCATTAACTAGAACACTAGATTGTACTGGTAAAGAACAGGAAAAGTTTTTGAATGTCACAAGACCTGTGCATAAAAAAACAAAAATAAACATTAAACTATTAAAAAAATGAAGTGCAGTTTAAAAAAAAATAAAACACTTTTTAAATTAAAAATTTAAATAAAAAGAAACTAACTATATAAAAAAAAATATCTGGCAAAATCAGAATAATAAATATCCTAGATAAAATATATTTGATATTTTCTAACAGATAATGTAAGATAGCATGCTTTGATATACTTTAAATCAATTGAAATCATAACATTATTTAACATGATAAGTTAGATAACAAAACATATCTTAATTAGAATTAAAAAGTTGTCATTTATATTGTTTTCCTGTCGTTAAGAAAAAAAATTATTTTAAATAATTTTAACTTGTTGTTAGTATAATTTAAATATCAGTAGTTTAGTCATCTAAAATTCAGCTGGATATTAAAGGCATGCTTATTTAATCTGTAATTTTAAACACTATTAGATTATATTATATGGATAATTAAATAGTTTAGATTTCCTTGATTATAAGAAAAGGTGAAACATGAAGTCAGCTAATAAACAAAATTTCTAAATTTTTATTGTCTTGTTGAACTTTGGTAAATAATTACCATAAAAGATTCTACTTTAATAATGTATTATACATTTTAACATATTTTAAAAGTTTGGTTCATGATGGGCCTGCACAAAAAAAGTTGTCAGGTTTACAAATCATCATGGACAGAATATTATGCTGCCCAAACTCAAAACAATAGTTGCTTTGGCTTGTGCTTTACAGAATACATCACAAAAAACGTCATTAGTTTAAAGATATTTTCAAACAAGTTTTGCACCAGAAAAAAAAATTGTTCCAGACCTTGTTTTTCCTTGTTTAAAATAAAAACTTGTTAATAGCTAGCAAAAAATAGTTTTATTTTCTGATGTTATCTTATTTCCAACAATGGAAGCCAAATGTGAAGAGATAATTGCTTAGCTCCATAAGGAAATGCTGTTTCCACAGATAATCATGACTGAAAAACCTGTGTTTTTTGGAGCACCCTTAACACGAAATATATTGATATTGATATTGATATTAATTGATATTGATATTGAACAGAGTTTACAGTTGCTAAAAATAGTTTTAAAGCACGAGGATATGTCAAGTGTAGGCTAGGACCAGAAAGGAAGCCTTTAGTTGTCACGCCAAGGCTAGTCAGTGCCATAAAAGTCAAATCCACAGTAACCCCATCAAGTCAATTAGAAGGATGATAAATGACCTCAACATGTCTAAAGCTACAGTGAGAAAGCTTACCAAAAAGGGGATTGTTGCCAAGTCATTTGCCACAACCAAAATTTTTCCTCTTACTAATGGTCTACAGGTTCTCAGGCTGGAACAATCCATAAAACTTCTTCATACATTGAAGAAAAAAGCACCCCTTTTGTTAGTCTCGAAAGTAACAAAACTACAATTTGTTCTGTAATTTATAAACTTGTAATGTATCCCAAGACTTTTCAAAACATGGTTTTCAATACATTATTGTATGCCAACAGCAATAGTATTTGATCCAAATGCTATTGATGTTGGCATACAAAAGTATTAAGTAAACATCTTCTGGAGTCCATTGACAAAAATTACATTTTTTATTGACTTTCTAGAAATTTAAAAGAAGGTCACAGTTTTGGTGATGGCAGATATAAACCTCTAACACCCTGGCTCTGATCCATATGAAACCATAAAAAACAAGTTTTATGAATACCTTGTTTCTTTGAACTTCAGTACAATGTTTTTTTTTTTTTGTTGTTTTTAAGTTTTCACCTTCCAATAATGTCATATCTGATCGATTAATTAATTGATGCTGTAAAAAGGTATTGGTTTTAGATAACTAAACCAAACAAAAAATACAATTACCATTATGATATTACTTCATAAAAGTTTTTCGACTTTCACAATTGCTGTGCTTGCTTAACGGTTCTCTATAGACTATGCGTCTATTTGCCACGATTTATTGCAAACAATGCCCAGCCACTAGAGATACAGAAACACCAGAGATACAGAGTACAGGCATTGCTAAAAACTTTGATATTTCTTATTGAATGATTTGCTGTAAAGTGTTTAGCGAACTTTTTACACCTAAACTAGATTTTCATTATGATTGGGGCAATCTCCCACCACAGCAATTGAATTGCAACCACCTTTTAGTATCCAGACAACAGTAATCTGACAGTAATTGTAACGGACACTTTACCAAGAAAGTAGCATAACTGTTTGCAGGACTAATCTGTATATTAGTTTGAGCAACTTCTCATTTGTAGTCTTATGTAGAGTAATTACTCTGCTCATCTTTTGTTAAACGTATTTGTAATCAGACATGATTTTAGTTATCTCCATAAAAACTCATCAACAAAAACGCATCAACTTGATTTGGATTGCAAGCTCTGATGTTCCATTTTAAACATTTTTATGTCGTTTAAGGGACTAATTCATCTGTCATCAGAGTTTTTCTTTTTATAACTCCTTAACACACACAAAACATTAACAACTTTTTATAAATATAATTCTCTGTAAATTAAGGTACACCAACCGTCAGTTGAATGTACGAATTCACGTCTTTTACAAATGTTTTTTTTTAAATTGAATTTTAACAACCATGTAGAGTACTTATTTAACAAAAACTTTCTAAATTTACTTTTAAGAAAACTACAGTTTTTGCCATGCACCCAGCAAGCACACAACGTTGAAACAACATTGAAATAACGTTGATCAACGTCGATCAACGTTATTTCAACGTTGTTTCAACTTTGTGTGCTTGCTGGGCATTTGTTCAAATAAGGTATTTTAAAGAAAAACATGGTTTAGAAGGATGGTATTAAACAAAAGTGTACATAAATTTTTCTCAAAGATATTTTTACGAAACGAATAATAAGGTATATATATTGTTTTTTAATAATTGTGTAGGCTTAGCATATTTTTTAATGGAACTTATCTCAAAGCACTTAGAAGCTTCACGTGATATGTTGTTGGATGGGTTCGTTCTTGAGTTGAAAGGTATACGACCCCAAAACCATTTTAGCAACACTATCATCAAGATTTTCATTCAAAATATTGACGTAAACAGCACTAGTCATTTTATAATTAATTTTAACTATACTTCCGACACCCCAAGACGAAAAACCAACCCCATACCAATAGCATCCCTCCACCCTACTTTACAGTAGTTTGCATTAAGTTTTGTTTTAATTGGTCAGAAGGCGTGCAACATATCCTTTTACGTTATTTAGAAGTTATGATTTCAAACTTGGACTTATTAGATCGTACAAAGTTGTGCCAAAATGAATTTGGCTGTAAGGTGGAAATCTTAGTCGTGTTTTTACGATGTAATTCGCTAATGATTGGCGCTGTTCATACAACAAAGTTTATCAAACCGATTTCCGTCATACAGATCATTCAGAAGAATTCAAAGCAAGCTCCACTTTGCAATGCTAATGGTAACATTTCTGGTTGGGAAGTGACTTTCCGATTAATCAAACGAGTTTCAGGCTCATTTATTACTGGCTTTTATTATCCACCAAAGAATGTTGCAAGTGTTTGTAATTCTATACTTCTTAAACATTTTTCTGGTTCCTCCAGTTATAAGATAGAGTACTTTTCTTAATCTCTTCGTCAGCCATTTCATTTTCTCTATCTGTACAATTAATATTTGTACATCGAATAAATGAAGTATATAGTGGCTAATATTTTGGCTTCAAGGATTATTCTTGATTTGACAAACATTAAAAAATAACGACCTTTTTTTTAAAAAGTTCAAGTTTTTAGAATGCCCTTAAGACACAAAAATCAATATGCGCAAAAATATTGCGTACAGATGTAAAGACGAATTATTTTTTTGTTTTTTACTTTTTCCTCACTGAGAATTTTTTTGATTCATAAAAGCCTTACTTTGTTGAATAGAACATTGCACGTGAAGGAGTAAAACAATCAATCCTGGTAGCTTTACCCAACCTCTTTCCATAAATATTTAAACGATAGCAGTTAGCCGTGAGCAAAGTTTTTCCTTGGCTTGTTGTTTTTTTAATGTATGAAAAGTAGAACATAACACTGCAGTTGTTAAAAATTTACTTAAACCCTTTTATGATCTTTTATCTCAGGAAGGTAATTCGCGAATAAAGTTACTTTAACCCTTTTATGATTGCTTTTCATGAATATAACTTGGGATTAAAATTACTTAAAAATTTTTATGATTGTTTTATCAGGTAGATTTTCTATTTAATAAAATCAAAATAAAATACTCGAAATTGTTGTAGGAAAGAGGTTGATCTGCGTTTAGTATTATCAAATTATGACGCTGTTCCAAACTCACACTGATTTTATCAAACAAAAAAAATTAACTTGTTTCTTCTGTGCTTCAATTTTAAAATGTTATATTGTAAGCAATAAAGTCTTTTATTTTCCTTCTCTTACATCTACCCACATAATATTTAAATATTACTCGTTAATAATCATTAAAAGTTAGTAGGCCGAGGGGGATTATTATCATAATCTTAAAGGTGGTACACTGTTAAACAACGATGAATATGGGGCGAAATGTAAAAAAAGCGTTTTTGAATTTATTTTATTACAAAGCTTATATTCTTTCATTTAATATAACCACATTAAGTAGTTCATTAAGATAAAACATCAGGTTCTTGACGTTAAAAACGCCTTCGTAACAAAACTAGAAATTTTTATTTGGTCCAATCTTTTTTTCTGGTCTAAAGCTTTAGTAATTTGTGATAAATTTCTGAAAAACTTTTAAAACAAAATTTTATGCGAAATATTCTTTTTAGGATATTTGTCTTAAAAAAAATATAAATTTTTAGTATTATTCCGTTGTTTTTTTTTTTGTTATCAAAAAAAAAACACTCGATCACTGAAGGACGACTTTACTATTAAAATTTCTTGCTAAAGTCTCTCTTGCTAAAACAGACTAATAACGTTTGGAATGTTTCGTTTGATAAACCAAAAACGAGTCAATCAGATACCTTAACCTGAAAAAAGTTTTTTTTTTTTGCTTCTCAGGTTGATCCCTATTAAATTTTGTTTGAAAAAATATGGAAAATTGTGCGGTAAGTTTACACCCGTTAACTAAGCTCCTGCGTATCGAAACTATGACAACACAAAAAAATGTCTCGATACGATATTGATTGTCGTAAATGTTCTAGTTACGTATCTTAACTATATTTAAGCTATTATCGTTACTATATTTAAGATGTTTTTATAACCATAACTAAAAGATTTACGATAATCAATATCGTATCGAAATATAATCGTATCGTCATAATTTCGTTACACAGGAGATTATATTCAAAAAAAAAAGAAAAGTTGTTTATTTCCTAAGTTTTTTTTGTATCTATCGCAATTTTACAATCATTTTTTTAAATACGGCAACAGTTTTTCTCTAACAGCTTCTGTTTTTGAATTATAGCAAGCTAAAATATATTTTCTTGTTGTGTTAGATATGGGTTCGTCAAGAAGATGTTGTGTGCTAAATCCAAAAGCTTCGTATCATCAATGTTTTAAAGTAAAGTTGTGTGTTCAGGACGAGCCATGGGTTCTTCATATTGTATAGCAGAAATGTAGAGCATGTCATACGGTTATGATCCAGGATGCAATAAAGTTCGAAACACCATGGTTTGACGAAAACCTCAAAGCAACCATGACGGCTGCTGCGTCAGCGTTGTGAAAATAAAGGGAATTAACCGTTGAAGTTGAAGTAAGTGGTCACATCCTAATATATATTATGCTCAATTCAAACCACAAGAGATAAAATCCAGTGCATTTTAAATCCTCTGATAATCCAAATCTCTGTGAGCCTGAACAAAATGCGTAAAATGAAGACTCTGATCTACACTACAAATATAGCTTTTCAGAGCCTAAACCATTTAGTTAGAATGAACTATATGAGTGAGAATGAGATCAGAACTTACCGAAAGAAGCTTCTGAAATTTTAGGTCCTCGTTTAAAAGAAAAAAATTTGCTAAGTCCGGAAATCAGCATCACTTTTTATCGTACACGAGAAAAAAACTTGTTACAATATCTTTTTCAAAAGAAGGATTTAATCTTTTGTAACGATGCTGATGGTATTTTGTAACTAATGGGTTTAAAAAACTATCAGCACCGTGATCGGCATCTTTTTATAGAGAGCAACAAAAGAAGTTAAAAGTGTGTTTTGCTTCATAACGGAAACAACATCGGATCCATGCCTATAGCACATTCAACGACTTTAAAAAAAGAATAAACAAATGTTTCCAAGTTTATGGAAAAAGTTAAGTATCAAAACCTCAACTAGATCATTTTTGTTGACATGATAAAATAGTTAACTTTCTTCTAGGTTTGGTACACAAAGTTCCCTTGTTATATTTGTCTCTGGACAGTCATAACAAGCAACACTATTGTTCATAAAAAGTGCTGCCGGTGCGGAAAAAGCTAAAAATTGGTACAAGAAATGTTAAAATCAAAAGCTGGTATTATTAATGGGCTACAGATTAGACAACTCGTGAAAGATCCTAAATTTGTCAAACCAAAGACTAGCGTGGAACCCAAACCTTAGAACTAGTGATGTGCGAAACCAAGATTTTAAGTTCGAAACGATTCGAAACGAAACTAAGCTACTTTCGTTCGAGTTCGATTCGGTTCGAAAGTACGCTGCACTGATATTGAAATTTGGTATTTAAATAGTAACAATTTATTGTGTGTGACAGAACACAGAACAGAAACGAAACATTATACATTTTATGTTCAATAACCAATCATATTGCAGTTTTACAATGTAAACAAAATACTAAGCAACACAGACTAGACTCTAGAGTCAAATAAAAGTGAATGAAATCAAATGAGACTAATATCATACAATACAATTAAAATGTGTAATAACTCAAGTTAAAAAAAAATCAAGTCAAGTGCTTGCAATGCAGTGCATAGAATAAAGACTAGGACTAGTATTATATTTACAGTTACAGTTTAACAGATAATACAATACAAATAAAAGTACAATGCTACAATGAATGCAAATGCAATACAATTATGTAAAGTAGTAGTACATGTATAGGCAATGGTTCCAGAGAGTCCGAGACCTTAATCTACAGTGTACTGTACTGGCTGTGGCTGGCAGGGCAGTCTGGCTTCGGCACGCTACTGCTATCTGCTATACTACAAATTTTCGTGAATAAAAGTTAGTTCAGCCACATGCTCAGAGAGCAGTTTACATCGCCTTCTTGTAACAATGTTACCAGACGTCGAGTTCAATCTCTCCGAATTTACAGAGGTTACTGGAATAGCCAATGATGCCCTCGCTATTCTTGAGAGTTTCGGCAGACGGTGATGATTAACTTTCCACCAATCAAGTACATTAACATTCCTTCCAATAGGAGGTTCAATCATATACATTCTTACCTCCTCTTGCACAGAAGCTGTATCATCAACTGGCAGCATCCTATTCGCAGTTGCTGTTGTAAACATGCAGTCGAAGTCATCCCATAACTGCCTGGCTTGGAGGCTACAGCTGATGTCCGACCAGGACCTGAACCAGGACCAGCACTTCCAAAAGCAGGAGCGGGAGCACCAGTACTAGAAGATGTTCCTACAAAGTATTATATAATATAAATAAATGTAAAACTAAAATAGCGAACAGAAATGAAAACCTATGCATTATTGTTTTTTTATTCATCTGTAATTAAGTTAAACCATAATGCAGTAAATCTGAAAGTTAAATCTGAACTGCAGGCCATTACCATTACCATCAAGTCTTAATCTGTGTTAATCACGTAACATAAAACGTAATAGTTTTGGAATTGTACCTTGAATTAAGTTCGCGTCATGGTTGCTTAAGGCAACATGTCCACCTCCGCCAACACCAGTACTGCTCAAGGCAACATCTCCACCTCCGCCAACTCTAGTACGAGATCGGAATTCCTTAGAGTACTGATGAAGACTGTCTACAACAGTAGCTTGCTGTTGTTCAGAGAAGAAGATGGATTTGTAGCGTGGAACAAGAAATGTACACGCTGCATCAGGCAAAGCTGATATGAGTTGCGGAAATCGTCGGTCTAGTTTTGACTTTAATTTTCGAGCAAGAAGTACACCCAAACTCTTATGTGAAGGATCATTGATGAATCGCTGCAATTGCTGATTTAAGCCATGTAAAGCCAGAATTTTCATAGACAACGTTGGGTAGTCCTTGACACATAATTCTCTACTTGCTTCTTCAAATGGAGCAAGAATTGTGTGAGAGCCTTCAGTAAGCTTCCATTCTGCATTAGTCAAATTATCAATTTTTTTACTTATTGCTAGCTCTGCAGATATAGCATCTTTTTCTTCGCATAATCTCTTCAGCATAAAGTAATCCGAGTTCCACATAGTAGCAACATTGATTATCAGTTCTCGTTCTGCCTTTCCTAATCGCTTCTGCTCTCTGTGCAAATTCTGTGTAGCCTGGCAGCAATACGACGGCTTTTGGAAAGGACAGTCTGCATTCCATCAATTTCACTCACGGCATTATTGATGATTAATTGTAAAGTATGATCAAAACAAGAAAGATCATAAAATGATTGTGAGAGATTCATGGCGCTCTTCATATTACTGCCATTATCACTCAACGCATAAATTGGAACAGTCCGAAGAAGTTCCCAATTATCAATAGTCTTGTCTAGAGATTCAAGAATGCTTTCGCCGATATGTTCTCCTGGAAACAGCTTGTTTTCTAATGAAAATGTCTTTAGCTCAAATTCAGGACTTAAATATGACAGGCAGAAAGAAATAAATAGACTTGCGCCCTCGAAGTCCACAGTTCAGTTGTGAATGAATATGAAGGAATATCTTCAAAATCTCGATATATTTGATTAGTGGTTTTCTGTTTTACACTACAATATAACTCAGGTGTAACTGATCTTGAAAACGTAGTTCTGCTTGGCACCAAATATTGTGGTTCCATTAACTTCATCAGTTCTTTAAATCCTCTGCCTTCTACAAAGTCGAATGGCAAGCATGCGACCAACCGATTTCGTTATAGCGATGGCATTTGGATGACTAGACGACCAATATGCTTTCTTGTTAAAAAGATCATCAACTTTACTCTGTTTCTTATTTTCATTTTTCAGTTCTTGTTCTGCAAGTTTTCTTTTACGGTTCTCTTCATTTCTCGCTACACACTCTTTATGCGCTTTCGGATTAGCAACACGTAAGTGAGCATAAAGACCTGTTGTTGCTCCAGTTGGACACTGAACAGGTAACTTGCATGTTCCTATTTTGCAAATGCCTATAATTCTATTGCCATTCGTTTTTTCCTACTAAAAAATTCCAGGCAATACTTCGACAATTACCATCGTTACTATCCGCCATTGTGGTACTGTATAACTTATTTCTTTCACTTTTAAACGATAAAATTCGATTAACCTTGGGTTTGCTTCGAAACAAAGATAATATACTTCAAAAATTCGAATGGTTCGAAACTAAAAAAAAAGTTCCATTCAAAACGAAAGTATAAGTCAGTTTCGAATTCGCAATCGAAGTTTCGAACTTCGCACGTCACTACTTAAAACTCAATTTTTTTTTCTGGCTATTGGTAATTTCCTAGGTAACAAGAAATCTTACAACCATATTGAACTTGTTAAGTGCATACCATCGAACTTGCAAGAGCAAAGGTGCAACTTGAGCAAAAAATCCACTTCGTGAACTCGCATTTAGATTTAAATAATTAAATAGTAGTCGTCGTGTAGAAATATTTCTTTTATTTTTTGATTAGCCATATTACAAATGTTTATTTTCTATTTTAAGACTTTCTTTAAAAGTTTTAAACAATTTTAAAACCAGTTTTACATTTAATACTTGGTACCAGGCTACTAAATTTAAACTTGCTACGATTATTTAAATTTCAAATATTTTTTTAACCAATCAAATTAAAAAAAAGTTGTCACACATCTACAATGGTTACTAGAGATGGACATACTGATGAAAATATAGCGGAGGCTGTTGCGGATGTAAAGAAGTAAGCTTAATCTATAATTGTCTTTACAAAATGCCTTTCTATTAACCTTTCACTATCTAATAACCTTTGCTCTAACTGCCTAGGAAATTACATACTTTATTCATTACTATTTAGCGGTTGAAGAAGCGCAACTGGTGCATCAAAGCATTATGGCATTCCTAAAACAACCTTGAGAGACAAGATTTGTGGAAAAGCCCCTATGGTCAAAAAAATGTGGCCCTTGCACTTTTTTGACCGAAGCTGAGGAGCAAGTGTTGGCTAACTATATAATCAATGCACAAAGGAGAGCTCATTCTGTCACCTAAGACACCACCATGTCACTTGTGTTCCGCCTGTTGTGTCGTCTAATGTCAGATGAATGTTTCATGGGGAAATAAACAGTTATAGACCTTATCGATTTGGTAGATGTTTTGCGGATATCAGAAGCTACTTGCCGGAAAAAGACTATCGAGATCTCCTATATGAACCCAAAGTTAACTTCGATGAGTCTAGGTTTAAATTCTCACTCAAAGCTGGAAAAGTCTTGGCTGAAAGAGGATCAATTTTTGGTATGTAAATTTATATTAAAATTATTGCTTATCTTTCTGTTATTTCTTTAATGCTTTTATTATTTGTAATACAGCAATGTAAACTTCTTTTAACTTTACATAATAAATTTTATTTTTCATAAATATTAATTTCACACTTTTATTACAGCAAATATTGGTGCTAACGGATCTCTTCCTCCCCCTCTTACATGCTATAAATGCTAACTGGAGAATCCCCATGACTGAATACCAGTCATTGCCTCCTAATTTAGTAGCTGTTGATAAACCTGCTAAGAGTTATGTAAATTATAAAGTTCTCTATGAATATTTATGCTACACTTTTCACCAGTGACTGACAGCTAATAGTTCTCAAAGACAAGTTATTGTTTGGACGGACAAACATGAAAGTCGGATTCTATTTCATTTAGTGAAATAGAATCCGACTTTCATGAAAGTTGTGGACGCTCTCCGCCTCGCCAATCCTAATGAATATGTTTCAAAAGAAAACTTCGCAGGCCAACCAGTAGTAGTAAAGAGAAATCAAATGTCATCAGCTAAAACTAAGAATAAGCCTTAAAAGGAAAAGCCAATTGTACAAAACGCTTCTAATTCTGGTAAGAACATCTTAATCTAACTAAAATCTAACTACCTTTCTGTTCTTTTATAACGTAACAAAAAAACATCTAGGGCTTTATGCTAGCCCGAGCCTATTAATTCAATTGCACAATTCAAATGTGTTAAACTTTTTTTTATTTTTCAAGTGATACTACGCAGTTGAGTAGGTGCAACGAAGTTTGAACTGGTGAAACTGCATGAATAAGAATCAAAGCCAAATTTTTAGTTGTAAAGCATACAATTGTATACATTTTTTTTGGATATCATACTTTTGTTTGTCTTTAAAAATTTTTAATACATTCAAGTCAAAAAATGATTGAAAAATATATTTTAAAAAGAATCTTATAGGCGAACACTAAGTTTAAAAACGTGGGAGGCAAACATAGGGAACATGCCGGTGGCCGCCGTTTTTGGGGGCTTTAGCTTTTTTACTTATTATCGGCGGTCATTCGTTCCAAGGGGATCGTAAAGAGCAATCTTTTCTCTATACGATCAAACATCGAGATCGATAATTTATCAAAAAGCGAATGAGAAAATAGTTTTTAAATATTTTCAAGGTCGAAAAAATCGGCAAACATTTGGTGTTTAAAAAAAGTTAAACAAAAAAAATTGCAGTTGAACTGTTGTAAGATTTCAACAAAGCATTTTTTTTTAAAAAAACTTAAACTTCATTATCATACTTTTTCAACTTTATTTAAATATTGTTTAAAAATCGATAAAGCAATAACTATATAAAATGATTTTTATCTAAAAATTATTTTTAAACTCATGCCTCACCAAAAGTTTGAAAGTAAAAAAAGGAACGTTAATCATTAACAAAAACGTTATCATTAATTACCTAGAAACATTATAACATCATGGCTTCTTCTAATTTCTTTGACTGAGTACCCAACTCGTTAATTGCACATTGGTTATAATCATGATCAGTATATTTAATACTCTCAATATTCTGATTAGAAAGTTTATACTTACATGGTGGCAAATATGTTTCACTTGCCAGACCAACAGAAGCATACACTTTTCTCTTACCATTTTTAATCCAAACGTTTGTCTATTAAACATTTGCGTATTTAAAACTACAAATTACCGAGAGTTATTTCACAAAATCGTATCACATACACAAAAACTCTAATTGACAGTCTTAGAACTACAAGAGCTTCAAACTTGAGTTCTCTCTCCATCGTGTTATTATCAAATATAACGCATTGATATAAGCCAATCGTATTTTCGCTCTCATTTGTAGTGGAGGAACTTCAAATTATTTCAAACTATTAAGCTCACGCCACGCTTGATACTCTGAACTTAATTTTTCCTATGTATCAAATCCATAAAAATTAACTTTTTCCTTGAACAGCCTGTAAGAAAAATCAGAGGCACTATCCTGAGCATTATATTTGAAATTACACAATATTGCTGAATGAAATGTTATTCGAACTTCAATTTTGGGAAGAAACTCCAAAATTTGAGCTGAAAGTTAACAAATGACATAAGATTATGAGGAGAATAAGAGAGGAAAGAAATGAAACTTTTGATGAAGAACTGGAAAATCAAAATTTTGATAAAATACTATTGCATCAAAACAATCCAAAGTCGTATGCATGCATTTTTAAACAATGTGCATTTATATAATTAAATTTAAAAGTAACAAAAAACATGCCCTCTATTTGAACTTCAAAACTCATCTGATAATAACAGTTTCTCCAATTGATTTACTACTTTAACTGCACATTGGTGTATCCCACCATCAGTTAAACCACCTGTTAAAACACTTCTATGAATTTGTAAAAAAATAAGTATCAAATTTTACTCGATTCAAATTCCACCGTATGCAATAGGATCTTTTGTTAAATTAATTCTAAAGGCACCATCTTAACACAAAATATATCAGGTTTTGTTACAGAAACATTAAAAGATAGCAGATAAAAGTTAACATTTAAGATAACATTACTCTGAACCAGCTACAATATCCGAGTTGCTACAATATCCGAGTTGCTAAAATATCCGAGTTGCTAAAATATCCGAGTTGCTACAATATCCGAGTTGCTACAATATCCGAGTTGCTACAATATCCGAGTTGCTACAATATCCGAGTTGCTAAAATATCCGAGTTGCTACAATATCCGAGTTGCTACAATAACCGAATTGCTACAATATCCGAACCACACCTATCCAAAAATGGTCTCAACCTCAATTTTGAGGACCAAAAAAACAACCGATTGGGCATTAATCTGCAAGGTCTCAGGTATCACCAGATGTAAAAATTAAAATCTAATCTCTATAGCCAAAGGAGAAAAACATATTTAAAGTTTTATAACACTTTGCGCTACTGATCGCACTTGGAGCCCAGTTGTAAATCTATTTTGTTTTTTTTTTCACTTTCGAGTTACGGAGTTTTTTAAAAAAATCCAAAACTCTTTACATATATGTGTAGGCTATAACCTGACAGAAATTCAGCTCTCTAACACTTGTGGTTTGCGTACAGGGACCTAAAGTATAGGGTATGGCACTAAAAGCCTCTTTAAAAAGAGACAACGGATGCTTCACGTTTTTATTCTGACCTTTTTATCGACTAAGAAAGTTTCAAAATTTAATAGAATGAAGCCTTGACATGTATCTTTCAGGCAAAAAAAAATAGAAGCAAGACATCTTTTATCTGTACAAAGATGTAGCTCTTAAAGTAGGCACCTTGCGTTTGAAAAAACGGCTAAAGTATAGCAGCTTTTTGTGGTTTTTATGCTTTTTAAAGATTCAAAGTAGTATCAAATAACTAATTTAGTAACAACATCATGTGACTAGTGGATATGGGATTCTATGGTTGTTAGACTTCACATTTGTGTGTACTTTGTCTGCAAAAAGAGTGTTTTTTTTGTCCAGGTTTGTATAAAATATGGGGTAGGAAACACATAGTTAGGGGCATTTTGAGCGAATAAACTCAATAACTTGTTTGATATTTTCTTGGTCAAACAATGGGTTATGAACAACATTACGAAAATTCCTTCGCGCACCTTTTTCCATTCTCTTTCTCAATGAATGCTTTGTATTGCATCCTAATGGATCTGAAGTTTCTTGGAGTTCCCTATTCTTTGAGGTCACTAGATTTAACATCACACCAACAGCAAGGGTGTTTGATTGAGTGAGACTGAATGCCACAGATGATATTGGCTAACTTCATGTCACATCCAATAAAGAAAACCACATCAGTTTCCCAAAATAAACTTAAAATTTTTTTGACATTTTCATAAGTTTCTGAAACATTTTCAGCAACAGCAACAAGTAGCTGACGCTTGGCACTTGTTTCTTTCCCATGTTCAACAGCCAGTAAGCTTTTGTCATTTGAGGCTGAACTTGTTTTGACATTTTGACATCCACCATTGGAGCTAACACTCAAGCTGAACTTGAGGAAAGATCCTCCACCATCAATACCTAGTTTGATGGGAGGCGGTGAAGTGATTACTCTAACTCTGAGAATTGAGTAATAAAAATCCCCTAAACTCTTAAAGTGAACAACCGCCAAATAATTAGTTTTTGCTGACGGCCTTGTAAGTGAGATTTTGGAAACTTTGAATAAACTTTCAATCTTTCGACCAGCCATTGAAAAATTTTCCCTAAATTTTGTTTCAACAACTTTTGAATTTGTAGTCTTGTTTAATGTTACAGCGAGTTCTTGCATCTTTTTATTTGAAAGACCAGTATTGATTTGAACTTGAACCATGTCCAAAGTAGTTAGAGAATTTCTGGATATTCACTGAGCTCTGTAGGGATCTGGAGTAATTGGTAAAGCTTTACCATTTTCTCTGCTCAACCTAATTGTGCCCTGTGGAGAGGATACCTTTTGAGTTATTAAAGAGGACGCAATTTTTTCAGTAGTTCTGGAATCTGTTGCTATCATTTTCTTTAAGTTTTCAAACTTGATGGCTTGTGAACAATCATGTGTTATTCCTCTTTTGACTACACTGAGACAGTTTGAGCGTAGTTTATCAAAGCTACTTGATGATTCTTTCAAATCTTGATTGGTTGAAAAAGTGAGCTTTGTAGAATGTCCTTTTAGTAGGCCAACCAGGCAAATTAAAAGTTTACAAGAATCAAATCCTCTGGTCTGTGGTCTAATAATCACTTTCTTAAAGTCATGTAGCTTGGTAAGAGGCAAGTTTCTATCTTCTTTGCCATGCTTTTGTACCATTGCTCCGCAGGAATTGCATATGCCCAATGGAACTCTATTATCCTTAGAAGCAATGGAGTTTCTAGAAAAAATACCTAATATTCCTTCCTTGTGAAATCAGAATTATGCCTGTCACATTTTGAAAAACAAAAAAAAGCATACAGATTGCCGAAAATATTGATGAGTTTTTCTTTTATATGGAATTTCAGTGATTAAAAAACTGATCTTTGAAAAATAACTTCAGTACACGCTTGTGTTGGTAAAAATGTTTTAAATTGTTTAGGCTGTTGACTGCTTAAATGTAATTACTTTGATATTGTGGCTTTTCCCGGAAAATAAGAAATATTTGTTTTCACATTTTTAAATAGCAGAACAAACTTGGTCAAAGCAATAAAAGATTTTAGGAAATACTTCAATACAAGAAAAAAAGCACATCTAGGTTATACATATTTGATTTATATAAAAAAACTTGATTCTTACATTAATTTTGAAATTATTTTATAAATTACCAATTAATTTTGAATTTACAATTCTAAAGTAATTTTAACAATATGAAAAAGAGTTGTTATTATATCCAATATTTAGTCAATCATTTTAAACAAAAACAACAAAGCAAACCTGTGGGTTTAACAACTAAAATATAAAGAGCTTTTTATGTGTTTTAAATTCAGAACAGTTAGAAAAAATGCCCCTAACTATGTGTTTCCTACCCCATATTTTATACAAACCTGGACAAAAAAAACACTCTTTTTGCAGACAAAGTACACACAAATGTGAAGTCTAACAACCATAGAATCCCATATCCACTAGTCACATGATGTTGTTACTAAATTAGTTATTTGATACTACTTTGAATCTTTAAAAAGCATAAAAACCACAAAAAGCTGCTATACTTTAGCCGTTTTTTCAAACGCAAGGTGCCTACTTTAAGAGCTACATCTTTGTACAGATAAAAGATGTCTTGCTTCTATTTTTTTTTGCCTGAAAGATACATGTCAAGGCTTCATTCTATTAAATTTTGAAACTTTCTTAGTCGATAAAAAGGTCAGAATAAAAACGTGAAGCATCCGTTGTCTCTTTTTAAAGAGGCTTTTAGTGCCATACCCTATACTTTAGGTCCCTGTACGCAAACCACAAGTGTTAGAGAGCTGAATTTCTGTCAGGTTATAGCCTACACATATATGTAAAGAGTTTTGGATTTTTTTAAAAAACTCCGTAACTCGAAAGTGAAAAAAAAAACAAAATAGATTTACAACTGGGCTCCAAGTGCGATCAGTAGCGCAAAGTGTTATAAAACTTTAAATATGTTTTTCTCCTTTGGCTATAGAGATTAGATTTTAATTTTTACATCTGGTGATACCTGAGACCTTGCAGATTAATGCCCAATCGGTTGTTTTTTTTGGTCCTCAAAATTGAGGTTGAGACCATTTTTGGATAGGTGTGGTTCGGATATTGTAGCAATTCGGTTATTGTAGCAACTCGGATATTGTAGCAACTCGGATATTTTAGCAACTCGGATATTGTAGCAAATCGAGTTGCTACAATATCCGAGTTGTTTTATGGTAAAAAAATGCAATATTAAAAAAATAAATAAAAAAAAGAAAAAGGAAAAATTGAAAAAACACCAATGAGATTTATCATATAGGATCCCATCTCATTTTTAAATTTTTAATAATACTTTTGTCCAAAAAAAACCTTTTGACATCTCTAGAAAAATAAACTTTGTAATATTTTTTAAAAATCATTTGTAGCTTGAAAATAGCAGTGAAAGGACGCTGATTTTTTACTCTTGTCGTCTATATGCATGTATTAAAAAAATATAGGAGATTAAGGAAAAAAAGAATAAAGATAGATCTTGAGTGCTATGTATAAGAATTTCTGAAATAATATTTCTCTCAACAGAAAACTCCTATAGAGTGTCTCAAAAAACTATTTAATTTTTCAATAGTTCATACTGCTTAAAAAACTAGTATTTTTCTGGTGATATTAGTTGGTAATAGTTTGTTACGTGTAAATTGTAAGGAAGAGAAAGTCACCTTGAAAACTTATTGAATGTAAAGACGTAAACTTTTACACAATCTGATCGACAGATTGCTCAGTGTAGGTGTCGACAAGCTCAATCGGAAACAGAGATAAAATATTGAAAGATTTCCGTTATTTCTTTCTTAAACTTTTAAAAAGATATTTCAAATATTTATTTTCGCTTTAGTGTTTGAAGCTTCGCACCATGCCACAGCGAAACGAAAAAGATATCGAAAAAGACACAATTAAGGTGCCAAAGAACATTATGACAGCAACCCTAATTATCATCTTAAATCTTAGTTTTTAATGAACCCACTTTTTTTCCTTTCATATATCTTTAACTCAAAACTTCCAATAGATTTTTTTGCGATTTTTGATTGAAGTTTACGAAATCTAAACAAGAACTGGATAGTAAGGTTTTACTCTCTATTCTTTTATACATTTTTATTTCTTTTAAATTTTATTTCTTTTGAATTATCCTCATACAAAGGACTTTATTTTTCAAATCATTTTAAAAAGCATGCAACTTTGAATATGTAAAGTGTTGCATTTTACCTGCTGTTGCTTCGTTGATAAAAGTTCTTCTCGAAGAAGTTCAACAATTACGGTTAATAGCAACAGAACATGAGAAACTGAAGGGAGATTTTTGTGACCTTTCGCAAAAGTACTTTTTATAGCTCATCGTTTTTTTTATGATGACTTGACTTGTTTTTAACTTTAAATTTTTTACTTTGGAGAAGTCCATATCAGCAGCAGAACGGAAAACGTGTCTCTCGCAGCTATGAACGATTGCCTCATAAAAAATAACGAATTTTTTAAATCGAAAATGGTATTTAGGAAATGATTAAATCAGTTCTAAATTAATCAAATTACAATTAAAAAAATTTTTTTTTGCTCTAATAAGTGATTGTAGCAAACCTTACTCAACCCCTAATTACCCTCCTCAAGGGTATGGTTTCTATTAACCCTTCTGAATTTTTTGTTTGTTTTATTGTTATGGGTCATATTGATATTTGAACTTCTTTTGAACCGTTATTGCATTTGACTTGAAATCTTCCACAGTGATCCAACGACTATAAGAAAACTAAATGCCATCATTTTTTTTTTTATCTGTCAGGATTGTCCAGAAACATCTATTTTACAGACTGAAGGGTTTTCTCTTATTCGGAGAATAAAATTTAAGGTTTTTCTGCCATTTAAAGCAGTTATATTATATTTTCCTAAAAATGAATTTTCCTATATAGCTACTTTTTAAGTTTCTAAATAAGCTTTAGAAAGGGAAAAGAAAACATTGTAAGACGTCACTGCATTACGAATTCACAAAAATTTAACATGCCAAAACTAACGCAAAAATCAAAACAAAAAACGTCATAAAATTCGCGAAGTTGTTTCAGCATTATCTATTGGTCTTAAATCCTTGTCTTTCCTGAAGCAGGAAATGCAAAACTTTTTATCAAAATCAACATGTTCTTTTACATGTTTAGGCAATTTAAACGAATGCTTCAAATAAAAACTTCCAATATGGATTGATAATATTGCTATGATATATCAGCCATATCAATAAAATCTCAATACAATGGTCGCAAACATGCTTTCAATTTACATGTCAACGCGTGTGAGGAGTTATTATGTAATTGTTAACAATTAGAACCTGCTTGCTTTTACTAACTGTTAACAATTAAAGGTGGCTTCGCTTTGTTTTTATTTTAGTAAAAAAGTAAAGAGAAGTAATAAAAACTACATATCCGCCCCTGTAAATTTCAATGTTAAACTATTTAAATACTTTAAAAGAAAAATTTACAAACCTATCACCAAACATTACAGAGGCATGAGCACAACTTAAAGGAGACATGGTTCTAGGAAGAGAGTAGTTAGAGGTGGGGGCGGGGTTGGCTAAGCTCCGATTACCCTAATTTTTTGCAAGTCATCCTCATTCGACAACAGTATCAACATACTAAAAATATGAGCATGTTCCATGTCTCTTAATTACAAATTTTGAACAACAATTCCTGGGCACTCCCCTAAAATATGTGATTTTTCCCCAGGACCCCATGCCTTATTCGTGGATACCCGTTTTATTTTGATGTCTTTTTCCCAGTGTGTCTGATTCTCCTTGCGAACTTTGTTGTGTTGTTAGTGTCGTTTTTAGGCTTGACGTAAAGAGTAAGTATTGGCAAAGAAGCCACTGCAAAAGACTATTACTAATCGCAAGCTAGAATTGCATTTATGTACTCTTCTTGCTCATCGTGGCTGTTCGCAGTGCTAGCAGTTAAGGACTATTTCTTTATTACAACTTCGTTGCAAAGTTTCTTCATATTTTTGTATTACATATTGAGAAATGAAGAAGTTATGATCGAGTGGCAGCGCTTCTTTATTACTCAATAAGAATGGAATGTTACATAATCTTCAACTTCTCTAAAGTCTTACGAGATGAAATCAACGACTTTGAAGTTGATAGAAAATGTTTATTATTTTTTTTGATAGATTATTCAGATTGTTGTTAAGTTTTGATCAGCAGCTAAACGTTCTGTTATTTTATTCTTTGTTCATTTAACATTTTGCTGTTTTACAATTAGCTGTTCTGTGAATTAGCTAACATTTCTAGCACTTCCAGTAACAGAGTTAGTTATGTTTTGCAAATATATAGTTATATCTTGTTTGTTATAATTAAGAATCAACTTGATTTTTTTTCGATTACCAATTGCTGGATTATTTGTAAAATTAGGTTTATCCTCCTAACTTTCCAAGCTTCTAATGCACTTTTAACCAAACCTCCACGCTAATAACTAGTGCTATTCGTTAAATAAAGTTTTTTTAACTCCAGAACATTGTTCATAACAAAAGTTTGAAATATTAGTTTTTGGAAATGGTTACCGAAAACAAGGCTTTAAAAAACGAAAAGATGATTTTTTCAGTTTTACCACCTTTCCCTGAAACTTTCAAATTTTCCTCTCTAAATCCCAGCATTTTTAAATGTGTGGCATTGTGTGAAATAGTTAAGCATACCATTTAAACCACTAACCCTTGTTAAAGTTTAGCTGGTGGGCCTGATATTATTGCCTTTTCGTCAACTTCAAACACTTTGGCAGTCTTTTTATTGGACATGGTAGAATTCTTCTCAATTCGCTTTCAAGTTGTACTGTGAAATTCTTACCAATTTTTTTATTCACAGGAGTTGGCATCTGGGTTCTTTCAACACCGTCACAGGTAGACCCGTTTGGATAAAACTTAACACTATTTCTTTTTACGTCACAAATTTTAAATCGAAACTTTTTTTGTTCATTTTGTTATTAAAAATAAATTGTTTAGCATCAGCAATTAACAAAAAAATACAAAGTTTCAGATCAGTTTAAGTATCTCTGTATTGTAACTTAATGAAATGGTTTATTTTATGTGCTTTTTAGTTAAAACTTTTAATCATAATTTCGGAAAAATTTTAATGAGATTATTTTTGTTTAATAATTAATGAGAAAACTAAAACTTGGATTTAAAGTTTTTGATATTCAAAGTTGTAAACGGGAGAAAAGATTTCTAAAAACAGGAGAAGTGATTTCTAAAAATTGACAAGTAATGTGAAAAAGATGTTAAATAAAAAAACCTTTTTTCAAAACACGTTACAATATCTTATTAGCATAACTACCATAATGGTTGAAGAAAATATCTTCCTAATATGTATAGATAAGATCTACACTACATTTGAATTAAATTATAAGATATTGCTTCTGTTTTGACAAATAGAACAAACTTTTTATTTTTTAATAATGAGTTTTTCCTTTCAGTAAATTGGTCACTTAACAGCGTTCACAATACAACCGTTATTGACATTGTTGATATTAATTAGCGAGCGTTCATTTATTTTATTGATACGTTAAATATTTAGCTGAGTTAGTAGTGTAATTCTAATATTGAAAGACCATTTATAGACACTAATTTGCTGTTTCAATTCAATAATGAACTTTGTGGACTTACAACGAGTTACTTCTGAACTTAAGTAATAAAATAGTATTAACTCTTTTTCTAGGCGAACTAATTATCTCTCTCTGGAGTAAGGGGACAATCTCCGAAGTATTTTCATTGAATTAATATCTATAAAAGAATATTTAAAAAACTGACCAGATAATTTAGTATTAGATAATGAGACGAAATAACCAAATTTGAATTAGATACATTAGACAAGTAGTAATGAAGCTCGGGTAGAAGTACTGGTAAAAGTACTCAAAATTTTCTTACAATTAAAGTTATTTAAACAAGTTGCTCAGCTCCTTCAGCAAAAAACCTTTTGGAATGTTATTCGAATTAGTTTCTCATGAAAAATAACCAGGTACAAACATAAATGACAAAGCAAGTTCCAACACATTTCTTCGATGTAGTAATTGTTAAACTTATTATTATTAGGCGGCCGTCTATTTCAGTCAATTAACGGTTTTTTTCTTTTAAAAGTCAATAGTTTAACGTTTTCACTGGTCAATGAAACAATTTGGCGGATTTATGCAGCATGTCTCACCTCAGTTCCTTTATAAGGTTTAAATTAATTATCAAAGTATTTGCTTGTAAAATAATGAATGTTAACTATGGTTGTATTGTGTAAACTAACTAACTAAATATAACAGTTTTGTAAATAAAATAAAATCAACACTACCCATTTACTTTTTAAGCAACAAAGAAATTAAAGCTACATGATTTCTCCCGATAACAAAATTTAACGTTTAAAAAAATTTTCAAATAGAACTAGTTCGAATGGCACTTTAGGTTTTCATGAAACTTTAATAGTGGGCCCACAGTACACACTGACTAAAATTACAACGTTTTCTAACGTACAGAAGGTATGCCTACTTAGTTACAAGTTTTAAGTACACATTTTCTACCAACCGTCAATATCTACAAAGACACTTCTTTTTAATCCCACATGAAAGCATAGTAACTTGTTATAACAAAATTAGAAATAAAAAAAAATTGTAATAGCAGTGAAACCAAGATATACAGTGGTGATTATAGAAATCGCATACCCAATAATATTTTCTTTTAATTGTATTTTATTGCGTGTTTCTACATATTGAATTTTAATAGCATTTCTTTTAATAACTTACAAGTTGGAACTTGCATATTTTATTGTTCAATGTGTCGTAATTTCGTAGAAGCAAATATGCAAGTTCCGACTTGTTCAAACAAAAGCTTTTACTGTTAAATTTCGCTGTGTGGTATTGCTCAATGAAATAGCACATATTAGTGGAGAATCCCATATTTAAAATTAGTTTTTTTTAATTAAAATTTTTAAGTTTTAAGTGCGAACTGGAACAAAGTATTGTAAATATTATTTGTAATTTACATTTAATTTTTCGAATGGACTTTTCTCAAGTTTTGTGTCAACATTTATCAAATTTTGTGCTAACTAGGGTATTCTAGAAAATTGGTTTAAAACTGTCGTAAACTTATTGAAATATACAATTCCACTGATGATTAAATTCGAATGTTGCCGTCGAGAAAGACTTAAACTATGAAAAACTTATATAAAACTTAAATATGGGTTGCCAAGTTGTTAGGATGTCTAAAAAAGATCCTTTTTTAACTTTTCATAAAATAAAAACCAAAATTAAAGAACAATATCATGCAGTTGTGTCAGCCCCAACCATTCGTTTACAAGAAGCCAACCTTCGAGGCTGTATAGCAAATAAAACGAAACTCGTTTCAAAACAAAATCGACGCAACCGAATAAAGTTTGCAAAAATTCTCCCAAATAAAAATGTTTACTTTCGGAAAAACGTTTTATGGACTAATAAATCCAATTTTATTCGCTTCTAATCTGATGGGAAAGTATACGTTATTCTATGAAACAAGAAAACAAGCCATCATATACACTAAACACGGTGAAGCAAGCAAGGGGTAATATTAAGGTTTGGTAGCAATATCCTGGTATGGCATCGGTCAGCTGGTCGAAATTGATGGAAATTCGGATCGATACAAATACAAGGTTATTTTATATAACGTAATAAAGCTGCATGCTGATGATAACCAATCTGGTACTTTGATTTTATTTCACTACAACGTGGGAAAATAAAATTAATGTTCTAGATTGGCCATCTCAATTTCCCGATCTCAATCCTATTGAGAACTTACGGTAAGATTTTGGGATGGCTTTAAAAGATAAATAAACATCTAAATCTAATAGTTTTGGAGCGAATTTCAAAAAGTCTGCAAATTAAAAAAGTCTACAAATTAAAAAAAGTTAGAAATGCTGCTATTGTCAAAAAATGTCAAAGGCTAGTTAACAGTATATCATCAAGATATGCTGCAGTTATAAAGAGTAAAGGCTACTCAACAAAATATCAATGGTAGTTTGTTTTTTTTTTAAAGAAGACTTCTGTGATCAAATAATCTCTAAAAAAAAAAATCTAACAACTTTTAAATTAACAAAGTTCTTAACAATACAAAATAACCTGCGTCTGCTAATTACGAGTTTTTTTTCAGAATTTTTTCACAAACTACTGAAACTAGTAAACTAATTTCTTTAGTAAAATTGAGGATGAATATTTTAAATCCTCTCTGTTGACCGAATTTCTATCTCATACTGAATATACCCAGAAACTTTAAAGTAAAAATTTTTCACCAATATCAAGATATTGCGCATCAAAGTTATCCTGGTATTAAGAAAATGAAAAGTTTCGTAAATCACGAAACAATTATTCTTTAAACATATCACCAAAAACACCTTTTATAAAGGACAAAGATTTTAGCATTAAGTGTTTTTAGAAAACGTTAAGCAGGGTCAAATAAGAATTCTAGTTTTGCGACTAAGGAGTTACTAAGATCGAGAGCCTTTGAAAACTACAAAAAAAATGCAACTTTTAGATATTTTATGTCAATAATTAGTACAAAATAATTATACCAAATGAAATAGAAAAAGTTTGCAATAAAATGAGTTCAAAAACAATTTTTTTTACATTTTGCCCCAAAATCAGTAGTGTACCACGTTTAAGATAACAATAATCCCTCTCTGCCCACTAACTCTTATTGATGATAACGAGTGGCATTTAAATATCCTTTGGGCAGATGTAAAAGAAGAAAAGTATGAAACGTTATTGCTTACAATATAAGATTTTGTATTTAAAAACAGAAGAAACAAGTTGAGTCTTTTGATTGATAAAATCTGTGTAAGTTTAGAACTGCGTCATAATTTTATAATGTTAAAAGCAGCTCAATTTCTCATTAAAATATTTTCGTGCATTTTATTTTAGTTTCTAAACTACAAAATCTTTGCGTCATCAATAATTATGACGCACAATAATCGAATAACCTTCCTGACAAAACAATCATGAAAGTGTTTAAGTAATTTTTAAACAGCCTCTGTGTTATATCAGACTAAATGACATTATTTTGAAATAAACAAGCCAATTGTATTTCGCTTGTGGCTACACTGCTGTTGTTTGAATATTTATGGAAAGAAGTTGGGTTAAGCTATGTGGGCTTTTTGTTTTACTCCTTCACGTAAAAACATTTTCTGCTCAGCAAAGTAAGACTTTTTATCTAAAATTTTCAGAGAGGAAAAATAAAAAAACAAAAAAAAAACTAATTTTTTTAAATATATGTACGCATTCTATTTGCATTAAGCGATTTCTTTGTGTATTAGGAAAGTAAATGGTCCGTTGTTTTCACATAGTGCAAATAATCTTTTAGTATAAGATAAGCAAAGAACTTTGTATCAAAATAATATTTTTGAGGTAGCAAAATCTGTAAAACAATTTGATAACAAGTTAATCGTACAGTTTTACAGAGTTCTGTACAATTTTATTTGGTATGACTTTTAAACAAAGTTCTAAAAAGGTGAAAGAATTCTGTAAGAACTAACCAGTAAAACACCAATCGTCTAAATCAAAATGGTTCTTATCCTAAACTGGTTATCTAAATTTAAATTGCCACGTAAAATTGAAAAAGTGAGCGTTTCATGAATCTTATAGAGACAATTAAGTTTAAGAGAACTTTGCATTCTTTGGAAAATGTAATTGTAACTTGTGTTCTTCTCCTTTCAAATCCTTTCTTCGCAAACTTTTTTTAATCTATATTTCAGGTATCTAAATCTCTAAATCTCTAATTTGTAATATACCTGAAATTGAGATCTAATGATCTAAATCTCAGGTATATTACAAAAAATTTAAACTTATTTTAAAGAACCCATTAATATTGCTTGATTTCAACGATAGTACATTTGAATTATTCATAAAAATATACTTACGTAATATACATACTACATAAATGTCATATATATGTATATAAGCTATGTTCATGCAAATAATATTATATACCAATAAAGATCAGTTTAAAAAGCTGGGGTGTCACACCTAAAAAGGTTGTTGTTTTTTTTTCATTTCTAAAGCGATAAAATTCTTCTCACAGGATAAAATCAAATAGTATCAATGGAGAAATATGTTAAATAAAAAAAAAGTTTATAATATTAGAAGTACTTAACCAATTAATATAGTTTCCGATTGAAAAACAGAAGATGTTCATTTATCAGTAAGCGATGTTGTTTTTTGTATATAAATTGAACTATTACCGTATTGTATACAGATATTTGTTTCTGTATATCAGCAATCCGGAGGTAAAGGGTACGATGTTTATTTTTGTCGAAAAAAAGCTAAAAACATCATCATATTAAACTTCGTTTAGCCTGTTAATGCTATTAAACACTTCATCCAAAATTCATAAAATAAAATTATAAAAAAATGGTTTTGAGTGGAAAAATGCAAACTGATTTGTAACTTAGTACGTAGTGTTTTTTTTTTTAAAAACATTATTTTGAATTTTTATAAATGTACTTGAAAACACGTGATAAAATTTAATAAAGAAAGTAACTAGTTGTAAATTTTTCTATTATTGAAAAAAATTTGGGCTTTTTGTTTAAAAAATAATAATCATAATGGTAATTAACAGTCTAAATACAACTTTTTAAACCACAGTGTTTTAAGAACTCACCTCGCCTTTCTTAGTGTTTTAAAAATTCGCCTCGCCCTTCTTAGAAATCCTCATTTTTTCCATGCGAGTAATTAAGAGACTTAAAAACCACAAAATTAAAAAATATTTTCTTTATTGCTCAACATTATCAAATTGAAACTAGCTTACTTGTAGATTACACAATTTACTAACCAGATCATTCAAACACATGGTTAAACAACAAAAACAAATCAAAGATTTATGTACAAAAGATTATTTAACAAACGAATATTTAGAGAAAGAATTTTAAAAAATGTCAAATTTTAGGAGCTTAATCTGCGTTTTTGATTGGGGAAGGCTGCAATTTGTCTTAAAGTCAAACTTAAAAATAGTTCAAAACAGATGGCAGCACCCTATATTATTTTCTGAATTGATTTATGGTGAGGAAAATAAAAAAAGCTAAAAAGATTTAGGAATAACTTAACAGTATTATTTACTGTAATGAAGTAAATGGCAATTAACTTGGCTTATTTGAATACCCAATTACCTTAGGGCTGAGTTGCTTAGAAAGGAACAACTTTAATGTCTGAGCCAAAATTTAAGAAATGGTATAAAAAAGTCAACTTAATCATTAAATTATGTGCGCATATGTAAAAATAGGATTCTGGTTTTAAAAAGAGAATATTTTTTCAATAAAAATGAGATGGTTATCAATTAATGTTTCAAATTATTGTATACATAAAAACTAATAACTTCGTTTTTTTAATAAAAGTATGAGTCTAGTTACTTAATAAAATCTAATTTTTAACTTTTCCTGGTAAGTGTAAGGAACTTAGTTTAGAGTCAATTTTTAAACTTGGTTTTTAATTCCTTTTGTCAAAAGAAAGCTTTAGGGCGTGATGCTTCTAAATGGACGTGATGATTACAAGCTGTGCTTGGGTAACGCACAAGTTGGTGACTTTTAAAAAGTCAACTTGTGCACCGTTCACTAGTAATTTTTACTGAAAATATAAAAATTACTTGGAATACTTTCTGTATACTGCTCTTTGCTGTTCGACATACCAACCTTTGATTTCAGAAACTGAAAAAAATCGTTATCTAAATTATATGTTACTGTTATCGACATTTTATCATACTATTATCGACATTATATCATACTGTTATCGACATTATATCATACTGTTATCGACATTATATCATACTGTTATCGACATTATATCATACTGTTATCTACATTATATCATACTGTTATCTACATTATATCATACTGTTATCTACATTATATCATACTGTTATCTACATTATATCATACTGTTATCTACATTATATCATACTGTTATCTACATTATATCATACTGTTATCTACATTATATCATACTGTTATAGAAAGTAACGTTTTTGTCAAAAGTTCAGTTACTCTTACATAATATCATCAAACTATAACTAAAAATAATGTTCTAAGAACACTTTTGTGAAAAAGGTATATACAGTTAATTTTTTAAAAGGCAAGTTCAAGAACCTGCATACCGTAAAGGGTTAAATCATGGTATACAGGGTATCTATAGCATTTGATCTTCAATGAACCCCACAAAAACAGGAATCGACGAAGACTTTTTTGTTGGAAATTCTTCGAAAAAAAATGTTGGGATTCTTCTAAAAACATTCACTTTGTTACATTTTGCTTAATGCAAAGTAGAAAAAAGTATAGCCGCAGATTATAGGGAAGCACAGCATAGGTTTAATATAAAATAGGGGTCCTAATGCGCAAATGGGAGCCAATTTTTTTAGTAAAATTTTAACTTTTTAGAATGATTAATTTATTTCGGAGAGCAATAGACATTGTATTAACATTGTTTCAGTCGTAGACAACAATATACGAAAAACAATATATATTTGACGTTAGGAAATTATATCAAAATAATTACTATGACGTTAATCATAAGATTGCCGCCTTGAAGTTCAGGAAAACAATGATATAACTTATTATTGCTGATAATTTACAAATAATAAAGTAAAAGCGGGACAAGTTGAACAGTTTCCGAATATATAGAAATATTTTTTTTTAGAAATAGACTTTCATAAATTTTTTTATATAGATTTATAAAGAAACATTCGTTTTTCAAGAAGATATGAACTTTATTTTATAACTTAAGTTAATTTTTAAAATATTATTATTTAAAGTAAAAAAAGAGAATGTTCAATTATACAATGAATATCTTTTTAAGTTAAGCGTGTTAATTAACCAAAAACTGAAGCTGTAAAATTAAAAGAAATAAAGCACTTAAATAGATAAATTAATACAACTAACTACAAAGATGAGGCGGTAAAGTAAAAAACATCAGTCTGTACATTTTTTGGTACAAAAGAACTCATTGCCAACCGCAAATGTTTTGGGCAAGCATACCAAACTTACCCAAATTTAGCATTTTAAATTTAAAAGGACGCTTGGAACCACGTTTGCAGAGTATTTTTTGATTACCCTTGTCATCGCTGAAGCCAATTTCGTCAAAATTCCAGACATCTGACACAGAATATTCACTGATGTTTATTTCAAGAAGTTTACTCTTGCATGTTATTGAAATATTTTTTTATATTATCTTCAGTACAGTAAGCTCCTCTGAGTGTTGTAATTTTCCAGTTCTCTCGCTTAATCTATGTTCCTAACATTTGATAAAAGTATAGTATCAAGCTTTGTCTGGTTTACCGTTCGTAAATAAATTAGTTTGTTTTGTATAGTATAAATAACTCGCAACAAATTCAAGTACTTTTTCGCGGGCTCTACCGAAACCCCAATGCAAATTAATGAGCAAATTTAATGAGCAAATTTAATGAGCAAATTTAATGAGCAAATTTAATGAGCAAATTTAATGAGCAAATTTAATGAGCAAATTTAATGAGCAAATTTAATGAGCAAATTTAATGAGCAAATTTAATGAGCAAATTTAATGAGCAAATTTAATGAGCAAATTTAATGAGCAAATTTAATGAGCAAATTTAATGAGCAAATTTAATGAGCATTTCAGCTAATATTAATTCAGAAAGAGTACTTAAAATGGCGACTGTGCTAATACCAATAGAGCTTGCAGGGTTCTTTATCCTGAGCGAAAAAGTTGCCTTTGGAATCCTATGCATAAACCCTTCGAAGTACGAAATATGATTGTTAAAGAAAGACAAAATGAAATATCATACAAAGAGATCAAGAAAAGTAGTCTACTTTAGTTGGAGGAGCCAGAAAAAATTTGATATACACTTTCGGTTTACCGCATCCTTCTAAACGATGTCTTTCTTTAAAATGCCTTATTTGACCAATTGCGAGGTAAGCGGTGTAGTTTTTTTAAACGTTGAAAAAAGGAATTTTTTCTTTTACTAAATTCATTGAATGGTTCTTAGAATTCAATTTGAAAAATGAAGGCTGGTGTATCTTTATTTGTAATGAATTACATTAATTTAATATTATAAATATTGTGTGTATGTTGAAGAGTTTTAAAAAAACACAACCTTCGCGACGCATTGATCAACCCTTTTAATGATCAAAAATGTCTTAAATGGAACGACAACAATCATCAGAACTAAGACCCTCTTTTAAATTTTAAGTCGATTAAAAATACATTTCCTTTCAATGGAGTCCAGAAGATGCTTAATACTTTATTGTATGCCAGCATCAAAAGCATTCGGATAAAGTACTAATGCTATTGGCATATGGCAGCAAGTTCTGAAGACTTTTCGTCTAAAGAATAAAACTTACATTAATGTATTTTTACTGGTTTTTTTAACTTTGCCTGTGCGAATAAAGAAATTCGAAATGTCGAATTGAATTTGTGATTCGATAAGGTATGTGTTTTTTTACACGACCACAAATATTACTTTTAATAGATTTCTCTAATGCCGTTTTGGGTATTGTACAGCAATGTATTGAAAACCATGTTTTGTAAAGCCATGGGAAACATTCTAGTTAAATAGATTGTAAAATAAATTCTAATTTTGTTACTTTAGAGAAAAATCAAAATTAACTTTCTTTTCCTCCACATATGATGGAACTTTTTGCATCGTTCCTGTTTGAGAGCCTATAGACAGTCAGTAAGAAGAAACTTTTCGGTTATGGCCAACGACCTGGCACCAACGCTCTTTTTGACATGCCTTCTCATTGTAGCTCTAGATAAATTGAGATCTTTTCCCATCCTTCTCATTGACCTAATGGGGCTAGTATCGCTTTAGCTTTTGAAGGCACTGATAAGCCTGGAGGTGGTAACCTTCCTAATCCTAGCTTACACTTGATGTGTCCTTGCCTATTTAATCTGTCTTGGACAGTTGCAGACTTGGACAGTTGCTGACTGTGATTTCCGCGTGAAGTAAAGCAATTATCTCTTCACGAATGGCTTCCATTGTCGGAAATAGGATCATATTAGGCAGTAAAATTGTTTTTCGATAATTTCTAATAAGTTCTTTGTTAAAAATAAGGAAAGGAAAAAATTTGGAACAATTTTCCGATGCGATATATAGGTTTTTTTTAAAAACTAATTTAAGGTGGTAGACCACTAATAAAAAAAAATTCTTCAATAATTACATTTTAGAAATCATTTTTATATAAGGTGATTAAAATTTACATTTTAATGACAATTTTTTATTTTTTATTTTTTGTTTATTAAACGGCATGAGAAATTTGGTCCCGAAAACCCCAAAATAGGGTTAATTCGTTGCAGTGAATATCTCAAAAACTATGTATGGTATCAACTTGAAATTTTTCAGACTTGCTTTTAATGTAATGAAAAAGATCCTGTACCAAAACAAAAGAAAAACATTAAACAGTTTTTTTTAAACAAAAAAAAAACACTTCGAAAAGAAAATAGGGTCGTTTTTGACCATAGGCCGGGTGAATAAAAATGAGCAATAGCTTTTACTCAGTAATTGGTCAGCTTTACGTGAATAAAAACTTCAACAACTTTTCTTTAGTTTTTATTCACGTAAAACTGAGCAATTACTGAGTAAATTGCTTACCTTTACGCGAATAAAAGTATGAGCAAAACTGCCTAAGTTTTTTATTCACGTAAAGCTGACCAACTACTGAGTAAAAGCAATTGCTCATTTTTATTCACCCGGCCTCATATTTGGACTTTAATATCTTTTTATCGAGTTATCATAATGCAATAAAAGTGGTAGGGGAAATCCATAATAACTAAAGAAACAACTCCAGAAAATTTGATGAAAATCGGTTAAGAGAATCAAGAGATAATTACCGCAAAGTCGTGAGTTTTAAAGAACTGAGAAAAACACATTTAAACAAAAAAAACATTAAACACTTTAACATTAAAACATTAAAAACATTAAACACTTCAAATAAAAATATAAAAACACAAAAAAAAACCTATTGAAATAAATAAAAAGTAAATATAGACTAAAATTTTCCTGCACCATAACATAAACTCTCTTCTTCCTCATCTTTGTCCAAAATTCCCTTACGAATACTTCGTAACTGCTTTCACCTACTTTTTTCCTTTTTATTACATTTTTTTTCCATATTTCTAACTCTTTTCAAATCAGACGATGCCAAAAAACTTGAAGAATAATGCCCTGGTTTTAAATAAAGTTTTTCAAAAACTCTATTGATACCATTAAGTCCATCATTAAAATTAATGATTGCAGAACAGCAACCTAAATTTAATACATCAATTCCAACAAAAACATCTTTTGGACAACGTTTCCAAACTAAAGCATTTAAAGACTTGTTGTTATTTTGTGTTGATCCATGTAAACATTTTGAAAGAAGATCTTCAGACATTAAATCATTAAATATTGGTTTTATAAATGTATTTATAGCATTTGGTAAAACCTGGCTTTGCTTATAGTTACCTGGCTTTACTGGTTTGCTTATAGTTTTACAAGAGTAAAACATTTGCTCCCATTGGCAAGATGCACATGAAATAAATATACAGTGTGATAAACTTTTTTTAAGTTTAGCATCATGGTTAAAATTAAAATTTGCAGAACATTTTGGACAGCAGCCTATGGCGTAATTATTTTTCTAAAATATTTGTGTTCATAAAAATATAGCAGTCATTGGACTGATCATCATTAGCAGAAAAATTATTTTTATTTACAAAATCATTATTTACAATATTGACGGAAGATTTACTACTGCAACAGGATGACAGTATCTTCATTTTTTTTGCAGAGCTACATTTGAATTGTAATTCTTCTAAATTAGATAGATTTTCTTCAGCTACAACGTTTGATGATTTATGTTGGTTTCCCCTGAAGAGTCTACGTTTCTTGCTATACCTTATTTTACTTCTTTTATCTTTATTTCACATTATTTAAGTTATTATTTAACCAAAGTATAAAAGACAGAAAATTAGCCGAAGAAAGTTGTGGTTGTTGTAAAGTAATTAGACATTTACTGAAGAAATCCGTTAAAAACCATGTAACACACTGCGCCAAAAGCATTTTATAATAAACAAAAAGTAGTTTTAGAGTAGCAGTCACCACAAATGAAGTTTTTTTGTCTTAATTTTTATGGTATTTTGTGGGATAGCTTCCTTTTTATTTACATAGCAACGGAGTAAACAATCCGTTGCCACGGACAAATTTGTGAAAATGCCTAAACCGCATTATTAAAAACAGATTTTTAATAGGGTTAGCTTTATTTTTATATAAAACTAATATGAAATTCTTAATCTACGATAATTATATTACTTAAAAACTTTAAAATTGAAAAAATGATTTTTTCGATTTTTAATAATGGTCTACCACCTTAAGTTTTTGTTACACAATCTGCAAAACAACAGCAAAATTCTGTAATTTGGGGCAACAATTAATTCTGTGCATGATAATTTGTGAATATGACCACCTTTCTTATGCAGGCTCTTAATGAACCAAACTTTTGAAATAATCAAATTGTATAATGCACTCTAAAAATAGATCTTTTAAGAATAATTTATGATTATACATTTTAAAATTCAAATATTTTGTAATGTATAATCTTAAATGATTCTAAAAGATCTATTTTAAGAGTGCAATTAAAATTTTGAGTATGTCTATTACTTGATTTCATTTTTCACCTTTTTTAATATCAAAGTAAATTTAATTATTTATTGAAAGCATCTGCCATTGGGCTAATAACGTTTTTAACCTAATTAGAGTTTAATGGAAACATGCCTTCCATCCCCAAATCCAGATAACTAAACTGTGGATATTTCCATTGTTTATTGTAATCACCATAATTTAAAATCTGGGAAGCTTACAAAAATTAGTTCCTTATAAAATAAAGTAAACTTACAAAACTCTTTCACCGTTACATTTTAATGAAATTAAGTGATTTTAACTGTACTTTAAAATATTTGATTAAGCTATTATTTACTAATGCTAATTAGAAAATCTCTACATCATTTTTAGTGAATAAAAATTGTGGTAATACTTTCCTCTTCATGTTTAATTTAAATTTTTTAAAAAGGTGTGCTGATTTCAAGTATTAAAAGACAAAACTTTTTTTTTTAAAGAGAGGTAAACAACATAAATGAAAAATTTTTGACTCTAGTAAAAACCAGTTTTGTTATCTAATATTTGATGTAAAATAATGCTATAGCTTTCTTTATATAAATGAAGTATATATATTATACTTTATATATATTAAATATTTCAGATATTTAATTGATATAAACTATATCAAAGAATGCTATCATGCATTATTTGTTAGATAAAACTAAATATTGTATATATATATTGTTTAGTGATTTTTATGATTATGTAAGATAAAATTTGTAAAAAGTCTATTTCGATTTTAAATGTAAAAAGTGTTTTTAAATTCTGTTTCATTTTTTTAAAATAGATTAAAGTTTATTTCTATTTTTTTATACACAGGTCCTGTTATATTCAAAAACTTTTCTCGCTCTTTGCCAATACAACCTAGTGTTTTAATTAATGGAGGAGATTATACTACCATCACAAACGGAGTGTTAGAGTTGTTTGAAGTAAGTGGGCCTACTGATGGAGACCAAGGAACTTCATACATTCGTCCCATAGGCTGTACAAATCCTCCTCTTTATTTTCCTCCAAGTAATTACTTTTGTTTGAATGTATCAAATGGAGATATATACTTGACAAAGTGGTATATTGATCGACCACCTAAGTTCAACTCAACATACATAGTTAAAATAAATCTTATAAATGTCACAAAGGCAATAGTTCAGTATGCAGTGTCGATTCAACTTCTGTTACCATCTTGTATCAGCTCAAAACCTTTAAGCTACATTTTGAATCCAATAGGATCAAGTGTGTGCAATAGTTATTTAAGTTCTGTCCAGCTGTCGCAAGTAACTGCACTTCCTAATGTCACTTTTAACCTTGTTGTAACAGAAGCAATGTTGAGTATTGTGGGTTTCTCAGTTAACTTTCCATCTCAATATGTTTTAAATGTAAGCACGAGTCCGAAAGTTCTGTTGCAGATAGAAGATAAAATGAAGAATAAGTTCTATTTTACTTCTGAAGTTTTAGATGTTAGTAAAGTACAATATATCACCACCCGCTTAAAAACAGTGTATAACATTGGAGATCTTTTTACAATAACTTTAGGAATCTCTGATTTGTCACAAACATTAGCATTTCCTTCCAGAAGCACATTCAAGGTTGTATATATATCAGATTGGACAATGTGCTCAACAGCAAACTATCAATGCTTAGAAAATTACTTAAATTTCAATAAAACATATTCATCTTGCAACATCCCTGATCCAGACTTTCTATACTCTTATGAAAAATGCTTTGGTAAGTGTTAATGTTGCAATAAGTTTTATGTGTATGAATTTTCTTTTGTAACATTTTTAAATAACATGTCAGTATTCTTCAAAGAATTTTATAAGATTAATAGGTAAATATAAATTTATTAATTTTGTATTATGTCTTAGATTTACAACCCAAGTTAAGAGTTCCAATGTTGACATCTTTCAATGTGATTTGCAATTATTACTTGAGCATTGTTGGTTTAAGAAACTTTGGATATTTTATGTTATTTAATGATACAGTATTAGCTAGTTCAAGATTTAGTAATTCAAGACAACCATTACGTAAACGAAGAGATTTGTTCAGCTTGAATGAAACAGTCACTTTGTTTTTCAGCATGACTTACAAGTATAAGAATGGTTATTTCCAATGTGGTTTGAATGATACGAGTTTAACAAGACCACTAATGTTGTCAGAAAAGTTAAATGTTAACATTCCAGGTAAGAGTCTTATAAAATTAAAGGGTGCAGTAGCAATTTGCAAACTTTTTAGAACTTTTTTCTAAATGAATTTTTAAAGTACTAAAAAATTATATCCATGGAATATTATTAAAAGAAAAGTTGAAGATGAATGTTTCTCCCACATTAACATTCAATTGGGTCTTGTTTTTTTTTTGGTTAACTGCCTCAAGCCTAGTATGGAAGGACCAGCAAGTGCTGATTAAATAGTCCTTTGTCATTGAGTTTCAAGCAAGGGTAATAGATGACTTTAGGGATTTGACTCTAAAGTGGGCAATTTTCCGAAGCATTATTTTCAGCTATGCTCCGCATACTGTAGTCAAGGGGATTCAGATCAGGACTGGGAGGTGGCCAAAAGTGTTTAGGCCAGATATTACCCATATTGTCTTGAAGATGTTGTTGGGTACATTGTCCTGCTGAAAGTTGTAATTGTTTTCTGAGTTTTTCTTTTTCAGTCATGGCGCCACATAACATTTTAGTATGGTGATATACACATCAAAGTTAGCATTTTCTTATTCTTTGATGTTGATTGGTGGACATTTTCTCTATTGGAAGTAAGGATTCCTAGCATCATGACAAACTGAGGTTGCTTGGTTTGACACAGATGATGCTCTGTAACCCTTCTGCACTATGAGCCAGTGAAGTTGGTTATTGATTACAAAATCAACACTAAAAAGTTTTTCATTTTGGAAAATTCTGACTGTTTATGAAGCATGGTTTTTCAGTTAATTCAGAATCTTCGTTGATTGCTCCAATATTAAATTTTTTAGCCTTTATGTCAAAAGTTGGCATGTAGGTTGGGCCACACTAACTTTTAAAAGTGTTTTTAGAGTTCTGATTATCCTCTCATCAACATAGAACAGAATTGCTGTCTTTCTGATGGACATAGTGAGCTTTTTATTAACTTTTTTGTTCACTAGAGAGGGAATTTGGACTGTCACATTTTTTCACTTTGTGAAATGAAGTTTTAGACACTCCAGAAATACAAATCACTTCAGTTACGAGCAAAATTCAGAAGTTTTTAATTTACATCATGAAACCTAACCAAAAACTAGTTCGTAAATTGCTGCTGTACACTGTGCAGAATTGTTCCTCAAAAGATGTAAGTTTTGCTTAATACCTACATGAAAGTTTACTAAGTTTTTTCTGTATGTATCTATATATGTAGGTATATATGTATGCATGTATGCATTTATGCATGTCTACACATTTTTTTTGTTTATATGCTTTTTCATAAAGCAATGATAAAATGAAAGAAGATGAAAATAAGTTCTTTTTTAAATTGTATTTTTTATATAAGCTAAATTTAAATTAAATAAATGTAAATTTTGTGTAAAAACTACATAAAAGTATGAAGTGTTTATTTTTTAAATCAATTATCTTTCTCTAAACCATATTGTATCTATGGATGTCTTTTTCAGATTTGTACTTCTCACCATTAAACAATTCTTATGCAGAATTTGTTGCCGGTTCAGCATTAGTTGTTCCTAAATGCCATTTTGCTTCAACAGTCCCTACCATTCCTATTAAAAAAACAGATATATTTTGGGTTAAAGATGGTGTCATTAAAATTTATGCAACTGAAGATCCTACAGCATTGGAGGCAAATGGAGTAGAACAATTTTTTTTGTTTCCTCCTTTGCAAATTGAAAAAGCTACTTTTTCTGATGGTGGTATTTACCAATGTGCAGTTCAAATAGCTGACCAAATGGTACATCCAGTGTTTTCAGATAAGTTTAAAGTCAAAATAAATGGTAAATGATTTGTGTATGTTTGATTTTATGGTTTAGGATTGTTTTAGTAGCATTATTTATGCTAAGTAAAGTTTCTTTTCTTCACTCTTGCAACATTTTTTTCAAAGTCTTTATCTGATAGTGTTTTTTTATTTTCCAGCCCAAGTTGTGGAGTTTCTTTCAAAAATTGAGTTTCAAAATTATATAAACTCAGCAATCTTGTTTAACTGTACTTATAAGGCCCAACAAGATCTCTCTGCTTTTTCATATTGGCTGTTCAATGGCGTAACCAAGTTGTTTGGATCTAGTACATTAAAAAGAAGAAGTGTCCAATATGAGGTGGCACCACTGCGTATTGAAAGCTATAATATGATTGGTTCATACCAATGTGTTATATTTGATAACAACACTATGGATAGAGATTTCACTTCTGAAGCTTTTGTTATTCCAAAGCAACCAGGTAGAGTGTGCGAATTGTCACTTTTTTTTATCTGAAATTGGCAATGTGGAAATATTGAAAAATTGCTAATTATATTTTAATGTTTCAGATCCAGTATTTGTAAATAATCCTTCTCTCAATGTTGATGGAATTGTTCAAGTTGGTCATTTCAACAGTATAATTGGTTGTATCTTTGATACTTACTTTGAACTTAAAGATGAAGATATATATTTTATTAAGGATGACACTTATAAACTTTTCACTACTTCTTATTTGGAAAATGAGTCAAAGTTGCCGCCTTATAGGTATAGGTTTGCTGATCTGAACATTGAAAGAATAAGCTATAGTGATCTCGGTTATTACCAATGTACAATAAATATAACTGGGTACTCTATGAAGGAAATTAGAAGTGACCGTGTTGATTTGCAGTTACCTGGTATGTTATGATGAATTAAATATTTTTTTGGAGCTTTTAGTATAAGCAAGTTTTATAGGTTTTTTTAAAATGTATTTATTTCAAATTTTAATGTTATTTTTAGATACTTCAAATACAAAGCTTATTTTGAAGTTAAACAGACCATGGATTAATGAATATTTAAGCCAATCTTCAGCAACATTTAAAGATTTAAAGAATGTTGTTGAAGAAAGTGTAAGTACTTTATAAATGCAATAATTATTATGGTATATTTAATGTTTGTTTTCCAGTTGATTTTTTGTGTGCTATTAACACCACTCTGTGTTTAGCAATTTTTAAGCTGTATGTAATTAATGGTTAAGTATTTCTTTCTGCATTTAAGTAATATACTTTGACTCCTCATGCCAGTCAAATAGGTTACTTTAGGCCTAATACTATTACCAAAGAAATTCAGCAAATTTTTTTTTTACTTTTAACTTATGTAAACATTTGTTTACATAGTGATAGTTTTGAAACAAAAGACAGTAAGTACTTCTTTCAGATGCAACAATCTATTTTTAAGGAGGTAGTTAGGCTAGACATGAAGAGCTACTTTATTACAACTACCATTAAGATGTTTTGGCAATAATTAAATGCTAATTAACATATTGTATATGTTTTAAAATTTAAAATGGTTGGGAGCTATGCAATTGTTAATGTGGGTCTACTGAATGTGTCTATAATATAATGTGTAATACAATATCTTGTAGTATAGCATCTAATATCATATAATATATCTGTAATGTAATGTATCGCACAATATCATATGTATAATGTGTCTATAATATGTGTAATACAATATCATATATATATATTGTATAATACAATATCATATAGTATAGCATAATATGGAATAGTGTGGTAAAGTATAGTATAGTGTAGTATGATATTAAAATAAAGTAATATAACCAATGTAATAAAGCCTAAATTCAAAAGTTCAAGCCACAACAAACTGATGCGAATTATGTTATGCCGAGCAGTTTTTTGTAATCACCATCAATTATTAACATTACTATAATCTCTACAACAGGCATTTGTGTTGATTATCTTTATATTCATAATATGTTTCTGATTTAATTGATGCACTGTTTTTTATCCGAGTTATGTGTTGTTTATTACAATTGATGATAGTATTAAAATTTCATTTTTTTTACTTAAGTATAAATATTACAACATAATTTTTAGTTTTAAAAGCAAATATATTTTCTTAGTTCTTACTGTTATTGTATATGTATTTAATGTCATTTTTAATGCTTGTTAAGTAATGAATAATAATTTCTATGTTTCCTTTTTTAAATTATTTTGTTGCTTTGTATTTTATACTGTTTGCTTCTAAAATTTGTTTTGCTACATTCTAAGTTCTGAATTTTAATTATGATTTATATGTTAGTATAAGAGAGGGATAATGATTATTCAATACAAAAACTTCCAATATAATGTTGCTACGTCTATCTTCAATCTGTTATAGATCAAGCAAGTAGCTTTAACAATTGTAAAAAGTACTATGAGCTTTTCTCCTGCAATTATTGTACAAGTTACTGAGTTAAGGTTGGTATAAAAATATGTTTTTCACTTTAAATAAATTTTATTTTAAAGAGGCTTTTTTCTTGCATAATCTATTTAGATAAATTGAGAACCAGTAACAATCATTAAAGTTCATAAAAAGTCACTGTAGTTTTATGACAGAGAAGCCTTAGTTATTTGTTAGAACATAAATAGGAATTATACTTTTGCTCTTAATGTAAATCAACATTCTTTCAATTGTGTCAGACTTAATGAAAATGGTTTTTCTTCAACTTTAACGCAATGGCTGCATCATTTTAATATGTGCAGTTTCTCTTAAATCCTTAAAAAATTATGAAAAAACCCAATAAAAAAGGCAAGTAAAATCAATAATTTTTCAAAAAATCTTGTCAATATCAAATAGATTTTGTATTTGTATAATATGGAATACAGAAGTAAAGAGTAACCAAAACTTTGGCGATCTTTAAGACTCCCACAAAATGATAAAGTTTTTCTATGCATGAATTATATAGGGTATTACATTTTTTAACACTCAGTAAAAGACCTCAATAGCATTTCACATTTCTTAGCATCCTCAGGAAACCCTATAATTTCTCTAGAATATTGATAGTTGAACATCTGCTTAACAGTGAAATTTGTTGCATTTCAGTAGGTTGTTTCCTTGAACAATCAAATAAAAAATGGTGTTTATAGGATCAAAGATAGAGCTTCTTACAGGCAATTTGCAATTCTTCATTGCAGCTGATATTTGCTTCATCATTCAGCCTCCTTATTTTTTTTGGAAATTTTTGAAGTAGATAGCAATTACCAAGCAGCTAGTCTTTAGACAATAAGTACTTCAGTGAGTCTTATGGTAAAAGGTACACCAATCTGATCAGTATTTAACAGATAAAGGGACAATAATGAAATAAGTCTAATGAAAATTTCACAACATTTCCTAATGTAACAACAGGCATGCAGTATAAACAAGATTGTGATAAAACATGTATTACACCCAGGATGGTCATTTATTACTAAATACAAGTAAATGTTTTCTCTAAACTTATTTTAGTCCTGGAAGTGTAGAAAGTGTGAATGTAATATCACGGCTTACGCTTACAAATGTTAGTGACTTTATGAAGCTGCAACTTTCCAATATAATCATACAAAATATAAGCGTCAATTCTTTTAAACATCTGGATGCTGTATCTGTCGAACTCATAAGTTTAGGTCAGTATTATTTTAAGATTTGTTTGAAGTCCTTCATTTGAGCTTTAAATGGTTTATTGAACAACTTTTCTTTCATAGACTATTGTCCAAAAAGCAGTTTTGGTGATGTAAATTACAAAGGTGAGTATACATTTGAGCAGACTCTTGCCAACCAAGTTGTGCAACAAAACTGCACTTATCAGAGCAAAGGATTTGTACGAAGAAAATGTGTTGGTAATTTAAAGGATGGTCCTGCCTGGGAGACTCCTGATCTATCTCAGTGTGAACCTAAATCTCTGACAACGATGAAGTTGATTCAACTTAGTGAGGTTGGTTGTGGAGAAACAGGGTTTTTAATCTTTAAAAGACGGTTTTTTCTTTATTGATTGTTGACTGAATTATTGAATATATTATGTATTTTGCTATTTTTTTGTATGAAGTATTTTAAAACATTAAACTTCTTTAATGTGAGAAAAGTTTAAAACTTTAAGTAGTTTTGATTTTTTTAAAAAGGATGCTCACTCTCTTTTTCAAATGAAAACTAAAGCAGCCACTAAAATATTTACTCATCATTCATAACAAGTTTTTTTTTTTACATTCAGGTAGTAATCTGTGTTGATAAATCAACAACTGCCTGCTCACCGGTTGATATAATCTCCAAAAATCTTAATGATATTGTTGTAAATAGTTCTGCAATAACAAATTTTCATGATGTAAGTTTGATTGCAAACACTCTGGAAACTATTGTTAATGTTTCTGTTAATACTTCGACTGCTTCAGAGCAGGTAAATAAAGTTATAATTTTTAAAAAATGTTTTAACAAGACAATTTTGCTTATGTTCTTTTTGAACTTTAGACCAATTTCTGTAAAAAGAAAACCATTTTTTATTGCGAAGGTTTTCAAAGATGTTTTACAGACCATCGACAGTTTACTGGAGTCAAATGCAACATTAATTGCAGAATCCCAAGTTGCAACATCTTCTTCAACAAGCATTTTGAACACTCTCACTTTGTTTGCTGAACTTTATGCAAAACAGGCTGATAAAAAACTTCAAATAAGCAATAGAAATATCGCTTTCTACATTGAAAAAGTAAGAAGAGGGGTGGTCACTCTTTCAGCTCAACAATTATCAAATGGTTCTGTTGAAGTTAGTTTTGAAAATATTGATTTGAACAAAGTTGGTACAAATTACGCTTATATTCAAATACCAAGCGAAGTATTTTCTAACGAAAGCGAAGTTATTCACTCGTACTTTTTTCGTTACGATTCTTTTTTTTTGAGCGAAAGCAAGTTGCTAAAACTTGTAGGTAAAAACGTCTCAGGTGAGCTCCTAATTCAAAGTACAATCCTCTCAGCAACCGTTGGATCTAAAACAGTTGCCAATCTAATAACTCCAGTTATTTTGACATTCAAAAGGACCCAATCGTTGGAACTTTCTGGTGTCAGTAGCTGCCATTTTTGGGATGGAAATTTTGGTATTATTATTGCTTAGAGTATTTTTTTGTAAGTAAGAGTTGCCAAAAATGCTCTGTTTGCTTTGTACAAATCTTATTATAAATTTTAAGTTTTAATGTATATATTTTGTTTAAAAAACTCTTACCAATCGAATTCTAAAATAATTTTTTTTTCTATGGTGCTATATTTAATGAATATTATAGCAAAAATCACAAAAGCTACTCCTTGTTGCTATTTTTGTTGTTTATTAAGAAACCAATATCAAAAACGTATTTGGAGCATGGCTACAGGATGGTTGCTATAAATATGAGGCCGGAATTAACAATGATGAGTTTTATACTTGTGCTTGTGATCACCTTACCAACTTTGCTCTGCTATTGGATGTAAATCAAAATTCCGAAAATCCATTGGCGTTGAAAATAATTACGTTCATCGGCTGTGGCATATCGTTAGTTGGATTATCACTTACTTTACTAACGCTTTTTGTGTTTCGGTATGTAGAGTTTTAAAAGACGAGTTTTTTTTTTCATATTGTTGTTAAATTTTTCTTTCTGTACATTTCTCCAAATCTTTACAGTATTCAAATACGAATTTTTTTCTAAATCTCTGTTATTTGAGTTTTTTTTGCTATGTATATTTTTTCAAATCTTTGCAGAAATCTTCGGCAAAAACTTCCTCCGAAAATCCTTATATGTCTTTGCATTTCATTGTCGGGACTTCTTCTGACGTTTTTGATTGGAGCAGAAAAGACTTCGCCCAGACGAGGCTGTCAAGTTATTGCCGCAATAATACATTTCTTCATTTTATCGACGTTTTGTTGGATGTTGGTTGAAGCATTCAACTTGTATCGTTCGTTTGTCACAGTTTTTAAAAAAAGTGGGGATACGAATGTTTTGCGAAACGCTAGCATCTTTGCATGGGGTAATTTCAAACTATTTGATATTCTATAATTTTTTAAAGATTTATTTCAGTTAATTTGGTAGTCGTTTAAACAAATAGTTAAATATTCTGTTTAAGTTTTTATGTTCCATTTAAATCGGCTGTAAGTATAAAATCAAATTTTTTAATCAGTTTGTGAGAAGACTTTTAAAACGCTTCTGTAAAAAGATTGAGGTTAGGACCTTTTTATTTTGTAGATTTAATTTTAGTAAAAAAAAAAATAGTAAAGAGATGATATACTACATTGATTTGATTCTAAATGATTTGATTTGATAAGTGTTTACAAATGTATTAGTTTTACAATTTCGTTAAAACGCTGTTCTAACTTCAACCTCAAGTACCGTAGTTTGCGGTAAATGATTTTAAACATTTCTTAGAAAACTCACAATTGCAGGTTATGTTCTAGGAAAAAGCTATTTTATATCTGGTAACATACAGGGCTTAAATTTCTTAAGTGTCAAAAATCTTAAATGTTTGTAGGAGTTCCTGCCATTATTGTTATCATCGCCGGTATCTTAAAACCAGATCAACTAGGAAACGATAAAGTGTGAGTAATGAAAGTGTTTTGTTTTTTTTATTAAAAAAATCTAGACATATTACTTAGCAGTTCGTTTCGCGCTCATTTCTGTTCTAAAAAGTTTTGTTTAAAAACTTGTTTAGATGCGTCATTCGTGGATACCCGTTTTATTTTGGCGTTCTTCTTCCAGTCTGTCTGATTGTACTTGTGAACTTTGTTGTGTTAATAGTGACGATTCTTAGCTTAACGAAAAGAGTAAGTACTGGCAAAGAAACCACTGCAAAAGAGTATTACTTATCGCAAGCTAGAATTGCATTTATGTGCGCTACTCTTCTCGGCTCATCGTGGTTGTTCGCAGTGCTGGCAGTTAAAGACTTGTCATCGGTCTTTCAATGGTTGTTCTGTATCACAACATCACTGCAAGGTTTCTTCATATTTGTGTTTTACATATTAAGAAATAAAGAAGCTAGAACCGAGTGGCGACGTTGTTTCGGAGTCAAAAAACAACATTCTATCGTATCATCATCAGATCCTAGAAGTTATGAGTTAAGTACTCCGCATTAAAAGACGTTAGTTTCATGCTTTAGAGGCTTCCTGTACTTTGAATGTTAAACTATGCAAGTTGGGGCACCTTTGTTTAACTATCATTTGATGGAGGTTTCCTTGTCATATGTAGAGACGTTAAGGAAATAAATGTGTTTTTTTAAATTTACAACTATTTTGGATTTTATAAAGAAGTTTTTTCACGCATCACATATTACATGCTTAAATAATTCTGATAATACTATTTTAAACCTTTTTTAAATGAAAAAAAAAGAAGAGAAAAATGACTAAACTGATTTCTTTTAAAGGAAACAAACTCTTTTGTATTCTGAAGACACTTTTTTTTTTAAATACTTTATCGTATATATAATTATTTGTAATTGATTGAAAACCCTCAAATATTTATTATGATGATTTATGGTACTCAAAGATAAATTCTAATTAAGTGAAATAATTTAAACTTTTCTGACTTGTGGGTTCCAGCATATTCATTTAGAATTATGAGATCTTATTCCTGTACTGAGATCTTATCAACTAAATCATTAATATCTAGATAAACATTACATTATTACATACAGTTTTTAGTAATTCAAGTTTGCAAGTTGAAAATAATTATATCTAAAATTTGAGTAAAATACCTGATTAATTGACATAAACACACAGTTACGGCATATTTTTGTAAACGTTTATTTTTCCACTCGTAAGATTATGTATCATAGCTGCTATCTGTGTCTGCTTCTCGAAATTCTCCTGCATTTGCGATATGGTTTCTTCTTTCTCTTTAATCAGTTGCTCTTGTTGAGGACAAACAGTTTCTAACGAAAATTGACTGTCAACTTTAAATTTTCATTGAAATAATAGGTATTGCATTTAAAAATTTTCAAAATACACATCATAATCTCATATACGGCATTTCTACAATGTGAACGAATAATATTTTTAAAAAAAAAACACAATATTTTAATTAAAAAAGATAATAAACTTTTTAAAAGCGTAAACTGTTTTTAACGAAACACAAAACTTTGCGAATGTCATCAAACTTTTAAGTAGTAATGTGACGCATATATTTTTTGACGTGACGCTTTATTTCTCACTGTCCAATTTTATTAAACCAATACCTTTATAAATCAATAATCAACTTGTTGAGGTTGTTTAAGTGAGAAACCAGTGAATTACTTATTTAAGTTGAATAAAAAATTTCCGTTTGAGAGTTATGAAACATAAAAGTCAAATTATTTAAAAATTCCCCTCGGCTTTTTTGGCAATAAAGTATTGGTTTCACCCAAAACAAAATTAAGCCGCTGTTCAAAAATAAATGCGCAAAAATTAGTACGAATAAATTGATATCTATTGGACAAGATCTGGCTTCACCTCTTATGATAATTCTTTGATTGTCTTTTATCGAATTCGAAATTCTATCTTTAAATGACTTAAATATTTTTCAGTTGTTTTTTTTTTCGACAATTTCACTTTTTTTTCGTTTTGATCACTTTGTTGAAAAGATTTTCCAGCTCTGTAATATATACAAATGCTGCATCTAAACAGAATCTAAAAAGTACAACGAGTCAACTAAACTGTTACCGGTAATTTTAACAGTTAACTGTAATTTTTTCCTTCATGTCTTTCATTGAGTCTGCTATTTTAAGCTGCTCGACTTCCATTATTTTAATTCGATCATTTGCGCTAAACAAATTTATTATATTATTCATCTCTTATAACACGTTTTCCGCGTCTGCTGCTGATAAGGACTTCTCCAAAGTAAAAACTCTAAAGTTAAAAAAAAGAAAAATTCCAAAGTAACACAATTTTGTTGTTTTTGTGTTTTAGGGTGAAAGTAACAGAATAAGTAATCATAAAAACCGATGAACTATAAAAGGAACTTTTGCGAAAGGTCACAAAAAACTGCCTTTAGTTTCTCATGTTCTGTTGCTGTTAACCGTAATTGTTGAACTTCTTCGAGAAGAACATTGTTACTAAGTAACAACGTTTATCTACGAGGTAACAGCAGGTAAAATGCAACACTTCACAAATAAATAAAATTAAATAAAATTTAAAAGAAAAAAAAAATGTACAAAAGAATGGAGAATTCAGATGATAATTAAAGATTGCTGTCATAGTATTATTGGTACTTTAATTGTGTTTTTTTCGATATCTTTTCTTTTCGTTGTAGTATGGTGCGAAGCTTCAAACACTAAAGCGAAAATGAACATTTAAAATATCTTTTTACAAGTTTAATAAAGAAATAACGGAGATCTTTTAACAGTTTACCTCTGTTTCCGATTGAGATTGTCGACACCTATATTGAGTAATCTGTCGATCTTATTGTGTATTGATTAGTAGCCTATTCAATTGTGACAATTAGTATCGATTATCTTATATATATATATATATATATATATATATATATATATATATATATATATATATATATATATATATATATATATGTAATTATTATTATTATTATTATTATTATTATTATTATTATTATTATTATTATTATTATTATTATTATTATTATTATTGTTATTGTTATTATTATTATTATTATTATTATTATTATTATTATTATTATTATTATTATTATTATTATTATTATTATTATTATTATTATTATTATTATTATTATTATTGTTATTGTTATTATTATTATTATTATTATTATTATTATTATTATTATTATTATTATTATTATTATTGTTATTATTATTATTATTACTATTATTATTATTATTATTGTTATTATTATATATTATTGGTATATATAGTGTTAGATCCAGATGATCAATGAGGAAGATGTTGCAGAGAGGTTCGTCAAATTTAACAGGAAAATAAAAATCTAGAAGAAACCAAAAAATAATTCGCCGACGCAGAAGCTCGGATAACAGAATTAAACAAAGGATTGAATAGCCAGTTCGCGCAGATACGCGACCTAATCGAACGGATAACAGAAAAAAGGGGTAAGACATTGACATTAAGCTAAAAAATAAGAGAAATATTTTGCAAACAGGCGATCACGATAGGAGCGATGCTGAAAGCTATCAGCACAACAATTGGGTGGTTGGTTAGTAGTCAAAGTAGAGTGCCACCAAACGTTCAAGCTATAGCACCAGCTGGGCCTGGTCCCAAGCCTCCATGGCCAGAACCGAAAGAAAAAGAAGTCATCGACAGGCTTAAAGACATGCTGTGCTGGCCAGCAGGGAAGGCTGCTGACACATTGCCCAGCATACTCGACTCTATTAGCGCCTAGATCTTCCGAGTTGCAGCAAACGTTTGGGTTTCCTCGCCGAGATTCTCTGGCTTGCTCTAGCCGCTGGCGCGGTACTTATGATTGCAGCAGTGGAAAAGTATAACCGAAGACATCCCAGATCAATAGCAGTTAGAAAAAAGAAGGACTAGATCATTCTAGATAAGGGAGATACAGGTTTTTCTGGTGCGTTAGCCCCATGCAGTATTGTTCCCAGCATTATTTGGAACTTGTCAAAGCCCAAATAATGCTGGGAACTACACTGCATAGGACTAGTGCACTGCGAAGACTGCATAGGAACACCGGGGTTGACAGATATATCAGCAAACGGTAGTGATGGTGCATATATTGGCATGAAGTGCAACTACCCTAGCTCCAGTTTCGATGAAAAATTCATCTACACTCCAGCAAGTCCCTTACCTAGTGTGATATTGTCAATGGACAACGTAAAACTCACGGATGATAAGCCAGCCTCAATTAACGGAACTTCCAGTTGTCCTCTAACCATCGAAGACGTCGAATTTCCTTCGATCTATGTTAATCAAGGGTTCTCATATCGCCCAAAATATAAGAACGTGTTACAGACCTATTATTTCCCAATTCCTTGTCCTCCAGATAAGTGGCGAGACCCACCGAACATGATAATCCATCGATTGTGATGTTTATGGCTACAGCTGGGTCTAGGGTTTCAAAGGCCACGCTATACTGTAACGATCCTTTCATGAGAGCGCTATATAGGTTCCACATTTATTACACTATCAGGAGGATCATCTGGCGGTTGATTATTTCCCTACCTAAATCCAAAAATTTCGATCCCTGTAATAATGATATTGATATTGGAGGTCTAGGCGAATATGGAAAAGAATTCACTGCCTGCCTTCGGTCTAACGACAGACATCAATGGGCTGAAGAAAAAGCCTATAGACCCGGTAACACCTAACACAGGGGATAAAATTTCAACCAACTCTTACAATAGTGATAAAGACCAACACTGGGGATAAAAAGCCTGAGATTGTGCTATTTGTAGGTATTTCATAAGACGAACACCAGGTAGAACTCAAAGCCTTAATTACGGGCGGTTCAGTGGCTGTTTTGCTCGATTAGCTTCCTGGAACTTCGCCCACTGAATCAGCAAAATTACTTTTGTTCATCGTCGAGCGTTACGAGCGCAGGCCTAAAGGTTATATGTCTTGAACACGAGTATAGCTCTCGCTAGGACAACAGGAGTATTACCAGGCTCAGAGAATTTAAAGGTTATCTGGCCTATAATAGTGTTAGGCCTCATCTTCCGTCATTCCGGCGTATCATTGAAACCCCAAGACATGATGGGGGATGAGTTATCGTGAACGGCGACATCGAGAGCCATGCTACCCTTACCCTGGAAAGTTGAACCATTCATATCAACAGCGTTACAAGAGACAAGAAACATCATAGTCCCTCGAGGTTCCAAAAATATTCTGGATAGTGGTATCTTTGAGCACTGCGAGGTAATTATTGGTGAGGCTAGCGTGCAAGTGGCACTAACCGACAAGACGCTAGGAATATAAATGGTGTGTACCTATTGCTTTCACATGACGCTTTCAAACTTGGATAATATAATCACACACATCAATTGGCTGATTGGAGAAGAATAGCATCAATAAATCTGACATAAAATGTCCAGAGAGAGGCTGCACCCAATGTTGACAAATCTCATAAGCGTACCTCCTATAGCACCAACCGCACCACTCATGATTTCAGAGACGATACTGATGACACTGTCAGCTACGGATTGGTCTACCCTAAGATTCCAGATGGTACTTCAGTGGATATATAAAATAAAGAAGCTCGCCGAAGATTACCATTTTCTATTGAAAAAAGAAAAAACAACGCCAAATGGGTAACTGCATGGGCGGCTATCTCTGACAAGACTCGTCTGCAGATCGGTGTCGTCGCTGCTAGTCTCGCAGCGTGTGGAGTTGGCTCAATCCCTGGGATAGCGCTTGCTTGTGTCGGCGCAACATGCGGCATCCTATAGAGTTTGCTCAGCATCATCAAAAAGCTGTATAAATACTCTTTAAAGAGATCGCATTCTATAGACCCAATCTTGTGCGGCAGAAGCCTCATTCCAAGAAGAAATAAGCGCTGCCATAAAAGACGGTGAATTTACTGTCGAAGAGTTCAAGGCTCTTGAAGAGAAATATAGGACCTTTTTCTGCACTGTTGATACGGACATGCATAAAACGTCCAGCAGCGAGATAGATGAAAAACCCGAAACTCTCGAAGACATCAAACGATATCTCGATATGAGAAATCCTTAGTTGATCTCGAAGAGATCACGCTTTTTTGGTTGCCGCACGCGCTGGTCGGAAGCACAAAGTTTGCTCCACTGTCTCGTCACTGATGGTGGCGATGTCTGGACTTGGTCTGACACCTGGGTCGAATGCCCTGGCCTTGCCATCTCTGAAACTTCGGTGCGAGGATGGTCATTTTTTAAAGACGATTTCGCGTCTACACGCTTAAGAAGATGAGAACTGCCACTCCAATTGCGAGCGCTATATACACAGGTTCTGCAATAAATCTCGCAAACCCAGCATGATGCTTCTTCCGTTCCACTCTCTCACTTGCTTCGCCTCCAGCATCTTTTTCTGGTTCTGCTAGCTCTTGTCTCATGTCCTCTTCATCCACCTTTTTTGCAGTAGAGGCGGCAATCTCCAGCTTTTATTTTTCAAAAGACTCTAGAAGCAGACGCGGCTTTTCTTTTTGCGTAGCTCCCGATGCATTTCCAGCCTTGACAGCTCCCTGGTCTTTTTGTTTTATGTTGACTGTCTATTCCTCCATCATATTTCATCGAATCTACAGCTTCTATAAAACAAATCAGGTTCATCTGAATTCATTTTTTTCAACGAACTGCTGATCGCGTTGAATAGAGCAAGCTGGACAAATTAAATGGTACGGTACTCATTATCAAGGTCAACGGAGCTATACCTAAACCGAAACGATGGTATACTTCTCCTGAAAGTACACACAGAGCATGCTGCAGCACTGGGTTATTACTGAAATCATTTTTCAGGGCAGCATGATTACCCACAGGAAAGAATCTCTTGACAAGACCTGTGTATGCTGACCTTGCCATTTGACTGAGTTCCCATGTTCTTTCCCAACCTTGCGGTATATTCAACAAACTACGATAGAGCTCTACAGAGCTGTCTTAGCATGGCTGTTGGACACCAACATCACCATAGACGAATATCAGGGTAGCGGTATATTATCTCGAATTGAGGTGCAATCGGATTTCATCTACTTCAAACGAGTACATCCAACCCCCATTCTCATCAATTATCTGGATGAAAGAGCGCCTGTCTTTCAAGGGGAGTATCGCAACGGTATTCATATGGCCTCCCAAGAGCCTGGGGACTGCTGTGTATCTCTGTACGATGAACCACAGCCTTTGCTTGATGTAGCGCCAGCTCATGGCAATCTTGTAAAGCGGAGACTTTCGGGAGTCTATTTCCTATTTGGTGATGAAGTCATAGATTATGAAGATGCACTCTTCTCCAGCCATTGTATCGGAAAGAACGTTGAGGGATTTCTGGACGCCGAAGTTCTCTAAATTTTGGCATTACTACAAGAACATTTTTGTTAAGCATCAGCTTGGAGTTGAGGTACGTCTTTTTCCATTTCAATGTGAAGAATATTAAAATTTTTAAGGCGTCCGGCCGGCCATCAAGCAGATGGATGAAGAACTCTGTCTTACCTGCATTTGTCGCACCGACATAAAGAAAATGACTTTCTATCTGGTTTACCATTCCAATTAGTGGTGATCAACCTTTCTAAAATGATGACCACCAATTAGACTATTTTGTTAGAGTGAGTATAAACATCATGGTTGCAGTGAACGCGCGCGATTCCCTTGTCCCAAGCAGACTAACCTGTCGCTTGGCTGAAATATTGAGAAACTATGACAACGATGTTGTGTGCAAGTTTATCAAGGACTACATCCTCACGATAGAACACTTGATTGAAATCGTGTTCGTAAAGAACAGACAGGCATCTCAATCTGGCAATACCTTGAGTTTGGGTCATCTTAGGTAAGAAAGCTGAGGTGCGCGCCCAGATATGTCTGGACCAGTCATTATAAGTTACAGGGTTCCAATTGAAGTCAGGATATATCGCCAATAATTGGTTTATCTTCGCTTGCAAGATGTCTACCGCCGCACCTGACTAAAAGAAAGCTTTTGCTGACATTGTGTATCACAGCGCAGTGGTTGGCGTAGGAGCCCTGGCCGTCTCTTACCGAAAAAACCAAGCTAGTGTCAAGGACTGAGCTAAGATTTGATATGCGAGACACTGGGAAGTTGATCGGCTACTTAATGTTCGATGAGTGGGCTCGGCACATGATGGTCGATGATAAATGGATTCCTGCCAGCCCTGGTCCTGGCGATTGAAAAATTGATGAGACTCATAGTGCTTGCGAGCATGGCGGCAGCTACTGGGATGGCTTTATTCATTGCCTTCACTAGCTCAGCAGCTTTTGGTCTAGCCAAGTCGCACCACAAAAGCTTTCAGGGAACAACGCCAAAGATGAGATCAAACGACACAATAAAGCTATGGAGGCTCTCACTAAGGCGCGGCAGGACTACGTAAAGAAGCGCGCTAAAAACCTTGATAAAATAAATGCTCGCCTCGCTCCTGAGGGTGCATCCATGTCTTGACTGGACAACTGTGATGGCGAACCGTCTCTACAGCGAGATGATGGTGCCAAAAGAGAGGAGCCCGAGCAAGAATTTCTCAGTCTTCCTAAAAAACCCGAATTCTCAGATTGTAATACGCTTAGCGGTGATAAAAGGATGCGAGACTATGGTTACGTCACCGCAGCCGCAGTCACTAGTGGACTCGCTGGGTAATACTTCACAAAATACAGGCAAAATGCAAAAAGTAAAAAAAAATGGACCGGCAAGGCCAAATATTTTCCAGATAGACGCAGAGCCCACACGACTGGTCCTTTAAACTCTATTTTCGAACATTGTTTACCCCTTCAAGTCAGTTGATTATCGGATCATGGAAGTTGCAGGTCCAAAAATTCCTGGAGATGATTCAATCAGCGCATAGTCGCGGATCAGGGCAATCTTATCTGGCACGGCTTATGTGGTGATGTTAGAATTGCATCAACTTTTGAGCTATTTTGAAAGGCAAAGTGTATGAGAGTAACTGGCAAGCAAATGACGTGAAGCAACTACAAACCAGAATAAAGCTTTGCCTGAAAAAAATTGACCTTAACCTTGTATTTTCACTTTTTGGGTCAACTCGTGTTAGAGTTGACCGAATCCGAAGAACAGACTAGTTGAAGACAAACCTAATTAAAGTAAAAAAATAACTAAAAACTCTTTTTAATGATAGTTTTATTTAATCTCTACCATAAAAACTATGGGAGTAATTTCCCATGAAAGTTTGTCCGGATTTTTAGTAACCACCCGTTAAAATGTCAAGTCAATAAGACCGACTAACACAAGCTCTGAGAAACAGGTTCAGCATTAGATGAGACTCTTCCTCCTTCATCGCTAGACCATGATGATCCAGCGACTTTCTGGCAAAGGAAAATTCACTTCTCTTTTCTGAGGAATGTCAACACTATGGAATCTGATGATGCTTACCGTGCTACTAAGGACCAGAAGATTAAATTTTATTTAGAGAAAAAGATTTCCTCATATATAGTCAGGTGATTTGAACCCCAACAGGCGAACTGTTAGACCTTATCCATGCGAATAGAGAGGAATTTGATCTATATGTTTCAGGATTAAAAGGATCAAAGCGTGCCCAATTGAAAAAACGTCTCAGTAACATTGTTCAAGCCGATGACGCACTAAAGTACGTGCTTAAGCTCCGCAAAGGGAAAGCCGCGACGTCTATAGAGCATAATTTTTCATCAATCTCATTTAAAACATTCACTTACATAAAGGAGAAAACATGCATAGACCTTGTTGTTTATGTTCACTAGGCGCTAGTTTCTCGCCATGATGACGTTCACACCTGCACTAACACGCTGCATCAGTTTCACAAATACGTAGCTGAGCTTGGCACTAGCCAGGAAATTTTTGATTGTTTCAACAGGAGTGATATGGTTCGAAAGCATAACCAGGAGCAGAAGAACAAATCAAATAATAAGAAATCGACGAAAGACGCTTCTACGTCATCCGATAACAATGATAGTGGCAGTGATAGCTTTGGTAGTAATAACTGCCATCGCTATGACTATAACGAGTTCTGTACAAGCAGTGTTAGCTTTAACTATAGAAATTGCCACGTTTAGATCAATTCAGCTAGTTTGAAAACGATTGCGAAAGCCACAAACTACCTATCGGGAGGTAGTCAGAGTGTCACTATCATTTACAAGCGCGGTCCACTGACGTGGCCAAACCTGCTTAAGGTAGATCCTGGCCGAGAGTCCCTTCGTGCTACTATCCACATACTCAAAAAACATGGTGTACAGCTGCGGGTAGCAGCTGCAGAAAACCATCGCGAGTAAAGGATAGCAGAGCGTTTCAATCGTACTCTTGCTGAGAGACTGTTCGGCGCGCAGAATGCTAAAGATATGCTGTTTACGGCACATGGCTTTTTGGAAAGATTTAATGAGTTGGTGAGTTCACTGCCATTAGCGTTAGTGTCCCTCAACGACGAGCCTATCAGATTGTTAGGTGTTAAACCCAAAGACGCCATCAAGACTGTGAAGGTCTATCACATACCCTCACAACCAGCTCGGAGGGTTGTTGGTCTCAAGGAGCCTATCATATCTCCTGGCGCTCTCGTTCGTTATCTATATGCGCCAGCTGAGTTTGAAGGTGAGAATTGTGACGCTACCGACCCTATCTGGTCTATTACTACACACTATAGATTCAGTCCTGAGGGATGAGGGGCAGCCCGCACTTTATAGTTTCACCGATGGGCCAACAAGACGCTTCGTCCGTGAAGGGTTATATATAGTTCCGGATGGTACAGAGATACCACCCGAAAAGCTTACTCAACGCATAGTGCGTGGCCGTAGCCATTGGTTATGATCCCGTTAGACTCGATTCATCTTCTTGTATCATTCGGATTAAGAGATTCTTCACTTACACCAATACACACCCATTTGATGTCCCTGACTCCGTATTGCAACTTGTGGATTTTTCATCTCTTTTCGCTTTTCTAAACATTTTTTGTATTTGAGTTCCTCTTCGACCACAATCTTGCTAACCCCCTTTGCCTTTCTAATATTTTTTCCAGCTTCTAAAACTAAATTCATTTTCGGTCTTAGCCCTAAGAGTTTATATATGCGTCTGCCCTTACACTCATCCTTGAACTTGTCAACAACCATTTTGTTTTGTTGGTTGTGACAGAAATGGTTCACAGAGTACTCACTGAAGTCGTATATCTGAGCTGTTCCGCATATCTTCACAGATGTCATCTGTCTCGACCTCAAACATTAAGCTGTCCGTATCAGTGTACAGAAGCTCCGGCTTCAAGCCATACCTAGGCTTGATCTGGTTGTACCAGAAATTATTCATTAGACTTTTCGACACGTCTAGTACGGCTTGTCCTACATTGATTGTTCTGTTAAGCTTAAGAACAGTTTTTTTGCTGTGAGTAGCTGCCAGATCAAAATCGAATATCCTGTGCAATTGGTATGCTGTGTCGGCAACAAGCTTTTGCACTAGGTTCGTCTGTCTGGTTCGAATAATATCAACACGTACACGTTTCCTGATATTCTCCATAGCTTTTCCGAATACGCTGTTATTCATCAACTTAAAGAAGTCCTTTTCAAAATTAGAGCTGGCTTTTTGGTGTCCAGATATGCTATGTAGCCGTTAGGCTTTGAGGCATTATAAGTCAAGAGCCCCTGGATTGTTAGCTCTGGAAAATCTCTTAGATACCATAAAGGTGCCACCTCGGAGACCCTACTTTAAGAACAGATGCATATTGATATCTGTGAGGAGCTCTAGGTCAACTCAAGACTTTTTAAGCACGGCACCCCATGACATACCAGTTAATGTGAAATAATGTGTCGAATCAAGCCCTTAGTTGCTGATATCTTTCTGAATTTCTCAAAGACGCCTGCCAACAGTGTAACATCAGTCTTCAGGTAAAAATCGTGATAGCCACCTAAGTTTTTACATTTAAGCGTTCTCTAAATATTTTGTGCGTGTGCATAATCTCCATCCTTTATCGCATTCTTTTTAAGTTTAGAGTAGAATGCCTCCTTTGGTAGTAAACAAGTCTCATCGAACCTGTCAAAGCTGTTAACATACTCATAGGGATAGACCCCTTTTTGCTATAGAAGACTAATCTTTAGAATTCGCTCGTGGAATTTTTGTCCTAAAAGTCGCATTCATTATACTAATGAGCCTCATTAGTATAATGAATGGGACGTTTAGGACAAAAAATTTTTAGATTCTCTTTTTTTTAAATTATTTAGGCTGTAGGAGAAGGCCATACAGCAAGTGTAATTCAAGTATGAGGCGAAACAGCACAAGTGTTGGAAATTACTGATGTCACTACTACAATATGCGGATTCTGGGACATTGATACTTTTCCATACTTAAGGAATTCAAGATGGTATTGTGTTTTTAAAATGTAAAAATGTTATTAGATTTCCATCTCATTGTTAATATCATGCCGGAACCTGCAAAGAAGTATAAAACTGTATCTTTTTCGTAATTTATTCTAGACTGAAGAGTTGATCATAGTTCATAAATGTAAAGCATGGTTTTAGTTTGTAATGTCCAAGGGCTAGGGTGTGAATACCGTCTTGCAAGATGTGTCTTTTGTCATCGTTAGCGCTGAGTGCGACTTTGTTGATTTCTTCGGTGTAAATATTATGCTGATGAGATCGGATAACGTTCATAGCTGCAAGCTTTTCATTTCCACTTAATAAGCAGTCTTTATAATCTTGATGAGTGATGTGTTTTTGAACGACTTTATTTTTAACCCCTTTGCATCTTTTCTCTTCTTTTTCATATGTTTTGTAAGAGTAGAGCTTAGGACGAAGCCCAACAAACTCTTTAATTAGTTTTCCACCAGCCTCGTCTTTGAACATGCCGATAATCTTATTATTTAACCCTACTTTAAACCCAGCGTTTTCAATAGCAGGATGGTCTTTAGAAAAGTTGCTTGTGTCAAATTTGGTTTCAAGATCGTCAGCAATGTCTTGATAAAAATCATCCGTTTCGATTTCATAGATGAGCGAGTCAGTATCAGTCATGAGTAGTTTCGCGCGATCTCCGTATTTAGGTTTGATATAGTCGTAATGATGCTCAAACATCAAAGTTTTGCTTATGTCTAGAACGCTCAGTCCTAAGTAAACAGGCTTGTTGTAAAAGAGTTTTGTTCTTTTCATGTGAACCGCTGCAAGGTTTTCATCAAAAATGGTATTTCTATCATAGTTAGGTTTTCTTGACAATTTTAAGACTTCTTTTTTAGTGGTGACTAGTTTAATATCAACATGCTTTCGAATATTCTCCATGGTTTTTCCAAAGACAGAGTTATTCATGAGTTTAAAAAATTCTTTTTCAAATTCGTTTTTAGCTTTTGCTCTTAATGTGGTGTTGAGGTCAATGTATTGTTTCATGAAAGGTTCTTCTTCAAAGGTAATACCTCGATGAATTTTGGTAATGATCAATCCAAGTCGTTCATAGAGTTTTAGGTTTTCGTGATGAATGACATATTTCTCCTTGTTGTTTAAATTAGGAACGAGCTTTTCTACTTTTCCAATGGTTAGTCTTTCAGGAGCTAAAGGATAGTCGTTGTGTAAATCATGTAGGCTTTCGGGATAGGTTAAATCGACTTCGAGAATACAAGGCATGGATTTCCAATTGGAGAGTTCATCCTCAGCCATCCATCTGAATCCTCTAACAGGAAGAGGTTTACACATAGCCCATCCATATAAATTATTTGCGTCTAAGTATTGAATGAATTTAGAAGGTTTTGAAGGATCATAGTCTGGCATGTATTTGTTGTTAGCAGTTCCATGTCGTTTGCTGATCATGCAAATTCCACCTCGTATACCTTTTTCTATCATATTAAGCATATCAATATCAGACAGAAGCTCTAACTGAATTCCAGTTAGCTTTAACATAGCATCCCAAGCCAAACCAGGTGAGGTGTAATACCAAGCAGGGTCAAGCTTGTAATATTCCATGCAAGTGTCTCTGAAATTTTCAAAGACATCGGCAAGTATCAAGACGTCAGACATGTTGTACAGTTTTTGGTAATCTTTAAACGTTTTACATCCAAATACATTCCAAACGTTTTGCGCATGTGCATAGTCTTCACAGCTTATCCCCTCATCATTCAGTTTGGAATAGAATGCTTCAATAGGAGGCAATTGCGTTTCAGAGAACTTTTCAATCGAGTCCACCCAGTCATAAGGGTAAATACCTTTTTTTCTTAATAAATCAAACTTTTCTCCAGAGTAATATTGAGCAACGTTTTTGCATTGGTCGTTGTTTAGATTTTTAGCTAGATCTTCTAACTTGAAACTCATGAACCTGTAGCTGTCGATAAACCTTAGCTCTTTCCATACTTCCTGAAGTTTACCTTTCTTATCAGTAAATTCTCTCACTTTGATTTTTTTCGAGAAACTGATATATTTTTCTTCATTGTTGGGTATGCAATTAAGCTTTCCACCTAATTTCTTGATGAACAAATGGCTGTCATAGCCAGACAAATTATGTAAAATGATGGGTATGAATTTTGGAAGTTTATAATCCAAGTTGCATTTGTTATGAGCAGCTCCTCGATACTTTCCAGTCAAATGACAGTGGTCTAAGACTTTGTCACCGTTAAGGTCTTTTTCGCAAATATGACATAGGGTTGCAGATTCATAATCTTTCTCATCCTTAACAGTCATGACTTTCTTTTTTATTAAATCAATCTTGTTAAGAATCTTTATAAGATCTGATTCAAGCATGGTTATAAACTTTTGAGCCACATCGTCATCATCGCTTTCAGCTGTGTACATGACTGGTTTTCCCTTGTAAAGGTTATCGTCAAAGCATTTGATATAATAGCAGAAGGAGCTTGGTATGTGCTTTTGGTATTGTTTGGTGTATGACTCTTTATTATTATATTCAGTTTTATCCTCGATGGGTTTGATAAAACTTTCAAAGTCAGCAAATACAACGTATGGAACCCTCATAGACTTGTTATAGTTTTTAAACTGAACAGTCGTCCCTTCTTTAGGAAGTTCGATTCTTACTGAGGTGTTGTCATAACAATAAGGTTGATGCTGTTGAAGCTTTTCTTCCTGGTCATAGCCTTGCAAGCAATTTCGACAATAATGTTGTTTTCTTTTACCTTTTGATGTTTGTGTAGACAATAACCTGCTTAAACTTTTAATAAGACAGTAATGGTCAGTGTCTTCGTTTGAAATAAGCAACAAATCAACACAGTTATTTCGATCTGTAAATTTAGATATTTTCAAAGGGTAAAGTTTTTCATTTTCATACCCAAAGACGTTAATGTTAATCGTTGGGTTATTCTTTTCAAACTTTTTAATTTGAGCGATCTTGACAGGAAACTCAATTCCATCCCAATTCAGCTCTTCTGATTTTAAAATAAGATCATTGTCAATTCTTTCGTTATGCGTATTTTTCAGATTCAACGCTCGAGCGACTGACCATTTAAAGCATTGATCGTCCTTGTTTTCCATGTTGATGATCGCCTTTTTGTCTTTCAGCTCTTTAGGCAGCTCCATGTAGGAAGAACCGCTGATAGGCTCGTAATCAGTAAAGTTAATATCCATCCTTAAAATCTTAGACAGGATACTATTAGAGCCTAAAGCATTGTATTTGACACTACTTTCCAAGACTTTCTCTTCCATCTCACCCATGAGCTCTCTTACATTTGTAGTCGTTAGAACAATCTCTGATCTTGATGAAAAGCTTGCTTCCCGAGTCACTTCTGCACCAGTCATCATGCTTACAGATTTCATTTCGCACGTTAAAATAATTCTTACTCTGGTGTTTCTCCCCCCTTCCATGGTTTGAATAGCAGACTCTCTCACCAAATTAAAAAAGGATGCAAGATCGTTATATCGAGAAGAAGGTCTATAAGAAAATTGTCTCATAGAACCCTCCGCTGAATGTTCAGTCATTTTAAACTTTACTTTAATTGGTTTTGGTACAGGTTGTTTATACTCTGTTTTTGATACAAGCGATTTGATAGACTGTATCTTTTTATCGATTTGTTTTGCTGATTTGCTTACCTTCTCCTTGACAACTTCAGGAACGTAGGGCTCTATCCATTCTTTAACATCATTAAACTTAGTTTTAACATAAGACACTACACTTTTTGTAACTTTTGTCAGAGTTGAAAATAAACCAGGTCTTGGTGTAGGAACCGGTCTAGGTGTAATAACGTTTGTTGAATCCTCGACTGATGTATCAAGAATAGAGGGTTCATCTCTTGTCGTCTGATTTTGCAAGAGAGAAGAAGGCTTGAATGAAATCAAGTCGCTAGACCTCGGTCTTGGAGCTGTCACAGGTCTTTTAGCTGCAGGACGAGGAGCTGGCACAGGTTTTTCAGATCCAACAACAATCCTTACTTTTGTCGGTTTTACAGAAACTTTTGTAGGCTTTATAGAAACTTTTGTCGGTTTTACAGAAACTTTTACAGGTGGTTGAACAAACCTCACCACGGTAGCATTAACAGGCAAAGGTCTTGCCTCAGTCGTTCGTCTACGAAGAGCAGCAGGAGCAGAGACAACTCTAGGAGGCTGCAAAGCCATTATAAGTTCCTCCTTTCTCATTTTAGAGTATCCTCTTATTTTCTCCTCTTTAGCAATTTCTTTTAATTCTTTCACAGTTTTACTTTCCATTTTTATTACGGAAAGATTTTTGTTTAAGCCACTTTCAATTTTTCGCTCTTTGGCGGTAGTTTTTGCTTTTTGCTTTTTAGCATCAGTTTTATCACCCATTTTATTAATGGAAAGAAATTTTTTTTCGATGCATTCAATTTTTCGCTCTTTAGCAATTAAATCTGGTTTTGAAGAATAGATACTCATTTTTATTATACCAAGATTTTTCTTTAAGTCAATTCAATTTTTTTAAATCTTGGCACACTTTCAGCATATTTTCTTCTTCGAAAAGTTTTTACCGTTTTTTAATTCCCCGCGAAAAGAATTAAAAAATTATTTGGAAAGACGTGAATACATATTTTTAATCTCTCTAATATGTTCAGTGATTTTACGACAATTATTACGTCCGCTAGCATTTAGTTTCCAATTTGTTCCGATCAGGAATTTATTACGCAGATAAATGTCTTCTTTTATATTTCTGATCACTTCTTCAAAAGGTGCTACTTCAACCATTTCTTTGAAAATGATTCGATGTTCCTTTGGAAGTTTTCTTACGTTTTTTAGAAATTTAAGCAAACTTTTTGATTTAGCCGTATCAGAAGTTGACTCAAAGCTATCATCAAGGGCATTTAAAAGATCATCCTTTTGCATGCTTTCCATCTTTTTATTTATGCCAAGAATTTTATTTAAGTCAATTTTTTAACATGTTAAAAGTTAAAAAATCAATTTTGCTGCTTTTTACGTTTTTCAAGCTTTTCAGAATTTAAAAATTCAATCTTGATTCCATCATCCACCTTTCCATCTCGACGCTCTAAATATCTCCATCCACGTCCAGTCCCTGCCATCGCTTTGTAAAGAGACTTGTATTCAGTCACCTCACCCGTTTCAATGTTGGTTATTCTCACAGTGATGGGTTTTTTCTTAACTAAACTAAGCCATTCCCATTTCGGATCAACAGGTTTTTTTTCTTTTGGAGGAGGCTTTACTTTTTTTTCTTTTGCTCTTTCTAAAATCTCATCTTTACTGATCAAATTATTTTCAACCGCAAGCATCATCAACGTTATTAAATCATCTGCTGTTTTACTAACGCCGTTTTCATTCAACAAATTTTTCAAATACGATGTTGTATATCTCATTTTTATTATACCAAGATTTTTTTTTAAGTCAATTCAAAAATCATGATTCTTTAGAATACTCTCCAATGACTGGTCTTGTGTTTTTTATTGCTTTCACAAGCTCATCCTTTTTCATTTCCGAGTAACCTTTTATCGCATGGCTTTTACCTAATTCACGCAATTCTTTTACCGTTTTGCTATCCGTTTTTATTCAGATAAAAAAAACTAATAAACAGCAGTCATGTTGGTTCCATCTGAAACAAATTTAAGCAGTTTGTCAGAAATAACCACTGCAAAAATAACGGTATTTGCAATAGTTGAAGTTCGAAATTTAAGGTTTACCACTAATTCAGCTGTTTCCGACGCCACTCTTTCTTTTTGCTTGCTGATATCCACAAAGAACAACGGATATAATTTTATATATTCAAGCAAGCTTAACCCAGATTGACAAACAAGTTCATTTGTGCCGTAATATTTATCATCAAAAGAGAACGCATCTGAATAAGCCATGACCACTCTCTTTTCTCCAAAATTCAAGTCGTAATTGTAATTTGGATACTTTATTCCATTAACAGTCACGTAAAAATTGCTAACATCACAATGGTCGAATAGTGATGGATTAACTGTTTGACTGGAATTTCTGTTTGTCTGAAGTCCGAACAAGATAAATCTTGGAATGCTTTTGTCAGTGACTCTTCCAAGCGACCAGGTAAATTCTGTTTGACCGGCTGGAATAAGCTGTCTTTCACATTTGTTTGATTTATAAGCCACTTGAATGGGAATTTTTTGAGCTATTAAATTCATGAAATCAGTCTTTTTCGAAATATCCAATTCAACGCGAGGCATATAAAGTCTGAATTTTTTAAGGTTGATCATTCCTCCACTAACGCTCTCCGCTCTATAAATCGCATCATCACATTCTTTCTTTGTAAAGGTGATGGTATGCCTAAACCCATAAACAACTTTGTCATAGGTTTCGCAAAATCCAAAAATGTGCTTCAACGGAATTTTAAACGAAAAAGCTCCAACGGATGTAGTGTCTGCAAACAAGTGGTCTCGTCTAACATTGAATCCTGAATTTCCAACAAGATTTGACGTATCCATATACCACATCTGTTTTAATCCATCAGCAAACTGAAATCCATAAGGATATTTCATCAATCCAAGTATGGTGGTGGCTGGACCTGGATACATCACTCTTTCCACTTGCTCTCCCGACAAGTCATAAGTCACATCATTAAACAAATACATCAAAGCGTTGTTCACCAGTGCAATGTTGTCTTTAGCATCGTAAAAGGTTCCATCGCTCTTTTTCAGCACTCCTTCAATAAGAATGTAAGCCTCTGATGGTACTGTTTGAATCGATTGACAGTCAATCTCAAAAGTAATCGTGCCTGAAGAATTTAAATCGAGATTGGTTGGAAGGTACTCAAAAAAATCAACTTTTTCAATACCAATATCATACTCTGGGTTCTCAGTAACTCTTAATCGCTCAGTACTTATCATTTTTTATATAATAAAAAAATTATTTAATTCATTTAAATGTCTCTCATTGCAAGACATTGCAAGTTTATAACAAGTCATCGCAATAGAATGCTATCTTCATACTATTTTCATGCCCTGTCCCATTTTCACCAGGTCTTGAATTCGAATCGCGTTCTTTTTAGACATTTTCTTAATTTGAATAGATGAACCAGTCTTTAATTTTTCAATGGTCTTTTTACCTTTATCAATAGCCACGTCTTTAGCAGCGGAGATGGCTGAAAGGGCTAACTCTGTCCCAGCAGATTTTGCAGCTGTAATCGCTTCTTGACCAATTTTGCTTGATGCAGCATTTTTAAGCAAATTCACTGTTGCTTTTGACACACTTGACGCAGCTGCTCTTTTTATGAAATTTTTAATCATGTCTACAATACCACCTCCACCAACAACGTTCTTTTTCACATGTCTTCTTTTGTTCACAATGAGCATTTTTTTTTAAATAAAACAATTTTTTTTAAATAATTTTATCAATAGCCTTCATTAACGATTTATATTCCTCTTTATTAATCTCTCCTTGTCTCAACAGCTCATCGCAAATAGCAACAGCCTCGTTTCTTGAAGCCGTGTTTCCAGCATGCCAAGCAGCTATACTCAATTCAAGCTTTTCCACCAACGCATTAGGATCGCTCGGAAGAATAATGACACCGCGACCTTTTTTACCTTTTTCAATACGCATCATTTTTTCCCAAATAGGAGCAATAAGTTGTTGATACTTTGGTCTTCTTGATGATTTCGGTTTATGCGGTTGCGAATCAGATCTTATAGCATCACTGTCCATTAAAATTTTTTCATAATTTTGCAAATCTTCATCGGTATAGCTCTTTGGTATTGTTAATTCAGTCATCAGTTCCCAAAGACCTTTTGTTCCATTATACTTTTCTTCACCGACAATGATATCATTTCCATCTATTTCAACCTCCATTTTTCCAATATACATTTTATCTCCAACTTTGTTCACTTCGAAAGGTCTTTTCTTTTTTTGATCGACTGACAGGCTTTTGATCATCTTTTCATTGCTCTCTATAATCGGCTTGAACAGCTTGCTCAAATCAGCTTGAAAATTAACATCTGAAATGTTGTCATTAATTTCTTTCACAATTTCATCCCTTTTATTTAGGTCTTGTATTTTAAAGAAAAACATCTTTTTAAAATACGTGGAAAAAAAACATAAATTGGTTTTTACGACTACGTTGATCCTTTCTTAAAAAGGTTATTGAACGTTTGAATCGCGTCTTCTCGACCTTTTTGAATCAAGTTTTCTTTAGTAACTTCATCTATTCCCTTTTTGGTTTTGGTTCGTATTTCCTCCATCAAGGATTTAAATTTTTGAAGCTCATCAATAATCAATTGAAACTCTGAATCGTTTATTTTTCCATCCATCAACGCTTTGGAAATGTGCTCGCTAATCGTATTCAATTTCGACTCTGCCAACACTTTGATCTTTTCATGCTTCTCTGCTTTTAATGCTAGTTTTTTGTTGACTTGTCCTCCTACAATGGATAAAAACCCCATTCCAATAGCCACACCTTCACACGCAATTGCAACAGGGGCAGCAGCGATGGTTGATAAAAGCCCTATTCCAGTCGCACCCAATGCTATACATAATCCTTGCATCACATTATCCACATTCGAAATGATTCTGAACACGCGATGGTACTTTTTGCTTAGATGAACTCTCTTTGCTTTTTCACTCTCTATCTCTTTCTGAATCTCGCTTATTTTATGAAGCCTATAAACATGCCCTTCATCTACAGGAGCTGATGGAAGAACTGGATAAAGTTTTTCATTCAATATTTCCATTTTTTATTAATAAAAAAACTATTTTAAATCAATATAGTTAATCTTGCAAAGTTTTTCTCCTTTTTTAACGGTGACTTCCTTGTTGTTATAATTGTGTATGGTTATAAATATCTCATCCACAGACTCGGAAAAAATAGCATCGTTTTTGAAATAATTCAATTGGTTGCTTATTTTATCCATCAAAGTGACGACAGCAATTCCTTTGTCTAATTGTAAACCTACAGACAACGATATCTGCTTGTGAGATACAGGAGGAAATTTAATGTCTTGTTGAGCAAAAATCTCATATTGTTTGTTAACGTTGAAATAAGGTGGATGATCTAACGTTTTCGTAGACACAATAATGTTGTTTGGTTTTCTTTCCTCCAACTCTCTAACCCTCTCTTCCAAAATTTTTAATTGCAAATCCAAACTATGAACTTCTGCTGAGGCAACATTTCTAAAAAACTTGTGAGGAGCATGCATTTTACATATTAAAAATAAATTTTTTAGATCATTTTATTCTTTATATGTGAGGAATAAAATGATTATCGTTTTAAGCAGCAGAAGCACACACTCTATATTCATCCTTTTTAAAACCTTCAATCAACGCCTCAATCTTTAATCTATTTCTTTTCTCCTCCTCATCATTGATGTAAATGATAAAGTTGTTTCCACCCGTTTCATTACGCATATCTTGTAACAATTCATTATATATATAATCATCATATTCATTTTGTTCTTCAACACTCATCGAATTGTAATCTAAAACTATAGTATCATTATAAGGTCCATTGTAAGGTAAATCTTCAGGATCATCATTTTCAGAACTAGGCAAACTAAATACAGCAGCTTCGTCTAAAACATTAAAATCATCATCGCTTAAATAATATCTTTCCATAAATTCTTGCGTAAATTTTTCAGTATATTCTTCCATAAATTGTTCATAAATTTCTTCTATTTCATAAGTAAATTCATCTCTTTCTATCAACTCTAACGCATATTCTTCAAGACTAGTAATTTCTTCCGGCGTTGGAGGTTCTATCCTTTCATTCATTGCATTTAGCCGTTCTATCATCGCACGCTGATTTTCTGACATACTCATTGTTATTTTTTATATGAAAAGAAATTTATTTAACTCAAAATTCAAATTTTTTTTCTTATCATACAAAAACAGCGTGTCTATTTTTGCAAACTTAACAATTCATTATTATCTACCCATGAATTAAACGAGTCTGGATATCCCAACCATTTGACTAACGACTTGCTCTTGGTTTTGCGAATGATTTTTTCAATTCTGAATATGTCTTGATGCGTCTTTTGCATCTCCTGCTCGTAAAAGGTGCCTTGAATTTCTTCACCGTTAGCGTCAGCGATTTTATACGTGGGTGGATTCGTATGCTGAACATTTGACACTGTAAAAACCTCTTCAGTCCATCTCGGTGTATACCCTTTTTCAAAATGAGACTTCTTTTTTACGATCCTCACTTGATCACCCATTAAGAATTTCGGTTTTGCTGGTAATGTTTGATCCTTTCCATACATATTCCACCATACCCTACCTTTATTCTTTTCATCGCTGGCCTCCAATGGAGTCATTTTGATGGAAGAGTGCTTTGTGTTGTTGTAATTTTTCACCATCTCATCTAATACGTCAATATATTTATTGGTATTGTTGGCTGAAAAATATTTAAACATTCTCTCTTTCATTGTTCTATTCCATCGCTCGACAACAGAACTTTTTTCCTCGTTTTCAGTGGAGTATAATTGCACACCCAACGCTCTCACATGTCTGTTGTAAAACTCTTTTCCTTTGTCTACCCACAATTTGACGCATTTTCTTTCTGTGAAAATCTTTTTCAACGCTTCAGCCACTTCAAGACCTGTTTTGCTTTTTAACGGAACGATCCATCCATACTTTGAAAACACGTCGATCACCATGAGCAAATATTTTACCCCGTTGTTGAATTTTGAAAACGATTGCATGTCAACCAAATCAGCAGCCCATATCTCATCAATGTCGTTCACAATCACTTTTCTTTTCTTAAAATGATGAATCACCGGTTTATGAAGCTCCTCTGCAAGTTGATCCGTCCATTTCAAATCACTCACACCCAATCCGAATTTAGCTTTGGCTTTGATGATGGGTTCGATGATTTTTCGCTCGCTTATTTCTCTCTGAGTAGGGTTTGGAATGGAGTTCATTTCTTCAAGCATCATTCGATCTGCTACATTTCTGCTTTTAACATCGTTTAAATATTTATAAGCTAAATCGTGGTGGTATGCTGCATTGTCTACTCTATCCACCGGTTTGCTCCACTCTTGATACATGTCTGTGGAAGTAAGCCTTTTGTCTAAATTGGTTCCCGGTCCAGCAAAATTCATCCCTGGAATGTGCATTTCTCCTGGAAACTTTGCCCATGGAAGCTTTATTTTTTTTGAAAAATTGTTGATCGATTCCACCAAGTCTCCTCCTTTTGCAGCCGAAACAAACTTGCATTTTGTTATCCCACAAGAGTCGCAAGTTCCTTTAAGCATATTTCTGTTGTTTTTTGTGATCTCGTTTTTCAAGTGAATGGTTTCAGTCTCTCTTTTGCATTTAACGCAGTACATTTTAACATATATAAAAACTTTTTTAATATAAAAAATATGGAAGTGATGAAATTGTCGTGTAAAATTGGAAAAACCAAAAGAAACAACAGCAAGCTTTTACCGAGAAGCATTCGAGGAATCATTGTTGGAAAGTCTGGATACGGAAAAACAACGTTGCTACTCAATTTACTTTTAAGACCTGGATGGCTAGATTACAATCATTTGCAAGTGTTTGGAAAATCTCTTTTTCAACCGGAATATAAAATACTCAAAAGCTCGTTCGAAAATAAACTTCCTAAAAAGGATATTGTTGATTTGTTAACGGATGATGTACAAGACGAAATGGAAAAATTGAATTTAATCCATGAAGATGTTATTAACGATCTTTCAAAAAAATATTCCAACAATGATGATATGGAATGTCAATTTTTCGAAACAGCAGACGATGTACCTGAACCTGAAGATCTTGATTCATCCAAAAACAATTTAATGATCTTTGACGATTTGCAATTGACTAATCAAAACAAATGTGAAAAATACTACATCCGAGGAAGGCACTCTAACGTCGACTGCTTTTACCTCGCTCAAAACTATTTCGAGATTCCAAGACATACCATTAGAGAAAATGCTAACTTTATTTGTCTCTTTAAACAAGACCAAAAAAGCGTTAATCACATTTATCAAGATCACGTTTCCTGCGATATGAAAATAGAAGAATTTAAAGCCTTTTGCAATCATTGCTGGAATGAACCTCACGGATTTGCTGTCATTGATCTCTCTTCTAAAAAGAACGAGGGAAAGTACCGAAGCGGGTTTGATGATTTTTTATTTTTCTAAAACAATTTAAAAAATAATTATTATTTTAAAAATGACAGGTATAATCATCGGTGTAGATGGAAAATCAAGTGTTATCACTACTGAATTTTTGGATAAAATCGTTTTTGACGAAGGAAAAAGTTATGAAATGGCTTTTCTCGGTCTTGAGACTTACAACAGCATTCCAAATGTAAACAGTAAAAACAATTCTTTCAAATACAGCATGGACAATGGAGCTCATTGGGAGAACATTAACATTCCATCAGGAAGCTATGACATTAAAGACATCAACAATTATTTACAAAAGACCGTCTCAAACACAATAAAAAATTATGCGTCTCAAAGCGCTAGCTACGTCACAGCAAATAAAATCAGCTACTCTCCCGATAACATAAAAATCGGATCCAATTTAAGCACTTTAAAATCAACCATCACACTTGGAATGAATTATTTGATGGATTTGAACGTGGAAAACAGCATCGCATCAGTTTTAGGGTTTACTAAAAGAAAATTAAATTCCAATTCCGAATACGAGTCGGATCAAATCGTTAGAATTTCAAGCATTAGCACCATCAGAATCGTTAACAACGTTATCGGATCATCCTATATTAATGGAACCCAACTCAATTGCATTTACTCCTTTTATCCAAATGTTAGTCCTGGCTATAAAATCATTGAGAGACCAATGCATTTGATTTATCTTCCTGTTAAACTGTTTGAAATTTCAACAATGGTTACTCGCATCATTGATCAGAATGGAGATTTGGTTGATTTTCGTGGAGAGGATATTGCAATACGATATCATATTCGAGAAGTGAAATAAATAATTTTTAATACATAAAAAATGAGCAATTATCAAAATATCAAAATTAATATCTCGCAGAGCCAATCTGATAAAATTAAAAAAGCCATTCAAGACAAAACCGATACTAGCATTAAGCTTTCTCATCAAGACTTGAACGGTAAACATGTTCTCGCTATCACTAATGCGCAATTGAATAAAATTAGAAAAGCGTATGAAGCTGGTAAAGGAGTCACACTCAAACTGAGCAGAAAACAATTATCATACAACTCGAAAGTTGAAGGTGGATTTATCGGAGCTCTTCTACCGTTACTAGGTATGTTAGGCAGCACTCTTGCTACAAGAGTAGTCCCAGCTCTAGCTACTGGATTGTTAGCAGGTGTAGGCTCTTCTGCCGGTTCTGCTATGGTTGATAAAATTGCAGGAAGAGGTCTTTTTTACATGAGCAAAAATGGGAAAGGAATGAAGATAAAAACTTTAGGTGGAGAAGGATTGTTTATCACCCCATGGACTAAAAATGTTTACGGTGATGGACTCTTCATTAAAACTGGAAAAGGCTATCAATCTGCTGGAGCTGGATTATTACTCGGACCTAACTCACCCTTTAATAGTATACCCTTTTTAGGTGCTATTCTATGAAAATCGCTTGTTAAAAAATTCGGATAAACTTTTTAAGAAATTAAAAAAAAAATGATTGACTTTCAATGGATTGATGTAGAAGGAATTGTTTTACCTAATGAAGCTTTAACTAACTTTCAATTGATAAAGGCTACTAAACAGTTAAAATTAAAAAACTTTCAAGGTGTGTTTGTCAGGGATGAGTTACCAAAAAAGCCAATGAAAAAAGAATGTGGAATCGTGAATACGGGAGATTCAAGCACTGGTGGATTTCATTGGGTCTGTTGGTATAAAGACGGAGACAAAAAATACAGTTTTGACTCTTATGCCCAGCCTCCTCTTGTCGAGCTCGTTGACTATTTGAAAAGCCCTGTTTATTATAACAGCGAGAGAGTTCAGTTTGGTGATACGTCTTATTGTGGTCATTTGTGTCTTTACATCTTAAAAAAATTGAATGAAGGTCTTGACTTTCAAGAAGTTATCAATACCTTGTGGTGAAATTTTTAAAGAATAAATTTTTTTTTAAAAATAACAAACCATGAACGTTATCCGATCTCATCAGCATAATATTTACACCGAAGAAATCAACAAAGTCGCACTCAGCGCTAACGATGACAAAAGACACATCTTGCAAGACGGTATTCACACCCTAGCCCTTGGACATTACAAACTAAAACCATGCTTTACATTTATGAACTATGATCAACTCTTCAGTCTAGAATAAATTACGAAAAAGATACAGTTTTATACTTCTTTGCAGGTTCCGGCATGATATTAACAATGAGATGGAAATCTAATAACATTTTTACATTTTAAAAACACAATACCATCTTGAATTCCTTAAGTATGGAAAAGTATCAATGTCCCAGAATCCGCATATTGTAGTAGTGATGTCCAAATCCTTTTTAAATACCGCTTTTTGAATCTACAATATTGAGCTATATAACTAATTTCAAGTTCGGATTCACACAATTCAAAAAAAGAAAAATTTTTAAGCATTTGAATTTAATGCTAAAATCGTGATTCAAATTTTAATTCTCCACCAGTTACTGTTGAAGAGGCTTTACCAGGCATTATGACCAGTATGACGGTTTTTTACCAGATTGTTTTAATGTAAGAGGAATTTAAAATTTATTACTAAAAAAACACTAAATAAACTTTTATAATTTCAAACTTGCTTTACTAAGAAATTTCAAACATATGTATTAAACATTTAGTTTTTTTTAACAAAAAAGTAGCAATTTGGCAAAATCAAAACTTTTGAAAAGTAGAATTTTGTTTAAAAATTAGAGATGCGGAAAATCCATCGATTCCATGAAACTCGGAACGAGATCTTATTCACTTTAAAGCAGAAAATTAGTAAATTGCATCTCATTCCCATTTTCAAGGAATATAAACGGTGTGAAGGAAAGGCAAAAGCAATCTTTATTGCTTTACTATTTAAACTAAAAATTAGTAGAAAAACTATTTTTGGAAATAAAATATGCTATAAAATAAACGTGGTTAGGCATGAAGTTATTTTTTATCGATGTTGTAGCAACATTTATTTTTCTTTGAATCGATATATTACAGAAAAATGAGCTATTAAGGTCTTCCTTTCGGAATAGGTTATTTTGTGAGTTTTCGTTTTCGTCGTCAGTTTCATTATATTAATCTGTGAGAAATATAATTATCTATGAATTAATTATCTAATTAGCTATGAATTTACATAAAATGCTATACGATAGGCTTATTTTAAAAATATTTTATAAATCTTATGAACTTAAAATTTGTTTGTCTCGTATTTTCTTTATTTACAAACGGAAAAAATATATTTTAATTAGTTTAATCTTTAAAACTTTATCAAGTCATCACACCACATTGTTATTAAAACTTTTAGTTTGACAATGCTACTATTTCTTTATTGCACCTATTATAATGAAAAAAAATTTTCAATTTATTATTATATGAAATAGGGTATTCTCCTATATTATTCAACTTAAAGTAGATTCAATCTTAAGTGACTCTGAATATTTATTATTTTATATATGCATTATGAAATTTAAATTAAAAAAAAAAAATCCCAAGAAAGGATTTTTTTCAAAATCACTTAAAGCAATCCTAGATTTATGTACTGTTTATCGCAAATTGCTTTTAAAATTTTTACTCCATTTGCGCTACATGTATTTTGAGAAAATTTTTTGGATATTTACCATTCATTATTTTTACCACAATTTTCAAATGTCTTATAGCTTAGAGATATTAAAATAATTTTTAATATGCCATAACATGTAAGAATTTTACTAAAAATAGATGTAAACTTTTAGGAGTTAATCTAATATCAGAAAAATAAAAAACCTATGAAAAAAAATCTGATTAATAAAATAAAAAAAACACATTTTTTAACATTTTCCTTTATTCCCTTTTTGATTTTATTGTTTTAATAAGGATGGAACTTATGAGGTTTTTCTCTTCCATAAACATTTTTAGCAATCTCGGATGTTAGCTGGACTGCTTTCTTTACAGATTGCGAAATGTTAGGCATTTCTATAAGACAGTTTTTCCTCAGATTCTTTTGCTACTTAGGGCATTTCGGAAATTGTGCAAATAATATAAATGTGCTAATAACACACCCAAAGTTTGAACAACTATGATATCTTTTTTTACTTGATGAGTTGTTTCTTTGACATGAGTTCAAAGATTACGGAAGGCTAAATACAATTTAACAAAGGCTACCTCTAATTTTTGTTAGCTATATGCATGCTGCATATTACTGTTAATGCGCTATTGTGTCATGATATTTGCTGTAATAAGTGCAATATCACATGCCATTCTTGTAAAGCGAAATTTATTTATACATATGAATTTTAGCTTTTTTTAATGTACGGATATTATAATTATGCCATGCTGCAAGAGTTAATTGTTGCGAATACTAAGAGCAGTTTTTATTGATAAGATGCAAATTTTTATTTAACATTAAATAAATTTTGTATTTCAATCTTCCTTTCTTAAACTTCACGCCTTCTATGAATATTGGATTGAGATTGTAATTATCTATCTCTTCCAGCATACATTTGTAACCAACATTAGTGCAACGTTTTCAAACATGTTATTTCTTTATTAAATATTTCTAATAATGTAACATGTAATTTTATAATGTAATTTTTTGCTGTAATTATTAGTATGAAGCCTAAGCTGTATATAAATAAGGTTGCAATTTAGAAATGCGTGACAGAAGTTATTTTTAAAGATTGCAATTCTGATTGGACAAATTATTTATGCTATTTATGATGCAACCTCCACCAAAACTTAACACAGAACTTATATTTTGCTTTGAAATGACTGTTTAATCCAAACCCAGTGGGTATGCATTCACCGCAGAACTTCCCCAAAACGTCCATAAGTGGTCGTGCGGACGATGCAGCCCAATTGGAATGGAATAAAAAAAACCTCACCCTCCTTAATTTTCTAAAGTGATGAAATTCTAAACATGCCTAATGTAGATCTACGTAGTCAATTGCCAGCTTCCAGTATTTTCGCCGTATGTTTTAATGTTCTGTAAGATAAGTTATTATGTCATTTCTTTTTTAACATCCTGAGAATATTATAGTATTTAATTGATTTATTGAAAGATTGCTAACAGTTTATAGTTAAACTTTAAAATTACTACTTGTAAGAATATTTCGTTATTTTATAAAACAATAAGTATTTAGAGTTACCTAGTATTGAGCCTACTACAAACTAACTGCTATATGAGAGTTTCGTGTTATCATATAATATCATCATATCTTGTTTAAAATAAGTTGATTGTTTGAATGGTAAATACAATACGAAATGGCACTACTTATAATCATTAATCCTATTATGTTATTATTTTGGTCATTTGTGTTTTATTTTCAAAATGTATATAATATATTGAATACTAGGTTCTTTATAGAATCATTTGTCCATGATAAGTTTGAAAGATTGTAAAACCTTATTCTTATTGTATTTAAACTAACAATAGCGATCGAAATTCGAAACAAAAAGACAATAATGGTGAATGTGCAGAAACCTCTGTCGATTAGTTTTATAAAGAAAACATTTATGAAAGATTAGCTAAATGATCTATAAAGGTTAAAACCGTTTTGTGGCATTTAAAACTCTGATTAACAATTTAAATAAAAGCTTCTCCTGTCTTCCTCACACCTCACTGAAAACAAGGTGCGAGGCACCATATAGCAGTGTTAACAGGTGGTGGTGTTATAACATTGGTTTAGACCCTGTATTTAGATTTTCGGAAATGTTTGGTGATAGATTTATCAATTTTTTTTTTTTAAGTATTTAAAAATGTTTAACATTGAAACTTACAGGCGGATATGTAATTTTCATTACTTTCTCTTTACATTTTTATTGAAATAAAAAAACAAAGTAAAGCACCTTTAATTATTAAAAAGCTTTTTTTTATTTAATTAATTGTCTTTTAGTAATTAAATAAGTAAAAGCTAGCAGTTGCTAACTGTTTCTAGTTGCATAATAACTCCTCACAGGCGTTGACATACGAACTGAAAGCATGTTTGTGGCCATTATGTTGACATTTGATTGATATGACCGATATATCATGCTAATATTATCAATACATATCAGAAGTTTTTATTTGAAGCATATATTTAAAATTCCTAAACATTCAAAAGAACAAAATGGTAATTTTGTTAGAAAAATTTGCATTTGCTGCTTCATGAAAGGCAAGGATTTAAGACCAATAAATAATACTGAAACAACTTATTTGAATCTAAATAAAAAGAAAAATGACAACTCAAACCTTATCAAAACTATCTTCTGGAAAGGTTATTCAGCGGATAAGCCTGATCTTTCTACCATGCTTTGCTCGAAATGTAGAAAAAAACTTGCAGGGACTCTACCTTACTTCACTATGCGGCCATGTTATGAAGGTAACTATAATTTTATTAATGTTTAATTTAATTAAGTTAAAATTTAGTTTCGCTATTTTAGTTGTAATAGTTACTCTACATATGCTATAAAATTTAGACCTGAATACCAGAGTTATTAGAGGGAGAAAATGTGAATGTTTTATTTGTGAAAATAGGCGCAAATCAAAAATGGAAAAAATATTTTCCCCTAGGGTTGAATGTGTGTCGGGAAAACTTGTTTACCAATGCGCTGAAGATGTTTTAAATAAACCTGCAGAAAAACTAATTTGTAAAGATTGTTATACCCAAGTGGGACAAGGAATTCCACATCCCTGTACAAAATTCGAAGACAAAGGAACTTGACTCCCATTGTAAAATCAACATCCCCAACAATGCAAGAAAAAGTTCTGTCCAGTTCTATCAAAGATCTAAGCACAGATGATTCAGGGAACACCTTAGCTTTGAAAACTTTTGGTCCAAAGCAACTGACTGTCTCTTTCGGAAAGACTGAGGTTAAGAAACCTTTCTTTTCTTTAGATAAATTAAGCAAACTTTAATTAAAACTACATGCCAGATAAGTTTTTTTTGCTTAAAAATACATTTAGAAATAATTTTGTTATGAGTTTAAAGCCAATTTTTGTAATAACTTAATTATGATTTCTAAGTCATCGTAACATGATTGAAGTTGCACGATTTCTGAGAAGTGAAGCAGGACGGAAAAGTGTGGAGTCTGATTTCAATATTAAACTGATTGAGAACAATGAAATGATTAGAAAATTATTTAATGGTGATAAACTCCCGTTGCTATTCGAATTAAATGAAAGCAAAGAGTTAAGTAAACTGTTACTTAAAAAAATATTTTTTTAATAACTAGATTGCAATCTGGATCATTCATTTTGATTTTTTATGGATGTATAGTTGGTAGAAAAATGATGTTGATATCAAATTAGGTGTAGATGGAGGGCAGGGATTCCTTAAAGTTACTCTGTCAATCACCCTAAAACCAGAGTTAAAAAATAATAAAGTTCCAGAAAAACTGAGCAACTGTGACGGATATGCGAGCAAAGATTTTAAAGATTCAAGAGTCCACAAAACTATTATATTGGCCATTTTGACTTCATAGAACGAAAAGTACCATAATTTGTGGATTATAACGAAAAAACGTTCTACTATGTTGAAAATGTGTTATCATACAAAAAAAATGTCAAACAGATCCTGAATAGTCTAAAATAGGCCTAAAGAAACAAACTTGTTTCTGTGCATTAGACTTAATGTTGAATAACATTTATTTTGGTATGGGGATTGAATTATGAGCAAAGTAACCTCTCTAATTTCTTTAATGCGCTGTTTTCTAATGCATAGAAATAAATTTGTATCTTAAGACCTTGACTATTCAGGATCTGTTTGACTTTTTTTTTTTATATTTAAACACATCTTCTATTGAGCGAGAATACTCACGTCTCTTTTTTTTTTCTTTTTTTTTTTTTTAAAGTCCTTCAGAGTAGTTCTCTCTTTTAAATTAGACATAGATTAATGGGTTACGCTTTTTCTGGATATCTCTAAAGTTATGCAGCTCCGTTATTACAAACAATATTAATTTGTTGTTCGGCATTTTTTTAATAACTTTAAAATCCTAAAGTATCTTTTAATCTGTATCCTGCAAAACAAAACTTTTAATCTTAAGAAAAATACAGATAAGCATCTGATACTATTCATTCTATTGTGAGATTACTTTGTTCATTCTGAGAGCATTCTTTAAGAGTTTCATTACACCCTCCTTTACAGAGAATTTAATAACATTTTTATTTAGAAATTTTATTTTACCCTAAAATTTCCTTATTACTCAGAACAGAATGCACAAAATACCTAAGCTATCCTACATTCTTATTCTTTCTTTGTAGGAGGCTGACAAAGCTTTCTAGTTTCCAGACTACTTATATAGTTGAACTCCCGTAATTTTACAGTTTTTAAAATTTTAGATAGATATATGCTATACTGCTTAATTATTTGCAAACTTTATGCATCAGTTAGTTTAAACTTTTAACAGTTTGTTGTATAAAAGTGTTAGAAAATACGATATTTAAAATGGCCCACATATTTCAATAACTCGCTTTGTCGTTTCGGGAGGTATAAAAGTGTTAGAAAATACGATATTTAAAATAGCCCACATAACTATTTCAATAACTCTTTTTCTCGTTTTGGGAGGTTTTCTCGGTAAAAATGAAACAGAAGTAGAATTCTCTTCTACGTTGCAAATAAGTAAGTTAGGGCTTCTCTTATTTAGGAAAAAGAAGTGATGGGCAATCAGCAGTATCATTATCTATTAAAATTGGTGAAGATGTAAAATTGTTTTGTAATTCAGCTTAGTAATTCAGAGGATCAATATGAGGCTCATTTTGAAATTTTTGAAAGAACAACTTTTGAAAACTGAACTATCCATCTTTGCAATAATTTTACATCGTATAATAACCGTGGTTACTTGTTGCATATTGGTGAATTATGCGATATTTTTTCATATGCTAAAAAACGATGCACTGAATATCGTTTATCGATAATCTATAGACCACTGCAGTCATCTCTTTTATGCTGTTAACCAAGAGATTTTCAGTCTTATCTGGCAAAAAATTCTTAAATAGTGTCAAGTAAGTTTTTATGCATGTAATCAGTCTCAATTACCTTAACTCTTTTTTTGCAACTTTCGTTCTAAGCCATCTCCATTAACATAATTTGAACAGACCGATTGCCTCAGGTAATGTTTTTTTTTTAGTTTCGCACCTCGTTTTACTTCCTGTGAAAATAAGTTTATACTTTAGTATTGATTATACATAGAGTATTTTATAAATATGAAGGTACAGATTTTTTATATGGATAAAACCGTTATGTTATGTAAAAGATTTTTCACTTCTTCTAAAGCATATAATAACTCAGTAGCCTCAAAAAGCAAAACAAGGCTCGTTTGCAAAAACTTATGAGGACCCACTCATCTTTAAAATATTATGTAGACTTAAGTTTTTGGCTTCAGGTAAGCTCTGATAAGGAGCGCATCATCGAATTAGTAAGAAAGATATTTTTTCATGAAGTTAGAATATTCGGTGTACTTAAAATGATCAAAATATTTTGTACTTTTTGTGTATTGTTGATGCCAAACAATATAGTTTCAACAACAAAGTGAACAAAAACTTTTGATGCAAAAAGAACTGAAGTGGTAAATTTGATTCAAGCGGGTTTAGCTACAAGCGAAGTGATTAGAATATCAGTATTGTCTAAAAGTAAAGTTTGTAAGGTTAAAAAGTATGACAGCATTGAAAGAACTCAGATGACAACTCCTGTGAATAAAAAAGTTGATAAGAACTTTACAGAACGATTTCAGAAGCGTTTTGATTCTTTTCATCACGATTTTCAAGTCGTTCTGAAAAATTCTCATCAACTTTTTTAGTTGATAAAAAATTCACAAAACGATTGGTATAACTGAACATCTTTTCATCAAGTTCAAAAGTGTTTGAAATCGATTAAATGACGTTCAGCAATATAAGGCCCACCAGTTAACTTTTTACAAGGGCTTAGAAATCTACGTTAAGCCACGTCTAGAAGATGCCATTGAAAAAATGGAGATTTAATCAAATCTTAAGGCAGACAAGGCATTTGCTTAAAACATTTCTTTTATAAAGCATTACTTAGAAATGATTACGTGTTGCTCAAGAACATCTTAAGTCCAGTAATAAGAAAAACACGGTAAACTTTTTAAATGAAATGGTTTACTATTTTACCTAGTGTCACACATTTGAAAATGTTCAGTGTTACCACCCTCCCCTAGAAAAAAAATAAGTTTCTTTTTCTAGGGGAGGGCGGCAATACTGAAAAATACCATCGTTTCTTTTTGTAAATTCTTTTTCTAGGCAAATATTTGAGAAACTAATGTTTATAACTATTGTTACAAACAGCGCTCAGGAATTAAAAACACTTTATCCAACAAATAGCATTTTTTATTAGCGTGGAGGTTCGGTTAAAAGTGCCCTAGAAACAGGGAAAGTTGGGAGGACAACCCTAATTTTATAAATAATCGTGCAATTGGCAATTGAATAAGAAAATTCTAATAAGTTGGTTTTTTATTACATAAAACAAAACGTAACAAAATATTTACAAAACATAAATAGCACTGCTGAAAGTGTAAAAAAAAAACTCGGCTAATCAACAGAACAGCTAATTGTAAAGCAGCAAATGTAAAAAAAACGCAGCATAAAATAACAGATTGCTTAGTTGCCGATCAAAAACTAGCAAGTCTGAACGACCTGTCGAAAATAAGTTAATAAACATTTTCTTTCAGTTTTAAAGTCGTAGATTTCATTTCGGAAGATTTTGGAGTATTGGAAGATGATGTAACATTGTATTGTTTGTGATTTGCAAAGCACCGCTGCCACTCGATCCTAGCTTCTTTATTTCTCAATATGTAAAACACAAATATGAAGAAGCCTTGCAAAGAGGTTGTAATACAGAACAACCATTGAAAGACCGTTGACAAGTCTTTAACTGCCAATACTGCGAATAGCCAAGTCATGCCGAGGAGAGTAGCGCACATAAATGCAATTCTAACTTGCGATAAGTAATAGTCTTTTGAAGTGGCTTCTTTGCCAGTACTTACTCTTTTCGTCAAGCTGTAAATCGTCACTACTAAAACAACAGCGTTTACAAGGAGAATCAGACAGACTGGGAGAAGAACACCAAAATAAAACGAGTATCCACGAATGACGCACCTAAACAAGTTTTTACAAGTTTTTATTTTTCAACTTTTTTTTACCTAAATACTCATTTCAAACAGTTATTATCGTTTGAATCAAAAGATTCAACAATAAGAAACTTATCTATTAAAAATGTGAATATCATAGACTAAAATATTCAAACAAAATTATCTTACACTTTATCGTTTCCGAGCTGATCTGGTTTTAAGATACCAGTGTTAAAAGCAATTACAGCTGGAACTCCTACAAACAGAACATTTAATGAACTATGATTAATTTCTTATTTGGTCTTTTGTCAACTGCATACTTTTACTGATACCCGCTGTTTATTTTTGATACCTATTGTTTTTTTTTTTTGTTTTTTTTTTATAACCACTGATTATATTTGAGATTAAGAAATCTTTCATTGCTAGTAGATCTCTTGAATTATTATCCACATCATGCAAAGTAGAACAGTTTTTTAAACTTACCCCATGCAAAGATGCCAGCATTTCGCAAAAAGTTGTTATTGCTATTTCTTTTAAATACGGTAACAAAAGAACGATACAAGTTAAATGCTTCAACCAACATCCAACAAAACGTCGATAAAATGAAAAAATGTATTATAGCTGCAATAACTTGACAGCCTCGTCTGGGTGAAGTCTTTTCTGCTCCAATCAAAAACGTTAGAAGAAGTCCCGTCAAAGAAATGCAAAAACATATGAGAATTTTCTGCGGAAGTTTTTTACGAAGGTTACTGGAAATATATTTTTTAATAAGTATAACTTAAAAACAATATTTTAAAGGAACAAGTTTATTTAATACAAAATAAATGCTTGAAAACTCCACATACCGAAACGCAATAAGTGTTAGCAAAGTAAGTGATAATCCAACTAACGAAAATCCACAACCAATAAAAGTAATTATCTTCAACGCCAATGGATTTTCGGAATTTTGATTTACATCCAATAGCAGAGCAAAGTTGGTAAGGTGATCACAAGCACAAGTATAAAACTCATCATTATTAATTCCGGCCTCATATTTATAGCAACCAGTCATCATCCATTTTCCAAAAATACCTTTTATGCCAGTTTCTTAAAAAAATGGGTAAAATGAAAGGGGGAAAAAACATAAGGTAAATGTAGTAAAGCTTTTATGCTTCAGATGGCTTTATATTGTAAGTGCATGTGATCATAAATTTCTTAGTTTCTAATAAACTTGCAACAAAGATCACAAATCTAATATTTTACTTTTCAAAATCAGTTTAGGTAACAAACAATGCAATAGACCAAATATTACAATATTTCAAAAAAAATTACCAACTCCTTCATCCCAATAATGACAATTGCTGATGCCAGAAAATCCTAAAGACTGGACCCTTTTAAACGTTAAAATAATTGGATGCCTTAGATTAGTCACATTTTTGCTACCAAAAGATGCTGAGAGGGTGACACTTTGGATAATTTGCTTATATGAAAAGTTTTTCCCCACCAATTTTAACAAACTATTTTCGCTCAAAAAAAAAGAATCATAACGAAAAAAGTATGAGTGAATAACTTCGCTTTCATTAGAAAATGCATCACTGGGTATTTGAATCATAGCATAAGTTGCATCGGTCTTGTTCAAACCAGTCATGCTGTTTAAACCAATTTTAACAGAACCATTTGACAATTGATGTGCTGAAAGTATTATGTTCCCTTTTTTCACTTTTTCTACATGGAAAGCAATATTTTTATTACTGATAGAAATGGATCCTTCAATTTGCTTTGAATAAATTTCAGCAAGCTTAGAGAGAGTGTTCAAAATGCTTGTTGAAGAAGATGTCTCAATTTGTGATTTGGCAATAAATGTTGCATTTGAGTCGAGCAAAATATCTATAGTATGTAAAACATCTTTGAAAACCTGTCAAAAAAATTTTAAATGTATTTTTTTAAAAAAAGGGACACAATTAGCAGCATTAAATTGTTAATTATTTCCTTGAATTTTTTTTAGAATTATTTTACCTGCTTTGGTGCAGCTGTATCATTGAGAAGCGCATCAGCAATAAATCGTATAACTTTTGCAACAAAGTTAACATCATGATAATTTGATATTACTGATCCATTTGTAACAATGTCAATGAGATTTTTTGAAATAGCGCTAATTAAACTACATCTTTTTATAGAGTTATTGACACAGATTGTTTCCTGGAAAAAAAATAAAGATTTTACAAAAAGTTTTTAAAACTGTTTTACAAAATTTTTTGTATCCTAAAGGTTTTTATTAGATATAACCTAACATATAAAATTATGTATGGTGCACAATAACTGTAGCAAAAAAGAAGAAACAGTTGCACAATAGCTAAAATTTAAAACAATATTGCTGCTTACTTATGATTTTTATCAACAAATAAGAAACAACTTTATATATGATAATACAAACAAAAAAATTTGACAACTTGAACCAAAGGGCAACATGCAAAACCTGTACCATGAACCATGATTTAGATGTTGACTTCAGAATCCAAAATAGACATGTAAAAACAAGAATACCATTTATACTGGAGGAACACCAGAATTAAGAAACGTCAGTGGACAAAGAAATAGAAGAAAAAAGTGTTTACAGACATATATTTAAAAAGTATTGAGAACTTTTTAAAGAGGTTTTGTTGAGTCCAAGAGATGGTAAAAGAAAATTTTTGAGTAGAATTAATTTGTGTATAACCATTATTGTAAGGGAATTGGAATATTTATTGAGTATTATTAGAAATATATATCAAATGTGTTTTGAATTAAGGAAGTATGTTGTTATTATTTGCATTAAAAAATTACTACTTAGGTTTTACATTATCTAAAGTGTTACAAGTGTATAAGTTATTGTAATAACCATTCCACAAACCACATTAGAACAACCCTTAAGCAAAAACAAACCTAATGATTCAAGGCAAAATGTTCCACAAAATAAATAGGTATACACATAGAGGGATCACAAAATAAATAGATATACACATAGGGGGAACAATGTCATTAATAGTAAGGATATTGAATATTACAAAAAAAAAGAATTAACCATCAGTAAAAATTATATACATATATACAACTTGAGGCTATATATTCTTTGAGGTTAATAATATTGTTATCATTTAAAGAGTGCTAGAAATAATAGGTACACATAAAAAACACTTTCCAATTTAGAGTGTGATGTTAAAGACTTAATTTTTTTACAAACAGAGCTTGTAAAAAAATCCTAAATACTTGGCTAAAACTCATTTGCATGACAAGTCTTCTCATTTTTGTTTTAAATAGGTTGTATGTAGCACACATGGTCTCTAAAATTTAATTCCATATTTTTGCCAAACAAGACTTAAACTACTCTAAATTATCAATTTTAATTTAGTTCAACTTGTCTAGCATATATCTCCATATGCAAAAATCAAAAGGGTTAAGATCTGCCCTAAATGATTGGTTAAAAGAATCAGCTGCTGTTAATAATCATCTTTTATTAACAACAACTGACCAATCAAGATATATTACATGTAATAGGCTGCATAAATTCTAGCACCTGTTTCCATAAAAAGAAGCGAAAATTTGCCTCAAGAAGAAATGGTACTCCATTCCCAAATTTTTTTAAGCTTTTTGAAACCTTTGAAACAGTTTCACAGTTTTTCAGGTAAATTCTAATGGTACCGTTTACACTTGATCATTTTAGATATGTCTTGAAAAAAAAACTTTCTCATCCAAAAAAATAATTTCAAAATTTGCATGGCAGCTTTTTAGCAACCTGACTTTGTTTTTTTTTTTACCTTACTCTATGCCTTCATAAGATTGTTTTTTATACCCTTAAAGTTCAAAATTATAAATTGTAAACACATGCTTGATGAAGAATTCTTCAGCTGATTGCAAAGGATTTTCAAACATGTTCTTTTATGCCTTTTTTTACAATAAGATCTCTGGTTAGCCAATATCTACCAATTATAACATGAAAAATTGTGCAGAACCATATAGAAACCATGCAGAACCATATAGAAACTTCATCAAACAAATTTTGCAGTTAAAACAAAAAAACAAAAAAACAAAAAACAAAAAAAAATAATTATCTTTTAAAAGTAAATGATATGTTTTTAAAATTTACCTCACTAAGTTTAATTAACCTTGTAGTTGTTAGAGATTTCGGTTTGCACTGAGATAGATCAGGAACCTCCCAGTCAGGGCTATCTTTTAAATTACTAACACACTTTCTTTGTAAAACTCCTTTGCCCTGATAAGTACAATTTTGCTGCACAATTTGGTTGGCAAAAGTCTGGTCAAATACATATTCTCCTTTATAACTTACATCACCAAAATTGCTCTTTGGACAAGAGTCTATAGAAAAGATAGCATAAAATCGTATTTGGGTCAAATATATATGTCATATATCATATATAATAGTGGTTAAAAGGTGAGCCTACTTCTTTTTTTTAGTTACTTTTTGCTTTAAAACATTGAAAGTTGCTATTAGAAATTGATGGGAATTTTATAGGTAGTTGATGGGATTTATCCTGCAAATAAACTGATGATTGTTTCAACAATATCTAAGAGAATAGCAAGTAAAACTTTTAAAAAAAGTAAAAAAATCAATCTTTTTTAGTAGGGCTGTGTACTATAATTATATAATGGTGGTTCACACTGCATAGTAAAAATAACTGCTTGATAAAATTCATTGCCTTATTTATTTAATTCCATTATTTCAAACATTAAAAACATTTAATAGAAATTTTATGAACAATAATGATGCAGCCATTAAATTAGTTTTTTTAATTGTAAAACCATCAAATAGTTAACTAAATTACACCACTACTTAGTTGGGTAAATTTTCCTCAAAAATAACATCACAATGACTCATTAGGGAGCCTATAAGCTTATTGAGCATATAAAAAGGTAACTTGCTTCAGGTTTTCTCACCTTGCACAAAAAAAGCTGTTTCAAAAAATGCTGTTTAAAAAAATACATAATTATGAAGAATACTGTTTCGTAATTCTAAAAGAGTTGATTTTGTATTTTTCTCAATTCTGTGGCTAACTGATGTTAATAAGAACCTTTTAAAAATTTTGAACATGCCGGTTCTGATTTATTGCTTTTATAGGTTTACAACTATTCAAACAAACTGAAGGGTGTAAAAATGAATTAAATATAACAAAAAAATTGGTCTCATCTTTAAGATCATTCAAAATATGCAAAAAAAGTATGTAAAAGTTTTATCGTCAGACTTTAGTCATAAGTTAATTAAGCAAACTAAAGTATAATCACTATGTTTTATAAATGACTTCTAAGAAAATATGTTTCTTATTTAATATGACTATTCACTTTAAGTGAAGATAATTTACTATTTTTGAAAGACTTTCTTAAAACAGTAGAAGTAATGAAAAATTCATTTAAGACATTGCATGCTTTATGAATTTCAACAAAGAAAAAATCTTTTGAAGCTACTAATTCCATTCCTTCTGTTTGTGGAATTGATGTTCTAGAAGTAAGAACTTGTCAAAAATGGTTTGCTAGGTTTAGCAGTGAATGTAATTACTTCAATCATTAGCAATGCTCTGGAAGACTGCAAGTCAAAAGTGAAGATTTTTTATAGTTGCTTGATGGAAATTCACATCAAAGAGTTAGCTCAAAATCTTTCAGTTCATCAATAAAACATTTCTAGACATTTGCATGAATAGGAAAAATTCAAAAAGGTGGTTTCTCTAAAAGACAAGCAAAAGAAATGTTTCAACAATTGAACAATGGCATCCCTTATTTAGCAAAGTTTAAGAAAAAAGATTTTTTATAAAAATAGCTACTGTGGTTAACTCATGGTCATCAGTTGTAAATCAAAAAGAGGCTACTACAGTAATAAAATGTTATGTGTTTGATGGATATGAAAAGTGTATTGCATTTTGAGTCACAGGAAAATAAGCAAACTGTTAATGCTAAATATTATACTCAAAAATTAAGATTTTAGAATGAAGAAATCATAGAAGAACTAGACCAGTAATGGAAAGAAAAATGTCATATTGATACATAACACAAACCCTTTTTTTGACTAATACTTTAAAACCTATGTATTGAAATAAAGTTAAAACAAAAAAAAAAAGAAAAACTTTTGGATACTTCTAATAACTAAGAGAGGTAGGCTCATCCTTTAATGGCAGCTGAATAAACTGTTATAAACTGAAACTAGATAAGTAAATAAAAATACCTAAATTTTGAACAAGTAGAGGCTTCAGTTCCGTAAAATCTTTAAAAGAATCTTTAGTAATTTTTTCTTGCATAGCTTTAGAAAGTTGCATTTTTGTTGTATTATCAACATTTGTAAATGTAATTCGCGAAATAACATTCACACTTCCAGGGCTAAATTTTTTAAATATGAAGTGAATATATATATATATTTTAATTGTAAGTTTAAAAGACATTATAAATTTACGCATGGGATTACGCATGGATTAAATATGAGATTGCAAGTAAAACACTTGTTTCATTACTGCAACACAGAAAAATTGTTTAATAAAAAGAAATGAAGATACTTGTTATTACTCATTTTAATCATATATTTTAATTGTGTAATAAATATTTTAATTCATTTTATTTTAACTAATAACTTGAATTAATCTTAGAAATTTACCTGATCTCAGTAATATTTACAATTATTGTAGGAATAATGTCTAAAACATCCCTTGCAATTACTGAAGTCACTTTCAGTATCTACAATAAATAGAATATGAATAAATAAGTTGACAAGGTATCAATTTCCAGTTCACAAATCTAAACTCCACTCAGCTTTAATTTTTAGCACTAACAACCTATAGATTAAGTAATATAACTCTGTTAAATTTCTATGGAGAATGAAAAAAGTGATAAAAACCAAATATGATGCTTTTGGACATAAGTGTTACGCATCAAGCCTTACATTCTATAACATTAAGATTAATATACTCAGAGCCTTAGGATAAAGAATGCAACAAATTTTTCAGGTTTTTGGATAGGCTAAAATATTTGTTTAATGCATCTGCAAGCAATTTATTCAATAGCCCGTGAAACATCAGGAATTTAAAACTTTGTTGTATGTCTCTCGAACAAACATTATTCCAAAAAAATTCTTACAAACACCAGTGGATTTCTTTATGCAAGATCTCTTTTTGAAAAATATATGTTTGCATCAGAAGTCTTTTTACATTTGCTTCTTATTAATTTAAATCAAATTAAACTTTTTAGCAGTCCCTTGCTTCATCTACAAGTTTGATAAAAAATTAAATCTCAGAAAACACACTTTAAATATTCATTTATTTCTGCATGCCATTATTCCAGAGTAAAATATTTCAGGGATGGGGAGTCAAAGTTAAGAGTTGTTTGAAAAAAAAAATCAACTCCTGACTCTTTTTTTTTTTTTCTTTTGATTTCAAAATCACAACAACTAGATTGATGGAAGTGCAATTAACTTAAATGTTATGTTATTTGTTGTACATTCTATTTTGTGATAGTTGTTTATGAAGATGCATAGCTATATTTTCTGTACATAGACTTTAATGTAGCTGGATTTTTTATAAATTGCATGATAACCATTTGAAACATCACAATTAGAGGTAAATCTTAAATTTTGTTTATCACCAGTGCTATGTTAAACATATTGCTGGAAGTTTACTTACCAATATGACCTCCAGCACTTTGTATTGTATAAATATCAGACAGAAGAAGATTGCAATTACTGAACATTTACAATATCTTTAAAGTTGACAAAAAATATCAACAAAGTTGACTAACAATTAAAAATCAAAAGTTTTTAAAAATTTGAAAAAAAAATTATTTGCAAGAAAAAGAATTATATGCAAGCATTTTTTTAAAAACTTGAACTTAATTATCATACTTTTTCAATTTTATTAAAATATTGTTTAAAAACCTGTAAACTAATATTTACTCACAATGATTGTTATCTAAAAATATTTTTAAACTAATAGGTTTCCAAAAGTTTGAAAGTGAAAAAAAGAGTAATTTTAAATCATTGTCATTAAAGATACCAAAAACTTCATTACAGATCTAAAATACTTACACTTTCTTCAACAACATTCTTTAAGTCAATAAAAGCTTCTGAAGATTGGTTCAAATAATCTGAAGTCCATTGTCTGTTTAATTTCAAACTAAGCTTTGTATTTGAAGTATCTTAAACCAACATTGAAAAAAATAATTATTCAAAATAAATTACATTAGATCTTTTGGTAATAAAGAGCCACAAAGAATAAATAACTTTATCATAAACAGAGGATCCAAAATCGAGAAAAACCGGAGTCGAGAAAAATCGAGAAAAAACTCCGTTGGAGTCAAGAAAAAATCAGAACTTCAATAAAACTTTGTTATAAATTAAAAAAATAAACTATCTAGTTGATAAACATTGTTCTTATATTTAATTTTTTTATTTTTATATATTTCGATTCATAATTTATAATAAATTTTTAAAAAAATTATATTTTTATATTCCATAGTACTTAAATATTTTTCTTATCGCAATCTTTTAACGAACAAGTTTTATCTAATAAATGGCTTTCTAACCAGCATCGGTTAGGAAGAAGGCGTGAACTTTCAGTTAAATGCCCTTCCGCAGTGCTCTGTAATAAAGACTTCTTGGGGTACCTATAGTAAAAACTAAAAAAAGAATATTAAAAAAGTATTTATTCTGAAGATCTTTTAAAATAATATTTTAAAAAGATGAAAACATTTATCATTTCATCAGAAAGTGAACTACGAAACTTTGTGACAAATCTGGAAGACGAGGAGAAAACTCTTTCTGCTTCCGAGGAAGTTGCTTGAATTCTGTGGATGGCTAGCTCAAATTTCAAAACTGCTTCTGATTTCACACCAGTTACTTCGTATTCTTTTAACTGATCGGTGAAGGTCTTGACTTTTTTTTGTAAAGGTAAACTACTAAATAGTTAAAATACATTAACTAATATCAGACAAGCACCATATTTTAAAAGTTACTGTTTACAATATCTTTGCTTAAAAATTAAAAAATTCTTACTTTTTGACAAAAAAAGATATTTTATTATGCATTACATTTTATTATACCGCAACTGATTTTTGTGGATTTAAAAACTTCTATTATTAAAAAGATACTATTATAATCAAAAGAGTTTCTGAAATAGAACAATGGAAAAGTACGAGTATGTTCTATTATATGGTTTGGAATAGAATAAGCTTTTTTTTTGAGGTTTTTTCCACCACCACCACCTGTCCCACTGTGCATTACTAATTGCTTTGCGATGTAAATTTGTGTTGATGTTGAACAAAGAGAACACTTACATTTTGAAAACAACATGAACTATTGTAAAAGCAGCGTAGAAATAAAATAAGAATTAAATTATTTTACAAGTAAAAATTGATAGTTTCTAAAAACCTTGTCAAAGTTCCGTCAAGGTTTCTCGATTTCTCTCGAACTCTGAAACTCCGAAAAACCGAGAAAAATCCGACGAGACGGAGTTCCGAATGGATCCATTGATCATAAATTACCTGGTAAATTTATACTAACTTGGCCACTTCTAATTTCTTTGACTGAGTACCCAACTATGTTAATTGCACATTGATAAAAACCATGATCAGTATATCTAATACCATAAATATTCAGATTAGAAAATCTATACTTATATGGTGGCAAAGATGTTTCACTTGCCTGATCAATAGAAGCATATATTTTTCTCATGCCATCTTTAATCCAATATATGTCCTTCTCTTTTAAGGGTAAGTATGTCTCAAATTCACAACCATGTATGGATATGAAACGACCAATTTCAAAATTTCCTTCCTCAACAATCAAAGGATTTTTTACAAATATTGGGTCTATAAAAAACAATAATAATATTACAAGCATTTGTATATTTAAAGCAACAAATTATCTAGAGTTATATTTGTATACCATATACAAAATCTTTACCTGGCAGTCTTGGAATAACAAAAACATCAGACTTGAGTTCTCTCTCCATTGTGTTATTATCAAATATAACACATTGATATGAACCAATCATATTGTAGCTGTTAATTTGTAGTGGTGGTACTTCAAATTGATTCACACTGTTAAGCTCATCCCATGCTGGGTACTTTGAATTTACATTTTCCCTTATCTCAAATCCATAAAACTTATCTTTTCCATTTAACAGCCAATATGAAAAATCAGAGAGACTTTCCTGAGCCTTATATTTGCAATTAAACAATGTTGCTGAATGGAATTCTATTCGAACATCAAGCTTGGGAAGAAACTCCACAATTTGTGCTGGAAATCCACAAATAACACATGAGCATGGATGAAAATAAAAGCCAAATGAAATGAAATTCAAGTTTCAAGTAAATTATATTTATCTTTTACAAAACATAAATAAGAAGTTAAAATTAACATATGATGCAAAATGTGATTTTGACAAAATATTGCTGTGTCTGAACAATCCAAAACCATCTACATGCATAATTAAACAATATGCATTCATATGACTGAATGTAAAAGTAAGAAAAAGTTTACCCTTCACTTTAACTTCAAATTTATCTGATAACACTGGATTCTCCTGTTGATTCACTATTTTAACTGCACATTGGTATATTCCACTATCTGTTAAAACACTTCTACGAATTTGTAAAGAAGGAAATGTCAAATTTTGCTCAACTTCATTTCTTCCATATGCAACAGGATCTTCAGCTGAATCAATTCTGAAGATACCATCTTTCACCCAAAATATATTAGCTTTTGTTAAAAAACCATTTAAAAAAGTTGATACAAAACGACATTTAGGGAAATTTAATGCTGAACCAGCTACAATTTCCAGAGATGAGTTTTCTAATGGAAAGAAATGCAAATCTAAAAAAAAAAAAAATCAAAAACTATAATAGAGATTTATCATATATGATCCTATGATAGTAAGTCTAAATTTTAGCTTGAAAATTGCAGTAAAAGAGGTTGATATTTAACTGCTTGTGTTATCTTTTATGTATTGAAAAAATGTAAAAGTTTAATTTAAAAAAGTTCTATTTTTTGCTTATATGAAAGTATTATTAAAAGTATAAGTACTTTTTTGTAAGTTAATAATCACTATAAAATTAAAGAAAAAACAGTTTGCTTGAGGGAGTTTTCATGCTAAAAAAAAAAAAAAAAGCCTATTTTTCATTTACTTCTTCATTAAGAAGAATACAAGATGTTAAGTTAGACCTTTAAGAACTTGCTAATCTTATTGATATACACCACCCCAGCAAGTTTCATCAAAATCTGAGGTGGTCTGCATAGACCGATTAACCAACTAGGCCAGCTGAAAAATCAAATAAATATTAATAGAAAAGAGGTTGCAAAATTAAAATGAGAATTTGGAGTTTGTCTAGATCTAGTTACTGAAATGATTAAATTAGACCATGAAGATAATGAAGCTATTAGAAATAAAATCTAGAAATGGAACAGTTGTCTTGTCACAACATACAGATTTTCCACTCTACATGAGGCTAAAGCTTTTGACAAATGTAAGACAGATAAATAATTTTGGACACAGCAGTGTTTAAAGTACCATCATATATGACAACAATAAATGAGCCACAGTAGGACAGATGCAAATAGTCTAAAGTTTTTGCCATAACTTATGACTGTCCTTTTTTAATATGTTTAGAACAGGAGATTTCATTTTTGTCTATATTAAATAATTTTGTTCTTATGTAGCACTTTTATTTTTTAGTAGTAACTAATATTTTTGTATTTTTTAAAGTCGAGAAACAAAATAGATGCATCAACTAAATTGTTTAAGAATGATAGGAAGCATTCAGTAACTTCAAAAAAACATTGGGCCCTGGGCACACCATTCCCCAGAAATGCATTTAGCCCCAACATCATGACTTAGGAAAATCTTTTAGGTGGGTGAAAGAGTGTACCTTGCAGTTTTCAAAAATCTAAACCATGAAATCAGGCATTAAAGTATGCCAGAGAAATTTGCATTTTAAAATTCACCAAAAATAAGGTGGTTTTAATGGCACAAATAACAGCTCAGTTTTGTATTTTTACAGCATACAATGCTTAAATTATACATTTTTTAAGAAATTTATTGAGCTGGATATTCAATCTGATTGTGTTACAACTTGTGTTAAAGAATTAAGATAAATATTTAGTTAATCTGGTAGTAATTTTAAAGGATTACCTACATAATAAGAGTACTTTGCATTCAAGTATATATTTATGAGTTTTGAACAAAAATTATTACTGATCAATATGCCTCTAACAAGAAGCCATGAAGAAAACCGAAGAACTGTCTATTTTATTTGTTTTAAAAAGGCTCAAAGTGAATTAACTGAATTTGTTAAGAAAAAAGCATTGGAAGTTTCGAAAAAGAATATTGATTTTTAAGATGCCCCTGTTCCAAAAGGTGTTTGTGAAAGTTGCAGATCATCCACCAGAAGGCTATTCTGCTCCACTGCCAGAGCTTTTGATTTTTAGCCTACTAAGCTATCCAAAGAAACAAGTGCAGTAACCATTTGTGACCATTTAATTTGCGGCGTTGCAAGAGTTGATGGAAAAGCTTTTCATCCAATGACTGCAACCAGCAATATAAACAACCTTAAATTGTTTTAAATTTTTGCTTCTTTGATTATTTTTTGTTTTTTAGGATCAAAAACAGCTTAAAGTAGTAGAGCAAGTTCAAGCATTACAACAGAATATATATTGCAAGTTCAAGTCAATACTAGTTTGTCAAACAACAAAATGTGTAAGCTGGCATCCACTTTGAATAACATTAGTAGCAAAAAACTAGTTGAAACAAAGTTCCGTAAAAGATTACAAAACTTAACCAAAAAATACCTTGATGATTTTGAAATCTATGATCTTTGGCTCAAAGAAAGGTAGTAAATCTTTGAAAGGAAATGTTCACTGCAAAAGTATAAGAGAGGTCTATGATAAAAGGCTGAGCAAAAGAGACATTCCTTAGAATCACATTACCAAAATGGTTATTGATGGAGGTGCAGGATTTTTAAAAGTGAGCTTAGGAATCATAACTCAGACACTTCTGAATCAGAAACATCATTATTTTCAAAAAATCTTCTTCTTCAAAACAGTTCTAAAGCTTCTGGTGTCAATAACAGTTGCTAGTTGCAACTGGCAAGGATTTGCCTGAAACTTATGATAAAGTCAAAATTGTGATGGGTCTTGTTCATGCAGTTGAGCTACAATTGTGTGGGTGGTGCAACATCAGTTCCAGAGATCTGCATTAAACAAGGTCCCTAAGAACTTACAATGAAAATGTCACTGCCGGAAAAGATATCAAAGCAACAAAATATTTTGAAACATGGTTCACCTTGAAATTTTGCTTGAATTTTAGAAGACTAAAACACAGTTTGGCAGACTTCAATGCCAAACAAATATAAAGCATCCTACTAATTTGCTCGTATGTGAATTATTTATAAGGATGTTTGTTATTAAATAAAGAATTTTAACAGAAAAATTTGTACTACTAGCCTTTCAAAATTTGATTGTGTCTAATCCTTTAAAACTCCTTTAAAAGAATTTTTGTCTGATATTGAGGTTTATCAAATACCTGTTATATAAAATGTTAAAATATCTTTGTTAAACAATTAATAAACAAAGTCTTTGATATACTTAAAGAAAATGAATGAATAAATATCCTGAAAATATGCTAAACTGAGTTTTCATTTTGGTTAATATGTTTTTTGAATATTCTATTAGGATAATACCTGCTGCTTATGATCTCCTCCGATTCCATTTTTTGTTACATCTTTTTAAACTATGGAACTCATTACACTAGAAAACGATCCTGAGTAGATCCTGAGTAAATTAATAAGCTTCATTCATGCCATAAATAAATCAGACAAACTTAGTTCAATTGGAGTACCGAAAAGACGACAGAAGATAATATCACGGTTATCCTGACGGGTAATTCATGTAAAAGTGGGGGAAAAAAATAAAATTTTCCACCCATCCCCTTAGATTTTCATTAAACTTTAACTTGTGGTGCCTATCAATGAAACATTCTAGTAGTAGAACAGTGGTGCCTATCAATGAAACATTCTAGTAGTAGAACAGCTGAAAATCAGTTGCTAACCATTTTTGAGGGCGCTGAATCCAAATATGTAGAGAAAATAATATAAATAACGTTTTTTGACAGTTTTATTTTGATTTTAAAATGGCGAAGACAAATTTTCTGTTTTTTTTTTTTTTTTTTTACCGTGGGTTGCACTTTCACTAATTGCTGGAGTTGCCCAACTCTCATATGTTTAAATTTTTTCAGATAAAAGAAGAGATTTTAAACCATCTTATAATAAAAGACGGGAGAAGAGGTTTCCATCAATATATACCTTCATCTACTTTAATCATTAAGATGAAACGTTTATCTAACGATGATGATTTTGCTCTAACATTTAATTTCCTCAATTAAAAAAATAATTATATAGTTCAGATAGATAATGTTACAATAACACAATACCTATTGTGCAAATATGATGAACTTTACTGCCTTGGTATGGTTTCCAAAATTGATAATCAGAATAATGATTTCATGGTAAAGTTCATCCATCCCAATTTCTCCAGATATATAAATTATATTTTGAAAATGTAAACTTTAAAAAAGCGTAGAAATTTGTTTTGATTATTTTAAAATTTAAAAGTGGTGATCAAAAATTTCAATTGGGTTATTTTCTCTTTATTTTTGGATTCACTACTCTTAAAAATGACTCTTAATAATGGGGAACGCGGACCCAAAAAAAAAAAAAGGCATTTTTTGTCTTAAATTTAAGATGGCGTTTTTTTATAATGATTCAAAATATCAAAACTGTCTTTTGTATTGAGATGGTTAAACATCTCTTCGTTTATCTGAAAAAAATTCAAACCCATGAGGGCTTGAATTTTGTAATACTGATTTTTTTGCTGTTTTCTTCCACTAGAATTTGAATGAAAAAGTTCATTAGCATGTTTTGATCATATCAACCCACAAAAAATTCCAAAAATTGCTGAAGAATCATGAAAATATTTTTATCCTCCTACTTGAATGAAAATGACATATAGTGCTGACCACTCGATATCTGTGCTAACCCTCATTTGCTGCTAAATGCTCGTTGCTCACCACACACCTACTAATCGATCAACAGCCTCTCACATATCGTTGGTAAAAAGGGATTCGGTGTGCCCGCTTGATTTCAGCGCCCTAAACACCTACGTTTCGTGTATTATGTTAGCATTAATGCGCTCTGTGCCCTTGATGGGGTACTAGATATCTGTCACCAAGGCGTCACCTATTCAATGTGCACAAAAATTGAAAATGTCAGCGGTCGAGAGCTTTAAAGCAAAAACTAACCATTCTCTGCGGATTTTTTTACTGGCTGCACATATGCAGCTGGTAAACACTGAAAAAAAAAGCGTTTAACTCTTCACGACTAATCATCATCTGCTTGCCACATCTCTCTACGCACAAGGATGTGTGTCACTAAAGCTTTTTTAAAAACGAATTTATGCAGTCGATCCGGTTAAACAAATAAAATTGTCAAATGGTTTGCCAAATTACAATTTATAGAGAATTCTGTTCTAACGGTTATGTAAATAAATTCAGGTAAGGAGACTGTGCTAGACCTTTTACGATTCCTATATTTAATAATATTATGCTACAGTTATTATAATCATTATAAGATCATTACAATAAAATAATATTCCATAGTTATTTACATAATGCGAAATTGATGCACGTTCGAGTGTTTACTAAAATTTACACTAAACCTTGCCGAACTGAAAGAAAATGTGCGAGAAAGCAAGTTGAACATTTTATCTAACGTGTTGGATGGATGATTTATTGGATTCAACGCTTCTTTGTTACCGATGTTATCTTAGCTTTAAAAAAATCTTACTTTTTTGCTCGGAGTAGGGCGAGTAAAGCAGTGTAATAAAAATAAGCAACATAACTAATTTCCACAATTCAACGAATATATTTAACGTGTTACTTAACTCAATCGGTTTTACTTCCTTTAGATTAAAATTTAATGCATAACGGATTTAAATATCTTTTAATCGTTTGCGATTTTCGTCATATGCTGAAACAAAAGATTGTACTTGTAATAACAAAATAAAGAACGATTCATGTGAAGATACAAACACTTTGCTATATTTTAAAAAATAAATAAAAACGCTATATAACCTGAATTCAGCTCAATATAAAAAGATTTTATACTAATTTCAGTTTGGAAACTTTAAAATATTTGTAGCAAGAAACTGCCTCCTTTTACCTCAATGTAAAAAAAAAAATTTTCACTCATCGATTTCTCAGACGAGTTCGTCAAAGTATTTTCATGGTACTTCGGATAATTTTTTTTTTGGACTAAGTCAGCAAACAGAATTAAATAAAAAAATTTAACTTTTTTAATAAAAACTTAACGCAATTAAATTATAAAGATTACAAAAGATAGGTAATAAAAATTGAAATTCTATTTACATCATTCAAAAGCAATAGAGTGAACGGAAGGAGAAGGGAGGGAAGGGGGAGGGGAAGAGGGAAGGGGGGGAGGGGAATGTGGGAAAGGAAATTTTCCATATTTGTTTAAGAGATAAAATTAATCGGCATATGCTTTCGAAACGAATGACCAGGATTTCTTTTAAAACTTTTTAAATTTATAAAAATTTTCTAAAGTTGTAAAACTTTAATTTTATGGAGAAAAAAACGGGGTACAGAGGACTGATAGCGCTTTAAAAATGTATAAAAAAATGCGTTTGTCTTTTTGAAAACTATCTTCCCATCTGCTTTGATTATATGTTAACATTTTAACTTTTACGCTTTTTATCATCATTTGATAAATTGTTTACTTCTTGCAGAATACTCTCAATATGTTGAGATCTCAACCTTGAGCTTGAACCAGGAGAGTAAGGAACTGAAAGATGAGACGAGTTTAGTTCAGGGGATGGAAGATTGTCTTCCTCATCGAAGTCAAACTTATGCCTTGAACTTGCAGGAGAGGGCAAATGATTCGCAGATATATTTACCGCACTAGACATAGCTGAATTGCAGCGACTTCGAAAAGGGGTAGCAAATCGACTAACGGCTTTACTGGCGCCTAAATAAGTTAAAACAGCTTTCAACAACCTGTGACCTATATGACAAAACTGACTATTTTGTTAAAACATGTTCTGCAATAAGCCACATCTGAAAAAGAAATCTACCTGGAGTATTAAAACGTGACGAGAATACAGATGAATTGCGACTTTTTCGACCATTGGTTACACCAGTTCGATTCAAGGTAAAAGCTCCTCCGTCTGCACCTGAAGATGTTAATAAAGATGAACCAGATTGCATCGAAGCCGATTCTGCCATAAATACCATAGGATTACTGGCACCTAGACACTCTTGACGAGATAAAATATATGTGGTCATTGGTTCAGACTTCCCTTTCATTGATACTTGACCACGCTTCTCGAAGTCATACGTATCTAGTTTACCAGTTTGCTGCAAAAGTCTGCATTAAAGTAAAATTTAGGCTCAAATTAAACCAACTGTTTGTTTTTAATAAAAATTTTTTTGAAAACACACATTTCATGTAAATTTTCTCACAAAAAATAAAAAGGGATTATTAGTGAAAGGACAACGTGTACCAAAGAAAATCTGGATGCAAAAACTAAAAACTCACAATTCTTTAGTAAAACTCCACGTTTTGTTTCAAAATATTTATCACAAGAACCTTTTTCTTTTGACAAGAAAAATGTTTAGATAAAAAGGTGTATTTCCATATTTTATGCGTGAAAAAACTTAAATTTAGAAAAATTAGTATGAAAAATTTTTTAAAATGTTAAGATTTAATACTTGTATGTCTCTTCTGTCACATTAATTTTCCCTTTAATACCAGTGGATTCAGTTCGACTGGTTAAGTTAACCGCATTCCCAAATAAGCAATAGCGAGGTGTGCGCTGACCTATCACTCCTGCAACTACCTCTCCTGAATGAATACCAAATGTTACCTGAAAACAGTCAGTTTTCCATCTAAAATTTTTTGCCAAAACAGTCAGTTACTATGTTTTAAAACTTCTCTTACTTGAATCCTTTTCCCTTTGACTCGAATCTCCTTGGTAACATCAAGCATATCTAATGCAAGAGTACAAATGACCTGAGGGTGATTTGAACACCTTTCAGGTAGACCACTAGCTGTCATGTACTTATCTCCAACTGTTTCTACCTACATACAAAAATTAAATATTTGTATTTAGTTATCTTAGTTAACAGGCATTGATTAAAGAATGATTAAATGCAATATATTGGAACATATCAAATATTTTTAATACCTTTCTTAACTGTAGTAAAGGTTTTTAAAATTCAACAGCAAGAAAACACGAGAAATATATATCTTAGTTTGGTTGTGTTGTAAACCATAAAAATATCAAAATAGAATGTTATGATTATTTAAATATGTAACACATCATGAAGTGTGAAACAAAGCAACAAATCTTCACAGCCACAAGAAAGATAAAATAGTTACCCAACTTAATTTAAAATTGATTTCTTTAACAAAAACTAAAGCCTTACATCAATAAAATGACAATAGTTCAGTTTTAGGATTTGTGACATTATAGCTTATATAAAAATTTTACTAAAAAGTGGAGATTTAATAGTAAAATTCATATAAAATATAACAGAACTAATTATTCATACAAGAACACCCAAATTACAAAACATCAACAGTCAAAGAAATATATGATTAGATAAGTTTGGAGAGCTGTTGGGAGAGTTGTTAAGAGAATTGCGAAAGATTTGTGAATCTTTTTTATATGCTGGGGGTAGTTTACAAGTAGGCATTCTATGCAATAGTCCAAAAGAAGTTAGAATTATAAGTAGATTTTATTGCGATAACCATTTTTAAAAGTATCAAACAACATATTTAAGTAAGGCAAATAGAATATATGTTGAATATTATAAAAAAAAGATCAACAGTATATTGAATGTGTTTTGAGTTAACAAAGTATGCTGTGATTTTTTGAATTAAAAACTTACTTTATATGATCTTAATTGTTGGATGTTTATGAGTCTAACTTCACAATAACCATTACACAAACCATCCAATAGTTATTGATTCACACCAGACTGATCCACAAAATGAATAGGCATACACAATGAGAGAATCACGTCAACTTTGAATCTTATCACATTAAATGTTTTTGGACAACACACACATTGACTTACAGCAATAAAAATATCATCCTTACAATAATCTGTGTCAAAGTATTATTAAGAAAGATTTATAATTAAATGAAGTGAAATAATACAGCAAACAAAGAATTAAACTACCTTGTAAACATAGCTGGTCATAAAATCTACCAATGTATCAAACTTTACATAAAGAGAGTTCAACATGTTTACTATATCTAAACTTTCCATTTCCTCACATAAAACCGAAAAATTAACAATTCCACTAAACATAAGTGTAACAGATGAAAACCTTTCAGTTGAGACTGGCCTTGATTCTTGTAAATCTTTTGCAATAGATGGCGGCAAAACTGCAAAAAGAAGTCGATCATACAAATGCATCTCTTCTTCAAGTTCAGTGTTTATTTTAAAAAGATGATCACTAACAATAGCAAGCTGCTGCATTAGCTCACGTTGCTTTTGCAAATTTTCAGATAGTAAAACAAGATCTCTAGTAGCATCATGTATGGGTATATCACTCAAGCACAAACCCTTATTTCTCATGTCTTCTATATTACTAACACTAGGGGAACATAAATATAACATTTGATCTCTTTCATCTAGATAAATCATCTCTCCTTTTAGACGAAGGTTTGCTCTTCGTGTAGTTGTTTCAATATTTGCTTGGATAGTTGCAGATGATGACTTCACAATATTATTCTGGAATGTCAATACAAATGCATTATTAATGCGTGAGTATATGGAATCAAAGTCAAATTTAACTTGAGGCCTTGTTAATTGAAAAAAAGTTGTAATCTTTGCATCCTTTGTAGTGTTAACATCTTTTAAAATCCTCTTTATTGTTGATCCAACTTGTAACAAAACCATATTCCGATCAAATAGCATGTGAAAAGGAAATACTTTAGAAAACTCAAATGGAGAGACTTTTGCTTCATTTGCACGTGGTATCAGATCTCTGGAAGATTCAATTGACTTCGGAAACATAAGATGACATTCCTCAGGATCATTAGTAGTAATCAAAAACTTAATAATATCTGAATCATAAACAGTTTCAATATCAACATCAAGTTTAAACAATATCTTTGCAGCAGCTTTAATAATCCCTTTAGTCACATACTCAAAGTCATTACGGTCACTGTAATAACTAACACTTATACTGCGACTACTTGAATCTGGTTTGACACGAAAAGTTGGAATCTTGACACCTGCATATGATGCACATAAATGATCATGCAAAGAGTCAATATTAGATAAAAAATCATAAAGGCTCCCTCCGAGCGCTTTCAGCAGTTTGCCATGACTAGAAGATAAACAATGTGAAAAATAACACTCTCCAAACTCTTCATGTAACTCTTCCTCTTCCAAATCTAAAAAAAATCTTTGAAAATAAAACAGTTGTTACAAATAAAAGCAACTATTGTAAATGAAAACAATAATTGGTAAAAACACAACCTTTAAAAAGTAACCAAGTAAGGTAATAACTTTTTAGTTCAGGCTATCTGACATACTAATTAATGCTTAGTTACAAATTAGTCTTAGTAAAACTTTTAAACTTGATAAATTTTTATAGAAATGGTGCAATGTGAGAAATACTAGGATGTTCTTTTAACTATTATTAGTTTATAATATGGTCTGTAATAAATTTATCATATGCTCTAACTTTTCAAAATCATTGAAAAATGCAAGCAATCATTTTCACATTTTTTATAATTCCACAAGGTTTATAAAACAAAAGAAATTACAATTCAAAAGATTGCAAAAAAATTTTTAACTACTCTTTGCACAACCAGGTTGCACATACCTAACACTTCACAAGCTGCATCAATAATTTCAAAAATCATGTTATCATCATAAATCATCTTTTCATCAAAACTATCTTCAAATACACCAGCTTCCATTCTGTAAAAAAAAAATTTTCAAAGATTATCATAAAAATAATAATTATGTTGAAACCAAACAACTGACCAATGAGACTTACCTTATATTCACCCAACAATCTTCACCATACTTAGAAGTGACAAACTTCTCAAAACCATGTATAAAAAATCCAAACTAGATTGGGAAAAAACTTATAAAAAATGCAAGTTCTTTATCTAAACAAGTATCCTAAGGTTGAAACTACCCAGCAATATTATTTCAGGTTCACATGCTGGATAAGTAATGCAGAATAATAGCTTACCAAGTTATAATAGATAACAAGTTTTTTTAAAATGGTTTGATCATTCATGTAGATCATATTTAAATGTTCTTTTAACTTCTATGTGCTTAGTTTTTGTAACAAAAATTTTTTTTTTATCAAAAGATAGGTTAGACAACTGAAAAAATAAACTTCTATATTATCACAGAAAGACTGTAAAACTTATACAGAATAACAGCAACTTGATTCTTATTTTCACCTGATTTTATTTATTGACTACTTTGCTTTTTGCATCATATAAAGCCACTCTGATGCATAATGGTTACTCTATCTGTTGTTATGAAAGATTTTGTTAAATTGTTAATAGATTTTTTGAAGGGTGTTGAACGAAGTTTAAGTAGTGTAAACCATTTAAAATAAAGGAAAAAAAAACATTTTATAACAAGGTAAAAGGGTTTTATTAAAAAACTTAACATATGCTAATTACCATTTTCCACAGTTAAAATTCCAGCATCTATATGCAACCAAAACTCTGACTTCTTTAAAACTTTTCAAACTGTATGTAAGTAATTAGATACCTTTCAAAACTTTTAAAACTGCTTTTAAAGTGTGTATACAAATATATATCATATGTACATAGTAACTAAAATATATTTGTAAATATTTGTAGTTAAAAATATATAATTAACTTGGCAAGACTTAATATATTATAAAAAATACATACTACTTTAAAATTGAAAAATTTCTATTTAATTTTTAAAACACGATAATATTTTATCAGTGTTAAGAGATTTATGTGTAATTCTTACAAGCATCTTAAAGTACAAATAAAACACAGTCAAAGAATGATGACAATAAAACAGCTAAAAGTTTATTACTAGTTTTATTAAAATTACATAATTCAAATTTAATGTATTTTAAAGATAAAATCATGAAAAAGTCATTATATTATTTAAAAACTAAAAAAAAGAAAATTGAAAAAAAAATTTATACACTAAATGGAATAATTTAACAATAAACAAAGCAAGTTCAGTGTTGTTAATAAATATATGCAATATTTAAATATACATAATAGGCTTTAAAATTTACATTAATATTTATTTTCAACGAAATACTTATATATATATATATATATATATATATATATATATATATATATATATATATATATATATATATATATATATATTATGCACTTAGTTACTCATGATGATAATTTAATCTGATTAAATTTAGATTCAAGTCCAAGTTTTTCACGAAGACGACCTTGTAATAATGAATGTTCTAGCACTCCAATTTGCACCTCCATTTCTATGCTTTCTTGCTGCAATTTTGCTAATGCTTGCTTAATTCTTACAAGCGGTCCTGAATCTGTCATGTTTGTACCTCGTTCATCCATTTGTATTTTAACTTGCTCCAATTCTTCTGTAAGTTGTGATAAAGTTTGTGTTAACTCAGTTACACCACCACTACTTTGCTTATACTTTTCTTTGATAACTGCCAGTTTGTCTTGATTATTACGATACTCTTGAACTAAAGGCTCCAACTGACTATTAATATATTTTTCTCTACTAGCAACTTTTTCAAGTGTCTTACTAATTTCTTGGTGAAGTTTATCTAACTGCACTTGTGTATCATGCAAAGTTTCATTTATACCTTTACTGTATTGCTGCATTTGTTCATAATGGCTCCGCCAGTCCTTATTATCAGCACGAATATGAACTTTTAGAAGTGGCAATACTCTTTCAATTTCAAGTTTCCATTCATCAATGTTTGTTTGTGATTCCAATACTGACTCTGGTTTAGCACTTGAAAACCCATTCAAAAGTGATTGTTGCTTTAAACCTGAAAGATCAAGATAATTATCTTCTTCTTCAACTTCTTCCTCTATTTCATCTGCTAACTCATCATTTAACTTCTCAATGGTTAGTTCAGAATCATCTTCAACTACATTCTCCTCAAGTTCTTCTTCCTGAATATATTCTGGTCGACTCCATGTAAATTGTTGAGACTTTAATGCCTCATCAGAAAGTTTGTTCAGTAAATAGATAACTTGCTCACCATTACCAGACTTTAATTTTGATGGGGGAAAATCAACCATAATACCTAGCAAGCGTGCTTGAGTAAGAATTTCTGAAACAGTAGCATTTGGATCGTCATACTCTTGAGGTCTTGGAAACATTTTACCACATTTATTTAAAAGCCAAGCAACAATATTTGTAAATCTATGAAATTGCTCACCAGGGTTGGTTGGAATAGCAAAGTAATGTCTAGAAAATTGTTTAAAACCCCATTGTTGACAAAACTCCTTCTCATATGCAAGAAGCTTTAATTTTTCAACAAAATCTTCCATCAAAACAAAATTGTTCATGAATGACAAACCCACTGGATTACCATTATCATCTTGTGGAACTGACTCCTCTGCCATTGCTAATTATAGATATTTACTGTAATTTGATAATAAATCATATATATATATATATATATATATATATATATATATATATATATATATATATATATATATATATATATATAATATACACACACATACATACATACATACATACACACATACATACATACATACATACATACATACATACATACATACATACATACATACATACATACATACATACATACATACATTTATCTTTTTTCTTAAAGTTTGGGTTATAGCGTGACAAAACTGTTGGGGATATTTTACTTTCGTAGGCCCTTTTCTATTGCAGAAAATATTTAAAATAGAGAAATACAGTAACTATATTCAGTTTTGACAAAGAGAAAGTACTATACTTCATATTTCAACTATTGATTTTTTCTAAGAAAATATCAACAGTCTTTTTATCTCCATATTTTAACTTCACACAATTTTTTAAACTTTAATCGTCAGTAATAGCATGATACTGTATTTATTATGTAATAAATACATAACTAGAATTATAGCCTTTTAAAATTAAAGCTAAAGATGAGTTTAATTAGTTTTATTATAAAATACTAAGAAACAAAGATGTAAACTAGAGAGCTTTCTGTTATTCATAACAAAAATGTTTCACTTATTAATCATTTTTCTTTCATATAGCTAAAAACAGTTAATGACTTAAGTTACCTATGTAACAAAGAGCATAACTATGTACCATTTGGTAGATTGATAATTTAAAAAAGTTTAGCCATGAGTACTTACACATCAATACTATAAAAAGGTGATAAGGCAATGGTATAAAATTTCCTATTGTTATTTTAGTTGAAATTAAAAGATTATTGCATTACTAATTTAAAATCAAATACTTTTAAAGGAGTAGGAAATGTAGATTTATATAAAGACCTATGATAGTGATTACTTGTAAACCTAGACAGCTAAAAACTTATACACACATTTATTCCTAATAAAAGATTAGTAACCATCAACCAATCTATTTAGAACGTTATTCTATAAAGATATCTCAAAACCTAGTTGCATGAAATAGTGTATCATCTCAAAAATAATCTATTATCTCAAAACCTAGCTCCATGAAACAATATAAATCATTTTTACAATTTAAAAATTTTAGTGCTAATGTGCTGATATAAAAGACCAATTGCATTTTTTTCCTTGCTTCACTAGTTACTTAAAACTAACAGAAAGAATTAATTTCATATAGAAAAAACCCCAGCGACCGTCACCAAAACAGTTTTGATAACAGATTGAGTTATCAAGTCAAAAACATCCGTCTTCAAACTTGATTGAAGTTGATTGACTGTAATCAATCACGAGTTGAAAATCACGAAAACCCGGAAGCTGCATTTAAACACGGAAAAACCAGTGTTTTTTAGTTGCCGTGTTTTCCATGTTTTTTTGTAAATGCCGTGTTTTATGCACTTTTGTTGGGTTTTTAGTTGTTTTTCAGTTGAAACCTAAAATCTTAGAGTTAACTTTACTATTTTGCTTCCTAGGCTTTTAAGCTTACTACTTTTTACTAGACAATAAGACAACTAGGCTCATACCTCCCATGGAACTACAACTGATACTTGGGATTGTAAATCATTTGTTTAAGACCTTAAGGGACATTTGGCCAGAAATTGATTTAACACATTTAACCCCTGCTCCATCATGTGGTCAATTTGCTGGCGACGAATTCCACAACCTTTTGAAGAATATCTACCTTCTTTAAAAATTGTCACAGAATAGCTGTGCATTAAAACTGCTAGTATTGTTGATGCCCTTTGAAAATTTGGAGTAGATTTACAGTATGCTTTGGACAACAGTTTGAACCACTCTATGCAAAGAACATTAATGTATTTTGAACCTCTTATCTGGCTTTGTCAAATTTTTCAGTGACACCAAAAGTGCACACAGTCGTATTTTATATCAAAGAATTCATTGAAATGAAGCACACTACACTTGGAACTTACATAGAGCAGTCTACAAAATCTCTTTACCATTCATGTGCAACAAACCGGCAAAGGTTCCAAAGAGCCTCAAATTTTCAATCATTCCAAAAACCTTCAATCTGCTAACATAATTTTAATTATGTTAGCAGATTGAAGGTTTTTGGACTGCAATAGCAAACACATGTAAATATCAGTAACCAAGACCAGAGTTCATACTATTTTTCATTACGTTTTCCGAATAAGTTTCTTCTCATGCCAAAAGAATTCAACTTTACTTCTTTATTCTACCAAGAATTATTTTCTAATTTAAGTAGACTGCAAAAAAAAGTGTTTACTGTTATTTCTGTTTCATGTGCCTATAGAAAAAAATGTTTAACGCATTTTTTTTTTGTCGGACGAAATTTGTTGATATCTATATTTTAGGAATCTGCAACGTATGTACTTTCATTCCTTCAAGGTGTTTATTCGGGAAAGGTGGGTTAGCTTTTTTCTAAACTTTGTAATTTTTATGTTTTTGTCCAACACCTCCAATATGACTGTCCCAAACCACCGCACTATCGAGATAAAATGGATATACTAATAAAATGTATTTTAAATCTTTTCGTATACTGCACAGCTTAAATAAAACTTTATAAACTTGTGGTCTAATATTTTTGTAAATATTTCAAATAAATTCCATAACAGACATCTTCATTTTCTATTTTTACTAAAATTGTCTCACACTTCCGCAATCTCTCCTATCATTCATATGAAACTCTGATAGTGATTCATAATTTTAAGAACAAGTACTTAATTCTAAAATCTAAAATTATTTACTTTTTGAAGTGGCTTGATTAAACACTATTTTTCTTTCCCTCTCTCCCCGTTACATTATGTAATATTTTCAAATGTGAGGAATTCCGAAAATGGTTTTTTGATTTAAAAGTTGGGATTCGACTATAAAATACACCAAATTTATAACTCTCAGTAAATAATCTGTGCAAATATACAAGCAATATTTCATGCTCAACTTGAAAAAAGCATAATTCAGCATCAGGCTGCTCTAGTAAATCCAGTTTTCTTTTTCACTATAGCTTTAAACCCAATATTAGAGTGAAATTCATCAGAGGAGAATTTCAAGTACATTATACCCTTTGATTCAATAGTTAAAAAGCTACCACGATTACCAGACCATGCACCAAGTTTGGCGTTTGCTGTAAATACACATAAACACAGAAATATAATATTTAAATATCAAAGTGTGATAATAAAAACATAAGTATAATCAGAGCAAACATGCATTTTTAAAATGAAGGTTTATGAATACGTAACGCAAGCATAAATAATAAGAGTAAAATAAAATAATGAGTAAAATATAAAATAAATATTGTGTATTAAATACGTAAAACATTTAAATTTGGCATGACAGATATTCGGTAAACCTCTTACCTGACAAACTCGTTACAGAATTCCAAGCTTCTAACTCATCGCGCTGATCTGTATTAAACTGCTCAAAAGCTAATACAATTTCATTGTTTGGTATCATTATTTGCCACGTGCAAGTAATTCCATTAGGATAATTAGAAGGGTAGTTAGGTGTTGAAACAACTTGTCCTATTGAAGTGATGTGCCCTCCACATTCTAAAGATTAATTCAATTTTAAACTTATAAAGAATTTAAAATTATTTAAGGTTGGAAAAGATTAAAATTTAAGAGAAACATTTTACAGAGATAATTAAGAAAAATTGAGGAAAAAAAAAATACGACAAATATCACACACCTGAAGATACATATTCAGCTGTAAAACCATCTGCAGAGTTCTCACCAGTAGTTACAAATATTGCATCAATCACATTGGAAGAAGAAGTAACACGAATAGACCGTGGGATTGCGCCGTATAAAATTGTCAGCAGATTTTGCGATACTCCATCAAAAATTTCAAGCCTATCATGCGGAGCAATAGTCTTTAACGAGTGAACATCAAGCACTGCTTTTTTATTCAACGGCATCACAATGTTCCAGCGACAGTATTGTTGGCTTGAATATGAATTGGGGTAATTAGGCGAGGTGATTGTTCCTGATGGTCCGACTAGCTTTTGTGAGCCGCATAAACCAACTAAAAATCATTTAAATCAAATTTATTTTAAAAAAAATAGAATTTTAAATCTAAGAACATTAAACTAAGTAGTATGCCAATTTTTTACCGATAGTTAAGTGGTATTAATAAATGTTTTTCTTAAAATGTATATAAAATTATGCACTATAAGGAAATATATAGGAAAACCTAAAGTGCAAACAACTTTTCTTCAGATTTGGTATTTGTAACAGGACAGTTCAGCAAGCTTCTCAGATTGTATGTCATCATATCACAATTTACAAAAATTTAATACCTATACAATACGGTAACGAATTGCTCCATGAGCCGTTAGCCTGGCATATAATGGATCTGACACCTTTTAATGAGTATCCAGCATTACAGTCAAAAGTTACAGTAGAATTAACTGAGAAGCTGTCACCATGACGCACTCCATAAACAGGCAAACCAGGGTCTCCACATGTAATTTCTATAATTGATAAGAAAAAAAAATTGCAAAAAAAAATTCTCAAGGAAGAAACTTCTTGTAACAATAAAAATTATTTGCTATGACCTGACCTTGGCATATAGGTTGAGTTCCAGACCATGTACCACTTAGCATGCATTTTCTTGAAATATCACCAATTAATTTATACCCAGATTTACATGAATAATTTACCGACTTTCCAAACGAATAGTCAGTACCATCCAAAATCGCAAATTGCGGAGACCCAGGATAACCACAACTTTTATCTTAAAATAAAATTGAGGGAAGTATTGACTCAAATAAAAAAACACAAATTGAGTTAGGGAAGAATTGGATTTCTTACACAAAATTAAAAATAAAATTTTAAGTATTTTATATCGCATAAAAGAACAAATTTTAAGTATTTCATATCGTAAAAAAGAACAAATTCTATTTTCATTTAATTGACAGTTAAGTAGTTATAATCAAAATGACTAAGTATAGGGAGTAGATCAATTTCAAAAGCATAAAACACAATTTTAATAAATGTTTTTTTCAAGAAAGACGCGAGGGAAATAGAATAAAGAGCGTCTAGCTATTCTTACATAAGCATTTTGGAGAAAGTCCACTCCATTCCCCACTGATTAAACAAGTTCTTTGGGGAGGACCAGATAAACCAAATCCTTCATTACAACGATATGTTATTACATCATTGTTGTTGAAAGAGCTTCCAACAATAGTTCCATTTGCAAGAAGCTCAGGTCTACCACAGCTAACAGCTAAATAATAATAAAATTGTGCAACCATGAATACAACACAAAAACATGTAAATGCAAAAAAAAAACATACATGTGTGTAAAAAAAACTTACGGATACATTGGGCATTATTATTAGACCATTTCCCATCTGCTTGACATGTTCTGAAGTTACTATCTTTATTACTTAGCATAAAACCCCTCTCACATTTTATCATGACAGTAGCTCCTTGGCTTAGAGATGAACCAATCACAACACCATTCTCAGGTTTATTTAATGGAAGACATTGATATGCTAGAATTTATATAAGGAGTTCTTCTAAAATATTAATTATTAACAATATTATTTGAACACCAATTACAAAGATAAATAAACTTACGAATACATCTTGGCTGAATACCGCTCCATGAACCATTATACTGACAAATGCGTTTCTCTGAACCAACTAAGAAAAATCCTTTCAAGCAAAAAAATTTATATTCCCCACCTAAACCTGACCCGATCTCTGTTGCTTGTCCATTATAAGGACTTGGTAAGGTGCCACAAGTTATTTCTAAAGTAATTTAAGTTTTAACAAAAACTCGTACCATTTGTCTGATAACACAATACATATTTTAAAAAATGTATTGTGTAATAAGACAAATTATCATATATTAAAACAACAACTTAAAAATGCATTACTCTTGCATTTCGGATGTAAGCCTGACCACTTTCCATCAGCACCACATACTGTGTGACTTAAACCATCTAACCTATACTTGTTTTCACATGTAAAAGTTGCCTTTAATCCAAAATCCCCACTTCTATGAGAAACTTGACCATTAATTGGTGCATTTAATGGTGGGCATGGCACTTCTAAAAAAATTAATCAAGAGATGCCTTCAGCAAGTTTCAAAAAACTGAAATGAAATTTGAGAAATATATTTTTTTGTTTATTTTCTTCTTTAATAAAAAGTATAAAAAGTTTTTCACTTAAAGTATTTTTCAAACATTAGTTAAATAAATTTCTTAGAAATATCAGCTTTTAAATCAGAAAAACAAGCTATTTAGCCGAATAATGATCAGAAAATACAAACAAATTACATCTTTAAAATGTATATATATATATATATATATATATATATATATATATATATATATATATATATATATATATATATATATTTCAAGTATATAAAAAATGTATATAGCTTTTTAAAAAAATATATAACTTTTTCTTAAAAGACTAAACAAGACTTAAAGGGAAATTAAAGTTAGTTAAACCAATTTAATAAAGAGTACTGAATCTTTAGCAAATCTATATTTAAAAAATATTTCTTCCTGAACATGCTTCAAACCAGAAAAGCAATAAGTAAATACACAACAATTTACTTTCTTTATATTTTAAAAAAAGCTAGCTTAACAAACTTAAACATGATCTTACTTTGACAAGTTCCATTTTTAGCCATAAAGAATCCAGGTTTGCAATGACACTTATATGATCCTCGAGTGTTAGCACACAATTGCATACAATCATGTGCACCAACACATTCATCAACATCTGTAGTTTTTATTGTTACAAAATTGGAAAATAATATTTACATGTTTATGACTAAGACAACAATTATCGCTGTTTTTCTGAAAATAATAAGTAAATTAGAAAAAACATTTAGAAGATAAAAATTACCTTGACATGATCGTTGATCTTCACTGATCTTAAAACCAACTCTGCATTGACAAGAATAGCTTCCATAAGTATTAAAGCATTTATCTTGACAGTTACCATTATTAATGGAACATTCATTGACATCTTGAGAAAATGAAAAAATAGAAAACTACAATCAATAATCCTGAAAAAATACATTTAAAATCTTTTACAATTTTTAGTTTATGATTGAGCATGATAAAGTTAAGCACCCTTTTTTTAACTACTCAAAAACTTAACACATTTTTCTAATTTTTTTGTAAAAGAAAGCGTGTCATTGTTTGATTGTATTGGTATTAAGTGTTGCTTATAATTGTTCTTGGGTTAAAATGAG